>NC_030680.2:13060773-13660773 GCF_000004195.4 Xenopus tropicalis
TTTTCTCTGTAATAATAAAACAGAACCTTGTAATTGATCCCAAATAAAATATAATTACCCCTTATTGGGGCAGAACAGTCCTATTGGGTTTATTTAATGGTTAAATGATTCCCTTTTCTCTGTAATAATAAAACAGTACCTGTACTTGATCCCAACTAAGATATAATTACCCCTTATTGGGGGCAGAACAATCCTATTGGGTTTATTTAATGGTTAAATGATTCCCTTTTCTCTGTAATAATAAAACAGTACCTGTACTTGATCCCAACTAAGATATAATTACCCCTTATTGGGGCAGAACAACCCTATTGGGTTTATTTAATGGTTAAATGATTCCCTTTTCTCTGTAATAATAAAACAGTACCTGTACTTGATCCCAACTAAGATATAATTACCCCTTATTGGGGCAGAACAGCCCTATTGGGTTTATTTCATGGTTAAATGATTCCCTTTTCTCTGTAATAATAAAACAGTACCTGTACTTGATCCCAACTAAGATATAATTACCCCTTATTGGGGCAGAACAGCCCTATTGGGTTTATTTAATGGTTAAATGATTCCCTTTTCTCTGTAATAATAAAACAGTACCTGTACTTGATCCCAACTAAGATATAATTAATCCTTATTGGATGCAAAACAAGCCTATTGGGTTTAATGTTTTATTGATTTTTAAGTAGACTTAAGGTATGGAAATCCAAATTACAGAAAGACCCCTTATCCAGAATACCCTTGGTCCCGAGCATTCTGGATAACGGGTCCTATACCTGTACTAGGGTATAACATGAATAATGGCTGTAGGGGCATCACTACTGCTCCTTTTTGTATTCTTAATAAAAAATATTAAAGGCAAAGTAAAGTCTTTAACACATTGGTTATGTTAAATCTGTATGCCAGTCTTTGTTGGTGGTGACAGCTAACCATGCCTGTTTATTTCTTTATTTCCAGGTTGTCTCCAGCTGCCTACTACGCACAAAGAATGATCCAGTACCTGTCACGGAGAGACAGCATAAGGCAACGCTCTATGAGGTACCAGCAAAACCGCCTGCGCACCTCTGCCGTCTCATCCTCCAGCGAGGCTCAGGGAGCAGTAGAGACTGGAGATTTAGAGTACGAGGAGTTTGAGTGAGTGTAACCTCTTTGTAAAGGTTATTCCTAAAATGTTATAACTAGCGGGGCAATGGGCTCCGCTATGCACATCTCTCTGCTCAGCTGATTATCAGAGCAATATGTCTGTTTTGGACATCTTCAGGATATTAGGGCAATAATCTTGGCATTAACTGTTGGAAACCACCTGTGGATGTGCAAATCGCATCTCCTAGAGCAGTAGTTCTCAACCTTCCTAATGCCATGACCCTTTAATACAGTTCCTCATGTTGTGGTGACCCCCCAACCATAAAATTATTCCTAAGCCCATCGGAAATATGTGTTTTCCGATGGTCTTAGGCGACCCCTGTGAAAGGGTCGTTCGACCCCCAAAGGTGTCCCGACCCACTGGTTGAGAACTGCTGTCCTAGAGTGACGTTTCTTATGTTCATTTTTGACAGGCAGCCTGGTTCAGCTTGCAGTCTCATTGGCCGCCTCTGGTGTTTGACTGATCATCTTGTACCCATGTACAAGGGGCACCAATAGGGTGACATGCAATAAGCACCTACTCTCTAAGTGACCCTCCTTAGCAGAGTAAAGGTGGCTGTAAGCTGGTGCCAAAAGCTTCCAACATGGTAGTGATGTGTGGGCCGGCCCGATAACTGCGGGGACCTTTGCACAACATTTTCTGGTCGCGGGTGGGTTTGGGTCAAGCTCTTCTGCTTGCCCTACCCGCCCACGACCTTAACTGTCAGCTTTCCTTTTCTGGCACTCTTATTTATAGGCCCGCCCCCACTCCACCCTCTTTTGTGATGTCAGCGGTGGGCGTGTCGCGAGTCTATAAATAGAGGGGACTAGCCGGTTCAGGTAGTGTTTGGGCTAGGAGCGGACAGTTTAGGTTTGAGAAAAACTCGACCCACGCATCACTTCGACACGACCCCACAAGTGAGTGAGTAGCTTATTGGTCCATGCAGTGCTGTCCAGTTTATTACATGTAGTGGGGAAATATTATTGCATATCTAATGCTGGAGGGCCAGATTCAAGTAAAATGATGAAGTCTATGGAGCCTCTTAACAAACTGGGGGCCATGAAAATCATTTAGAGGGCCACATGCGGCCCTCCAGTTGGACAGCACGGCACCTATCGGGCCCCCCTGATTGGCTGCCTGTTACCTTGAATACTGGAACTCAAGCAGCACTTAATTCTATTTTCCCCTCTTACATTATGAGGATCATTGGCCTGGGCTGTGACTATCGGATCGTCCTATTTTGGCCCAGCGTATCCGTGGCCAGTTTGGGTAGGCATGCACTTACTTGTCGGCTTCCCCATCCCTCGCCTGGAGAATACTCCTCGACTGCAATTAGCTTGGAGAAGATATTCAGCTCTTTAATCAGATAAGAGAAGGAGAAGCTGCCCGAGAGCTGGTTTGTATCTCGTCGGATCATGCGTTTCCTTTTGTATCTCAGATATTTCCTTTTACTCCCAGGGATTACCAGGGAGCAGGGACTTTTCTGCAATATAAATGCGACCGCTGCGTCGCATGAATGTTTGTGCGGGCTAAACAGGCACGCTATTAATAAATGAGCATTTCTGCCTCTTGTGTTCGTCTCTTCGCCTCTCAGCGTGTAATCTGTATTCCTGATGTAATAGGGACAGATGAAAAATCCAATTCTGCTGGCCCAAAGCAAGTCCTTTGTACGCCCGTGCCAGTTCTCTTTCCTTTTCATGACACGATAACGCTCTCCCTTGAATGCTCGGCTTGTAAACAGGACAAAGATATAACAGGCGTCTCTGCTTTACTTGTGTCATTTAAATGGCGCTCACAACACTACTTACAGCAAGAGAGCGGATGTATCAAAGGGATTCTCTTCTGGCTTAGTTTGTATTCTATGTACTCATCCTTCATTCTTTAAGGCTTCCTATTCATTTGAATGCTTGCCAGAGTCAGTGACCCCCCCCATTTTAAAGTTGGGAAGAGGTGCAAACTCTTATAAACAGAATATAAATGTGAACTTCCCCTTTAATCAGTTGGCTTGGAAGAGGAAAAAAGAATGATTCCATATGCCTGGGTGTACAGGGGGCTCATTGGTCCCTGAAGGTAAGCAGAAGGGTGTGGGGTGTGGGAAGGTGAATGACGCCGCTACACGGCACAGTTGTCAGCAAGGGAAGATGAGGTGTCGGCGTTGCATTGTCAGATATAAGCCCTGATGTGTAAAACCGCAGGGTGCTGACAAGTCTGCTCCGACCTCTCTTCTCCTCACTCAGCAGCCGCCGGCTCCTTTACAACATCGCAGTGTGCGGCATCTATTTGTCTGTACACCTGGCGACTCTCAGGGCTCACTAACAGCCCTCCCATCCCTTAACTGCTTCACTGCCGCAGGGCGTAATGTTTCTCACTGCTTAACTCGAGACCGCAACACGTTGGGGGGAAGGCAGCCTCTAGTTGCTTTCAAGCAAGAAACAGGTCAGACTTTCAAACAGGGGAGAAATGAACAAATAGGACACAGTCGCAGCTACTACTGGAGGTTATTTAAACTGAGTATGCGCCAAATCCACTATTTTGGGGTTCAGCTGAATCCCAAATCCTTTGTGAAAGTCCAAGTCCAAGATTCTGTTCTGGATTCATCCAAGATTCCTTTTTCAGCAGGATTTGGATCCACCCGAATCCATTTGCCTGCCCAACCCGAATCCAAATCCCTAAAGGGGACTTGTCACCCTACGAAATAGTTCCAAATCCTTTTCTATCATGTTATTTGAGCAAAATAAACTTTACTTACACTGTAAATTCATTTTTTTCACCTTCAGTCTTGGAATTTACAGTCACAGCCAGAAGGCCGGGGCCATTTTGTGAACACTGTTATTAAATATTAGAAATCTTATGCATTTGCCATCTAGGGGATATCTAGGAAGTGCTAGATGGAAAGTTAAAGCAATTGTTATTAAAAATCTGAGCTGTCAATCATATATCGCCTGCCCCGCCTCTATGCCTCAGGCCTCAGGTATAGAGGCTGGGCAGGCAATATATGATTGACAGCTTGGACTTCTGTGCTGAAAGTGGTGAGACATGGTACTGCAACTACTTACCTTTATGTGTCTGGCCCTGTCTGGACCAACATTATTTAACTGATTTGAATGTTTTTTTGCAGGGACAATGGGGACCGCTCCCGGCACAGGACTACAAGGAATGCTCGCATGTCGGCACCATCCCTGGGGCGCTTTGTACCTAGGTACGTAACAAGGACCCTCCCTTCAAACATGTATATGTGGGCTGCATATTGGGCATTTATTAGAACTTCTTTGTCTTAAACCTTATTCTTTGTATTATTAATATATAGTGTGTCCAGGCTCGGGCACAAAAAGTCCCCCTGTGCTACAATATCCTGACCAAAAATTCATTGTACCCCCCTACAGCAATGCCAGCTTTACCCCCCACCCCTCTTGCACCGCGGCCCTGCTTCCTTACAGTCTGCCATACTTTCTCACATATTTTACCCCTTTGTTTTGCTGCTGCTACAGGAGGTTCCTGCTTCCGGAATACCTGCCTTACGCCGGCATTTTCCACGAGCGGGGTCAGCCAGGACTGGCCACACACTCCTCTGTCAACAGAGTTCTGGCAGGTAAGTGTGCGTTCCTTATTCCGCCTACACTTCTATGCCCCGTCATATGCTTAATACACATTGTTGTGACCCCCCCAGGACATTACCGACATTAAGGTTTGAGTATTAGAGTTAGGGGTTAAGGATACTGGCGTAAGGATACTGGCGTAGTCTCTTTTCCTTGCTCTTTTTCATGCCTCCTATGGTGCCCCTTGTATTTCCAGGCCACCCAATCAGTTTTCCTTCCCACAGTAGGGAATGTTTTGTTCAGCAAATTTATTTTACCGTCCCAGCCACATGAAGCAGAGGGGGGCACCATCCAGGTGGGTTTGTGCCTACGGTGACATAGCATTTTGCTTTTGCAGTCGTTGCATCTTTATCCATTCCAGCCTGCCTCTGAATGGGTGCGTCAAGAAACCTTTCTGCCAGGGGATAATTAACCCAATTACCTCTCGCTCTAACGAGGAAAAAGCAAGCCAGTGATACGGTTGTCATGACAACATCAGAACCAGGGGGAGCTATATGCCATCCGCAAAAGGCTCGGCGTGAGCAGAACTCTGGCATTTAATTCTTGTGCCCCTCGTGAAGGGTCCAGCTTTTACAGCGGGTTGCTAACCCACCAAGTTATTGTTGCCGTAGTAACTGGCTTTCTGTCCCATGTGATGGGCAGTCATAAGAAGCTTTTAGTGATTTTCAGCGGTTTAACTTTTCCTTTTTACTAACAGTGCCAGGCAGAATGGGTTTGGGTGTGTCTGTGTGGGGTTTTATAGATTCTGTGGGTCAGTTGGTTGCACCTGATATTTTTTTCAGGCAAAGAGATCAGGTTCATTGAATGGAGATGCATCTGTAGAACCAAGGCAGCTGAACAGGAGGGGCCCAATAGCAAGGCCTTAATTGTCATTATTTGTTATAAAGCGGCTCACATAGGTGACATGTGATGCCGGCCAATGTCTTTATAAAATGGATAGCGGCCAGTTCAAAAATGGGAGCTGTACAGCCAATAGTATTGTATATATTTAGAATGTGAGCCAATCAGTCATCTCTAAGCTTATAGGGCCACACTGAAAGTTTACCAGAAGTGCCCAGGGTAAGTGATTTTTAACTATCCAGTTATGTAGTTTACCTTTACTTCCCTTTTAAGCTCTGCATGAACATCTCTCATGTGGAGCTACCCCAATATTTACCATTACCGTTTCCAAATTATGTTGGTTCCATCAATCATAGCGATCAGGTTCCACCTAAAATCGCAGTCATTTCGCGGTCCCTAAGATGCCTGTGGCACTATACCTTTCCAGAGCTTAGCGAGCTCACGTGCCCAATCCTCGCCGCCCTTTAATATACCCCATTGAGCGTTAAATAAACCGCGGGATTGTTTTCCTAAGATAATTTGGAAATGAATTCCTCTGCAGATGAGCCGCCAGCCTCTGATTTTTATTTCTAAATGTCAGCTCGGCGCCGGTTATCAGTGCAGGGTCAGCAGACTTTGGTTCCGCTCCTTCCAAAACAGCGAGCAGATGGCTTCCAATTCACCTGGTTTTGCCTTCCCCGAGAACAGAAAGAACTGCAAAGAAAACACACAATTTTCTATCTTTGCTTTGTCACGGCACTTTCCCCCTAGAAATTTTTGGCTTCTCACTAAGCTGGGATTATCGCACAAGTAGTCGATATAAACTCTCAGTGAGCCGGGTCATTATTTCCTGTGATGTTAATGCCCTAAGCCACCAAGTGACCCTCACTCCTTATTCCAGTTATATCAGCAGGTATCTCGTACTGAGATATATATATATATATATATATATATATATATATATATATCTCAAATATTATTCGCCTTTGTACCGTATACAGTGTTTGACTGATAGGTGGTGTGTCCTAGGATTATGGGAGTGTGATAGGGACCGTAGATTGTAAGCTCCACTGGGGCAGGGACTGATGGGAATGTGATAGGGACCTTAGATTGTAAGCTCCACTGGGGCAGGGACTGATGGGAATGGGATAGGGACCTTAGATTGTAAGCTCCTCTGGGGCAGGGACTGATGGGAATGTGATAGGGACCTTAGATTGTAAGCTCACTGGGGCAGGGACTGATGGGAATGGGATAGGGACCTTAGATTGTAAGCTCCTCTGGGGCAGGGACTGATGGGAATGTGATAGGGACCTTAAATTGTAAGCTCACTGGGGTAGGGACTGATGGGAATGGGATTGGAACCTTAGATTGTAAGCTCCACTGGGGCAGGGACTGATGGGAATGGGATAGGGACCTTAGATTGTAAGCTCCACTGGGGCAGGGACTGATGGGAATGTGATAGGGACCTTAGATTGTAAGCTCCACTGGGGCAGGGACTGATGGGAATGTGATAGGGACCTTAGATTGTAAGCACCACTGGGGCAGGGACTGATGGGAATGGGATAGGGACCTTCGATTGTAAGCTCCTCTGGGACAGGGACTGATGGGAATGGGATAGGAACCTTAGATTGTAAGCTCCACTGGGGCAGGGACTGATGGGAATGTGATAGGGACCTTAGATTGTAAGCTCACTGGGGCAGGGGCTGATGGGAATGTGATAGGGACCTTAGATTGTAAGCTCCACTGGGGCAGGGACTGATGGGAATGGGATAGGGACCTTAGATTGTAAGCTCCACTGGGGCAGGGACTGATGGGAATGGGATAGGGACCTTAGATTGTAAGCTCACTGGGGCAGGGGCTGATGGGAATGTGATAGGGACCTTAGATTGTAAGCTCACTGGGGCAGGGGCTGATGGGAATGTGATAGGGACCTTAGATTGTAAGCTCCACTGGGGCAGGGGCTGATGGGAATGTGATAGGGACCTTAGATTGTAAGCTCCACTGGGGCAGGGGCTGATGGGAATGCTGTACACACTGTACAGTGCTGCTGAGTCTGTTGGTGCTATAAGATTCAATAACAGCCTCTCTTAACATTGTAAGCTCTTCAGTTTGATATTTGCTGTATTATTTATTTTTGTGCTCTTGCCTTGTAAGGGAACTGAGTATATATATATATATATATATATATATATATATATATATATATATATATATATATATATATATATATTATATTATATTCAAACAGCTAAGTGGGAGCTGCCATTTTACTTGCCTCAGCTAAGGTGTCGTCCCCAGACATCCCAAAAGCAGCATTAGCAGGGTACCAGTAAGGAGCCCGTTAGATACCACCCATCTCTCTGTCATCTTCTTTCCCATCGTGCATTTGTAGGGAAGATTCTACATGCCCCCAGTGCGTTTAATTGAATGAGGGCTGGTAAGTTAGTGAAGGACGGATCCATTTCCTCCCGAGACTCCAATAAAAAATGCCTGATTTTCTACCTATATTGAAGCAGCAGACAGTTAATTATCCGACTGTGCAGCTCAGGGCTAACATCATGGAAGGGGCCGCTTTATACAGCCGGCTGACCAATCCTTTTTCCGCCCGGAGGGAAATCGGAGGGGGGCATCATGGGAACTACAAAAGTTTCTTTTTATCAGCAAGCTAATTACATGGCAGACTCGTTATGGGCACTGGAAAGCAATGCAGCAAGGATGCTTCCTGGCAGAGCTTCCCCCTAGAGTATGCTGGGAATCCTTACTCAAGCTGTTTGGGGGTAGAGACCTTCAGCTAACCCATAGCTGCCCTTCCCACCTAGCGTAAGGTTATCGTGTTTTTGCATTGCGTGTTTTTATCCCTTCCCTGTAATTGAAATCCTTTGCCAAACGAGGTCACGTAAATACAAGCCAATTAGGCTGGAAACAGAAAGGCTGAACAGATCTTTTGATACTAATAAGCAGCCATGGTCACAGCGTAGAACTGGAAGAACTTCACGTCTGACACGTAGGCGTATTGTTTGTGTTGGAAATTGGGCTGTGGAGTTTGCTTTGTAACAGGAGCACTGATTGGAGCAGGGCACACATGTGTGGTTGTGGGAGGCCACTCTAGCTTTCTGGGGTAAATATAATAACAAGTGGTTCCAGTACATGTAAATCCAGCAGTGTGAAGTTCCTCAGGGGTGGGACCTCTAGCTCTGCATTGGCTAATTTTATCACATAGACTCCTCTCATTCGCTTGTGATATATTGCACTGCCCCCTGCAGCTAGGCTTTGAAATAAGAGGGACTGTAGGTCCCTTGCTGGGGGTGCGTAGGGGGAGATATAATAATAAGTGGTTCCAGTACATGTAAATCCAGCAGTGTGAAGTTCCTCAGGGGTGGTACCTCTAGCTCAGCATTGGCTAATTTTATCCCATAGACTCCTCTCATTCGCTCTTGATATATATTGCACTGCCCCCTACAGCCAGGCTTTGAAAGAGGAGGGACTGTAGAGGCTCCATCTAAAGGGGGCAGCTCCTTAATGGCTAATGGCTTTTGTAGGGTTCCGCTGGTGATAATGTTGCATTTAAACCTGTGTTAAAAGCTAAATAAGATCCTCCAAGTGCACTTACTGTGCTGCCCCTCAGGCACCCTGCCGATTAGCTGCCCAATGACTGTTGAGCGGGCTGCGGGCACTGTTTCCTGCCAATGGAGTCCTGCCCGTAATTAGCCGGAGCCCGGCCGCACGTTTGGAAACTGGCTCCATTAAGTCCATCCTTTTCAGGCATCTCGAGCAAATGATGAGCCGCCAGCCTCCCGGGGGCCCAGACTAATGGGACCTCCATTAAACTGTCTCACCCCCCAGCCCCTTCCTGCCATTAGCATGTATGGCCCAGGGGCAGTGGAAGGCTGTGGGCTTGTTTCACTGACCCTTCCGTCTCCCCGTACTTTGCTTTTTAGAATTTTCAGGGCATGAAACTCTCGGGTGCATTAAGGATACTGCTAGAAAATGTGAGTGATACCGTTACCCAAGACACCATGACACCAGAATGTACCGCAGGATTATAACTGGGCGGGGTATTTATTAGCCGCTTCCAGACACACGGGATTGGGCGGATCCTGCTATTTTCCCCATCAGTTGCTCTGCTTTTGTGGCTCCGCCGAGCTGTAGATGCAGCGCAATGCTAATCCCTGGGGCTGCTCGGGGGGATGCACACCAGTGATCTTTTTGGGTTTTTTAGCATATCCCTTTAACCCATCCTGTGCCAGTATGTTATTCCGCTTTCCGTCTGTCTGGCCAGTGTGTGTGGATACTGTTTGTAGCACTCACTCGTTATGTATGTCTCTTACCTTTTACATCTCTCTGGGCAGGTTATCCTGTGCCAGTATGTTATTCCGCTTTCCATCTGTCTGTCTGGGCAGTGTGTGTGGATACTGGTGTTTGTAGCACTTACTCGTTCCTTATTACCTTCTCTCTGGGCAGGTACATCTGTGTTTGCTCATTGTTATGTACCCGGCAGCTTGCACTCTATCTCCATAAGGCACATGTATGGCTACTGATGTTTATTGTCCCTTTCTCAGTGCTGTCTCTCTAACCAAAGATGAACTTTCCACTAGTCATGTAGCATCTCCCTCTCTTACTACCATCTCTCAGGGCAGGCTCCATCTGTGGTTACTCATTCTGCATAAATGTTATATAACCATCTCTCAAGGCAGGCTCCATCTGTGGTTCTTTATTTAGCATCTCCCTCTCTTACTACCATCTCTCAAGGCAGGCTCCATCTGTGGTTCTTTATTTAGCATCTCCCTCTCTTGCTACCATCTTTCTGGGTGGGCTCCATCTGTGGTTACTCATTTAGCATCTCTCTCTCTCTTGCAACCATCTCTCTGAGCCGGCTCCATCTGTGGTTACTCATTTAGCATCCCTCTCTCTTGCAACCCTCTCTCTTGCAACCATCTCTCTGAGCCGGCTCCATCTGTTGTTACTCATTTAGCATCTCTCTCTCTTGCAACCATCTCTCTGAGCCGGCTCCATCTGTGGTTACTCATTTAGCATCTCTCTCTCTTGCAACCATCTCTCTGAGCCGGCTCCATCTGTGGTTACTCATTTAGCATCTCTCTCTCTTGCAACCATCTCTCTGAGCCGGCTCCATCTGTGGTTACTCATTTAGCATCTCTCTCTCTTGCAACCATCTCTCTGAGCCGGCTCCATCTGTGGTTACTCATTTAGCATCTCTCTCTCTTGCAACCATCTCTCTGAGCCGGCTCCATCTGTGGTTACTCATTTAGCATCTCTCTCTCTTGCAACCATCTCTCTGAGCCGGCTCCGTCTGTGGTTACTCATTTAGCATCCCTCTCTCTTGCAACCATCTCTCTGAGCCGGCTCCGTCTGTGGTTACTCATTTAGCATCCCTCTCTCTTGCAACCATCTCTCTGAGCCGGCTCCATCTGTGGTTACTCATTTAGCATCCCTCTCTCTTGCAACCATCTCTCTGAGCCGGGTCCATCTGTGGTTACTCATTTTGTATGTCCCCCTTACCTTACTATCTCTGTAGGCAGGGTATGTTTGTGGTTTCTCAGTTAGCATGTACCTCTCTTGCTACCATCTCCCTGGGAAGGGCTCCATCTGTGCAGTGGTTGCTGGGTAGCATTTATCAGAATGTTGGGAGTGCACTAGCCCTAAATCTATAAAATAACTGCTTTACAGAATGATTGTAGGCAAAACAAATCATGAGCACTTTGTACTTTAGAATGAAAAGAATCCATTTTGTTGCACTATATTTTAACTCCTAACGTGCTGTTTTCCTTGTGCCCAGGTGCTGTGATAGGAGACGGCCAGTCTGCGGTGGCCAGTAACATTGCCAATACGACGTACAGACTGCAGTGGTGGGACTTCACCAAGTACGACCTGCCGGAAATCAGCAACGGTGAGCGTCTAACTCCTCTCTTCTAGGAATATAACTATATATATATATATATATATATATATATATATATATATGTAGCAGATAATGCTATAACTTGTGCAACTTTGTCTTGTTGTGTTTTCCCCGCAGCCTCCATCAATGTGTTGGTTCAGAACTGCAAGATATACAATGATGCCAGCTGTGACATCTCCGCGGATGGGCAACTCCTCGCAGCCTTTATCCCAAGCAGCCAGCGGGGCTTCCCTGATGAAGGCATCCTGGCCGTATATTCCCTGGCACCACACAACTTGGGCGAGATCCTGTTCACCAAGCGTTTCGGTAAGATTGTCGGCGCTCTGGTGAACTACGAGTGCTGATTTTCTATTGGAGCACTCACTCGAGCTTTTCCCTCTTGTGCAGGCCCGAATGCTATCTCAGTAAGTCTGTCCCCGATGGGGCGATACGTCATGGTTGGTTTGGCCTCCCGTAGGATTTTGCTTCATCCCTCCACGGAGCATATGGTGGCTCAGGTCTTCCGCCTTCAGAAGCCTCATGGAGGAGAAACATCTATGAGGGTAAGTGCTACAAACTGTGTTAGGTTACTCACCCCAAACCTGTTTATTGTTTTGTTTTCGTTCTTACAAATAACTCACCATAGTTGGTTGCGTGTGTCTCAGGTTTACAGAGAAGGAGCTGTTAGTTATACTGAAGGTTTATTGGGCCATATGTTTAAAGAAATACTGTCCTTTTTTCAAAACCCATCAGGTAATAGAGCTCCAGCAGAATTGTGCATCAGTTTTTCCCATAGGGCTAGCCATATTCTTCATTTCCCAGGGTACCACAGCCATGTGACCTGTGCTCTGATAAACTTCACTCACACTTTACTGCTGCGCTGCAAGTTGGAGTCATAACCCCCCCCCATCACCCCCAGCAGCCGATCAGCAGAACAATGGGAAGGGAGCAAGATAGCAGCTCCCAGTAGGTATCAAGTCACAATAAATAAAACTGTAGCGTCATCAAGCAATAGGTTTTGGCCCCCCATTTGCAAAGTGATCTCCATGCTGGGAATAAACTGGCAGTTGGGATGGGCAGCGTGCATGGGTGGATGGGGCCGTATGTGCTTGCATCTGAACACGTGCCAAGAATTGGTCGGCGAATGCCTCCCGCGCCTTGCTATATTCGGAGAGAATCCACTTCCTTGTTTTGACTCATCCTCCCACCCCCTTCGCAGGTGCCAGGCTCTGAGCTGGCAGTTGGGAGTGAGCTGCCGGCCTGACACCCCCACTAGCAAAGAGCGATGGGACAGTCTATTTACAATATAAATGCATCTGGCTCTTTCCGGCTACTATAAAGCCCAAGTTCTGCCCGTGTTGCCGGTATCCCCAGCGCCGGGCTGCTTAATGAGCAGGCAGCGCCCCAGCAATGTGCTGCCTGTCACGCTAATGGGACTCTGCTCGTCTCCCAGAACCATGGAAACTGACATTTAGGCAGAATGCTTGGCCTGTCACTTGTTGTCTTTTGGCAACTGATTAATCCCCCAGATACCATCAGATCATTTGCCCTTTCCGTATTGCGGAACATTCTGTTTCAGCCCCAGGCACTCCAGTATTTTCTGACAGTATTAGCCGGTGTCGTTTTGCAGAGGCAACACCATCAATTACTAAAAACTGTCCCCTTGTACCTGCCAGACCCCACTTGTCTTTATCTGTTCCTAGAGAAGGCGTGGCTGCTTATTATACTGTCTCATTCTAAATTCTACATATCTGTAGCTGTAGCGCCCCTTCCACTCTAATATGGTTAAAGGAGAACTAAAGCTTAAGGAAAGACTAGAAATGCAGTATTTAATATGCTGAACTTACTGTGCCAATGGAGATGTACAGCAGCCCTATAACAGTAATGATCCAGGCCTTGAAAGTTGCCCCCAGCAGCTCCCCATCTTGGGTCTGGTTAGGCCTGTCCTTTGTGTGTCAGTGGCACTGCACATGCTCAGTGGGCTCTGGGCTGCTGGGGCGAACTGAGCTTAGGGGGAGTGGGAAATCATCAAGCAGAAAGAGGGTCCAGCTGCCATAGAAGTTGATGGTACAGGGCTGATTATTAAATTCGGGTACTGACTGCACTGGTTTCTGAGCTGCCATGTAATGTGACTGAATTAATTATTAATCAGCCTTGTGTTGTGCCTGTGATATTGTATATATACTGTATATAGTGACAGTTATAGTGTATATATACTGTATATAGGGACAGTTATAGTGTATATATACTGTATATAGTGACAGTTATAGTGTATATATACTGTATATATAGTGAGTTATAGTGTATATATACTGTATATAGGGACAGTTATAGTGTATATATACTGTATATAGTGATATATAGTGTATATATATATAGTGTATATAGTGACAGTTATAGTGTGTATCTACTGTATATAGTGACAGTTATAGTGTGTATCTACTGTATATAGTGACAGTTATAGTGTATATATACTGTATATAGTGACAGTTATAGTGTATATATACTGTATATAGTGACAGTTATAGTGTGTATCTACTGTATATAGTGACAGTTATAGTGTGTATCTACTGTATATAGTGACAGTTATAGTGTATATATACTGTATACAGTGACAGTTATAGTGTATATCTACTGTATATAGTGACAGTTATAGTGTGTATATACTGTATATAGTGACAGTTATAGTGTATATCTACTGTATATAGTGACAGTTATAGTGTATATACTGTATATAGTGAGTTATAGTGTATATATACTGTATATAGTGACAGTTATAGTGTATATATACTGTATATAGTGACAGTTATAGTGTGTATACATACTGTATATAGTGACAGTTATAGTGTGTATCTACTGTATATAGTGACAGTTATAGTAGTGCTGGGCGGTATGACCAAAAATTTATATCACGGTATTTTTTTTATTATATCGGTATCACGGAATTTGACGGTATTTTTTTTCCCCCATGCATGATTAGGTGACCACCCCAAACACCCCCCCCCAACCCCAACCACCCCCCCCATCCGCACCCCCCCATCCCCTTCACATAAATATAACTTACTGGCCAGGCAGCCGCAGGCACCCCCGACAGCTCACAGAGCCTCCTGGCAATTTTTCTTACTATTTCCGGGTTGCGCGCGTGACGTCAGCGCGCAGAACCCGGAAATAGTAAGAAAAATTGCCAGGAGGCGCCCACACCGGTATGCCAGTAAGTTAAAAATTTTTATCATTTTTTTTAAAAAAAACGGTGTTCGGTATATACCGATATACCGCCCAGCACTAAGTTATAGTGTATATATACTGTATATAGTGACAGTTATAGTGTATATATACTGTATATAGTGAGTTATAGTGTATATATACTGTATATAGTGACAGTTATAGTGTATATATACTATATATAGTGAGTTATAGTGTATATATACTGTATATAGTGACAGTTATAGTGTATATATACTGTATATAGTGACAGTTATAGTGTGTATATATACTGTATATAGTGACAGTTATAGTGTATATATACTGTATATAGTGACAGTGATAGTGTATATATACTGTATATAGTGACAGTGATAGTGTATATATACTGTATATAGTGACAGTGATAGTGTATATATACTGTATATAGTGACAGTGATAGTGTATATATACTGTATATAGTGCCTGTTATAGTGTATATATACTGTATATAGTGCCTGTTATAGTGTATATATACTGTATATAGTGCCAGTGATAGTGTATATATACTGTATATAGTGACAGTGATAGTGTATATATACTGTATATAGTGACAGTGATAGTGTATATATACTGTATATAGTGCCTGTTATAGTGTATATATACTGTATATAGTGCCTGTTATAGTGTATATATACTGTATATAGTGCCAGTTATAGTGTATATATAGTGACAGTGATAGTGTGTATATATACTGTATATAATGACAGTTATAGTGTGTATATATACTGTATATAGTGACAGTTATAGTGTGTATATATACTGTATATAGTGACAGTTATAGTGTGTATATATACTGTATATAGTGACAGTTATAGTGTGTATATATACTGTATATAGTGAGTTATAGTGTATATATACTGTATATAGTGACAGTGATTGTGTATATATACTGTATATAGTGACAGTGATAGTGTATATATACTGTATATTGTTATAGTGTATATATACTGTATATAGTGACAGTGATAGTGTGTATATATACTGTATATAGTGACAGTTATAGTGTATATATACTGTATATAGTGACAGTTATAGTGTGTATATATACTGTATATAGTGACAGTTATAGTGTGTATATATACTGTATATAGTGACAGTTATAGTGTGTATATATACTGTATATAGTGACAGTTATAGTGTGTATATATACTGTATATAGTGACAGTTATAGTGTGTATATATACTGTATATAGTGACAGTTATAGTGTGTATATATACTGTATATAGTGACAGTTATAGTGTGTATATATACTGTATATAGTGAGTTATAGTGTATATATACTGTATATAGTGACAGTGATAGTGTATATATACTGTATATTGTTATAGTGTATATATACTGTATATAGTGACAGTGATAGTGTGTATATATACTGTATATAGTGACAGTTATAGTGTATATATACTGTATATAGTGACAGTTATAGTGTGTATATATACTGTATATAGTGACAGTTATAGTGTGTATATATACTGTATATAGTGACAGTTATAGTGTGTATATATACTGTATATAGTGACAGTGATAGTGTATATATACTGTATATAGTGACAGTGATAGTGTATATATACTGTATATTGTGATAGTGTATATATACTGTATATTGTGACAGTGATAGTGTATATATACTGTATATTGTGACAGTGATAGTGTATATATACTGTATATTGTGACAGTGATAGTGTATATATACTGTATATAGCGACAGTGATAGTGTATATATACTTTATATTGCGACAGTGATAGTGTATATATACTGTATATTGCGACAGTGATAGTGTATATATACTGTAAATTGCGACAGTGATAGTGTGTATATATACTGTAAATTGCGACAGTGATAGTGTGTATATATACTGTAAATTGCGACAGTGATAGTGTGTATATATACTGTATATTGCGACAGTGATAGTGTATATCTACTGTATATAGTGACAGTGATAGTGTATATATACTGTATATAGTGACAGTTATAGTGTGTATATACTGTATATAGTGACAGTTATAGTGTATATATACTGTATATAGTGACAGTTATAGTGTATATCTACTGTATATAGTGACAGTGATAGTGTATATCTACTGTATATAGTGACAGTTATAGTGTGTATATACTGTATATAGTGACAGTGATAGTGTATATATACTGTATATAGTGACAGTTATAGTGTGTATATACTGTATATAGTGACAGTTATAGTGTATATATACTGTATATAGTGACAGTTATAGTGTATATCTACTGTATATAGTGACAGTTATAGTGTATATATACTGTATATAGTGACAGTGATAGTGTATATATACTGTATATAGTGACAGTTATAGTGTATATATACTGTATATTGTGACAGTTATAGTGTATATATACTGTATATAGTGACAGTTATAGTGTATATATATACTGTATATAGTGACAGTGATAGTGTATATATACAGTATATAGTGACAGTTATAGTGTATATCTACTGTATATAGTGACAGTTATAGTGTGTATATACTGTATATAGTGACAGTTATAGTGTGTGTATATACTGTATATAGGGACAGTGATAGTGTATATATACTGTATATAGTGAGTGGGTGCCTAAGCTCAGGTAGGTGCCAGTAGCCCAGAGTATGTGCTGGGAATCAGGAAACAATGTTAATAGGGTTAGTTAGGACTAGTTCTTTGTTGCCCTTTAGTTCCCCTTTAAGTACGTCAGCAAAGCAGAATAAAGTATAAACATTACAACGCAAATTACAGATTCTCGTAGCAGTTGCCGTCAATGGGGCACTGTGTAAAAATAAGTGATTATTGTACCCCCGCAGGAACTAGGAAATGATCAGCGTTGTATCCGCCCCTCTATCAGAATGCGGCAGTCTTGCCATGGCTTCAGGTGGCTGCCAGGGATCACACACAGGATCTAGGGATACATCTGCAGTTGCAGTAGAGCACTGCTATTGGCTGTAGCCAGGACCTCCGTCAAAGGGGAGTGCATTCAGGGACCCTACGGCAGAGAGGGGTCCCAGGGGACACACAGGTTTGGGGTGGGTAATTGGGCAGGGGTTGGGTGGATTGTGGCTGTGTTATTGGTGCTGCTGAGACAGATTTAAGGGGATGTCGGATTTTGTTGGCCACATTTTTGTTTATTGGGCTCAATTCTACTTAGCTGGCAGGTACCACCAACCCCAGGTGGGCATTGGACTTGCAACTGGGGCCCCCAAGAGAATAGAGCCTTGCTAAGTAAACCGCATGGGGCCCCATGATTCCTGCTGGCATCTTTCGGTGTTAGAGGAGTAAGTGTAGGTAAGGCACCAACTCAATTGCCTTTTGCTAAAGCATTTGGTATGGTCCAGGTCAGCCTTATAGTTGAATAACGCAAGAGTTAGGGTATGAGCCAAAGAGAATAGTGCGAGAGAGAGATTTTCCTTTAGAGAGGGAGTTCTGTGAGTGTGTGGGGGATGAAAATTAAGTAACGTAAGGTTGGGCCTTGCAAAGCATTTGGTATGGTCCAGGTGAGCCTTATAGTCACCAATGTGGAAGGAACCAAAAGTCGAGGAGGTTATTAAGTTCTAAGGAGAGTAGTACAGTATATAGAGAGAGGAGCCTGTAGGGAAGGAGTGCTAGTAGTAGTATTTGTCTGAGGGGGTAAAGGGAATATTGAGTAGGGTAAGGTTGGGTCTGGCACATATTGGTATGGTCCAGAACAGCTTTATAGTCAGCAGTATGGAAGGAACAAAAAGAAGTAGGAGGTTATTAAGCTGTAAGGAGAGTGGTACAGTACATAGAGAGAGAGCCTGTAGGGAAGGAGTGCTAGTAGTATTATTTGTCTGAGGGGGTAAAGGGAATATTGAGTAGGTTGGGTCTGGCACATCATATTGGTACGGTCCAGCCTTCTAGTCACTAATGTGGAAGGACAAGGAGACCATTAGGAGGTTGCTGAGAGCCAGAGAGAGTGCTAGAGTAGATAGAGAGATGTTCCGGCTGTAGAGGGAGAGCTGCGAGCGTTATGCGTGCGAGGAGGTGCCGGGAATATTGAGTAGGATTAATTGCACAGGCCGTCACTGCTGATTATCTCTTCTCAAGATCCAATCTTGTTAATTTTCTGCAAAACAGTGTCATGCGATTAAAAGCAACTTCCCCCGTAATTATGACACATGCGACCTCGGCAGTTGGGCTGTTTGGATAGGGCTTTATTGGCAACGCCAGCCTGAAAGCTCCCCGGGGAGCGCGCGTTTGTGAGCGGAGAGCGAGCCGAGGTTACAGGCTGACGGCAGTTACAGACTCTGGCTTTTAATGACAGTTTTACTAAAGTCTTTCTAGCAAAGCACAAGGGAGCGGAGAAGAGAGGAGTCTGTAACCTCTTCATAATGAAACCCAAACGCTCCAGGATTCCTGCGCCGGCTGCTGCTACATTTCTCCGCTTTAACCCTTGCACTAAAACTTTCTAACGTTCAAGTTTGCCTTTAAAGGGTTTTATTAAATTGGGACAGTGGGACTGGGGCACTTCGGTAAACGGGCATCTTGGCCTTGATAAAGAAACATGGCACTCGGAATGGGGCATTGGAGTGGGAGTGGGACTGTACTAAGGCACATTTGGCCGGGAAGGGGGGTGCTAATGAATTGGGCACCTTGGAGTGGGACTGTACTAAGGCACATTTGGGATGGGGGGGGGTGCTAATGAATTGGGCACCTTGGAGTGGGACTGTACTAAGGCACATTTGGGCGGGGAGGGGGGGTTTCTAATGAATTGGGCACCTTGGAGTGGGACTGTACTAAGGCACATGTGGGACGGAGGGTGCTAATGAATTGGGCACCTTGGAGTGGGACTGTACTAAGGCACATTTGGGCGGGGAGGGGGGGTTTCTAATGAATTGGGCACCTTGGAGTGGGACTGTACTAAGGCACATGTGGGACGGAGGGTGCTAATGAATTGGGCACCTTGGAGTGGGACTGTACTAAGGCACATGTGGGACGGAGGGTGCTAATGAATTGGGCACCTTGGAGTGGGACTGTACTAAGGCACATTTGGGACGGGGGGTGCTAATGAATTGGGCACCTTGGAGTGGGTATGTAGTGAGGTGCATTTTGGACCGTGGGGGGGTGGTGCTAATTAATTGGGCACCTTGGAGTTGGGAAGGGGGGGGGTGTCTGGGTTTGACTCAAGGAACCGGACAAAGGGGTGGGACTCAGGGAAGGAGGCAGGACTTGCAGGGAGTCAGTGGGCATTGCAGATATCTTCTGGACATAGCGGGTTGATGGTCATGCATGGAGTGTGGTTTGCCATTTTATTTTACTTTTTCTGCTACATTGGCACGGTTCATCAGCCAGGTGGGGACAACCTAATAACTACCCCCACCCGAATATCACCAACTCCCTTCAAGCCCATCTTCCTTCTCGGCTCCAAAAATTGGACCTTTGCTGCTTTTGGGGTCCCCTGACTGGGCTTCCGTCATGCAATTTCCATACTGGCAATGCCCTTGGCTGTTCCAGCCACATCTCAGCATGCCCAGATTATGGGCACAGTCCACCCAGACCCCACCCATTCCCCCCAAGCCCTGCACCCATCTCAGCCTACACATCCTCAGCTTTCAGGGGTCCCTCTCTGCCTTGGGCCCCGGACTCCCCCATTGAATACATTTGCTTCATATCCAAATCATCAAAAAATAAAATAAATAAAAGTGGGTTTTCTGGAATCTTAAGGTTCGAATTTGATTTGACTGACCCCTTAAGGCCCGTGGCTCCGGCCAACTGAATGTGAGCACAGGATCCTGTCGCTTGTGGTTTGTGGCTGAATGATAATTATCGGCCGCACTAAATGCGAGTGCGGGCAGGTTATGTATTGACCCGCCGAGCCCATTAGCACCACATCTGTTTTTCTAATATTGATCCGTCATAATAAAGTCTTAACGACTTACCTGTCACTTGGCCAGCGTGTATACAAACTCCTGATAGATAACAGCAACGTGTAGCGGCGGCCGAAATGTCACCGGCTTTGGCCAACGTTGGCCCCTTATTGATTCTACTCGATGGGGAGAACAGCGTGCCGGGCATCCTAGGGTTAACGTATAGATCTTTCATGTTGTAAAGAAACTTTAATGTTGTAATTCGGGCAGAACAAAAGGAATAGGTAGGCACCGCTCTGACTGTATGTAACTCGGCCGGTAATTAGGCCGCCCGCGAAGCCCACCGCACATCAAGGGCTATTGCTTTCAATTAAATAGTATTCTCTCTTTAATGAAGTGTATATGGCTTCCCATGCCTTTTGAAGCTCTGGAAGAGTCTGCTCTAACATATGCTCATCTCTTACACTCATCCTTATATTAGTCTTGTGATTTAAAGGGGAAGTTAAGGGGGAACTCAATTGCCTTCTCTAGACTTTTCCTAAATGCAACGGCTGCTACTGTAATATGTATACTAATAAGTCATGATTCCGTTCCTATGTACTATATCTGCCGAAGTGATTGTTCTAAAATAAGCCATGGAGATAGCTTAGCGTATACTGGCCCCATGGAGCTGAGGGGGTTAAGTGGGGCGCACTTCACAGTGTGGAAACAGGCACTTTTAGGTTAGGGCTGAGATGGGAAACAAAAATAAAAGTAATAGGGATCAGCGTTGGCTAATTGGAGTCGGATGTCCATGAATTGATCGCCGTGTCTCTGATGCAGAAACCTGACGCTCGGCACTGGCGATTAATTTGCTTTGTGGCGCTACAGTGTGGGTGTCCGTGGCACCTTCACCTCTGTACATTGGGTTTCTCTGTCTGCTGGGGAGGGGAAGCAACTTATGGCGCGGGCTGTGCCGGCCTCACGTAGCTTCAGCCGGGCAGGAAATCTTGTAGTGATGCATCTAGCTTTGTTATATAGATAGTATCTCAGCCATAAAGCAGGGCAGGACTGCTGCTTACAATGGGGGGATCAGATAGGATCTGTGCCACTGTGACAGAATGCTCTGTTATACAGATAGCTAGAATCTCAGCCATAAAGCAGGGCATTACTGCTGCTTACAATGGGGGGGGGGGGATAGGATCTGTGCCACTGTGACAGAATGCTCTGTTATACAGATAGCTAGAATCTCAGCCATAAAGCAGGGCAGGACTGCTGTTTACAATGGGGGGATCAGATAGGATCTGTGCCACTGTGACAGAATGCTCTGTTATACAGATAGCTAGAATCTCAGCCATAAAGCAGGGCAGGACTGCTGCTTACAATGGGGGGGATCAGATAGGATCTGTGCCACTGTGACAGAATGCTCTGTTATACAGATAGCTAGAATCTCAGCCATAAAGCAGGGCAGGACTGCTGCTTACAATGGGGGGGATCAGATAGGATCTGTGCCACTGTGACAGAATGCTCTGTTATACAGATAGCTAGAATCTCAGCCATAAAGCAGGGCAGGACTGCTGCTTACAATGGGGGGATCAGATAGGATCTGTGCCACTGTGACAGAATGCTCTGTTATACAGATAGCTAGAATCTCAGCCATAAAGCAGGGCAGGACTGCTGCTTACAATGGTTAGAGGAGTTAGGGTGCTGAGAGCTTTAGTTTAATAGTATCTGTGGGGCTGCTAGTACATTCTGGGTGTCAGTGTGTCATAGTGGGTTCCCCTTTGTCTCTTGGCCACTCTGGTCCATGTTTTTATTTAATACTTTTTTTTCTGTCTTTTTCAGCGTGTGTTCAATGTGCTGTACCCGATGCCCGCTGACCAGAGGCGACATGTCAGTATCAACTCTGCCCGCTGGCTCCCTGAGCCAGGCCTTGGATTGGCATACGGTACAAACAAGGGAGACCTGGTGATTTGTCGGCCAGAGTAAGTGTTTCTGTATACCCCTGTGCATTGTGGGCCTCAATCAATAACTGGCAGCTTCTCGGTGGCTACGGTTGCTACGCTAGTAGAAGCCTAAAGGTACCTGTACCCTGCTCAGTGGGGATGCCCAGGGGGGCAGGTGAACCCACAAGATATACCCTTTATAATGGCATCTGTAAATTACAACTGTGGGGTTGAAATCAGGGCAAGATATCCAGTACAGGGCCTCTATATTGACAGGGCAATCAATACGCAGGCTTTTCTGCAAACAACGCAAGAGCCCCCCCTGTTGTCCTTCTCAAACTTAGGGCAACTACCTCTATTTAACACCCCTGAACCAAGGCTCCAGCTGCTGACCATGAGAATTGACAAGTTCCATAGAACTGCAGGTACTATAGATTCTGGAACAATGTGAATCCTAAAGGTCCCCATACACGGGCCGATTCTAGCTGCCGATATTAGTCTTTTAGACAGATTCGGCAGCTAATCGGCCCGTGTATGGGCACTACTGACGGGCCTGCCCGACCGATATCTGGCCTGAAATCGCCCAGATATCGATCGGGCAGGTTAGAAAATCTAGTCGAATCGGGGACCGTATCGGCTCGTTGATGCGGTCCCCGGATCGGCTTCTCCTATGCCCGTCGTTGTAATTACCATGGTTTCTCCCGATATCGCCCACCCATAGGTGGGGAATATCGGGAGAAGTCGGAGCTTAAGGGTAAAGACACACGGAGCTACTAGTAGCAGCTACTTGTCACAGTTACAGAAACAGACAATGCTGATCATTTACTGATAATTGTCTCTACGTGTGTTTTAGCAGAGGCAATTCTCAGTATTGTCTATGGCAGGCGATTTTCTGGAGTTTAGTAGCCGTGACAAGTATCTACTACTAGTCGCTCTGTGTGTCTTCACCCTAAATCTTTTATTGTAGGTGATCCCAACCTATGAGTCCCGAACCAAAAACTGGTTGCTATGGTGTTTAGGGTGGGTCTCCATCCTGTTTAATAAAATAAATGCTGTATAGCTATTACAGTATCAGTGGGTCACTGAGTCTCCCATTAGACAGAGTGGGTTTGCTTGTGGCCCCTTTAAGTGGGTACCAGCCCCGCAGTTCCGTTCATGTTGCCCTTCAAGGCTGCTTCTCTTGCTACAACATTCATTTATCACGGAAGCAGTGGCATCAGGAAGGGGCACACTTTATAACTATCCGCTTGTCTCCGGTGAGTGAGATCGCCGCCGGCACAGTGTGTTTGTATGATGGATGGGGCTCATTTTCTTACAGGATAGTTTGCCGCTGTCATTGATGCTTCTAAAAGCACCAGAAAGCATAAAAAAACAGATGTCCTGTCCTTCGTCTAAACGGACGAGCAAGCAAAGTGCCACCCCGCGCCACGTTCCTTTAGATATCAGCCAGTCGTGCACTGCACCTTATTTGCTTCATCTGGATCCCCGGTGCTGCCGACAGCGCGGTCTATTAAGGGAAGGCGGCTAATGATCCGTATGAGTCAGTTTACTGCTAGGAAAGTGACTGATTAGTGCTAAATCAGATTTTCACCCTGTCACCGTCGCAAGCTTATCACTTCTGCCGCGTATTGATCAGCCAATCAATGCCGCTGATTAACAGAACTTGCCAAAAGCGTCCCTGCATTGCTCCGCGCGACGTCTGTCTGCCTCCCTCAGAATGAAAGAATGAGGGTAATATGGTGCCGCGGCGGGGAATGGGGGAGCAGCCCACACTGGGTTATTAGCACAATGGTGTGTGTCCTTTCCATCAATTCAACGTTGTTTTAGGGAATCGTTACCTAAATACTCGCACTCACAGGGTCATACCTGCTATATATGTATTATAGATAAAGCTCCACTCAGAACAATGGGTCTGAGGGTCTATATGGGCTATAGAGTTTTCTCCCACAGTGTAACCCAGAAACCATTCCCACTAACCCATTCTGCAATATGTGTTCCTTATAGGGTACAGGGTTCCTTTACCGTCTGTGTTTCTTTTTCCAGGGCATTTGACAATGTGTGCGATCAGTTCTGGGAGCAAATGAATGAGGCCATCCTGCAGCATAACACTCCCCGGAGCAGCGAGAGGCCTGGGTAAGGAGAGCTTCATGGTCCACATATGCCACAGGGTTGGACAGGGCCAGTAACCTGACATCAAGGGCTTAAGGTGCCCATACACGCTAAGATCCGCTTGCTTGTCGACCTCGCCAAGCAAGAGGATCTTCCCCCGATATCCCCACCTACAGGTGGGCGATATCGGGCTAATTTGGTCGTTTGGCCCTGGGGTCAAACAACCGAATTGGAATGACGGGTATAGCCGTAGTCGGTTCGGGGACTGCATCACGAGCCAATGTCGCCCCCAAACCGACTAAATTTTTTAACCTGCCCGATCGATATGTGGCTGATTTCAGGCCAGATGTCGGTCGCGCAGGCCCGTTGTTTGTGCCCCTACACGGGCCGATAAGCTGCTGAGTCAGTCTAAGGGACCCATATCGGAAGCTAGAATCGGCCCCTTTATGGGCACCTTAACCTTGCCTAGGCATTGCTAATGTAACAGGTGTTGAATTAGGCGCTGATGGGAATTGTCCATGGCTGGGGTCCATCAGGAGATCTCCCAGTACACTGGCCAACCTGTCCAGCCCTGAACGAGAAGCAAACATGCAAGCACTGGGCAGTTTATTGATTAAACACATAGTAGGTTTCCATTTCCCGAAGTGGTGACCAAACCAAGTGAGTTCTAGGGGGGTGGTATGGGATGATTGATTCATTTTTCCCTTTGCTATGGTACTGTAATCCCAAGATGGGCCCCTGTAACATGGTCTCAAGTAACCCCACTATATACCAGCTTCTAGGATCAGTGCTTGATTGGTTAATCTGAGTGTAATGTGCAAATACTTAGGTTTGGCCGGGTTGGACCAATGTTATATTTAATCTCTTTGGATTCTTTCCTCAGAACCAGTCGTGCTTCTTGGAGATCAGACAGAGACATGGGTCTGATCAATGCCATTGGCCTTCAGCCTCGTAATCCTACCACCTCGGTGACCTCGCAAGGAACCCAGACCCCTGCTCCCCAGCTGCAGAATGCAGAGACGCAGACCGAAAGGGAGGTGCCTGAGAGCCGCCCTGCACCCCCAACTGCTGAGGGTAAGGATTGCACTAAAATCATGCCAGCTTGTATGTATCTTCTCTCCCACGTTCTTAGCTCTTCGTCCTCCTCCGCTTGGTATAACGGAGGCTTGTGAGTGTTGTTGCAGGGTTCCATTTTTCATTCTGGAGACCTTGAAATCTCCCAGCCAGGTAAATACCTTCTGAAGATCCCTGAGTTTGCCAATTGGGATTGTAAGACTGCACAGAGAGGCTGGAGATGCGACTCCTGATCAGCAGGATGTAGAACTCACACTGCTGCTCTGTCTCTGCAAAATACTGGCAATAACAATGCCCTCTGGGTCACCTGACTGACTCCCCAAATGCAGCAACTGGGTGGTAAAGTGACTCAGTGGTTAGCATTTGTGCCTGGCAGCACTTTAGGAACTTCCACTCCAAAAGCATCCGATTTCAGATGAAACCAAAAAATGAGAGTGGATGTGATAGATATGGTGAGAGTTTCTTACAGATGAAGGTAAAAGCAGCCATCTTATTGGTTTCTTTAGATTATTGCACTTGGACACTTTTTTTTTTTTAATATATAGGGTTTAAACCCCTTGTGAGGCTGCATAGATGGCTTTAGCCAGGTCACAGCACTGATAGGGCTAAGGTCAGAGTAAGAATTGGTGCTAGTATCTCTTTAAACCTGGGCTGATAAGCTTTTTACATGATGATGCTGATCTGTTATTAATTTTGAGCCCAATAATAATTTCACAGGCCAGTAAGCTGCGCAGGCATTCCATCATTTTTCATAGCAGTTTGGCCACCAATTCCCCGGGGTTTTTATGGATGAGATTTACTGTAACCGCCCGGGTTTAGCTCTGTGAAGCTCAGATAAATAAGCTTCCCTGTCTGTTTGTTTAATTGCTTACTGAAAATGCACAGAGCAGAGAAACAGCCAATTTAACATTTCTTGTTTTTTTTTTTCTTCTTTGTGCTGTTAATGCCAAGACAACTCACAGCAGCCTCCCTTCTTGTTAACCCCAGCAGGGCCCAGCGGCACAGCAGAGACCCCTTCCAGCAGCTCCGAGGGGGCGCCATCTTCTGGAGAGTCCCAGGAAGGAATCCCCTCATCATCGGAGGTACCTGGCTCAGGTGGGTGGAAAAGGGAGTTGCTCAGTGCTGCCATATTTAAAGGGAACAAATGCCACCATCAGTGGCATAACTATATGTGGCTGTCCCACCCCCCTGGGCCCAGCACGCACATCCATCCCAACCATATACCTGCTCTGGGGCACTGGGGTATATTTATCATGCTGTATAAAAAGTGGAGTAGGACATTATCAGTGATGTTGCTCATAGAAAACCAAAGCAAAGCATCTGATTGGCTTCTAACTGTTGAAATCTAATTGCTGATTGGTTGCCCTGGGCAACATCACTGTTAATGCTTAATTCCACTTTTTACACAGCGTGATAAATTTACCCCTAAGTGTAACGGGATGTTAAGTGGCCAAGGAAGTCGGGGAGCTCTCCTGTATCCCTGCCGTGTATCCCTTGCACCGTGTTGGCACAGTAACCGCCTGTCGTGCCAGCCCTTTCCCTTCCTAACCCTACTTTTTCATGGCATATTAGAGGCAGCCAGCTTGTCACGTCGGCTCACATGAAAGCCGATTTGATATCTTTGTAGTTCATTATATTCAGGAGAAGCAAATCTGATGAATTCTCTTCTGCTGGGTCAGAACCGGCCGTCCTCCCGTGCACTCCTCCCTGAATACTCCCAGGCTGAGTGTATAACCCGCTCCCCTCAATGTGAATTCCCCCTGTATTTGTCTGCTCTGTTCTTTTCCCTCACTGCTCCTTCATGTCCTACAGGAGAGGGCCAGGAGGATGCTCTGAGCAGGATCCAGAGGCTTATGGCTGAAGGAGGGATGACGGCCGTGGTGCAGAGAGAGCAGAGCACAACTATGGCATCCATGGGAGGCTTTGGCAACAACATCATAGTCAGCCACAGAATCCACCGCGGCTCCCAGACTGCGTCTGACCCGGCCTCCCGCGCTTCTGCCCCACGCTCCCCACAGCCCTCCACCTCCAGAGAGACGGTGGCAGAGCTAGAACGCCTTCTTGCCCCGCCCCAAACGAGTCAATTACTCCTCCCCGAGACGCAGTTGCTGACCAATAACAATAATGATGGTGAAGTCAATGTGCAGCCTCTTAGTAGTGGCACCTTTCCTGGGGTGGAGAGGTAGAAACACGGACCTGTGATCCTGGTACTGCTGTAAAGACTGACCCCCCCCCCACCCTGCCTACTATTGCTGGTGGGGATTTCAAGCTGAGGACAATGGTGCTATAGACTTGGAGGGGAGTCCATTTGCTAACTGGCCCTCCAACAAGTCATGGGGAAGTATAAAGCTTAAAATGAGAAATCTCATTTTGTCTCCTCCCTCTCCCCCACCCCCTCTCTCTCACCCCCTATGCTCACTTTGCCCTGCTGCCAGCTACGCCAGGGTAGTTAAGTGAAGCCACTGATGCTTACAGCAATGGGGTAAGTGTTCCTGCTTCACCCTGATTAATATATATATATATATAATATGTTACAATGTGAGCAAAGAGCCTTAAAGAGTAGCGAGAGGAGGATCTACGGCTTATTGCCCCCCCCCTCTCCTTACTGCCTAGTGTGCGTTTTATTGCATCCAAAGGAAGACGGGGAGGGGGTAGCTGGCACTAAATTTCCCTCTGGGTCAGTTTGATGGCAAGTACAGGGAGCTGCTATGAGACTGTTACTGCCCTTCTTGCTTTGGCTGAACTCAAGGAGGGATGCATGCACTACAAGAAGGGTGGTGGTGGGATAGGGCCCCCCCTGTCTCTCCGGCGCATGTGAGTGTGGGTGCCCCGGCCTGCCTCTTCTACATCTCCACTCAGAGGAGCCTTCGAACTCAGCCTGCTCCCCCCCCATCCCTGAATGAACCCAGTGGGCTGAGGGCTGCTGCACTGCGGGCCTAGGCTGTGTGCTGAATGGGACATGTGTTGTTTCCTACAGGACGTGAGGTCGTTCTCTTCCGCTCTCCGTAACCAATAACCAGCCGCATCACACGCCTGAGTTCTGTTCAGGTTGCCAAATCCAGAGATCACGCTGCCAGTGAGACTTTTCGGCGCTCTGCTTCTCAACTTTGGTTTTTTTTCGTTAGTTTTTTTTTTTTGCAATGGCTATATCTTTGTACGCGTACAGGTCTAATTACCCCCCCCACTTACGGCGAATATGTCTACATTGTATGTATGATTATATTGGATGAAATGTACCCCCCACCCCAGTCATCTGTGTATACAGGTATCGTTCTGCCCCCTCGTGTGAATCTGTGAGCCCAAATGACTTTATACCTTGCTAAAGGCCAGTAGAGCACCACATGTGTTAACACTTTCCCTGCCAGAGCTGATCAGCTGCTTATAGCCCCCCCCTGTGGGTTAATACGGGGGCCAACACACCCCCCCCAGGTGTATCATGGGCAGTTGGCGCTTTGGCTGACTCGCCTGGGGGCGGGGCCCTCTCAGTGGCACGTGCATTGGCCAGTGCTTGTAGGCTTTCCCATGGTTGGCCAATAAACAGTATTAAGGGTAAATGTTACAGAAGGGGCCAGGTTACATTACGCTCTTGCTTATACACGTGAGCAGGTTGCCATCCATTCCCGATCTCAGGGCTGTCTCAAGTGTGGGTGCTGCCGGGGGCAAAGCAAACTGCCCACCCTGTGGCCCTACAGCTGTCAAGTTATAACACCCTTTCAGCCATTTTGGGTGCTGCACTTTAACAGCCGCTGGTTGGGCAACACCAATATAAAGCGTTGCTCTTACCATTGCTCCTATTACCTGCACCCCATTTGAGCAGATCCTTATTTGCACCCACTAACGACGGCTCTGACCCTCTCCCATGATGCCCTTTGAGAGCCCTGCCTATGTAACGTTACCCAGGAAGGTCCCATTGGGGCGGGGGTGTGTAGCTAAAAAGCTCAAGCACATCAGGCATTTGTTGGGTTAACTCACCCACATTTTAGGGGATACCCCCATTCCTGGATAGACCCAGCCCTGCTGTTACATGGCACTGACCCCCCTGTGAGAAGAGCGAGGCTCTTGCGCTTGTATTAGTAGCACTGCAGAACTTCGCCCCCCCACTTCATGGCTTTTACTGCAAATATTCCAGAGTGTTGCTTTAAGACCTGCTGTACCATTAGTCTGAGCTCCTCATATACTCGCCATCAGCGGGCACTGCTGAGAGGCCAATGCTCCAGTATTCCAACTTACCCCCCGACAGCCCATGTTGCGTCTCAGAGCATCACTCCGGCGCCCCCTGGAACACTTCTAAGAACTGCAGAGCGCTACGCCAGTAGTCTTCAATGCTTTGTTGGTTTCTTGCTCTTACAGTCTGTGCGACACATAACAGCGCTGTTGAAGGCATCATTCCAGTAACCCATTGTGACCTGTAGGGCATGACTCAATCCATGTAACGATTTCAGAGCATTGCTCCAGTAAACCCTGTGACACCAGTTACCTTGTGTCAAGCCTCGTTTTGTTCCCCCCCCCCCCCCCCCCCCCCCCCCCCCACGTTAGTGTTGTGGCTGCTGTGTGCGTCTGGATGCATTGATGCCCCTTTGACTCCACCATTATTATAGTCTCAGCGCTTGTCCAAGGCCTTCAGTCCATGAGCTGACACTTCACATTGGCCTTTGCCTTGTTTTAATTGGCACCCCATTCCTGCCTACCCCTGGGGGGGCGCTGATTTCTTCAGCCGCTGCTGCCCATACAACAACCGTTTGTTTCTGGCCTCTCGAGCCTCGATAATTGGTCTCAGTTGAGGGATCTGGCAGAATGAGGGCAGCCAAGACAAGGCTCATCGAGCCTACAACCTGTCTGAATTATGAGCCTTCTGACAATGACAATAGCCAAGCGTTCTTACAGAGCAACTGATATACAAGCCCATGGCTTATGTTTGCTGCTCCTTTAAGTAGGGTTCATTCATTCTTAGTGATCCCTATTTAATGGAAATGGCTTACCTAAAATTGAGCTCTCCGCATTCTCCACCAACTTTTCACTGGGATTTGTAGTTTAAAAAAGGCTGCAAATTTCTCATCCCTTGGCCATTGGTTCATGTACGTGGACATCACTTCTAATAGGGCAAATCGCCTTGCTCTAGGTTTATTTATTCTTAGTGATCCCTACGTAATGGCAATGGCTTACCTAAAATTGAGCTCTCCGCATTCTCCACCAACTTTTCACTGGGATTTATAGTTTAAAAAAGGCTGCAAATTTCCCATTCCATGCCTATCCGTTAATGTACGTGGACATCATCCGTAATAGAAAAGAACCGCCACGTCAGGGTATATTCATTCTTTGTGATCCTAGCTCCTAGAGTTGGACTGAAATCGAGCTCTCCGCATTCTCCACCAAGTTTTAAGGGAGACTGGGATGTGTAGTCTAAAAGACTGCAAATTTCCCATCCCATGCCTATTGGTTCATGTACATGGACATCATTGGTAATAGGGAAAACCGCCTCGTCCAGTCTTGCTTTTTTATTATATAATAAAATGATCTGATTGGTGACTGCATGGCAAGAGTGTGTTCTGTCCATTTGCTCAATGAGTCCGGGGTGCCTTCCAGTTTCAGTAATGAGGGTGTGAGATAAAGTTCTCAGCAGCTTTCAGGTCGGGGGTGGGAATATGGGCAGCTAATGTTTGTTGATATGACATCTCCCAGCATCCTTTGCTGTTCAAGGCTGCTACCAGGCAAGCCCCACCTGCTTCCTTTTCCACGATGCCATGGTATAAAAGCATCAAGTTTATTGTGGATTCAAAGGTGTATGAAGTTTCCTACTTGAGTCGAGCTCTATTTCAATAACCGTCAGCCGGTTGTGCTGATCTAAGGGCGATACCGTTTATTTGTCTGCAGCCGAGACTCAGAACCGGTCCTCTGGTCGATTCAGTGTCAGGCCTAGTGAGTTAAAGCTTTTCTGTAACCCTGGTAACTGGAGAAGAAACATTATGAGATGGCTTAGCTTCCCCCCGGTGCTTACTATAAGGAGCTCAATGCTGCTATAAGGAGACAATATCACTGACACCCAGTGCTGAATTGGGCACGGTCCATCCAGGCCTGTTCTGTTTTTGGCTGATTTCAAGGTTCAGTAACTAACTGTCACCCTGTACATTATTTCCTCACAGCCAGGATGGGATCTAATGAAACTGGGAAGGAGTCGATAGCCGAGGAGTCAGCGCTGGCATTGCCTTGTGCCCCGGGGAGCTGTGCCAGCATAGAGAGAGCCAGCATAACCAGTGATGGCTTCTGTCACCCCATTACAGAGTATACAGATTCCTTCCTCTGTAGCCTGGCATCACAACTAGTCTTTAAATTGACACGTAAAGCAGCAGTCCTGCCCTGCTTTATGGCTGAGATTCTAGCTATCTGTATAACAGAGCATTCTGTCACAGTGGCACAGATCCTATCTGATCCCCCCATTGTAAGCAGCAGTCCTGCCCTGCTTTATGGCTGAGACTCTAGCTATCTGTATAACAGAGCATTCTGTCACAGTGGCACAGATCCTATCTGATCCCCCCATTGTAAGCAGCAGTCCTGCCCTGCTTTATGGCTGAGATTCTAGCTATCTGTATAACAGAGCATTCTGTCACAGTGGCACAGATCCTATCTGATCCCTCCCCCATTGTAAGCAGCAGTCCTGCCCTGCTTTATGGCTGAGATTCTAGCTATCTGTATAACAGAGCATTCTGTCACAGTGGCACAGATCCTATCTGATCCCCCCATTGTAAGCAGCAGTCCTGCCCTGCTTTATGGCTGAGATTCTAGCTATCTGTATAACAGAGCATTCTGTCACAGTGGCACAGATCCTATCTGATCCCCCCATTGTAAGCAGCAGTCCTGCCCTGCTTTATGGCTGAGATTCTAGCTATCTGTATAACAGAGCATTCTGTCACAGTGGCACAGATCCTATCTGATCCCCCCCATTGTAAGCAGCAGTCCTGCCCTGCTTTATGGCTGAGATTCTAGCTATCTGTATAACAGAGCATTCTGTCACAGTGGCACAGATCCTATCTGATCCCCCCATTGTAAGCAGCAGTCCTGCCCTGCTTTATGGCTGAGATTCTAGCTATCTGTATAACAGAGCATTCTGTCACAGTGGCACAGATCCTATCTGATCCCCCCCATTGTAAGCAGCAGTCCTGCCCTGCTTTATGGCTGAGATTCTAGCTATCTGTATAACAGAGCATTCTGTCACAGTGGCACAGATCCTATCTGATCCCCCCATTGTAAGCAGCAGTCCTGCCCTGCTTTATGGCTGAGATTCTAGCTATCTGTATAACAGAGCATTCTGTCACAGTGGCACAGATCCTATCTGATCCCCCCATTGTAAGCAGCAGTCCTGCCCTGCTTTATGGCTGAGATTCTAGCTATCTGTATAACAGAGCATTCTGTCACAGTGGCACAGATCCTATCTGATCCCCCCATTGTAAGCAGCAGTCCTGCCCTGCTTTATGGCTGAGATTCTAGCTATCTGTATAACAGACCTGCAGATCAGTCATTGCTGGGTTGTTGGCCTGACTATTGGGCCACAATGATGGCATCTCTAACATAACAGGGTGCTTAGAGCTTAACGAGACAGATGGATAATAATCCCATAAGGATCACATTGGGCTGTTTATGGTTCTCTCGCCCCGGGGGGGGCTGCTCGGACCCTTTGGCTGTAGACAAATCTATAAAACAAAATACATTGAGAGACAGAAGTAAAATGAATATTGACATAATTCTGCTCTTAACGGCACCAAAGGTCCATGTTCTGTTACTTAGGAAACTGATCTTGTAGAACCGAACCTTTCTGCTGCCCCGGGGCTCGTCCTTTGTCGCTAGAGGGAAAAGCTTTGGATTAATGATCTCCCCTTCTCCTCACACTCCCACTCTCCATCTTGGCAGCGAGTGCTACAGGCAGCTCTAATTTGGGCCCTACCCATCATGCCTGTCAGGCTTATGTTGGAGTGAGACGACACGGATGTATTGACATTGTTCTCGTAGTCTCAGAGAGGACTTGGGGAAGAACATTGGCTGCTTCTATATAAAGTTGCACCAAAATAGGTCTTTGTTTTCACTTCCGTCTGTGCATATTTGCCTTAACGCTCTTCCCCAGCCCTGTCATTTTTCGCCACTTAAAGGGCCACTGCGGATTCATTTTTTTCCTTATCTTATGGATTTGTCTAAAAAAAAATATTAAGAATTCAACGTATATTCCTTCCATTATCTTTCACTGCAAGATTCCACAAAGGCATAAGTGGCTCTGCTTGGCAGCCATTATGGCTCGTGTAATAATGCAAGGTGATGCAAAGCACAAAATTGAGTCTATTAAAAAGCTATTTACAAAGGCAATTTTATCTAAACGCAGTGGGTGTCATTCATGCTGTTTAGGGGGTGCTGCAATTACATGGGGTTTCTGGAAAATAATGCTGCATTGTGGGTAAAAACCATGGTGATTGGCCTTTGCTGGCCACAAGCTCCTATAAGGGTTTAATGTGTGTTTACTATAGATAGGGAGATAGAGAATATTGTAATATTGATGTCAGGAGGGGCATTGCATGCTGGGAATTGTAGTCCAGAAACAGCCAAAAAACTATAAAACATAAGTCTTGAAACAGAGGTGGCAGTGAGTAACGGGGCGACAGTCGGTGCTTATCATGCAGGGAAATGGCCTCATTAGCGGATTCTCCTTTTGAACAGCACAATCGCTTCTCACTGAAACTTCAGATCTTCCGGCAAATGTGTCTGACAGCGGCTCCTTGTCCCTGCGCCTCCGCTCCGTCCTCCCCGGGCGCCATTCATTAGGCTGAAAAATCTTATTCCTTAGGGGGAAAAGGTTACAGAGATGTGAGGGATTAACAGCGTAAACAGGCTCCGGCGCGGGAGGCGGGAGAGGCGCAGAGAATAAGCGAATATTTACAGGGAAGGCCGAAATTAGGCAGAAAATTGTCTTAACTCCTAGTGGTAATAGCCTCTGGCAAGGGACTGGGGCTGTGGGATAGCAGGTATAGTAGGGAGAGATGGTGCCTATAGTAGCAGTGGGGGGATAATAGCCTCTGGGAAGGGACTGGGGCTGTGGGATAGCAGGTATAGTAGGGAGAGATGGTGCCTATAGTAGCAGTGGGATAATAGCCTCTGGGAAGGGACTGGGGCTGTGGGATAGCAGGTATAGTAGGGAGAGATGGTGCCTATAGTAGCAGTGGGATAATAGCCTCTGGGAAGGGACTGGGGCTGTGGGATAGCAGGTATAGTAGGGAGAGATGGTGCCTATAGTAGCAGTGGGGGGATAATAGCCTCTGGGAAGGGACTGTGGCTGTGGGATAGCAGGTATAGTAGGGAGAGATGGTGCCTATAGTAGCAGTGGGGGGATAATAGCCTCTGGGAAGGGACTGGGGCTGTGGGATAGCAGGTATAGTAGGGAGAGATGGTGCCTATAGTAGCAGTGGGGGGATAATAGCCTCTGGGAAGGTACTGGGGCTGTGGGATAGCAGGTATAGTAGGGAGAGATGGTGCCTATAGTAGCAGTGGGATAATAGCCTCTGGGAAAGGACTGGGGCTGTGGGATAGCAGGTATAGTAGGGAGAGATGGTGCCTATAGTAGCAGTGGGATAATAGCCTCTGGGAAGGGACTGGGGCTGTGGGATAGCAGGTATAGTAGGGAGAGATGGTGCCTATAGTAGCAGTGGGGGGATAATAGCCTCTGGGAAGGGACTGGGGGTGTGGGATAGCAGGTATAGTAGGGAGAGATGGTGCCTTTAGTAGCAGTGGGGGGATAATAGCCTCTGGGAAGGGACTGGGGGTGTGGGATAGCAGGTATAGTAGGGAGAGATGGTGCCTATAGTAGCAGTGGGGGGGATAATAGCCTCTGGGAAGGGACAGGGGCTGTGGGATAGCAGGTATAGTAGGGAGAGATGGTGCCTATAGTAGCAGTGGGGGGATAATAGCCTCTGGGAAGGGACTGGGGCTGTGGGATAGCAGGTATAGTAGGGAGAGATGGTGCCTATAATAGCAGTGGGGGGATAATAGCCTCTGGGAAGGGACTGGGGCTGTGGGATAGCAGGTATAGTAGGGAGAGATGGTGCCTATAGTAGCAGTGGGGGGATAATAGTCTCTGGGAAGGGACTGGGGCTGTGGGATAGCAGGTATAGTAGGGAGAGATGGTGCCTATAGTAGCAGTGGGGTGATAATAGCCTCTGGGAAGGGACTGGGGCTGTGGGATAGCAGGTATAGTAGGGAGAGATGGTGCCTATAGTAGCAGTGGGGGGATAATAGCCTCTGGGAAGGGACTGGGGCTGTGGGATAGCAGGTATAGTAGGGAGAGATGGTGCCTATAGTAGCAGTGGGGGGATAATAGCCTCTGGGAAGGGACTGGGGCTGTGGGATAGCAGGTATAGTAGGGAGAGATGGTGCCTATAGTAGCAGTGGGATAATAGCCTCTGGGAAGGGACTGGGCTGTGGGATAGTAGGTATAGTAGGGAGAGATGGTGCCTATAGTAGCAGTGGGGGGATAATAGCCTCTGGGAAGGGACTGGGGCTGTGGGATAGCAGGTATAGTAGGGAGAGATGGTGCCTATAGTAGCAGTGGGATAATAGCCTCTGGGAAGGGACTGGGGCTGTGGGATAGTAGGTATAGTAGGGAGAGATGGTGCCTATAGTAGCAGTGGGGGGATAATAGCCTCTGGGAAGGGACTGAGGCTGTGGGATAGCAGGTATAGTAGGGAGAGATGGTGCCTATAGTAGCAGTGGGGGGATAATAGCCTCTGGGAAGGGACTGGGGCTGTGGGATAGCAGGTATAGTAGGGAGAGATGGTGCCTATAGTAGCAGTGGGGGGATAATAGCCTCTGGGAAGGGACTGAGGCTGTGGGATAGCAGGTATAGTAGGGAGAGATGGTGCTTATAGTAGCAGTGGGGGGATAATAGCCTCTGGGAAGGGACTGGGGCTGTGGGATAGCAGGTATAGTAGGTATAGTAGGGAGAGATGGTGCCTATAGTAGCAGTGGGGGGATAATAGCCTCTGGGAAGGGACTGGGGCTGTGGATAGCAGGTATAGTAGGGAGAGATGGTGCCTATAGTAGCAGTGGGATAATAGTCTCTGGGAAGGGACTGTGGGATAGTAGGTATAGTAGGGAGAGATGGTGCCTATAGTAGCAGTGGGGGGATAATAGCCTCTGGCAAGGGACTGGGGCTGTGGGATAGCAGGTATAGTAGGGAGAGATGGTGCCTATAGTAGCAGTGGGGGGATAATAGCCCCTGGGAAGGACTGTGGCTGTGGGATAGCAGGTATAGTAGGGAGAGATGGTGCCTATAGTAGCAGTGGGGGGGATAATAGCCTCTGGCAAGGGACTGGGGCTGTGGGATAGCAGGTATAGTAGGGAGAGATGGTGCCTATAGTAGCAGTGGGGGGATAATAGCCTCTGGGAAGGGACTGGGGCTGTGGGATAGCAGGTATAGTAGGGAGAGATGGTGCCTATAGTAGCAGTGGGATAATAGCCTCTGGGAAGGGACTGGGGCTGTGGGATAGCAGGTATAGTAGGGAGAGATGGTGCCTATAGTAGCAGTGGGGGGATAATAGCCTCTGGGAAGGGACTGGGGGTGTGGGATAGCAGGTATAGTAGGGAGAGATGGTGCCTATAGTAGCAGTGGGGGGATAATAGCCTCTGGGAAGGGACTGGGGCTGTGGGATAGCAGGTATAGTAGGGAGAGATGGTGCCTATAGTAGCAGTGGGGGGATAATAGCCTCTGGGAAGGTACTGGGGCTGTGGGATAGCAGGTATAGTAGGGAGAGATGGTGCCTATAGTAGCAGTGGGATAATAGCCTCTGGGAAAGGACTGGGGCTGTGGGATAGCAGGTATAGTAGGGAGAGATGGTGCCTATAGTAGCAGTGGGATAATAGCCTCTGGGAAGGGACTGGGGCTGTGGGATAGCAGGTATAGTAGGGAGAGATGGTGCCTATAGTAGCAGTGGGGGGATAATAGCCTCTGGGAAGGGACTGGGGGTGTGGGATAGCAGGTATAGTAGGGAGAGATGGTGCCTTTAGTAGCAGTGGGGGGATAATAGCCTCTGGGAAGGGACTGGGGGTGTGGGATAGCAGGTATAGTAGGGAGAGATGGTGCCTATAGTAGCAGTGGGGGGGATAATAGCCTCTGGGAAGGGACAGGGGCTGTGGGATAGCAGGTATAGTAGGGAGAGATGGTGCCTATAGTAGCAGTGGGGGGATAATAGCCTCTGGGAAGGGACTGGGGCTGTGGGATAGCAGGTATAGTAGGGAGAGATGGTGCCTATAGTAGCAGTGGGGGGATAATAGCCTCTGGGAAGGGACTGGGGCTGTGGGATAGCAGGTATAGTAGGGAGAGATGGTGCCTATAGTAGCAGTGGGGGGATAATAGTCTCTGGGAAGGGACTGGGGCTGTGGGATAGCAGGTATAGTAGGGAGAGATGGTGCCTATAGTAGCAGTGGGGTGATAATAGCCTCTGGGAAGGGACTGGGGCTGTGGGATAGCAGGTATAGTAGGGAGAGATGGTGCCTATAGTAGCAGTGGGGGGATAATAGCCTCTGGGAAGGGACTGGGGCTGTGGGATAGCAGGTATAGTAGGGAGAGATGGTGCCTATAGTAGCAGTGGGGGGATAATAGCCTCTGGGAAGGGACTGGGGCTGTGGGATAGCAGGTATAGTAGGGAGAGATGGTGCCTATAGTAGCAGTGGGATAATAGCCTCTGGGAAGGGACTGGGGCTGTGGGATAGTAGGTATAGTAGGGAGAGATGGTGCCTATAGTAGCAGTGGGGGGATAATAGCCTCTGGGAAGGGACTGGGGCTGTGGGATAGCAGGTATAGTAGGGAGAGATGGTGCCTATAGTAGCAGTGGGATAATAGCCTCTGGGAAGGGACTGGGGCTGTGGGATAGTAGGTATAGTAGGGAGAGATGGTGCCTATAGTAGCAGTGGGGGGATAATAGCCTCTGGGAAGGGACTGAGGCTGTGGGATAGCAGGTATAGTAGGGAGAGATGGTGCCTATAGTAGCAGTGGGGGGATAATAGCCTCTGGGAAGGGACTGGGGCTGTGGGATAGCAGGTATAGTAGGGAGAGATGGTGCCTATAGTAGCAGTGGGGGGATAATAGCCTCTGGGAAGGGACTGAGGCTGTGGGATAGCAGGTATAGTAGGGAGAGATGGTGCTTATAGTAGCAGTGGGGGGATAATAGCCTCTGGGAAGGGACTGGGGCTGTGGGATAGCAGGTATAGTAGGTATAGTAGGGAGAGATGGTGCCTATAGTAGCAGTGGGGGGATAATAGCCTCTGGGAAGGGACTGGGGCTGTGGGATAGCAGGTATAGTAGGGAGAGATGGTGCCTATAGTAGCAGTGGGATAATAGTCTCTGGGAAGGGACTGTGGGATAGTAGGTATAGTAGGGAGAGATGGTGCCTATAGTAGCAGTGGGGGGATAATAGCCTCTGGCAAGGGACTGGGGCTGTGGGATAGCAGGTATAGTAGGGAGAGATGGTGCCTATAGTAGCAGTGGGGGATAATAGCCTCTGGGAAGGGACTGGGGCTGTGGGATAGCAGGTATAGTAGGGAGAGATGGTGCCTATAGTAGCAGTGGGGGGATAATAGCCTCTGGGAAGGGATTGGGGCTGTGGGATAGCAGGTATAGTAGGGAGAGATGGTGCCTATAGTAACAGTGGGGGATAATAGCCTCTGGGAAGGGACTGGGGCTGAGGGATAGCAGGTATAGTAGGGAGAGATGGTGCCTATAGTAGCAGTGGGGGGATAATAGCCTCTGGGAAGGGATTGGGGCTGTGGGATAGCAGGTATAGTAGGGAGAGATGGTGCCTATAGTAGCAGTGGGGGGATAATAGCCTCTGGGAAGGGACTGGGGCTGTGGGATAGCAGGTATAGTAGGGAGAGATGGTGCCTATAGTAGCAGTGGGGGGATAATAGCCTCTGGGAAGGGACTGGGGCTGTGGGATAGCAGGTATAGTAGGGAGAGATGGTGCCTATAGTAGCAGTGGGGGATAATAGCCTCTGGGAAGGGACTGGGGCTGAGGGATAGCAGGTATAGTAGGGAGAGATGGTGCCTATAGTAGCAGTGGGGGGATAATAGCCTCTGGGAAGGGATTGGGGCTGTGGGATAGCAGGTATAGTAGGGAGAGATGGTGCCTATAGTAGCAGTGGGGGGATAATAGCCTCTGGGAAGGGACTGGGGCTGTGGGATAGCAGGTATAGTAGGGAGAGATGGTGCCTATAGTAGCAGTGGGGGGATAATAGCCTCTGGGAAGGGACTGGGGCTGTGGGATAGCAGGTATAGTAGGGAAAGATGGTGCCTATAGTAGCAGTGGGGGGATAGTAGCCTCTGGGAAGGGACTGGGGCTGTGGGACAGCAGGTATAGTAGGGAGAGATGGTGCCTATAGTAGCAGTGGGGGGATAATAGCCTCTGGGAAGGGACTGGGGCTGTGGGATAGCAGGTATAGTAGGGAGAGATGGTGCCTATAGTAACAGTGGGATAATAGCCTCTGGGAAGGGACTGGGGCTGTGGGATAGCAGGTATAGTAGGGAGAGATGGTGCCTATAGTAGCAGTGGGATAATAGCCTCTGGGAAGGGACTGGGGCTGTGGGATAGCAGGTATAGTAGGGAGAGATGGTGCCTATAGTAGCAGTGGGGGGATAATAGCCTCTGGGAAGGGACTGTGGCTGTGGGATAGCAGGTATAGTAGGGAGAGATGGTGCCTATAGTAGCAGTGGGGGGGATAATAGCCTCTGGGAAGAGACTGGGGCTGTGGGATAGCAGGTATAGTAGGGAGAGATGGTGCCTATAGTAGCAGTGGGGGGGATAATAGCCTCTGGGAAGGGACTGGGGCTGTGGGATAGCAGGTATAGTAGGGAGAGATGGTGCCTATAGTAGCAGTGGGGGGATAATAGCCTCTGGGAAGGGACTGGGGCTGTGGGATAGCAGGTATAGTAGGGAGAGATGGTGCCTATAGTAGCAGTGGGGTGATAATAGCCTCTGGGAAGGGACTGGGGCTGTGGGATAGCAGGTATAGTAGGGAGAGATGGTGCCTATAGTAGCAGTGGTGGATAATAGCCTCTGGGAAGGGACTGGGGCTGTGGGATAACAGGTATAGTAGGGAGAGATGGTGCCTATAGTAGCAGTGGGGGGATAATAGCCTCTGGGAAGAGACTGGGGCTGTGGGATAGCAGGTATAGTAGGGAGAGATGGTGCCTATAGTAGCAGTGGAGTAGAACAGCAAATGGGTGCAGAACTTAAGGTCTGACTGTTATTACTTGCCCTTCAATTTACACTCGGTGTTTGTTCTATATAATCCATGAGGAGGGCTGCCAACACCGACTGCTTTAATACCTTTAGCCTTTCCCATGATGCAGTGCTTCTGCTCCTAACAAGCCCATCATCAGATACATGACGCCTTGAGAGGACAGCTGAAGTCCCCAAGGGACCCTTTGCCGGATCAAATTATATGATTAAAAGTTCCGCTAGAGAAAGCAGCCTATTTATATCCTACTCACATGAAATGATCACCCTTCATGTCTGTGCTGTGACCGGGTTCCAGTGCCCATTGTACAGATATTATCCAGATATTTAATATGGGCCCATGTGTGAAACTGCTCTTCATGGACAAATTGTGGGTCCAAAATTCACCATTTTTGTGATTGGAAATCACGTGACCAAAACGGGGTACAAAGAGATCAAATTTAGGCTTTATGACCCTGTGCATTGGGTTATTGCCCTTAGAGGGCGCTGTGCTCAGAGGCTGCTCCGGCAGATACATTAGATAGATTTAAGGAAGGGCTGGATACATATTGAAGCAATAGATTCATCCAATCAGGGCTGCTTTAAGGGGGCATAAGGGGGCATAAGGGGCAATAAGGGGGCATAAGAGGGCATAAGGGGCATGTGTGCAATATATTCTAAAAGAAGCCTCACCCATAAGGGGCAAACCATCTATTTAATAAGCTGACCAGCCATATAGACAATTGGGCCTTTATCGCCCCTCAGCACAGGAGCCTTTGGGCCAGTTGCCCCTCTATTCAAATAAAGTCTCACAGGGGCAAGAAAGGGAGGTGCAGTTCTGCGGTGGTTGCTAAGGGGACTTCTGGGAGATGTAGTTCTGAAGCCTGTAGCATAATGAGTGCGGCCACTGCAGCCTGGGAGGGAGGGTTGTTGTTTGTGCTTTATTTCTGCTCGCTGCACACCCATTCCTGCAGGCTTGGCGAGCAATTCATAAAGCCTCAGTGCATTGCACCGTATGTATTCTGCCCATTAGGCACCCATCCACTAAATGATCTTCATCTCCCACACTGGAATCACTGAAGCCTGACACCCATCATTAACTAAACCATCTCCCTCATTCCTTGTCCTCACTCTTTATTGTCCCTGCCACCCTTTTCTGTAGCCTTTAGGGAAGCACTCAGTGACTTCTAATATCCTTATCATTAACAGTAGGGGGTACATTATCCCTTATAATACATGAGTGATACTCAGAGTTCCCTGTATAACTCAGCCTGCAGCCTTGTGCCTTTATATGGGCACAGAACCCCTCAGTGACTGCTAATATCCTTATCATTTACAGTAGGGGGTACATTATCCCTTATAATACATGAGTGATACTCAGAGTTCCCTGTATAACTCAGCCTGCAGCCTTGTGCCTTTATATGGGCACAGAACCCCTCAGTGACTGCTAATATCCTTATCATTTACAGTAGGGGGTACATTATCCCTTATAATACATGAGTGATACTCAGAGTTCCCTGTATAACTCAGCCTGTAGCCTTGTGCCTTTATATGGGCACAGAACCCCTCAGTGACTGCTAATATCCTTATCATTTACAGTAGGGGGTACATTATCCCTTATAATACATGAGTGATACTCAGAGTTCCCTGTATAACTCAGCCTGCAGCCTTGTGCCTTTATATGGGCACAGAACCCCTCAGTGACTGCTAATATCCTTATCATTTACAGTAGGGGGTACATTATCCCTTATAATACATGAGTGATACTCAGAGTTCCCTGTATAACTCAGCCTGCAGCCTTGTGCCTTTATATGGGCACAGAACTCCAGTTTGGTTGATGGGAATATATATGTTTTTTTTATTTTTTTATCTTTTTCCCCAACTCTTTCCCTTCTCACCTATCACATTCACTGTTTCTCCCACAATCCACCTCTCCCTCTGCCTTTTTAGCTTTGGATTCTCTGTTGTTCCTTTAATCCTTACATTATGTTCCTTCTCTCTTTGTTCCTCTGTTCCTGGAGCTTCTCACACTCAGAGTTAATCCTGTGGCCCCTGGAACAGGCGTCCGGCCCCCCAGAGCAGTAACGAGCACTTAATGCAGCTCCAATGATATCATAATCAGCCCTGAGCAGGCAAGGTCAGACATTGCGCTGATAAATCCAAAGAGACAGACTATAAAACATTTCATCCAGCAGAAGCCAATAAGTAAATCCCCGGCCATTATCCCCGGCAGCTGAGATCTACAGGAGAACTTTATATGGGGGCCGCCGAGCCGAGGAGCATGGGGGCAATGAAAGGGATGATTGAAGGTTTTAAATTGGTCCAAAATCAGAAGAAAGGGAGAAAAGAGGAAGGGAATGAAGAAAAGACGGAAGGAAGGAATGAAGGAGGGAGGGGGGAGGAAGGGAGGCAGGAAGGAAGGGAAGGAAGTAAGGAATTAATGAATAAATAAATGAAGGAAGGAAGGAATGAAGGAGGGAGGGAGGGAGGGAGGAAGGAATGAATAAATAAATGAAGGAAGGAAGGAAGGAAGGAATGAAGGAGGGAGGGGGAAGGAAGTGAAGGAAGGAAGGAATGAATAAATAAATGAAGGAAGGAAGGAAGGAATAAAGGAAGGAAGGAAGGAATGAAGGAGGGAGGGAGGGGGGAGGAAGGGAGGAAGGAAGGGAAGGAAGTAAGGAATGAATAAATAAATGAAGGAAGGAATGAATAAAGGAAGGAAGGTAGGAAGGAAGGGAGGGAGGGAGGGAGGGAGGGAGGAAGGGAGGAAGGAAGGGAAGGAAGTAAGGAATGAATAAATAAATAAATCAAGGAAGGAAGGAATAAAGGAAGGAATGACGGAGGGAGGGGGGAGGAAGGGAGGGAGGAAGGAAGTGAAGGAATGAATAAATAAATAAATAAAGGAAGGAATGAAGGAGGGAGGGAGGGAGGGAGGGGGAGGAAGGGAGGGAGGGAGGAAGGAAGGAATGAATAAATAAATGAAGGAAGGAATGAAGGAGGGAGGGAGGGAGGGGGGAGGGAGGGAGGGAGGAAGGAAGGAATGAATAAATAAATGAAGGAAGGAAGGAGGGAGGGGGGAGGAAGGGAAGGAGGAAGGAAGTGAAGGAAGGAAGTGAAGGAAGGAAGGAATGAATAAATAAATGAAGGAAGGAAGGAAGGAAGGAAGGAATAAAGGAAGGAAGGAATGAAGGAGGGAGGGAGGGAGGGAGGGAGGGGGGAGGAAGGAAGGGAAGGAAGTAAGGAATGAATAAATAAATGAAGGAAGGAATGAATAAAGGAAGGAAGGTAGGAAGGAATGACGGAGGGAGGGGGGAGGAAGGGAGGGAGGAAGTGAAGGAATGAATAAATAAATAAAGGAAGGAATGAAGGAGGGAGGGAGGGAGGGAGGGAGGGAGGGGGGAGGAAGGGAGGGTGGAAGGAAGGGAAGGAAGTAAGGAATGAATAAATAAATGAAGGAAGGAATGAAGGAGGGAGGGAGGGGGGGAGGAAGGGAGGGAGGAAGGGAGGGAATGAATAAATAAATGAAGGAAGGAAGGAAGGAATGAAGGAGGCAGGGAGGGAGGGGGAGGAAGGGAGGGAGGAAGGAAGGAAGGAAGGAAGGAAGGGAAGGAAGGAATGAATAAATAAATAAATGAAGGAAGGAATGAATGAAGGAATAAAGGAAGGATGGAAGGAAGGAAGTTTGGAAGGAAGGTTGGAAGGAAGGGGGGGAGGGAGGGAGGGAAGGAAGGAATGAATAAATAAATAAAGGAAGGAATGAAGGAGGGAGGGAGGGGGGGAGGAAGGGAGGGGGGAGGAAGGGAGGGAGGAAGGGAGGGAAGGAATGAATAAATAAATGAAGGAAGGAATAAAGGAAGGAAGGAAGGAATGAAGGAGGGAGGGAGGGAGAGGGGGAGGAAGGGAGGGAGGAAGGAAGGAAGGAAGGTAAGGAAGGAATGAATAAATAAATGAAGGAAGGAATGAATGAAGGAATAAAGGAAGGATGGAAGGAAGGTTGGAAGGAAGGGAGGGAGGGAGGGAAGAAGTAGAAAGGAAGGAATACAGGAGGGAAGGACAAAACAACAGGAAAAGGGATAATAGAATAGAGAAGGGTTGAGGTTAGGGCCCCTGTGCCTAAGGTCACCTATTCCGCACCCCATCCTTGTTGGTGAGTCCATATTGTATGGCCCCAGAACAACCAAGAGCTGCTGAGAGAGTGCTGGGAGTTGTAGTGTAGCACTACGGGCTCTAGGCAGCACCCCCAGCCACCAACACAGAGGGGGGTACATCTCCTGCCCTCCTCCCCCGAGCTTATTGCATGTATCAGTAAATCAGCCATAGATCCATGAATATTTAGGGAGGAAAACAGGTTTGCAACCCATATCTCACCCTAACTCAAAGAGCAAATAGGCATGCTCCCCAAATCTCCCCTAAATTCAGGCTAAGCTCCCCTGCCAATGCTCCAAGCCCCCCATTGGGGAGCTCCACAGTTTTCCTACATCCCACATGCTGATTGGTTGCTATGGGTTACTTAACCAGTTGTAAATGTTGCACCTTTTGTTTGGTTACCCCTAAGCCTTAGGGTGAAGACACATTGGGCTACTTAGTAGCAGCTACTTGTCACGGCTACTAAATGCCAGAAAATCCCCTGCCATAGACAATACTGGGAATTGCCTCTGCTAAAACACACGTAGAGACAATTATCAGTAAATGATCAGCATTGTCTGTTTCAGTAGCTGCTACTATTAGCTCTGTGTGTCTTCACCCTTAAGGCCTAAGCGGCAGTGTCCATATTCCACCACTGGGGGTTGCGCTAACCTGCTCTCCCTACCAGGAAACACTTTTACCACGACTGTAGGTTCAAACTCAAGGTGATCAGTGGGGAAAAAATTATACTATAAAAATTCATTTTCTAAAAAATAAAGGGAAACTTGACCTTCAATAAACCTCTTTCCTTGCACTATAAAGTAGTCTGACCAAACTGGCAAGATCAGGTGAGAATCCCGCCTACTGGTACTACCTCACACTGCTATGAAACATAGGGAGACTAATGTGCAATGAATCAGAAGGGCAGACTTAGCGCAGTTTAGGTGATTATAGCCCCAACTCAGTGACCAAAGAACTGGCAGCCAATTATTAGTTACAATTACAAATAACTGTGTAATTAATGATATTGGTGGAATTTCCGTTAAAGGTTTGTGATCCCTTTAAAGCCCGAATTCTTCTGATGATGTTGCAGCCCATTCTCTCCCGTACGAGCAGCTGTTTTCATGCATCGCTTCCCCTTTAATCCTTATATAACCTGCTCTGAGCAGCCCGGCACTGGGTTATACTGAGGGATAGGCAGGAGCCCTGAGCAGAATCAGGTTCTGATGGACCTACTTGACTTGACTGTATCGCTGCCGTTTAATTCACGGGTCGATGGATTCTTGAGACCCCATTCCATGTGCCGGAGGGTCGGTTATTTGGTATTTTGCTTGTTTTGTTCTCAGTGTAACATGACAGGTTGCTGTGGGGTACAGAGCATGATGCCATGTGAGCCATACTGTATGTGTGTGGGGGTTATACTGCAGATCTCCTGTAAGTGCCATTCATATGGCAGGTAAAGATAGGGACAGAACTGAAGCAGGAGCAGCTAGTAGAACCCACACTGACTGGGGGGGACACGTAATTAAAGAGATTAAATAGAAAAGGAATAATGATACCTCTTAGCTCACAGCCCCAGTCCCTTCCCAGATGCTATTATCCCCCCACTGTTACTATAGGCACCATCTCTCCCTACTATACCTGCTATCCCACAGCCCCAGTCCCTTCCCAGAGGCTATTATCCCACTGCTACTATAGGCACCATCTCTCCCTACTATACCTGCTATCCCACAGCCCCGGTCCCTTCCCAGAGGCTATTATCCCCCCACTGCTACTATAGGCACCATCTCTCCCTACTATACCTGCTATCCCACAGCCCCAGTCCCTTCCCAGAGGCTATTATCCCCCCACTGCTACTATAGGCACCATCTCTCCCTACTATACCTGCTATCCCACAGCCCCAGTCCCTTCCCAGAGGCTATTATCCCCCCACTGCTACTATAGGCACCATCTCTCCCTACTATACCTGCTATCCCACAGCCCCAGTCCCTTCCCAGAGGCTATTATCCCCACTGCTACTATAGGCACCATCTCTCCCTACTATACCTGCTATCCCACAGCCCCAGTCCCTTCCCAGAGGCTATTATCCCCCACTGCTACTATAGGCACCATCTCTCCCTACTATACCTGCTATCCCACAGCCCCAGTCCCTTCCCAGAGGCTATTATCCCCCCACTGCTACTATAGGCACCATCTCTCCCTACTATACCTGCTATCCCACAGTCCCAGTCCCTTCCCAGAGGCTATTATCCCCCCACTGCTACTATAGGCACCATCTCTCCCTACTATACCTACTATCCCACAGCCCCCAGTCCCTTCCCAGAGGCTATTATCCCCCCACTGCTACTATAGGCACCATCTCTCCCTACTATATCTGCTATCCCACAGCCCCAGTCCCTTCCCAGAGGCTATTATCCCCCCACTGCTACTATAGGCACCATCTCTCCCTACTATACCTGCTATCCCACAGCCCCAGTCCCTTCCCAGACGCTATTATCCCCCGCTGTTACTATAGGCACCATCTCTCCCTACTATACCTGCTATCCCACAGCCACAGTCCCTTCCCAGAGGCTATTATCCCCCCACTGCTACTATAGGCACCATCTCTCCCTACTATACCTGCTATCCCACAGCCACAGTCCCTTCCCAGAGGCTATTATCCCCCCACTGCTACTATAGGCACCATCTCTCCCTACTATACCTGCTATCCCACAGCCCCAGTCCCTTCCCAGAGGCTATTATCCCCCCACTGCTACTATAGGCACCATCTCTCCCTACTATACCTGCTATCCCACAGCCCCAGTCCCTTCCCAGAGGCTATTATCCCCCCACTGCTACTATAGGCACCATCTCTCCCTACTATACCTGCTATCCCACAGCCCCAGTCCCTTCCCAGAGGCTATTATCCCCCCACTGCTACTATAGGCACCATCTCTCCCTACTATACCTGCTATCCCACAGCCACAGTCCCTTCCCAGAGGCTATTATCCCCCCACTGCTACTATAGGCACCATCTCTCCCTACTATACCTGCTATCCCACAGCCCCAGTCCCTTCCCAGACGCTATTATCCCCCCACTGTTACTATAGGCACCATCTCTCCCTACTATACCTGCTATCCCACAGCCCCAGTCCCTTCCCAGAGGCTATTATCCCCCCACTGCTACTATAGGCACCATCTCTCCCTACTATACCTGCTATCCCACAGCCCCAGTCCCTTCCCAGGGGCTATTATCCCCCCACTGCTACTATAGGCACCATCTCTCCCTACTATAACCTGCTATCCCACAGCCCCAGTCCCTTCCCAGAGGCTATTATCCCCCCCACTGCTACTATAGGCACCATCTCTCCCTACTATACCTGCTATCCCACAGCCCCAGTCCCTTCCCAGAGGCTATTATCCCCCCACTGCTACTATAGGCACCATCTCTCCCTACTATACCCGCTATCCCACAGCCCCAGTCCCTTCCCAGGGGCTATTATCCCCCCACTGCTACTATAGGCACCATCTCTCCCTACTATACCTGCTATCCCACAGCCCCAGTCCCTTCCCAGGGGCTATTATCCCCCCACTGCTACTATAGGCACCATCTCTCCCTACTATACCTGCTATCCCACAGCCCCAGTCCCTTCCCAGGGGCTATTATCCCCCCACTGCTACTATAGGCACCATCTCTCCCTACTATACCCGCTATCCCACAGCCCCAGTCCCTTCCCAGGGGCTATTATCCCCCCACTGCTACTATAGGCACCATCTCTCCCTACTATACCTGCTATCCCACAGCCCCAGTCCCTTCCCAGAGGCTATTATCCCCCCACTGCTACTATAGGCACCATCTCTCCCTACTATACCTGCTATCCCACAGCCCCAGTCCCTTCCCAGAGGCTATTATCCCACTGCTACTATAGGCACCATCTCTCCCTACTATATTTACACAGTCCCTTCCCAAAGAATATTTATCCCATTGGTTCTGGCAGTGCAGTCCAACATGCTCATCCATTCCTACAGACAGTCCGGGTATCATTATGTTCAATAACATTTTATTGATTTTGTTTTTACTAACTGCCGGTTTTTATCCCAACACCAAAGCCAGACAACCTTTATATGTACAATCTGTGGCTGCCAAATGGGGTATAAGGTCATTTGAGACATCTTTTAAAGGGACAGACACAAAAAATTGAGGTCACGCACCACTTGATTGGCAATCATTGGCGCACTCCAAATGGATGGGATAAATCATTGCCATACGTAAGTGGGCAGTAAATTACCAGATGTCCCCAATGACAATGCAAAGGCTAATGAAAATAATTAATACACACTTTGGTCAGACACTGATCTATCGGACAGGATCTAAAGTGTTACATAGCAATGATTTTTTTTTTTAAAAATGGAGTTACTCTTGCGCGAAGGATCCCGTTAGTATTAGCAGCCCGAGCCCTGGGAAAGCTGCACTTTATAACATTTTATTGTGACCTTTGCAGCAACTCGGCAGCCTGTTTGTCTTACTGATGAGTAGCCGCCCCCACATTCACCCAATTCTCCTAAATACAGACTCAGCCTTTATATAATGCAAAGGTAACCCCTTCCCAAAATGTGGGCAGGCAAGGGCTTATTTGATCCACTGTTTATGGAGGTGCCCATTTACACAAAGGTTCCGGATTCAGATAGGGGATTTAATGGTCTGGCATTTGGTCAATCCCCAGCCTGGGCACTTTGGGGCATACGGACCAAGCCCTAGGCAACCTGTCTGGCCTGTCTGCCCAACCCCAGCATATGAGAGAGTGGGGCCATAGTAAAGACCAGAGGAGGGACCTGTGGGTGATGTGGAGACAAGGGCCTGAACTAGGGGTAGGTGGAAAGGGGGTGCCAAGCCCATACCTCTTCCACCTACCCCTAGTTCAGGCCCTTGTCTCCTCATTGCCCGCAGGTTCCACCCACTGCCTGAGTGCCCATATTATCTCATTCCTCTGGTCTTTACAATGGCCCCACTATTGTCCCCTAAGCACTCTTCTGCGTATCCCTTGTTCCAGCCCTGGGGGCATGATTCTTATGTCCAGGGTTGGACTGGGGTGTCCAGGGCCCACAGGGTGCCCTCACCCCCCAAGTGGCCCCCGCTGTGGCCCCACACAACCCCAGATGCCCAACCAACCACCTCTCCCTGAGCATCCCAAGGGCCCCAAGATCAAGGGGGATTCCAGGTGGGGATCTGGTCTGGGACAGCGGAGCCTACAAGGGCAGGATGCCCACCAGGTTTTTTCCCCACTGGCCCACTCTGACCCTACTGGTACCCACATTAAAATGAATAAGGGAGCTAAAAGAGTGTTACTAATAACAATTTTTTGCAGGGGCAAAATCAATAGTGTAGGTATGGAGCCTAGACAGGGTTGGACTTGGCCGCCGCGACACAGACCTGACCCTTTCCGGCACTCCCCCTGCCGACTGTTCCTCCCCAACGCGCTACTCTTAAATGCACATGGAGGAGGACGTTGGGTGGGGGTCCCTGTGGGGAGGGGGGTTGGGGGTTAGGGGACACGGCCGGCGGAAGCCCCAGTGGGCCCTGCACCCTCCAGTCCGACCCTGAGCCTAGATACCCCACCGACCCATAAAGGGGTTGTATCCCTTTCAGTTAACTTTTATTATGATGTAGAGAGTGCTATTCACAGACAATTTGCAATTGGTCTTTATTTTTTATTATTTGTGTTTTATTAATTATTTCACTATTTTTTTAGCAATTCTCCAGTATGAAGTTTCAGCAGTTCTCTGGTTGCAAGGGTACAAATTATCTTAGCAACCAGGGAGTGGTTTGAATGAGAGACTGGTATATATATGTAGGAGAGGGGCTGAATAGAAAGATATGTAATACAAAGTATTAATAACAATAACATTGTAGCCTCACAGAGCAATAGTTTGTATGGCTGCCGGGGTTTGGTTTGTACTCTGTATGGCATAGAGTTTCTGAACCCTTGTTCCATAATAATTCAATAAACATCCTCTGCTATAGGGTTTGTTTGCCCTTTAATACACAGATTCAAGTGGTCCCATTGTTCTTTGGACTTGGACTGGGAAAGAAAAACAATTACAGACTGATCTGAAAGTAGGAAAAATGGTTTAAAGTAAGATAAATTGGTTCCATTCGGACCATTATGCGCACATTTCCTGGAACGCCATCTGCGCCCGGTATTTATAGGCCGAAAGTGGAGCGAATGAAGCCGTCGAGTGCTGGTGATTGCCCCGTGTTTATTGCGGGCGGATTTGCCAGTGGGGCCACTCTGCATGCGCGGGCAGCCATTGTTTCCTTCCGGGAGCTGTTCGGATGTTTTATTTATTTGTTTCTTGTTAATGGAAGTAATAATGGGAGTAATAAAGCAAATATTTACTATCCGCTGGCTTTATAATGCGGAGAGTTCATTAGGCTTCATAGTAAATTAGTCACAAACAACAGCGCAGAGGGTCCCGGGCAGCTCCCATTGTTCCCCCTTCTTGTTTAGTTAATAACGTGTGCGGTCGCGGCCCGTGGCGGTGATACAAAAAAAAATGCAAAATACAAGACTCCGGGCGCTGAGAGTCGGCTTTCTGCTCTTGTTTTATTGCTAGGGCTTTATGTAGAGGTAAAAGGACCTGAGCAAAACAAACTCCGCAGAGTCCCATTATTTATATCAATCCAGCCTTGGGCCCTTCTTCTGATTTTGACCTAAATTCCCAACTACTACTACCTGCTATCCCACGGCCACAGTCCCTTCCCAGAGGCTATTATCCCCCCCACTGCTACTATAGGCACCATCTCTCCCTACTATACCTGCTATCCCACAGCCCCAGTCCCTTCCCAGAGGCTATTATCCCCCCACTGCTACTAAAGGCACCATCTCTCCCTACTATACCTGCTATCCCACAGCCCCAGTCCCTTCCCAGAGGCTATTATCCTCCCACTGCTACTATAGGCACCATCTCTCCCTACTATACCTGCTATCCCACAGCCCCAGTCCCTTCCCAGAGGCTATTATCCCCCCACTGCTACTATAGGCACCATCTCTCCCTACTATACCTGCTATCCCACAGCCCCAGTCCCTTCCCAGAGGCTATTATCCTCCCACTGCTACTATAGGCACCATCTCTCCCTACTATACCTGCTATGCCACAGCCCCAGTCCCTTCCCAGAGGCTATTATCCCCCCACTGCTACTATAGGCACCATCTCTCCCTACTATACCTGCTATGCCACAGCCCCAGTCCCTTCCCAGAGGCTATTATCCCCCCACTGCTACTATAGGCACCATATCTCCCTACTATACCTGCTATCCCACAGCCCCAGTCCCTTCCCAGAGGCTATTATCCCCCCACTGCTACTATAGGCACCATCTCTCCCTACTATACCTGCTATCCCACAGCCCCAGTCCCTTCCCAGAGGCTATTATCCTCCCACTGCTACTATAGGCACCATCTCTCCCTACTATACCTGCTATCCCACAGCCCCAGTCCCTTCCCAGAGGCTATTATCCTCCCACTGCTACTATAGGCACCATCTCTCCCTACTATACCTGCTATCCCACAGCCCCAGTCCCTTCCCAGAGGCTATTATCCTCCCACTGCTACTATAGGCACCATCTCTCCCTACTATACCTGCTATCCCACAGCCCCAGTCCCTTCCCAGAGGCTATTATCCTCCCACTGCTACTATAGGCACCATCTCTCCCTACTATACCTGCTATCCCACAGCCCCAGTCCCTTCCCAGAGGCTATTATCCCCCCACTGCTACTATAGGCACCATCTCTCCCTACTATACCTGCTATCCCACAGCCCCAGTCCCTTCCCAGAGGCTATTATCCTCCCACTGCTACTATAGGCACCATCTCTCCCTACCATACCTGCTATCCCACAGCCCCAGTCCCTTCCCAGAGGCTATTATCCCCCCACTGCTACTATAGGCACCATCTCTCCCTACCATACCTGCTATCCCACAGCCCCAGTCCCTTCCCAGAGGCTATTATCCTCCCACTGCTACTATAGGCACCATCTCTCCCTACTATACCTGCTATCCCACAGCCCCAGTCCCTTCCCAGAGGCTATTATCCCCCCACTGCTACTATAGGCACCATCTCTCCCTACTATACCTGCTATCCCACAGCCCCAGTCCCTTCCCAGAGGCTATTATCCCCCCACTGTTACTATAGGCACCATCTCTCCCTACCATACCTGCTATCCCACAGCCCCAGTCCCTTCCCAGAGGCTATTATCCCCCCACTGCTACTATAGGCACCATCTCTCCCTACTATACCTGCTATCCCACAGCCCCACTCCCTTCCCAGAGGCTATTATTCCCCCACTGTTACTATAGGCACCATCTCTCCCTACTATACCTGCATTTATAGAGGGTTCCTCCTTTACTTGAAAAGAAATAGTAACTGTGCCAGCAGTACTTTGATATCAGGTGCTATTAATACCTATATGTGCATTGGGGTTGAAAGCAGAAGCCCCTTTCTATTGGGAAGATGCTAATTTGGCTGGAAGAAAGAATGGAGTTCCCTTGAGCACGGATGATAAAGGAAAGTAATTTTAGTGCATAAATAAGATAATATAAAGAATTGTGGCCTTATGATTAATATCATTAAATAACCTGACTTCGCATTTCTGTGTGCTTTAAAAAAATCTCTTCTTCTATAGAAAAAAAAAGTTTTTTTTTTCAGTAGGTTAAATGTCCCTTTTATTTGACATTCTCTTTTGCACCTCTACCATTTTGTTCCGTGACTAAAGAGGGAATAAAATCATTTTCAGCCCAGAATAGAGGCAAAGTGGATGAGAAGAAAGTTCCCCTTGATGGAACAGGATTTGAGAAATTCTGCTAACAAGACAGAACAGGGAAAATAAAACTCACCACATTTCCTATTATACTTTGGTTTTATCCAGACATCAGCTTCCCGGCAATGAAAGGAGAAGACGTTCCCTGTACCTGGGATCAGAGACCCGGCTCCTTGCGAGGGATTTCAGAGACACCATCAAACACGACTCGGATGAGACCCGGCAGAGATAGGAGAGCATTTTGGAGCGCACAGATATATATTTATTTAATCTTCTATCGACCCAATCTCTTCCTACATAGAAAGAAGGGGGGGGGGGGGAGATTAAAGCAGATATTGAATGGAAACTTTTAAGATTTTGATGCTGTATTTTTGACTTATTTATTTTCTAAATCGCTGCAGAGTTAGACACAGATGCTCCATTGGAAAGACATGGGCGGGGGCGTCTTTGTTGGTGGTAGGGCTCTTTATTGGTATGGACTGTCTATCTGATGGGCCCATGGGGGGTTCTGGGAGTTGAAGTTGAAGGGCTGCAGGTTGGGAATGAAGTTCTACTGTCGTCTTATTCTTCTGCTATTGCCAGGGCTGGATTGGGGCACCCAGAGCTCAATGGAGAACTTGCTCTCAACGGGCCCCCCCATATACACATATTACTTGTAGATTGTAAGCTCTTTTGGGCAGGGCTCTCTTCACCTCCTGTATCGGTTATTGATTGCTTTATATGTTACTCTGTATGTCCAATGTATGTAACCCACTTATTGTACAGCGCTGCGGGATATGTTGGCGCTTTATAAATAAATGTTAATAATAATAATAATAATAATAGTTCTTTTGGTTTTACCCAGATGTAATGTGCAGTGAGAGAGGCTCAGGTTCTGTGAGTAGTGAGTATGGGTTGGTAGATTGGGTAGTCCTGGGGCCACCGGGACTGCAACTTTGGGGGCCATTCTTGTATACACAAGGGCCCTCTTCCCATTGTCTTTGTGACCACCTTATCCATACCACATAACTCTATTCCATTCTCATTTACTTTGCGGCTGTGATGGGGTGTGGGATTGGGTCCTGGAGGAGGAGCAGACCTGGGTCAGTGGGGACCACTGGGTTTTGTCCCTCCGGTCCAGACCGACACTTTAGGAGGCTGACTCTGATGGTATATACAGAGGCCCATTAGGTAGCAGTGCAAATAGTGAAAACTATGAAGGTCTCGAGTGAACCGTCCCAGGGCCCATTGGCATTTCCCAGGTACCCCAGTGGGTCAGTCTGACCAGGTCTATACCTGCAGTTCCATAACTCTCATACCTCACTTGATATTGAACTGAAGGCCCAGGGCAGCCCATCTGAGGTTAAAGTATGAGTCTGAAGTATGGCAGCTGCCATATCCCCATTGCACTGCATTTTCGGCAGGGGTAGGGCCATTCTAGGGGGGTGTTCTTGCTGGGAGAAGGAAGAAAGGCCAAGGCAAGGGACCCCTCATTAAAGTTTGCCTTTTTCTCCTTTTCAAAGGGATTTACCCAATTAACGAATACAGTTTATCCTTCAGTGGTTTTCAAGCCAATAAACCCTTGTTTTGTAATAGTGCCATTGGATTGGCCCAATAGAAATATAAAGGCTTATGAATGTATAATAATTCCCTCTTGCTTTTCCTCCTCCCCCAGCTCCCATGATGTGTAACTGTCTCAATTACCTTTTCTCTGCTTCCATTGCCTAACCTTCCTTATTACTTCCCAGAACCCTCCTATTGTGTTACACTCCCAATGCAATAGAGCAAGGGAACAGGAACAATTATCCTAGGAGAGGGAGGTTTGATGGCTATCAGAAATGGCCAGTAATGGAATACTCCAGACATAACAGCTACAGAAACAACCCTATTCATTTCCTATACCAGTGATAGACAGCATGTAATGATTTAGGGGCATTCAATGAACCCCCCCCACTAATGAAATGGGGCTCACAATTTACTTACAACACTGTGACTCTGTTTCTTTGTAAATACATAGAGACATCTAAGTAGCCCATTAATTCTGTGCAGATAAAGCCTTCCCGGGGGGCTTCCTAACAAGGGGCCCCATGCTGGGCATCACCGGCCAATACAGAGTTATCACAAATATATATTCTCTTTTCCCCCATGATGCTAAATGTGAATTAATTCTGAGCCGAGCTTTCTCTTTAAGAGGAAGAATAAATGAATGATATGCTTTCCTTATAAATAGGGCATAATATCCCTCCGCTGTACTATTATTTGGTTATTGCTTTGATCCTCGGGGCTCTTGGGGGAATGTGCCGGGCTACTAATTTGTATAAAGGATAACAGATTCATGCTGTAGCCTCATTACAGAGATGATAAGGTGAAGTTTATACAGTAATGAGAAGCAACGATGCACAGAATACACAATTTTCTTAGAAAACCAAGAATGATTAACATAATAAAAAAACGGTAACAATAAAAGCCGGCTAAGGAGATGGCGCTAAATCTGGCACAAAATAGCCTATAAAGGCTAAAAACCATAATATTGTTTGACCAAAACTTCCATTATTCCTTCCATCACTTTTGGGGCAAACACCTAGTGGGCCTTTGGCTGGGTGCGATCTTCCAAGTCCATTTGGCACCTATCTACTCAGGGGATCCTTCATGGTAGTGGGAAATTAAGACACATGTACAAATGTTTCTCTACCTAATGGGTTCCAATGGATTCACCTTGGAGAGAACCAATATATATTAATATAATAACATACAAATAACTGTAATGATAACCTTTATGTAGGGGCAATTCCTTAGGTGGAATGGAGTGGCCACTTTATCCAGGGATATTTACTGCCCTTGGAAAGAAGGTTCTACTCGTACCATTCTATTAGTGGCAGAACTACTGTGCACCGGACCCCCCTGCAAAAATAAAATCTTCAGAGGGGCCCAGCTCTATTGTTACACCACTGCATCCTATTGGTGGTTACACACTGCGGCATTCTCAGTCACCTTCAGCTTGGTTGGGACTTCATCATAATCTGCCAAGGTCCAAGTCTCTCTTCTGGCTGAGCTAGTGCCTCCCAATGATGGTTACTGGGGGGGTTCTTTATAACCACACACTTTTTATTGGCTACCAAACACATGTTCCACCAGTCTTTCTCTTCTACTAGCAGTCTCCGGGGGCTGTAAGCCTACCCTGGGATATCGTGCCACCCTCTTTGGGGAATCTGAATTTCCCCCTTCCAGTAACACTTCCCGATGATGTCCCCTTTAGGTGGTGCCAAGTTGTGGTGGTGGTTGTCAGACCCCTTTGGAAAGGGCCCCCTTAGCTCATACCATGGTTAGATATAGGAAACTATTGGGGTGATAGCCATTCAGCCATAGTTCCAAGAATATCTAGAGAAGCGAATAGGGGTTGATTATGAATCTCACCATCCACAACTTTCCAACTTGGCTTTTAAGAGTATCTATGGCAGCAAATAGGCTTTCTACCTAAAGCTACTCAAATTCTCCTGAAGGCTCAGCTCCCCAGGCCACTTCTTGAAGTGCCTTGGGCAGGACCTGCCATCTTGTCAATATATAATGACAAGTGGGACAACTCAAGTCCCACCCAGTACTGTATTTAGTTCCACAGCAACCCTAGGCACCTGACCTTACTGTGCCTCTAGTCTGTGCAAGTGACATCATGCACCATATGTCCAGGGCCGCCATCAGGGGGGCACAGGGGGGACTGTTGTCCCGGGCCCCGATGATCCTTCGCTTTAAAGGGGGCCCGGCCGTGAAACCGTTTTTAAGCTCGGGCCCCCTTTAAACAATTACGGGCCCTGTCATTGGTGGCCAGTGGGGATTTCAATTGGTGGCGCCCCGTGCGTACGTCAGTACGCACGGGGCGCAACTATATAAAGCAGTGGATGCGGCAGCAGGGCGAAGCAGGCGCTCAAGTGAGACGGGTGATGAGGGCAGCAGGATGATCCAGAGGAAGCAGGCGAACGCTGGCGGTGGGAGCTGGAAGATGTTAAGGGGTAGCTGCAGTACGCTGGGAGGGAGCTGAAGGATGCTAGGGGGGAGCTGAAGGATGCTGGCAGGGGGAGCTGGAGGACGCTGTGGGGGGGGGGGAAGCTGGGGAAGATGCTAGGGTGGAGCTGGAGGATGCTGGGAGGGAGCTGAAGGATGCTAGGGGGGGAGTTGGAGGATGCTGGGGGGGAGCTGGAGGATGGTTGGGGAAACTGGAGGAAGTAGGGGGAGCAGGAATCACCGGGGGTGGGTCATAGTATGAGGACACTGGGGGGGGCAGCAAAGTTTTAGGGGGCCCTGGGCTGGCTACCAATGTTTTAGGGGGGCCCTGGCTACCAATGTATGTGTGTCCTTTGTACTGATGGGAGTGGTCACTGGCGGAGGGGCCATTGGGAGGAGGAGGGCCCAGAAAATTTTATTGTGAGGGGCCCCGTGATTTCTGATGGCGGCCCTGCATATGTCACATCTGGTGTGCGTGACATCATATCCAGTGGCCGTGATGTCACATCAGCCGAAAATTGCCTACTGACCCACTCTGCTCCGCTCCCGGATTTACATAGGACTGTCTGCCAACATCCTTGGAAACCCCCCTAAGGCTGCCGCCATAGGCACAGGCCCTCAGGTGTAGGGTTGCCTTCTGTCTGGTTCTGATCCAGTTCTGGAAGGGCTGTCTGGGTCCAAACTGATTGCCCGGTTTTCCAAAGTAGGAAAACCAGGAAAGACCCTCTGAGATTGACACAATTTTTTCTCCAGGCATGGATTTGCAGCGAATTTCCGCATTTCGCCATTGGCGAATTGTTTCGAGAAACTTCCGTGAATATTCGACGCAGAAAAATTTGTTGCGCAGAATTTTTTTTGTCGTGTGTCAAATTGGGCGTGGTTGCAGCAAATCGGGCACGGTCGTGTCAAAAAAGGCGCGGGTGCATCAAAATGGGCGTTGCCATGTCAAATCGGGCGCTGTCACTTCAAAAAGCACGGGCGACAAAAAAAAATTGTGCACCAAATGCGTTTAGCGAATTTTCTTGCCGTTTTGCGAATTTTATGGGGAAGCTAAACGGGACAGATTCGCTCATCACTAGACACAATGATCGGTCAATCGCTGATCCTCACGTCATAGCCCCGCTCTCTTGACCACCCCACCCACGTGGTCACTGCCCAGTGATGTCACGTCCTGTGCCCCAGTCTGGAGTAACTGATGGGGAAAGGTGGCAACCCTACGTGGGTGCATATATACAAATATGGCCCTGGTCCCACCTACCCCCTCATAGTCGTATAAGAGAAGACAGAGCTCTAAGCAAAACTATCAGGTTTATTATGGGCTAAAATATTTCTTTTTAAGGACCCTAGAAGACATATTATATCCAAGTCCTATGGTATCATTACTTTAATAGCGTCAGTGCCCCTGGGAATATTCCCGTGCAATAGAGAGCAGCGTGGCACAGTAAATACAGGCCTTTGTTTGATGCCAATAGGATGGGAGGAACCGACTGATCCAAGGAATTATTCCTCGGTTTCCGTTTTGTGCAGCGACGCGGCAAGAATTACCCGAATGCCATCACGTTTCCCATTAAATTCCGCCCTTCATTATCTGCGGCGGAGAGAAAGGACATCAGGTGAATATTATCGCCTCCGTCTGATCTCTCCCCGCGTCAGAAATGAATAATAATTCTGCAAATCGAATTGTGAAAGCTGGAAAGGCGCGTTGCAAGATTAAATAAGGCAGAATTTACAAACACGCCGGCATCTCATCCATAATCTACATGTTCCCCAGATCTCCAACGTCTTTTTAACCTTTTGTTTCCTTATTTGTAAGGGCCATGAAAGACGGATGTGGGAATGGGGGGGGAAAAACGTATTTTCTAATAGTGACGGATAAGCCGCCAATGTTGGTCACACCTTCGGGCAAATTGCTGATGGTCACAGGATTTACTAACATGTTAGATTGTCTTAGTTTGATAATAATTTCCTAAATTAAGGGTTTTTTTGGGTAATCTGAGGCAATTAAACCCAATAGTGTCACCATTGGGCTAGGGGTTGTTCACCTTTAGTATGATGTAGAGCAGCGGTCTTCAAACTACGGCCCACGGGCCGGATCCGGCCCCCCAGGGAAATTTACCCGCCCCCCCACTGCGTCCTCACCCCTGGCATCGGAGAGGGAAGACTCAGTGGGGAGCGGGACGGGGGAGCTGAGAGGGAGGACGGACAGCAGGTAGGACCGAAGGGAGCGCCGGGGGGAGGGGTTGGGGGTAAATGCAACAAGTTTGGGCCACATTTTGCCGCCACCGATGGGGGGGTGGTTTGGGTGCTGTTGATGACGGTCCAGCCCCCCAGCAGTCTGAGGGACCCTTGATACGGCCCCTTGGGTCAGAAGTTTGAGGACCCCTGATGTAGAGAGTGCTATTCTGAGACAATTTGCAGTTGGTCTTCATTTTTTATTATTTGCGGTTTTTGAATGAATTAGGTTTTTGTTCAGCCGTGCTCCAGTTTGGAATTTTCAGCAGCTATCTGGTTGCTAGGGTCCAATTTAACCTAGCAACCAAGCCGTGGTTTGAAAGATAGACTGGACTATGAATAGGAGAGGGGCTGAATAGCAATAAAAAGAATAGAATTGTAGCCTCGTGGCGCAATGTTTTATTGGCTGCCGGGGTCAGTGACCCCCATTTGAATTCACAGGAAAATAAGTCTGGGGGGGGGGCTGGCGGGGAGCAGGGGCTCTATAACATATGATCCCCCCAAACGCAGCCTGTAGAGACATAAAGACTGGATCAAACCTTCCGAGCACGGGCGCGCCTGTGTTTTCCATTCCCCTGTTGCTAATTACCCAGTTAATGAAAGATCCGTCATTAAGACATAACCTTCCTTAAAATGGTCGGCTGTTGACATCAGTTGTCATTAAGCGGAGATTATTTTCCGAGCTGTATTCTGGCCCAATAATATGATGACCTTTAAATGCTGTAAAATGGGCAGGAGTCGGCCGAGGTATTGGCTCCTCTGTTCCCTCTGCTGAATAACAAGGCCGCGGCGGCTCATCCCAATGCTCAAGGCTACTTCAAAGCCCAAATACCAATTATAGGCAATGTGTTCTTTTAACCAAGGCTCAGACAGGTGGATTCTGTTATCCATGTAGTTAGTGAAATATGATCCAAAGTACCCTCATTAAGCAATTAGCTGCTTTGGAACCCGATTTAAGGGCAAGGACATACCTAGGCAGTATGGGAATTGGCACCAGTAAGGCCTTCCTTATACACACAAATAAGCACCCCTAATCCCCCCCTAACTGGCCTTCAGGCTGGGCCCCCTAAGCCCATAACAAGGTTACAGATATATAGAAACATTGGGGTAACAGTCACCCTGCTATAGTTCCAGGGGTACCCAGGGCACAAATAAGCACTCACCCCAAATCCCCCCCTAACTGGCCTTCAGGCTGGGCCCCCTTAGCCCATAACAAGGTTACAGATATATAGAAACATTGGGGTAACAGTCACCCTGCTATAGTTCCAGGGGTACCCAGGGCACAAATAAGCACTCACCCCAAATCCCCCCCTAACTGGCCTTCAGGCTGGGCCCCCTTAGCCCATAACAAGGTTACAGATATATAGAAACATTGGGGTAACAGTCACCCTGCTATAGTTCCAGGGGTACCCAGGGCACAAATAAGTACTCACCCCAAATCCCCCCCTAACTGCCTTCAGGCTGGGCCCCCTTAGCCCATAACAAGGTTACGGATATATAGAAACATTGGGGTAACAGGCACCCCCCTATAGTTCCAGGGGTACCCAGGGCACAAATAAGCACTCACCCCAAATCCCCCCCTAACTGCCTTCAGGCTGGGCCCCCTTAGCTCATAACAAGGTTACAGATATATAGAAACATTGGGGTAACAGTCACCCTGCTATAGTTCCAGGGGTACCCAGGGCACAAATACCCACTCACCCCAAATCCCCCCCTAACTGGCCTTCAGGCTGGACCCACTTAGCCCATAACAAGGTTACAGATATATAGAAACATTGGGGTAACAGTCACCCTGCTATAGTTCCAGGGGTATCCAGGGCACAAATAAGCACTCACCCCAAATCCCCCCCTAACTGGCCTTCAGGCTGGGCCCCCTTAGCCCATAACAAGGTTACAGATATATAGAAACATTGGGGTAACAGTCACCCTGCTATAGTTCCAGGGGTACTCAGGGCACAAATAAGCACTCACCCCAAATCCCCCCCTAACTGGCCTTCAGGCTGGGCCCCCTTAGCCCATAACAAGGTTACAGATATATAGAAACATTGGGGTAACAGTCACCCTGCTATAGTTCCAGGGGTACCCAGGGCACAAATAAGCACTCACCCCAAATCCCCCCCTAACTGGCCTTCAGGCTGGGCCCCCTTAGCCCATAACAAGGTTACAGATATATAGAAACATTGGGGTAACAGTCACCCTGCTATAGTTCCAGGGGTACCCAGAGCAGAGTCAGTGGCACTGCACATGCTCTTGGCTGCTGTTAGGAAGCTTAGGGGTTGTCTTAAATCATCAAGTTTCTCTGCCATATAAGCTGAAGCTACAGGGCTGATTTCTGCATTCTGATGCAGACTGCACTGATTTCTGAGCTGCCATGTAATGTGACTGTCCTCAGCAGGACAGAAGATGGGGGGATATGGGGACATGACGACACACCCAGGGGCCGGCCCTGAATACGGCAAGTCATTGGGATATTAGCAGTTTAGTCACAGTTGTTTTAAAAAGAGGGGGAGGGTAAGATTTATTTTCCCATCAGCTGAGAGTTTATTTCTGTTGGATATAATGGAGCTGCCATTGTGTCGCGTGGTCTTACAGCGGTCGCTGATTGCGACTTCATTGAGTCTGTCCGGTATTGAGCGCAATGATGGATGAGGGGGACACACAATTGCTTTACACAGTGTGGCATTTTGTATCATTTCCATCCTAAATTGGACCTGTCCATTGGGAATCACTGGGAAACATATAGGGAACAAGATAAATATGTGTAGAAAGCCCCGCGTCCCCACCTGACGCCATTTAAATACAAATAAGCTCTTTGCTTATAATTAGGAATAAAAGGGCAAGTAAAGCCCAAGGGAGATATAAGTCAATGGAATGGCTATAGCTTATATTACCTTTGATAAATACAGCCTTGGAGGTTTCCACCATGGGCATTAAATTGCCATTAATCAGGGTTGTGCTGGAGGGACCCAACATATAAGTGGAGGCAAAGGGACTAACTTGAAAGGAATTGGGCTGCTGGCCTGTGCCCTTAATCACTTAATAACAGTTTACATAATCTAAGGGCTTTACTTGCCCTTTAATTGCTTATTTGTACGCTGACATGTTTTTGTTTTTCCAAGAGGGCTGCTGTAAATGATGGGATGACTTACCCTTTCCCCCCCATTCCAATGGCTCCTATTAACTCAAAATCTAGACAGCCGCCATCGTTTTTCATGGCGAAACAATAGGAATACGTTCAGTTTCAATCCGAGCTGCTAAATGTCGGCTAATTCCCGAATTCACTTGCAAATGAGTTCGGAGAATATTTTGAAATACGGTGGGATTTAAAGCAACACTGACACATTTTTAATAGTAATATTGCACTACTATTGGATTACATAGGTTTTTTCAACTGGTAGCACAAGGTAGGTACCTAATATATAGGGGCAGAGACAGGGGAAAGTGTTGGAAGGGTTACTGCCTGCTCTGCTCTTATTTCCCTACAGAAATAGGGGTTGGTAGCACTAGGTAGGTACCTAATATATAGGGGCAGAGACAGGGGAAAGTGTTGGAAGGGTTACTGCCTGCCCTGCTCTCATTTCCCTACAGAAATAGGGGTTGGTAGCACTAGGTAGGTACCTAATATATAGGGGCAGAGACAGGGGAAAGTGTTGGAAGGGTTACTGCCTGCCCTGCTCTCATTTCCCTACAGAAATAGGGGTTGGTAGCACTAGGTAGGTACCTAATATATAGGGGCAGAGACAGGGGAAAGTGTTGGAAGGGTTACTGCCTGCTCTGCTCTCATTTCCCTACAGAAATAGGGGTTGGTGGCACTAGGTAGGTACCTAATATATAGGGACAGAGACAGGGGAAAGTGTTGGAAGGGTTACTGCCTGCCCTGCTCTCATTTCCCTACAGAAATAGGGGTTGGTAGCACTAGGTAGGTACCTAATATATAGGGGCAGAGACAGGGGAAAGTGTTGGAAGGGTTACTGCCTGCCCTGCTCTCATTTCCCTACAGAAATAGGGGTTGGTAGCACTAGGTAGGTACCTAATATATAGGGGCAGAGACAGGGGAAAGTGTTGGAAGGGTTACTGCCTGCCCTGCTCTCATTTCCCTACAGAAATAGGGGTTGGTCCAGAATGGCCTGGACAAAACTATGCGCTCCTCTAGCTGAAGGAGGCCTAGCCCTCCCGCACTTCTATCATTACTTCTTAGCCTCACAAATACACTACCTACACTGGTGCTTCATTCATGACCCTTACAACCCAAATCTGCAGCTTCAGGCAACAATACTTGGCTCCCTGGAAGGATTGAGCAACTTTCCATACCGACATCTTAAGGATACAGCCCCACTGCCAACAACTCTAACTATCCCGCATAAAGCCTGGACCATAGCACTTACACTGCTCAAACACCCGCCACCCCTACTTACGTCTAGACTTCCACTCTGGGGCAATCAATACTTACCACAATTTAGGTCGCTACCCGACTTCATATATTGGCCTCGCCACAACATTAAATATCTGGGAGACCTCACAGAACACTCAACCTTCCCAACACATGCACAAATCCGAGAGAAAGCTCAACAACCTACTCTCCCCTTTTATAAATATTTGCAGTTACGATCAGTGTTCAGGGACCAATTTGCCACTCTCACCCCCCAGCTCACCTCCTTAGCAGTGGAGGCTACTCTACAAACTAGCAACCCAGTAAAGATTACCTCAACTCTATACCAGAACCTACTCTCAACAGGCCCCAAACCCTTTCACACCACACAAATATGGTGGACTTCGCAAATACCAGCACTCACCCAAGACGATTGGGAAGAGGCAACAGACACAATGTACAACTATCTTATATCTACCAGAGATAGGTTAATACAGTACAAAACCTTTCACCACCTATATATTACACCACTAAGGTTACACCAGATGGGCCACACCCCAACTGCCAACTGCCCAAGATGTGCAGCAAACCCAGCTAACTTTTTTCACATGATCTGGTCATGCCCCCACATCGCCAAATTCTGGTCAGCAGTAATTAAACATCTATCAGATAACTTAGCCTTCCCTAAAGTGACTGCTCCTGAAACCTGCTTGCTAGGAGTCCTAGACAGTATAATTGCTCAAAACAACTCCCGGATACGTTACAGAATACTACTGTTCTATGCAAAAAAATGTGTTGCAATGCACTGGATGGGCTCTACCCTCCCTACTGTTACAGCCTGGAAAAATCTAGTGAATACCGTTACTCCTCTCTATAAGCTCACATATGAGAACAGGGGCACACCCGACAAATTTGATAGAGTTTGGGGCCCTTGGTGCGACCTAGAGGGAAATTAGAGGATTTCACTCCCATGTACACTGTAAAACCCCCGGTGTCTCCCCACTTCCCTCTACCACATCTTGATCACCTCAGCTCAGTAGAATGATGGATTCAATATCCCGTAACTGCTGCCAGACTCACGCTCATACTTTGTAATGTTGTGCCTACTCTAATGTCTGTAACAAACCTTAAAGATAGACCTGAATAAGAAAGACCAGCATAATTTTTTATTGTAATGTTAAATGTGTTATTTTATGTTTTTGTTTGTATGAAAATCAATAAAATACACCTTTCAAAAAAAAAGAAATAGGGGTTGGTAGCACTAGGTAGGTACCTAATATATAGGGGCAGAGACAGGGGAAAGTGTTGGAAGGGTTACTGCCTGCCCTGCTCTCATTTCCCTACAGAAATAGGGGTTGGTAGCACTAGGTAGGTACCTAATATATAGGGGCAGAGACAGGGGAAAGTGTTGGAGGGGTAACTGCCTGCCCTGCTCTCATTTCCCTACAGAAATAGGGGTTGGTAGCACTAGGTAGGTACCTAATATATAGGGGCAGAGACAGGGGAAAGTGTTGGAGGGGTAACTGCCTGCCCTGCTCTCATTTCCCTACAGAAATAGGGGTTGGTAGCACTAGGTAGGTACCTAATATATAGGGACAGAGACAGGGGAAAGTGTTGGAAGGGTTACTGCCTGCTCTGCTCTCATTTCCCTACAGAAATAGGGGTTGGTAGCACTAGGTAGGTACCTAATATATAGGGGCAGGGACAGGGGAAAGTGTCGGAAGGGTTACTGCCTGCCCTGCTCTCATTTCCCTACAGAAATAGGGGTTGGGAGCACTAGGTAGGTACCTAATATATAGGGGCAGAGACAGGGGAAAGTGTTGGAAGGGTTACTGCCTGCTCTGCTCTCATTTCCCTACAGAAATAGGGGTTGGTAGCACTAGGTAGGTACCTAATATATAGGGGCAGAGACAGGGGAAAGTGTTGGAAGGGTTACTGCCTGCTCTGCTCTCATTTCCCTACAGAAATAGGGGTTGGTAGCACTAGGTAGGTACCTAATATATAGGGGCAGAGACAGGGGAAAGTGTTGGAAGGGTTACTGCCTGCTCTGCTCTCATTTCCCTACAGAAATAGGGGTTGGTAGCACTAGGTAGGTACCTAATATATAGGGACAGACAGGGGAAAGTGTTGGAAGGGTTACTGCCTGCTCTGCTCTCATTTCCCTACAGAAATAGGGGTTGGTAGCACTAGGTAGGTACCTAATATATAGGGACAGAGACAGGGGAAAGTGTTGGAAGGGTTACTGCCTGCCCTGCTCTCATTTCCCTACAGAAATAGGGGTTGGTAGCACTAGGTAGGTACCTAATATATAGGGGCAGAGACAGGGGAAAGTGTTGGAAGGGTTACTGCCTGCCCTGCTCTCATTTCCCTACAGAAATAGGGGTTGGTAGCACTAGGTAGGTACCTAATATATAGGGGCAGAGACAGGGGGAAGTGTTGGAAGGGTTACTGCCTGCCCTGCTCTCATTTCCCTACAGAAATAGGGGTTGGTAGCACTAGGTAGGTACCTAATATATAGGGGCAGAGACAGGGGAAAGTGTTGAGAGGGTGGGGCTGGTATTACAAATTTACCTGCAATGTATTTACTGGTAAATATGTAATAACTAAATAATCCTCCCGGCCTGCCTCTAATCCGCGCTTTTATAGGGGGATAAAGGGGTGGATCAGAGGTGGACACCGCTACTTTCCAATCCCTTGGCCACGGATTGGTGATAGCAGTGTTGGACTGGCCCACCAGGATACCAGGAAAACTCCCGGTGGGCCCAGGTACCAGTGGGCCCTCCTGCTCCTGAGTATTTGGCCTGTTTCATGGTCATTCTCTATTTCTGTATGGGGACAAAGAGGAGAAATAAATGCTAGCATGTAAATAAAAGAGACTAGGAGAATAAAGAGGTTGGGTGAGGAAAGGAGAAAAAATAGTCTAGAGAATGGGCCTAGGTCTAAGGTTTTCTGGTGGGCCCCTGAGGTCCCAGTCCGACACTGGGTGATAGGAAGGGGGGCCAGGCACTTATACTCACCAAACCCCCAGCTGATCCACAGTTGGCGATACTACTCTTCCCCATTAACATCACAACCCACTCCCTTACTGACCCGCTAACCAGCCCGGGTATTGTTGGGTCCATCACACAGCGCTGATACCCAAACAGTAGCCATTTCCCCTCTCTGCACCATGATTGTATCTATGTCTCATTATCCTCCTTCTCTCATACAGAGCATATTAAGGGGCTACAGGGTTCCCTCCCCCCGCGCTCCTTTTTTACAGACCTGTCATTTCTGCCCACGCAACAGAAAGTAGGACAGATCAGTCCGTGTGATAACAGACTGTATAAAGCAGACATAACTGAACACATCTCCCTGTTAGAGAGACAATAAACTATTTATTAAATTAATGGCTTGGCACCGGCAGCTGTAATGTTATGTAAAGGGCTAAATTGATTTAAAGAAATGGATTCCAGTTCTGACTCTGCCTGTCATATTACTGTCTACATTACTGTACAGACTCAGCGAGAGGAAAGGGGGCTTTTTTCCACCCAGTTCTTCTAATATAGTGAATAAAGTACCTCCTATTGTATAATATAGGGATATTATAAGTCACAGAGTCATGGAACTCCTCAGTGACTTCTAATATCCTCATATTTTACAACAGGGGGTACTTTATTTATTATAATATAAAAGTTTTAGTCAGTCATGTGAAAGAAATTACATCACTAATCTCTGATTATAACCAATGACATCACTAAGCTAGAGATATAATAACCAGTTTGGTCCCATAGTGAATAATGTACCTCTGTATTGTAAAATATACAGATATGGGATATTATAAATCATTGAGGAGTTCCATGACCATACTGGGCATGACACTCTGTGGTGTCTTCTAATATCCTTATATTTTACAACAGGGGGTACATTATTTATTATAATAGACAAGTTTCAGTGCATCAAATGAAAGAGATTAAATCACTAAGCTCCGATTATAACTTATGACGTCACTAAGTACTGTTTTTAACAATATAATATAGAGATATTATTAGTCACTGAGGAGTTCCAGGACCATATTATTACTTCTAATACCCTTATATTTTACAACAGGGGGTACATTTTTTATGATATTACACAAGTTTTAGTAAGTCATGTAACAGATATGACATCACTAAGCACTGATTATAACTGATAACATCACTAAACACCATTTATAATGGTATAATTTACAGGACATTCATGACTTTTGTGTATAATATTCATATAGTACTGATATGTTAAAACTGCCTGTTTTTGGGGTGAGAGGGAAACTGGAATACTTGGAAGAAACCAATACAGACACAGGGAGCATATATAGTGTTGAACTGGCCATCTAGGGCACTGATAGAAAACCTGGTGGGACCTGGCCCTGTTGGCCCCCGGGCACACTGCCTGGCAGTGCAGTGGTGGAGTGCAAGGTGGCAGTGATAGCGGAAGTGGTATAGCAGGGATGTTTCAACTCCTAGCATCACCTTGAGACAGCCTAGACACATGAGTTATTGGCAGGCAGTTTAGGCATATTAGTACTATATAGTGAATAACGTACCCTGTATTGTAAAATATAGGAATTTTATAAGTCACCAAGGAGATTTATGACCATATAAAACCACAAGGCCAAAAGTCTTGTGCATCTATACAGGTCATAGAACTCCATTCTCCTTGGCACCCTGCTTGTGAGAAGAAGTGCCAGTTTTGCCATGAGGTCAAAGTAGAACCAAAAGGCAGAAATAGTAGTCAGCCACAGAGAAGGTTTGACAAGAAGGTTTGAAGTATTCACGAAAAGTCAGACTGAAAAACAGGAAAGACAGAAGTAGCTTTAAAAGAAATGGGCTCAATGTCTCAGAGTAGTGACGTTTAGGCCCATGCATTTATTTATGTGCAGAGGCCTCAGGTAGCAGCAATGATATTGATGTTAACTTCTCCTCTTCTTCTTCTTCTTCTTCTTCCTCCTCTTCTTCTTCTTTATCTTCTTCCTCATCCTCAAACTGTTTGAAGTCCAGTTCTGTTGCATGTTGCTTTGCTTAATGGACATTTTCGATCTCCTCAACCCCAAAACGGCACATGGCTCAGAGCTTAAACTGGGTCCAAACACAATCTTCTCTAAGCGCATTAGATGGGGTGAGGAGATGGCCCATCTGGCACAGAAATGGCCCCTTAACATTAAAACGTTTTTCTAAATCATTCCTTGGTAATGAAAACCTCCTCTTCCTCCTCCATTCTCCTCCTCTGACTGTGGGGAGTGCTGTTTTTTAATCTCCAGTTAATTTTCATCTACATTAAATGGGTGCTGTTGTAATTAAATCCTCCTCTTCCTCCTCCTTCATCCTCCTCAGCACCCTGTGTTTGTTGGGCATTCTGGCTTGCTTGGCCTCCAGATGAGCATACTGGCTTTTTTTTATGTTGCACTCCCCTTTCTAAATCTTTTTAGTCCAACATACTGTTCTTGTATGGAGGCCTTATAAATACCAGTGATGCCACGTTGTTCTATTTCTTCTTGGCAAATAGTTTTCTGACTTTGGCCCATGATTTCCGTTTGGAAATTTGAGCTTTGGTCTCTCCATGGAACAAAGGAACCCTGGTGATTTCCTCAGGGATTTGTTCCTCTTCCTTAACACTGTAAGGATGAGGTGCCAAAATCTGTGGAAAAAAAGAGAGCATTGGATCAACGTTAGGTGGATCTTGTAGCAGATCAAAACATGTTGCCATGCTCTCATTGCTATTATTAGATCCTATTTAAAGTTGTATACAGAGTCCAGTATTGTGTAACTTACCACAGACTCTGTGTAGAACATAATAGTCAATTTCATTTATGAAAGTGTCTTTAAGCTTAGAGAACATCACTTACCCTCAATTGCAGTTTCACTCGTATGTCTCTATTCTCTTCTGTCGATTCCAGGGGCAGCCAGTCCTCTATGGTCATGTCTGCTGCATCCACAAGTTGTGATAGGGGCACAGCAACACATCCAAGAGGTTTCTGGCGTTCATCATGTAACTGTGAAAATAGAAGTCATAAGTGGCCCAGAAAGCAAGGAGGCAAACCCACCCCCAACCATATGTGGTATAAAGGAAGCCCCCCAAGATAGATCATAAGGAAATCTCGTTTGTACTCACCATAAGCTTCAGTTCCTCAGTGAGTGGGTTCCTTAATAAGAACTGGAACCTCCTTTTCCACTCTACTTCTCCGTTCTTCACTTTGCTCTGAAAATACAAATTTACATGTATTTAGAATAGAAACTGGCATGGCCATTTAGTAAAATACTTTTACATTGTATAGGGAAGTTTCAATCTACTATCAAAGTCCCCCCCCATCCCTGATAGGTAATTTATTACTTACTCCAGTTTCCTGGACGGAGTCTTGAACGGCAACCTGCACCACAGCGAGTGGGTTCAGTTTGCCTTTCTGCACCTGTTAGACAAGAACAGATCTTAGTGAACAATTGTGTTTTTTACGGGGCTTAATTAAACTATATTGGGGTTGGGAGAAGTTTTACACCTAGTATATCCTAAATACTACAGATTATACAGATTAAATGGGGCCTCATAAAAAATGATAACATGCAAGCCAATTGGAGAGACATGACTTCTCACTTACCTGTACAACAGGTAGACCCCTTGCTTTCTCAATAAAGGTGTAGAGAACTGCTGAAGACATCTGCGTTCTTCTCTCTGTCTGAGTTTGCTCATTTTCTTTCAGCACCTAGAAAACCCACAAAAAATTAGATCCATCAAAGTGAAAAACATTCTAACCTTTCTCTAAAGTAGCCAGTGAGAAGGAACATAGACTTTACCTCTTCCAACTTGGTAGGGTCTGAAAGAAGCTGGAGACGTTCCAGCTTGATATGGAGCTGCCCAGACTCTGCATTCTCCAACTGTATCCACTGCAAAGGGTTAAAAGAAATAAACATCATTTTAGATACCTCAGAAAGTCTTGTATTATTATCTATAATGCATCAACAGGCCTGGTTATACTCACCTTATCTAGGTACATTCTCTCTGGGACATCTGCAATTCTGATTTTGCAGCTAGATATCAAAGGAAAGGAAAAATAATTAGAAATGGTAGCTATAAATTCTAAAGTGTTTTACAACTAGATTTATAGGGCCAAAAATGGGAATCAGGGGACCTAGGTTAAAGATGTACTCACCTGCCCAAAGGCTGATCTTTGGCCAATTCCTTATCTTTATTAAAGAGATTGAACTCTACCTCCTGCCCTGGGAGGTCAGTATATAGTATCTATGGAGAAAAGAGGAAACAAGGTTACAATATCTGAGGCAATTAGAGACTGCACAAAAGGGGCAGGGAATGCAGTAAAAGGGGCGGTGCAGTGATATAAAAGGGGCAGTGTTATTACACAGGGGCAGATAGAGGATGAATAGTGCAGGGAATTGGGGGAAAAGGTAAAATTGCTGTACAAAGTATATTGCTGGTAAATGTGTAATACTGGCTGGGCCGGTTACATACCAGCTGGGTGACAACCCTAGAGGCAATATCTAATGCATGTTCTGTATAGCTAAATATCTAAGCAAATGGTACCTCAAACGTCTCATTCCACTGTGGATTAAGGTTCTTCTGTATCACCTTGGTTTGCACTGTTGTTCCTCCTCCGTGTATGACAACATACGGGTCCGAAGAACTTAGATCCTTGGCTCTAAGGTTTTTGGCTTCTATCACATGGATACGAAGCACAATCTAAAAAAACAAAGCAAAAAAACAATGTATAAAAGAAAAAGAAAGGATTTCCAACATGGACTTTCTACAGGGAAGCAGAAGGGGACACAAAAGGGGCTATAAAATGAAAACTAGGCCTTACCCTTGGCTCTTTGAAGTGCAGCTCATTCAAATCGAATTTGGCTTTTATTCGTTGGCTGAAATGCTGCGGCGCAACCATGAACTTGGCAATTTTGTTCACAATCTTCTTATCCGACATTGTGCTTAAGGGGAGGGAGAAAAAAATGGAAATGTTATTCTAATGTACAAAAAAAGACATCTAGAAACATATAGGAAAGCCTAGGGCAGTGGTCCCCAACCAGTGGCTTGTGAGCAACATGTCCCTCACCAACCCCATGGATGTTACTCCCAGTGGCCTCAAAATAAGTGCTTCATTTTGAATTCCTGGCTTAGTGTCAAGTTTTGGTTGCATAAAAACAGATGTACTATGAAACAGAGCCTCCTGTAGGCTGCCAGTCCATATAGGGGATACCAAATAACCAATACTCCCCAACTCTTTTTACATTTGAATGTGGCTGATGGGTAAAAAAGGTTGGGGACCTCTGGCCTAGGGTTTAGGGCACAGGATGAGTACATATAAGAAAGTCAAGGGGAGGGAACTTACTGAAGTCCTGGGATATTCAGCAGGTGGGTAAGTCCAATCCACCGTAGGTCCAATACCTGCCATAAAAACACATTGTAGAATTAGAACAAATAAGAAAGGGATCATTACAAAACATCATCTCTTTTCTATTTCTATATGTCATCTACATTTATCTGCCTTAACCAGCTCCATCTATTAATCACTTACCGGTCGATGAGGGAAGTAGAAAGTAATTGCACCGAATAAGGGCGCGTCCTCCATCAGCGGTGCCAAAATAATCCTCAAGGTTCCCTCCAGCTGCAAAAGAGAAAGATGTTTATATAAGATTTCTGCAAGGGAAATGGGAGGCGCACACAAGGGTATAAGATTGGTCGGCTCACTCACTTTTATAGATTTCACTCCGGCTATTGGGGTTTTCTCATTGAATCCAATATCTATCTTCACTTCTGTATCGTAACTATAAAAAAAGGAGCAAAAGATGATCATGTAGGGGAGGAACATTTCTGAGAGAGCAAAGGAAGTGAAAAAAGGGGCTAAAAATGTACCTGATTTCAAGATCCAGGATAATTTGTTTTCTTTCCGGATCGCCGTGGGCTCTTAAAGCAGTGACCTCTGGGGGCTGAGAGTAAACATTGGGGTGTTACAATGTGTTGGTTAAGCAATCACTTTACAAGATGGTAGGGTTACTACCCGGCTGGGGTTTGACTGGTTAATCACCAACTACTAGGGGTGGGGCTGGAATTACGTATAAACCAGCAAATTTGTAATACCCTACGAATCCCTCCCTTCCCTGACCCTCCTGACAGATTTATTACCCCTTATAAGGCCAGACCTGCCTATACTCCGTCCATCCCCCACCCACTCTGCCCATATCCCCTACACCCATTTCCCCACCCCATGTGACGCCCCTGCCTGCGCCCCGAACCCAAAAGTTGTTACATAAAAAATAGGTGCCAATCCTACAAGATGGGGTGAAAGATATTCTAAATACAGAGAGAGATCATTACCTTGTCGCCAAAATCGATATTTATAAATCGCAAAGAGGCCAGATATTTGCTAGAAGAGCGGATTTTCGGCTGAATCTTCTGCCTGAGCATCGTCTCCAAGTATTCAGTAAGATACGGCCAGATGTTCTCGAAAATCTGCCAAGAGATAAAAAGAAAACAAGCTTAGTCGGCCTGTAACGGGCAATTTAGACACATTCACATACCCAGAAATAACCAGAATAAAGTATAATATATATATTTATATCCCTTACCGCATTCAGGGACTTGCTCCTCTCGAAGTGTTCCCCTGGGACCTACAGGTTGAGAGAGAAGGAGAAGCACATTAGAATTGTTTTTATTTTTTACTTTTCAAATAATAAAAAGTAGCAACAACAATAATATTGTAGGCTTCAATATGACCAACTGAATTGTTGCCAATAGTACATAACTAGAGGTGAGCGCGCGTTTAAGCAGAAAGGAGAGGGGAGACTTACTCTTCCTGGAGCTTTTTTCTTCTCCTTGGGGATTTCCTCTGTCTTCTTCTCAGTGGGGCGGCGGCGGCTTCTCCACAACATGTAGCATTTTAGTACCAGCAGGATTAGGATAACGTATCCTATTTTAAACTGCAGGCATCCTAAAAAGTAGCTCAGCACCAGGATCAAGACATACTTTTCTGCTAATAATCTGGAAATAAATTGTGATTTCAACACAAATTTAAACATATTTAGTTAAAAAGTGAAAAAAGTAAAAGAAAAAGTAAGATTGAGCTTTACAGCTATAGGAGACAGGAGAGAGCTCCTCCCTCCTTAGCTGTTGCACTCGAAATGACTGGAAAGTCAGAGCATCAGCACTAAAGCTGCTCTGATGATGTCACAATGCTGGGTTGTGACATCACAAAGGGTAATTTGATCCTAGCAGATAACACTAATTCTAATATCACGATGGGTTTGTGCAGCCCATTCCCACATGTGACTTGTTCCGCTATTCTCACTGCTAATTGTGCTGTTTGGCTGGGCGGAACTTTCCCGCGTTCTACCTGGGGAACAAGGGCCTTTGTGCTGCACTTGAATAAAAAAGCCGTTATTTTGGGAATGTCCTATTGGTTAAGGTTTCCTGGGAACAGACTGGGAGGCTGCTAACTGTAATCCTGTGATCCCTCCCTCCCTTAGCCCCATGGCTATATGTATTGGGCAAGCCCAAGCTCTTGTTTACTAGCCCCCAGCGCTTTATTGTGTTGGGTTGAAAAACTGACATATTGTTCTTTCTTATTCTTAGCGCCCCTTCTCTTCCTACAGTTTCTGGGGTACAGCACCCAAACTCTCCACACTTCTTCGCCCTATAGCGGAGCAGGCTTCTTGTGCTTTACTATGAGATCCCCCCCCCATATTTTTGTAGTGCCGCACCGAACCCCCCAGTTTTTTCATTGACTTTGACAGGGAAAATGTTTCAAACTGCTGCAACTTACAGCTTTGAGGCTACACCCTCCAAACATGAATAATATAATCATGGGGTCACCCCAAATGAAAAAGCGACATTTGTTGAAAGTCCCAAAGTGGGAGGAGCCAACAACAGCCTATTAAATTTTACTCCTTGACTTTAATGGGGAAATATAAACCGTTGCCGCTCTTAGAGCTTTGAGGCTTCACTCGCCAAACTTGAATCACACAGTAATGGGGGTCAGCCTGAATGAAAATATGATATTTGTTGGTGGAGCTATGAACAGCCAATCAAATTTTACCTATTGACTTTCAATGGGGAAATTCAACTTGCTGCCATTCTCACAGTATTAACCCCACGGTCCCCAAACTCTTCACAGTTGGTCACTCTAGCAAAAAGGGTTAGTTGTGCTCAACCACTAAATATTAAACCATTAGGTGGGGGTGCAATGAGGCTGTGACCACAAAATACATATAGACAACAACAAGAGCCCCTCTGCACTCCCCCATTATCAGTATATATGGGGCATTAAGACATTCTGTGCATTAAGCTACCAGCAATGCCCTCCCCTTTACCAAAACAGGGATTGTTTGCCCATATATTGCAATATATACAAGCCGGCCAACTACGTCCCAGTCACCCCTTCTGGCCAGTCCTACACTCACTTATACGATTCATGAAGAATTCTACTGCCTCAATATACATTTAGCAACAGGAATGAGTTTTACCCGCTCACTAGGGGACTGCAGTTTTAGATTTAAAAAGTGGGAGGAGCCACCAATAGTCAATCAGATTTCACCTATTTAATTTTATTGGTTTATATTTAAACTGCTGTTTGTTTTTTGACTTCAGCTTATTCTTCAACTTTTTCTTAGCGCCCCCCATTTTCTAAACGCTACTCCTCCTACATTTTTAGGGGCACAACACCCAAACTCCCCACACTTCTTCACCCTATAGCAGAGCAGGCTGCTTGTGCTTTTCTAAGCGATTGCGCCCCCCGTCTTTTTGTGGCGCCGCTCCGAACACCCCAATTTTCCCATTTACTTTGACAGGGAAGATTTTCAAACTGCTGCCACTTACAGCTTTGAAGCTACACCCCCCAAACTTGAATAACATAATCAATGGGTCACCCCAAATTAAACAGCATAATTTGTTGGATACCCAAGGTAGGAGGAGTTAACAAAAAGCCAATCAAATTTGACTCTTTGACTTTAATGGGCGAATTTAAACTGCTGCCAATCTTATAATTTTGAAGCTACATTCACCACATTGTCATGGGGTCAGCCTGAATGAAAAGATGATATTTGTTGGGTGCCCAGAAGTGCTTGGAGCCATGAACAGCCAATCAGGTTTCACCCATTAACTTTCAGTGGGGGAATTTAACCTGCTGCCATTCTCACAGTATTAATGCCAATTAATGCCAAGGTCCCCAAGCTCTTCAAGGTTGGTCACTGCCGGGCTGCAGGTTAGATAAAGTATACGGAGCCATCAACAGCCAATCAGATTTCATCTACTGAATTTCATTGGTTTTTATTTAAACTGCTTCTTTCTCAAAGGATTAATGCCAGGGTTCCCACACTTTGCAGAGTCACTGGTGGACTGCAGTTAAAAGTATGTGGGTGGAGCCAACAGCCAATCAGATTTCACCATTCAATTTTATTGTTTTAAAGAGATCCTATCACGATCTTAATGGGGTACTTTTTATTTCTAAATGACAGTTAAACAGCAATACTTCCCTCTGCCATTTAACATTTTATTCTTGATCCAACAAATGTATTTGTAGCTGTAATATTGGTGTGTAGGCGCCATCTCAGTGCCTTGTGCCTGAGTCTGAGCTTTCAGCCAGCGCTACACATTAGAACTGCTTTCAGCTAACCTATGGTTTCTCCTACTCCCATGTAACTGGAGGAGTCCCAAGCCGGACTTGGATTTCTTACTATTGAGTGCTATTCTGTTACCTACTGGGAGCTGCTATCTTGCTCCCTTCCCATTGTTCTGCTGATTGGCTGCTGGGGGTGATGGGGGGGGATATCACTCCAACTTGCATGGTTTTGGCACCCTGGGAAATGAAGAATATGGCTAGCCTCATGTGACATTTCAAAGATAGATACAAAAAAATCTGTTTGCATTTTTAAAAAACAGATTACAATGCAGGATTCTGCTGGAGAAGCTCTATTAACCAATGTGTTTTGGAAAAAGACATGTTTTCCCATGACAGTATTCCTTTAAATTTAAAATGCTACCATTCTCCCATTATTCAAGGTTTAAGGCAGGGGTGGCCAAGACGTCGATCGCGGTCAACCAGTCGATCCCCCGTGGATATCTGGTGGGCCTTGGGATGCGGAAGTGCGCATCGCCAAAAGTAGATTGCCGGGGGGAAAAGTCTGGGTACCCCTGGTTTAAGGTTTTAGATTCAAGGTTAAAAAAAATGTGGGCAGAGTCACAAACAGCCAATAAAACTTTAATTTCACTGATTGATTTCAGTGGGAAAATATAAGCTGCTGCTATTTTTACACATTTAATGTCAGGGTCTCCAAATTTTGCACAGCCAATCAGATTTCATTCAGTGACGTTAGTAACATGTTTGTTCTCAAACTTCCTTTTCTAATTACCAGGGTCAGACTGGGGGGTGAAGGGCCCAGTGGGGCTCCCGCCCCAGGGGCCCTGCAGGTGCCCCTGCCGGCCGCGTCCCTTAACCCCCCCCGCAGGGTCCCCCACCTGATGTCCTCCCCTGAGCTTACGTAAATTTAATGCATCAGGGGAGGAACAGTCGGGCAGAGTGAGTGCCGGCAAGGGTCGGGTCTAGACTGCCGAGGCCCACCGGGTTTTTTCCTGGTGTCCCGGCGGCCCAGTCCAACCCTGCAATTACTCATAATATAACAAATAACCAGAAGATGTATTATTCTTGAATGGAGACAAAGGACATCCCCGACCAAAGCTGAATTGTATAATCAGATAATGCAGTATCTATCCACATTGCATATCCATACAGTAAGTAAACACTATGAAGTATTGGCCAAGAAAATGGGCAGTTACCGATAGGGGCATGGGGGGAACTTGCCCCTGCTGGACTTTGTACCTCATAATAAAAGCTATTCCCTTGCTGTATATACATTTTGTATGTTGTTATCTATATGAAAACATTTCTTTAAGTTTAAACAAGGTTTACGTATTCAAGGTTAGCACCCCTTTAAAAAGATGGTTTGTCCCAGAGCCATTCAGTATCAGCAGAAAAGGCCTGTTGCCTACTGCAGCGTTTTTCAACCGCTGTTGCCTGGTGTGCCGTAGGCAGGGCCGCAATTTTTACTTTAAAAAAAAAATCCGGGCCCTGTCATTGGTTGCGCCCCGTGTGTACGGGTGACGTCAGTACGCACGGGGCGCAACGTTATAAAAGGGCCTGTGTGCGGTCGCGTGTAGGCAGCAGTGCAGAGGCGGCACGCGTGAGGGGAAGATGCTGCTGAAGCCGCCGAAGAGTAAAATGCTGCTGGGCACCAATGTATTAGGGGGGGCCACGGGGCTTATGGGGGCACTGCACAAACTGCTGCAATTATGATTATGCGCCATTTTGTGCACACACGCAATTGCATATGCGTTACATTGTGTTGGTTCATTTATTTTTCCGCCAGTTCTTTTTATGCGCATGTCGCAAATACTGGGCAATAATGTCACAAGCAACAACGTGTTTTTTGGGGTTTTCCTAGGGGGGTGCCCGATTTTTGCACAAGTGTGCCATTTGCGTGTATATATGTGCTATTTGTGTGTATATTTGGGAAGATTTGCGCAGGCATGGCTGCATTGAAATCTTTACGCCTGTTCGTTTGTGGCGTATTCCTGACTGCGCGCTCTTCACCATTTGCGCTAGTATATTTGCAGATTTGCGCTACAATAAACTAATTTAGGTATGTCATTAATAAAACCACATTAATGTTTCTCAAATCTGTTGATCTGGCGCAGCAGTTTGCATCAAAACTAGCACATGAAACTTTAAGCGACTGTGTTTGCGCTCAGGCCTGGATTTGTGGGGGGGCAACAAAGGCCCGGATCTAGGGCAGCACAATCTTAGGGGCGATCTTTGCCACGCCGCAGTGCAATTTTTAAATGTTGCTCCCATATGGAGCAATGGGGACCTCTCCCCACTGCTCTGTATGGGACTTTTACTGTTTGCACATGCACGCTCAACAGGGGGGGGTGTTGGCGTGTGTTCACGCATGTGCGGGTGGGCGAAGAACAGGGGCGGCCTCGGGGCACCCCCATTAGAAATCAGGCCCTGTTTGCGCTATACTGTTAAATATGCTTATGCGCAGGACACAAGTTTTACCTGTGCGACTATTACAGCGCTGCAATGCGTTAGTAAGGGCAACTGTGTGTAAAAGTTCTGACGTGTGTGTGTGCAGTGTGGGACTGGGTATGTCTGGGCCACGGGGGCTGCTGCCTCAAGGGCCCACTTTCCCCACCCCCTGCACAAACTCCACCCCATGTTCCACTGCACATTCTCCCTGTGGTAACAGACTGTATAAAGCAGACATAACTGAACACATCTCCCTGTTAGAGAGACAATAAACCATTTATTAAATTAATGGCTTGGCACCGGCAGCTGTAATGTTGGCCAACATTGCATATCCATACAGTAAGTTAATACCATGTAGTATTGGCCAAGTAGTTGGGCAGTCACTGATAGGGGCATGGGGGGAACTTACCCTTGCCCCTGCTGGACTTTGTACCTCATAATAAAAGCTATTCCCTTACCATATATACATGTTTTATGTTGCTATCTATATGAAAACATTTCTTTAAATGTAATTTCAAATTCAAGTTTAAACAAGGTTTACGTTTTAAGGTTAGCACCCCTTTAAAAAAATGGTTTGTCCCAGAGCCATTCAGTATCAGCAGAAAAGGCCTGTTGCCTACTGTAAAATGGGGGAGGGTAAAATGAGAGGGGGGAATGGGCTCCCAGTGAAGCAGCTTCTTTCCCAGGGCAGATGAGTGTGAGTGTGTCAGTGTGTGAGTGTGAGTGCTGTACCACACACTGAGTTCGTAAGGGCAACTGTGTGTAAAAGTTCTGACGTGTGTGTGTGCAGTGTGGGACTGGGTATGTCTGGGCCACGGGGGCTGCTGCCTCAAGGGCCCACTTTCCCCACCCCCTGCACAAACTCCACCCCATGTTCCACTGCACATTCTCCCTGTGGTAACAGACTGTATAAAGCAGACATAACTGAACACATCTCCCTGTTAGAGAGACAATAAACCATTTATTAAATTAATGGCTTGGCACCGGCAGCTGTAATGTTATGTAAAGGGCTAAACTGATTAAAAGAAATGGATTCCAGTTTTGACTGTCAAATTACTGTCTACATTACTGTACAGACTCAGTGAGAGGAAAGGGGTTTTTTTTCCACCCAGTTCCCCTAATATAGTAAATAAAGCACCCCCTATTGTAAAATATATGGATATTATAACTCACAGAGGAGCATATGCTTTTATACAGGTTATGGAACTCCTCAGTGACTTCTAATATCCTCATATTTTACAACAGGGGGTACTTTATTTTTATATAAAAGTTTCAGTCATGTGACAGAAATTACATCACTAATCTCTGATTACAACCGATGACATCACTAAGCTCCGGAAATAATTTCCAGTTTTGTCCCATAGAGAAATTACCAAATTGTATATTATATAGTGAGTAATGTATTGCAAAATATAGGGATATGGGATATTATAAGTCACTGAGGAGTTCCATGACCATGCTGGGCATGAGACTCTGTTGGGTCTTCTAATAACCTTATATTTTACAACAGGGGGTACATTATTTATTATAATAACTTATGACTTCACTAAGTACCGTTTATAATGGTATAATATAATATAGAGCTATTATAAGTCACTGAGGAGTTCCATGACCATATTATTACTTCTAATACCCTTATATTTTACAACAGGGGGTACATTTTTTATGATATTACACAAGTTTTAGTAAGTCATGTAACAGATATGACATCACTAAGCACTGATTATAACTGATAACATCACTAAACACCATTTATAATGGTATAATTTACAGGATATTCATGACTTTTGTGTATAATATTCATAAAGTACTGATATGTTAAAACTGTTTTTGGGGTGAGAGGGAAACTGGAATACTTGGAAGAAACCAATACAGACACAGGGAGCATATATAGTGTTGAACTGGCCATCTAGGGCACTGATAGAAAACCTGGTGGGACCTGGCCCTGTTGGCCCCCGGGCACACTGCCTGGCAGTGCAGTGGTGGAGTGCAAGGCGGCAGTGATAGCGGAAGTGGTATAGCAGGGATGTTTCGGCTCCTAGCATCACCTTTAGACAGCCTAGACACATGAGTTATTGGCAGGCAGTTTAGGCATATTAGTACTATATAGTGAATAACGTACCCTGTATTGTAAAATATAGGAATATTATAAGTCACCAAGGAGATTTATGACCATATAAAACCACAAGGCCAAAAGTCTTGTGCATCTATACAGGTCATAGAACTCCATTCTCCTTGGCACCCTGCTTGTGAGAAGAAGTGCCAGTTTTGCCATGAGGTCAAAGTAGAACCAGAAGGCAGAAATAGTAGTCAGCCAGGGCCGGATTTCTACTTGGGGCGCCCCAAGGCCGCCCCCATTCGGCGCCCCCCCACCCCCGCCGCGTAAACGCGAATGCGCATGCGCCTAACTTGCGCATGCGCGAACAACCCCTATCGCTAATGCGCATGCGCAAGCGCCTAACTTAGAACTCCCATACGGAGCAGTGGGGAGATGTCCCCATTGCTCCGTATGGGAGCAAAATGTTAACATTTGCTTGCGGCGGGGCGGCATGCCGCCCCTGTGTATTTGCCGCCCTAGGCCCGGGCCTTTGTGGCCTCGCCACAAATCCGGGCCTGTAGTCAGCCACAGAGAAGGTTTGACAAGAAGGTTTGAAGTATTCACGAAAAGTCAGACTGAAAAACAGGAAAGACAGAAGTAGCTTTAAAAGAAATGGGCTCAGTGTCTCAGAGTAGTGACGTTTAGGCCCATGCATTTATTTATGTGCAGAGGCCTCAGGTAGCAGCAATGATATTGATGTTAACTTCTCCTCCTCTTCTTCTTCTTCTTCTTCCTCCTCTTCTTCTTCTTTATCTTCTTCCTCATCCTCAAACTGTTTGAAGTCCAGTTCTGTTGCATGTTGCTTTGCTTAATGGACATTTTCGATCTCCTCAACCCAAAAACGGCACATGGCTCAGAGCTTAAACTGGGTCCAAACACAATCTTCTCTAAGCGCATTAGATGGGGTGAGGAGATGGCCCATCTGGCACAGAAATGGCCCCTTAACATTAAAACGTTTTTCTAAATCATTCCTTGAATGAATGAAAACCTCCTCTTCCTCCTCCATTCTCCTCCTCTGACTGTGGGGAGTGCTGTTTTTTAATCTCCAGTTAATTTTCACATACATTAAATGGGTGCTGTTGTATTGGTGTTGGTATTAAATCCTCCTCTTCCTCCTCCTTCATCCTCCTCAGCACCCTGTGTTTGTTGGGCATTCTGGCTTGCTTGGCCTCCAGATGAGCATACTGGCTTTTTTTTATGTTGCACTCCCCTTTCTAAATCTTTTTAGTCCAACATACTGTTCTTGAATGGAGGCCTTACAAATACCAGTGATGCCACATTGTTCTATTTCTTCTTGGCAAATAGTTTTCTGACTTTGGTCCATGATTTCCGTTTGGAAATTTGAGCTTTGGTCTCTCCATGGAACAAAGGAACCCTGGTGATTTCCTCAGGGATTTGTTCCTCTTCCTTTACACTGTAAGGATGAGGTGCCAAAATCTGTGGAGAAAAAGAGAGCATTGGATCAACGTTAGGTGGATCTTGTAGCAGATCAAAACATGTTGCCATGCCCTCATTGCTATTATTAGATCCTATTTAAAGTTGTATACAGAGTCCAGTATTGTGTAACTTACCACAGACTCTGTGTAGAACATAATAGTCAATTTCATTTACGATAGTGTCTTTAAGCTTAGAGAACATCACTTACCCTCAATTGCAGTTTCACTCGAATGTCTCTATTCTCTTCTGTCGATTCCAGGGGCAGCCAGTCCTCTATGGTCATGTCTGCTGCATCCACAAGTTGTGATAGGGGCACAGCAACACATCCAAGAGGTTTCTGGCGTTCATCATGTAACTGTGAAAATAGAAGTCATAAGTGGCCCAGAAAGCAAGGAGGCAAACCCACCCCCAACCATATGTGGTATAAAGGAAGCCCCCCAAGATAGATCATAAGGAAATCTCGTTTGTACTCACCATAAGCTTCAGTTCCTCAGTGAGTGGGTTCCTTAATAGGAACTGGAACCTCCTTTTCCACTCTACTTCTCCGTTCTTCACTTTGCTCTGAAAATACAAATTTACATGTATTTAGAATAGAAACTGGCATGGCCATTTAGTAAAATACTTTTACATTGTATAGGGAAGTTTCAATCTACTTTCCAAGTCCCCCCCATCCCTGATAGGTAATGAAGCAATTTATTACTTACTCCAGTTTCCTGGATGGAGTCTTGAACGGCAACCTGCACCACAGCGAGTGGGTTCAGTTTGCCTTTCTGCACCTGTTAGACAAAAACAGATCTTAGTGAACAATTGTGTTTTTAACGGGGCTTAATTAAACTATATTGGGTTGGGAGAAGTTTTACACCTAGTATATCCTAAATACTATAGATTAAATGGGGCCTCATAAAAAATGATAACAGGCAAGCCAATTGGAGACACATGACTTCTCACTTACCTGTACAACAGGTAGACCCCTTGCTTTCTCAATAAAGGTGTAGAGAACTGCTGAAGACATCTGCGTTCTTCTCTCTGTCTGAGTTTGCTCATTTTCTTTCAGCACCTAGAAAACCAACAAAAAATTAGATCCACCAAAGTGAAAAACATTCTAACCTTTCTCTAAAGTAGCCAGTGAGAAGGAACATAGACTTTACCTCTTCCAACTTGGTAGGGTCTGAAAGAAGCTGGAGACGTTCCAGCTTGATATGGAGCTGCCCAGACTCTGCATTCTCCAACTGTATCCACTGCAAAGGGTTAAAAGAAATAAAAATCATTTTAGATACCTCAGAAAGTCTTGTATTATTATCTATAATGCATCAACAGGCTTGGCTATACTCACCTTATCTAGGTACATTCTCTCTGGGACATCTGCAATTCTGACTTTGCAGCTAGATATCAAAGGAAAGGAAAAATAATTAGAAATGGTAGCTATAAATTCTAAAGTGTTTTACAACTAGATTTAGGGCCCAAAAATGGGAATCAGGGGACCTAGGTTAAAGATGTACTCACCTGCCCAAAGGCTGATCTTTGGCCAATTCCTTATCTTTATTAAAGAGATTGAACTCTACCTCCTGCCCTGGGAGGTCAGTATACAGTATCTACGGATAAAAGAGGAAACAAGGTTACAATATCTGAGGCAATTAGAGACTGCACAAAAGGGGCAGGGCATGCAGTAAAAGGGGCAGTGCAGTGATATAAAAGGGGCGGTGCAGTGATATAATAAGGGCAGTGTTATTACACAGGGGCAGATAGAGGATGAATAGTGCAGGGAATTGGGGGAAAAAGGTAAAATTGCTGTACAAAGTATATTGCTGGTAAATGTGTAATACTGGCTTGGCCGGTAAAATACCAGCTGGGTGACAACCCTAGAGGCAATATCTAATGCATGTTCTGTAGAGCTAAATATCTAAGCAAATGGTACCTCAAACGTCTCATTCCACTGTGGATTAAGGTTCTTCTGTATCACCTTGGTTTGCACTGTTGTTCCTCCTCCGTGTATGACAACATATGGGTCCGAAGAACTTAGATCCTTGGCTCTAAGGTTTTTGGCTTCTATCACATGGATACGAAGCACAATCTAAAAAAACAAAGCAAAAGAACAATGTATAAAAGAAAAAGAAAGGATTTCCAACATGGACTTTCTACAGGGAAGCAGAAGGGGACACAGGCTATAAAATGAAAACTAGGCCTTACCCTTGGCTCTTTGAAGTGCAGCTCATTCAAATCAAATTTGGCTTTTATTCGTTGGCTGAAATGCTGCGGCGCAACCATGAACTTGGCAATTTTGTTCACAATCTTCTTATCCGACATTGTGCTTAAGGGGAGGGAGAAAAAATGGAAATGTTATTCTAATGTACAAAAAAAGACATCTAGAAACATATAGGAAAGCCTAGGGCAGTGGTCCCCAACCAGTGGCCTGAGAGCAACATGTTCCTCACCAACCCCATGGATGTTGCTCCCAGTGGCCACAAAGAAAGTGCTTCATTTTGAATTCCTTGCTTAGAGTCAAGTTTTGGCTACATAAAAAAACAGATGTACTATGAAACATATAGGGGATACCAAATAACCAATAATATCCCTTATTTGGCCCCCAGATATATTTTCTGTGCTTGTGTCACTCCCCAACTCTTTTTACATTTGAATGTGGCTGATGGGTAAAAAAGGTTGGGGACCCCTGGCCTAGGGTTTAGGGCACAGGATGAGTACATATAAGAAAGTCAAGGGGAGGGAACTTACTGAAGTCCTGGGATATTCAGCAGGTGGGTAAGTCCAATCCACCGTAGGTCCAATACCTGCCATAAAAACACATTGTAGAATTAGAACAAATAAGAAAGGGATCATTACAAAATATCATCTCTTTTCTATTTCTATATGTCATCTACATTTATCTGCCTTAACCAGCTCCATCTATTAATCACTTACCGGTCGATGAGGGAAATAGAAAGTAATTGCACCGAATAAGGGCGCGTCCTCCATCAGCGGTGCCAAAATAATCCGCAAGGTTCCCTCCAGCTGAAAAAGAGAAAGCGATGTTTATATAAGATTTCTGCAAGGGAAATGGGAGGCGCACACAAGGGTATAAGATTGGTCGGCTCACTCACTTTTATAGATTTCACTCCAGCTATTGGGGTTTTCTCATTGAATCCTATATCTATCTTCACTTCTGTATCGTAACTATAAAAAAAGGAGCAAAAGATGATCATGTAGGGGAGGAACATTTCTGAGAGAGCAAAGGAAGTGAAAAAGGGGCTAAAAATGTACCTGATTTCAAGATCCAGGATAATCTGTTTTCTTTCCGGATCGCCGTGGGCTCTTAAAGCAGTGACCTCTGGGGGCTGAGAGTAAACATTGGGGTGTTACAATGTGTTGGTTAAGCAATCACTTTACAAAATGGTAGGGTTACTACCCGGCTGGGGTTTGACTGGTTAATCACCAACTAGGGGTGGGGAATTAACCAGCAAATTTGTAATACCTTGTGAATCCCTCCCTTCCCTGACTGATTTATTACCCCTTATAAGGCCAGACCTGCCTATACTCCGTCCATCCCCCACCCACTCTGCCCATATCCCCGCCCCCTACACCCATTTCCCCGCCACCTACACCTATTTCCCCACCCCATGTGACGCTCCTGCCTGCGCCCCGAACCCAAAAGTTGTTACATAGAAAATAGGTGTCAATCCTATAAGATGGGGTGAAAGATATTCTAAATACAGAGAGAGATCATTACCTTGTCGCCAAAATCGATATTTATAAATCGCAAAGAGGCCAGATATTTGCTAGAAGAGCGGATTTTCGGCTGAATCTTCTGCCTGAGCATCGTCTCCAAGTATTCAGTAAGATATGGCCAGATGTTCTCGAAAATCTGCCAGGAGATAAAAAGAAAACAAGTTTATTAGGCCTGATGCCTGTAACGGGCAATTTAGACATATTCACATACCCAGAAACAACCAGAATAAAGTATAATATATATATATATTTATATCCCTTACCGCATTCAGGGACTTGCTCCTCTCGAAGTGTTCCCCTGGGACCTACAGGTTGAGAGAGAAGGAGAAGCACATTAGAATTGTTTTTATTTTTTACTTTTCAAATAATAAAAAGTAGCAACAACAATAATATTGTAGGCTTCAATATGACCAACTGAATTGTTGCCAATAGTACATAACTAGAGGTGAGCGCGCGTTTAAGCAGAAAGGAGAGGGGAGACTTACTCTTCCTGGAGCTTTTTTCTTCTCCTTGGGGATTTCCTCTGTCTTCTTCTCAGAGGGTCGTTGGCGGCGGCTTCTCCACAACATGTAGCATTTTAGTACCAGCAGGATTAGGATAACGTATCCTATTTTAAACTGCAGGCATCCTAAAAAGTAGCTCAGCACCAGGATCAAGACATACTTTTCTGCTAATAGTCTGGAAATAAATTGTGATTTCAACACAAATTTAAACATATTTAGTTTTAAAAGGAAAAAAGTAAAAGAAAAATTCAGATTGAGCTTTACAGCTATAGGAGACAGGAGAGAGCTCCTCCCTCCTTAGCTGTTACACTCGAAATGACTGGAAAGTCAGAGCATCAGCACTAAAGCTGCTCTGATGATGTCACAATGCGGGGTTGTGACATCACAAAGGGTAATTTGATCCTAGCAGATAACAGTAATTCTGATATGGGTTTGTGCAGCCCATTCCCACATGTGACTTGTTCCGCTATTCTCACTGCTAATTGTGCTGTTTGGCTGGGCAGAACTTTCCCGCGTTCTACCTGGGGAACAAGGGCCTTTGTGCTGCACTTGAATAAAAAAGCCGTTATTTTGGGAATGTCCTATTGGTTAAGGTTTCCTGGGAACAGACTGGGAGGCTGCTAACTGTAATCCTGTGATCCCTCCCTCCCTTAGCCCCATGGCTATATGTATTGGGCAAGCCCAAGCTCTTATTTACTAGCCCCCAGCGCTTTATTGTGTTGGGTTGAAAAACTGACATATTGTTCTTTCTTATTCTTAGCGCCCCTTCTCTTCCTACAGTTTCTGGGGTACAGCACCCAAACTCTCCACACTTCTTCGCCCTATAGCTGAGCAGGTTGCTTGTGCTTTACTATGAGATCCCGCCCCCAATTTTTTTGTAGCGCCGCTCCGAACCCCCCAGTTTTTTCATTGACTTTGACAGGGAAAATGTTTCAAACTGCTGCCACTTACAGCTTTGAGGCTACACCTCCCAAACTTGAATAATATAATCATGGGGTCACCCCCAAATGAAACAGTGACATTTGTTGAAAGTCCCAAAGTGGGAGGAGCCAACAACAACTAATTAAATTTCACTCCTTGACTTTAATGGGGAAATGTAAACTGCTGCTGATCTTACAGCTTTGAGGCTTCACTCACCAAACTTGAATCACACAGTAATGGGGGTCAGCCTGAATGAAAATATGATATTTGTTGGTGGAGCTATGAACAGCCAATCAGATTTTACCTATTGACTTTCAATGGGGAAATCCAACCTGCTGCCATTCTCACAGTATTAACTCCAGGGTCCCTAAACTCTTCACAGTTGGTCACTATAGCAAAAAAGGGAAAGTTGTGCTCAACCACTAAATATTAAACCATTAGGCGGGGGTGCAATGAGGCTGTGACCACAAAATACATATAGACAACAACAAGAGCCCCTCTGCACTCCCCCATTATCAGTATATATAGGGCATTAAGCCATTCTGTGCATTAAGCTACCAGCAATGCCCCCCCCTTTAAGCAAAACAGGGATTGTTTGCCCATATATTGCAATATATTCAAGCCGGCCAACTACGTCACAGCCACCCCTTCTGGCCAGTCCTACACTCACCTATAAGATTCATTAAGAATTCTACTGCCTCAATATACATTTAGCAACGAGTTTTACCTGGTCACTAGGGGACTGCAGTTTTAGGTGTTAAAAAGTGGGAGGAGCCACCAATAGTCAATCAGATTTCACCCATTTAATTTTATTGGTTTATATTTAAACTGCTGCTTGTTTTTCAACTTCAGCTTATTTCACTTTTTTTTCTTCTTCTTAGCGCCTCAAATTTTCTAAACGCTACTCCTCCTACAGTTTTAGCGGTACAGCACCCAAACTCTCCACACTACTTAGCCCTATAGCGGAGCAGGCTGCTTGTGTGTTTCTAAGAGATCCCGCCCCCATGTTTTTTGTGGCGCCGCTCCGAATCCCCCAATTTTCCCATTGACTTTGACAGGGAAGATTTTCAAATTGCTGCCACTTACAGCTTTGTAGCTACACCCCCCAAACTGGAATAACATAATCATGGGGTCACCCCAAATGAAACATTTGTTGGATGACCCAAAGTGGGAGGGGTAAACAACAGCCAATCAAATTTCACCCATTGATTTTTATGGGGAAATTGAAACTGCTGCCACTCTTACAGCTTTGAGGCCACACACCCCCAAACTTGAATCGCACAGTCATGGGCTCAGCCTGTATGAAAATATGATGATTTTTGGATGCCCAAAAGTGGGCGGAGCTGTGAACAGCCAATCAGATTTTACCTGTTGACTTGGTCCCCAAACTTTTCACAGTTGGTCGCTAGGGGACTGCAGTTTTAGTTTTGAAAAAGTGGGCGGAGCCTCCAACAGCCAACAAAAATCCTTTATTGAATTTTTTTGATTACATTTAAAAACGCTGACTTTCTCACACTATTTATTTTACCTATTGACTTTTGTCAGAGAAAAAAGAAACCATCTTGTTTCTTTTCTCCATCTTGTTCATATCATTTAATATTAGAGGGGTTGTGAAATACATTGTATAAGAATGTTTCTGTTTGCTGTTGTAAAAACATTTTGATGAGTCCGCAAACTTGTGAAAAGCATGTTGGGTGTTGGTCAACTGGGCCTCTTTGTCTGTTCTTAGAGATAACAAAGCTAACTACTGATAAGACTGTTTCAGGACTATAAAACAAACATGCTTTGGGTTATTCAAAGTAGTATCAGCTCAGAGACAATTCTCATTTAAGAATGTCTGGATACTGCCTTCGTACGTACGAATAAAATGTAGCTACAATCAAACTGGCCTATCCAACAGTTTTTCCTTGACAGCTTTGGTGCCGAAACCCGGGAGTGGACAAATTGGAGGACAGCCATACAGGAGGAGATGATTGGATACCGAGACCTTAGGCGCCAATAAAGGTGAGACCAAAGATTTGTCTCTGATAAGCTCTCGCTGTCACTTTCATTCCCTCGCTTGGCTGTATCTACAAGAGTAACCCGCTCTACGAACCTTGGATAGGCCAGCCGTAAGTTGTTTGTTTGTCTTTGTTAGTCTGTGTGTAACCCTTGTAAGTTAGTGTGTTAGTCTGTGCCTAACCCTTGTGAGTTAGTGTAACAGATGTGCATAACCCGTTACATGTTGTGTTCATGTTTAGGTAACTGTGAATGTACTAATGTGTCAGTGAAAGTGTTTTTTGTTTAATGATAAGAACTCTCTCTCTGCCCTTCATGGGATAATTGTTCTTTAATTAATCTCTCACTGTGTAACTATATTAATAAGGATTTACTGTAGAGTGATACTAGTGGGGACTGCCTACCATCAGATGTGGAGTGTGGTCATTGGTTGTGGTTGTGCAAATGAAATTAGTTCTAACACTTCTTATGGGATTTGTTTGTATCTATCTGTTCTGGAAATTTTGGCGGGAACAAAAGAAGGGTTAACCTGTATGTGAATTTTAGCCACCGAAACCCACTTTTGTGAAAATCTATATATTGGGAATATATAGATTTTTGTTTTGTGTAAAAGGGGGGAGCGTGATTGTCTCCAGCCCAGTTCCATATGGGGAACATTTTACCCAAAACCGAGGGGTGGCCAGACCCCGACTTGTGATTTTTTCTGTTCCGGGAACAGAGAGAATAGGAGCTCCTGAGTCATCACTGTCACCGGGAGGCAGTGATGAAAGATGGCCAGTGGGTAAGTGGCTAAATAGACAAATTGGCTAAATTAACAAAACAGATTGGTATGGCTATCCCATGTGATGGTGTACACTCAAATGGGATACCCTATACAAATTCAGTCAAAGTTTATTGGAACAGATGGATACTGAAATTCTATTGGAATTGGGACACACAGTAGGGATCAATGTAATTAAGATTAGGAAGACACGGAGTGAGGGAGAAGTAGAGGGTTATGACCAAATGAGAGAAATAAAGGGAGTAGTTCTGTCAGTAGTAGTAGCTTTAATAACCAGACTGAGGGCTAAGGGGATAAACTTTAACACTCAGTTGGTTAAGGGAAATATAGATGCCCATATAAAGGGGAAAGTGTAAGTATATGTATGGGTATATATATATATTGCTAAACTGGTATGTTTGTCAGTGATTTTGTGGATAACAGTTTTTATTGCTATCAAAGTAAGTATAGATTCACAAAATTAAAGGTGTTACTGTCACTTTAAGTAATTGTTAGAAAAGGCTGTAAGCATATTCAAAGGGAAAGATAACATTACTGCAGGGAATGATAAGGCAGATAAAGCTGCTGACAAACAGGCTGCTTGTATGGTTCTAACAGGGACACCAACTGACAGCCACATACACCAACTGACAGCCACATACACCAACTGACAGCCACATACACTAGTGACTTTAGTAATTTTTAAAACGCTGCAAAAGTAAGGCTGGAGCACAAGTCCATATTAAATGGACCAGTAAATGTTATAAGAGATAAGATGATATTTGGAAACATGATTATGGTTGTTTGTGTGCACCTCCCGTTTATTTAATTTGTTAGTAAAACACTTTGCACCTCCCATCTCATGTTTCCAAAAGGGGGGAATTATATTTATGGTAAACAAATTATGGTTTGCTTTTGGATTTGTGAAAAAATCATATTTATAACACCTGGTTAAACCATTCTATCAGTTTCAAAGGTTACAGATAGATTGTATTCACCTATTTAAATGTTTTTATGTATTTGTATGCATAGATATGTTTTGGGGTGATTTGAGGCTTGGCCAGTAACAAAAGCCACAGAATTAATAACAGGTAAAGCTAACTGGGTACAAGCTTTAACCCTTGCATTGTCATCTATGAGACACCCCTAAGGGTCCCCAACAGTTATTTCCTTTATGTTGCTTTTTGGTAGACCACCAAATATTGGGTTGTTTATTCAAATATTGGTAGGAAGAACATGTTTCTCTTACTGACTATGTTAAGCAATTGTATAAGCAGCTCACTAACTTGTATGGAAAAGTGTTTTATTCTTTAGCAGATTCAGAGACTGTATTTGGAACTCACTCTCTCCAATCAGGAGATTGGGTGGTGATAAAGAGATTTATGAGCCAAACTGAATACACATCTGACACTGTAAGAAGGTATTTCCCCTACGAAGTCCTGCGAGAGCAAGAGCAGAGCGTCCCTACACTCAACCCCCCCAACGAGATCACATCAACAGAAAGACAACTAAGGCGACTGATTCAGTTCTTCCAGACTCAAGAGGATAAAAAATCATCTTTAAAGTAAGTCAGACGAGAGTGGTAATAATAATCCCACTAGTCTGTTAACCAACGGTCCCAGTTTGAGGTTTTGACACTAAGCGTGGGCCTACTCTGGGTGAAGAGGATCACCATCAGGAAGAAAAGGACTTTTATAAAATAATGACTCTGTGTTTGTTATTCTGGGTAAAGGTCCTTATCATTGCTTTACACCAGTAAAGGGGGGTTGGCAAATTCTATATGGTTCTTACACCAGCAGGCTGCAAAGCAGTTACATACTACTGACTGCTGGAGATGTTTTTACATTCCAGTCAACAACAAGGGGATACCTTTAGTAGGGATACCTATCTCTATCAATGATCTTAATCTTACAGATTATAGCTATGAAGTTGAAATAGACACAAATTATAAGTATCAAAATGCAATTAGTGATTGGGGTACATATTTGGAAATAACAGGGTTACTAGATACACCCACCATATACGTAGGATCCATGTTTGCTAATCATACAATCACTTAATGTACTTACCTAAGATTCATGTGGGAAACACAGATTGTGAAAATGCTATTCTGAATTTCTACATGTATTATATGGGAAAAAAATGTGATAAAATGCAGGGTAATTGTAATGATTATGTTGGTGTGGGAAAAATGTATACTTCTTATGTCCCGAGGTGTTCCTGCCCTGACCGAGGAGAAGATAAAGATAAGAGTTTTAAGTCTAAGGTGACAGATAATATGAGATGGTTTTAGACTTGGCTGGGGTATCAGGGTACAATCATTTCTAGGGTACTTAGATAAGAACTATATTATATTTGGAAACTAAGCTTACTCATGGCTCCCTATGGGAGCGTAGGGAAATTGTACCATAGGAAGAGTTGTACCTGTTATCAGACAATACCTGAACATCTCATACATAGATAATCAAGGTATCCATTCCAGGGTAATAAAAAAAAAAAAAAAGGAATTATTTTCCACCTCAGATAAAGGATGGATGTGGTTCCCTGCCTTGATAGGATGGGGAATAGAATTAGTCAATAGATTAATTAAGTATACTAGTATAAGGGATGGTATAATAAATTAAACTATAAGTTCCATCAAAATAATAAATGAGAAATAAGTCAGGAAGATGGCATTATAGAATAGAATGGTCCTAGATTACCTACTAATAGATGAGGGTGGGGTTTATACAATCACAGGTAAGGAGAGTTGTACCTGGATTGGGGAATCATATGACCCAGTTGAGCCCTACAGAACCCTTTCTCATTTATGGGAATCATAAGGATTTGGTTATCAAATGTTTAAAAGTTTTTATGGTACTAAATGTGTGGGATTGCAATGGGCCTTGTGTTATATATTATAGCAAGGTTGATTCTGTGTTGTTGCAAATACAGTATTTTATCCAGAGGTTACATGGAGGGGCAGCTGAAGGGAGGGTGCTCACCCATTTAGCTCCTGGATCAAATATACAACAGCCTCTTCTGATCAGCAACCTTCTGTGTTTGGCCGACCTTATCCATAGCAGGATCCCATTCCTGTATAAATAGGGTAATGAAGAACTTGCTGATAGGCAACTCAGTACTGCCACTTAACCTTTTATAGGTGAGCGGAATAGAGTTCTGGGTAAGAAGAATATATATGTTCAAGATTTTGAACAACAGGGAGGAATGTCAGAGAAAAAAGAAACCATCTTGTTTCTTTTCTCCATCTTGTTCATATCATTTAATATTAGAGGGGTTGTGAAATACATTGTATAAGAATGTTTCTGTTTGCTGTTGTAAAAACATTTTGATGAGTCCGCAAACTTGTGAAAAGCATGTTGGGTGTGTTGGTCAACTGGGCCTCTTTGTCTGTTCTTAGAGATAACAAAGCTAACTACTAATAAGACTGTTTCAGGACTATAAAACAAACATGCTTTGGGTTATTCAAAGTAGTATCAGCTCAGAGACAATTCTCATTTAAGAATGTCTGGATACTGCCTTCGTACGTACGAATAAAATGTAGCTACAATCAAACTGGCCTATCCAACAGTTTTTCCTTGACACTTTTAATGGAGAAATCCAACCTGCTGCCATTCTCACAGTATTAACCCCAGGGAAACTAGGGGACTGCATTTTTAGGTTTTAAAAAGTGGGTGGAGCCACAAACAGCCAATCAAACTCCTTTATTGAATTTTTTTTGGTTAAATTTAAAAATGCTGCCTTTCTCACACTATTTATGTCAGGGTTCCCAAACTTTGCCGAGTCACTCACTGGCTGACTACGTATTCAGGTTTAGAACAAGTGGGCGGCTCCACCAACAGCCAATCACATCTCACCTATTTACTTTCAATGGTGAAGTGTAAAATGCTGTCAGTCCCACAATTTTTATGCCTGAGTCCCCAAACTTTGCAAAGTTGGTCACTGGGGGCTGCAGTTCAAAAATAGGAAAAGTGGGTTGGGCCACTAACAGCCAATCAGATTTCATCCATTTAATTTTATTGGTTTAAATTTAAAATGCTGCCATTCTCATATTATTCAAGGTTTAAGGTTTTAGATTCAAGGTTAAAAAAATGTGGGCAGAGTCACAAACAGCTGATCAAAAAATTTTACACATTGATTTCAGTGGGAAAATATAAGCTGCTGCTATTTTTACACATTTAATGTCAGCACAGTCTTTTTTACTACTGGTATATCTTCAATGCTAGAAAAACTGGGTGGAGCCAACAAAAGCCAATCAGATTTCATTCAGCGACTTCACATGTTTTTCAAACCAATATGTTTGTTCTCAAACTTCCCTTTCTAGTTACCAGGGTCGGACTGGGGGGTGCAGGGCCCACCGGGGTTCCCGCCCCAGGGGCCCTGCAGGTGCCTCCACCGGCCGTGTCCCTTAACCCCCCCACAGGGACCCCCGTAACCCCCCGCACGGTCCCCCACTTGATGTCCTCCCTTGAGCTTGCGTACATTTAACATGTCAGGGGAGGAACCGTCGGGCAGGGGGAGTGCCGGCAAGGGTCGGGTCTGGGCCGCCAGGGCCCACTAGTATTTTTCCCAGTCCGGCCCTGCTAGTTACTCATATTATAACAAATAACCAGATGATGTATTATTCTTGAATGGAGACAAAGGACATCCCTGACCAAAACTGAATTTTATAATCAGATAGAGGAAGTCAAAATAATGCAGTGTCTATCCACATTGCATATCCATACAGTAAGTAAATACCATGAAGTATTGGCCAAGTAGTTAGGCAGTCACTGCTAGGGGCATGGGGGGAACTTGCCCCTGCTGGACTTTGTACCTCATAATAAAAGCTTTTCCCTTGCTGTATATACATTTTGTATGTTGTTATCTATATGAAAACATTTATTTAAGTTTAAACAAGGTTTATGTATTCAAGGTTATCACAACTTTAAAAAGATGGTTTGTCCCAGAGCCATTCAGTATCAGCAGAAAAGGCCTGTTGCCTACTGTACTGCTCAGAGCAGCAGTCTGGTCTAAGCTCCACCCCTTCCTGCCCCTGAGCTGTGTGGGGGAGGGTCTGGGCCACGGGGGCTGCTGCCTCAAGGGCCCACTTTCCCCACCCCCTGCACAAACTCCACCCCATCACATTCTCCCTGTGGTAACAGACTGTATAAAGCAGACATAACTGAACACATCTCCCTGTTAGAGAGACAATAAACCATTTATTAAATTAATGGCTTGGCACCGGCAGCTGTAATGTTATGTAAAGGGCTAAACTGATTAAAAGAAATGGATTCCAGTTTTGACTCTGCCTGTCAAATTACTGTCTACATTACTGTACAGACTCAGCGAGAGGAAAGGGGGCTTTTTTACACCCAGTTCTTCTAATATAGTGAATAAAGCACTCCCTATTGTATAATATAGAGATATTATAGGTCACAAAGTCATGGAACTCTCATTCTCAACGTTCTTCCTCATATTTTACAACAGGGAATACTTTATTTATTATAATATAAACGTTTCAGTCAGTCATGTGACAGAAATTACATCACTAATCTCTAATAATTTCCAGTTTGGTCCCATAGGGAAATTACCAAACTGTATATTATATAGTGAGTAATGTACCTCTGTATTGTAAAATATAGGGATATGGGATATTATAAGTCATTGAGGAGTTCCATGACCATACTGGGCATGAGACTCTGTGGTGTCTTCTGATATCCTTATATTTTACAACAGGGGGTACATTATTTATTATAATACACAAGCATCAGTGTGTCAAATGATAGAAATTAAATCACTAAGCTCTGAATATAACATATGACGTCACTAAGTACCGTTTATAATGGTATAATATAGAGCTATTATAAGTCACTGAGGAGTTCCATGACCATATTATTACTTCTAATACCGTTATATTTTACAACAGGGGGTACATTTTTTATGATATTACACAAGTTTTAGTAAGTCATGTAACAGATATGACATCACTAAGCACTGATTATAACTGATAACATCACTAAACACCATTTATAATGGTATAATTTACAGGATATTCATGACTTTTGTGTATAATATTCATATAGTACTGATATGTTAAAACTGTTTTTGGGGTGAGTGGGAAACTGGAATACTTGGAAGAAACCAATACAGACACAGGGAGCATATATAGTGTTGAACTGGCCATCTAGGGCACTGATAGAAAACCTGGTGGGACCTGGCCCTGTTGGCCCCCGGGCACACTGCCTGGCAGTGCAGTGGCGGAGTGCAAGGTGGCAGTGATAGCGGAAGTGGTATAGCAGGGATGTTTCAACTCCTAGCATCACCTTTAGACAGCCTAGACACATGAGTTATTGGCAGGCAGTTTAGGCATATTAGTACTATATAGTGAATAAAGTACCCTGTATTGTAAAATATAGGAATATTATAAGTCACCAAGGAGATTTATGACCATATAAAACCACAAGGCCAAAGGCCTCGTGCATCTATACAGGTCATGGAACTCCATTCTCCTTGGCACCCTGCTTGTGAGAAGAAGTGCCAGTTTTGCCATGAGGTCAAAGTAGAACCAGAAGGCAGAAATAGTAGTCAGCCACAGAGAAGGTTTGACAAGAAGGTTTGAACTATTCACGAAAAGTCAAACTGAAAAACAGGAAAGACAGAAGTAGCTTTAAAAGAAAGGGGCTCAGTGTCTCAGAGTAGTGACGTTTAGGCCCATGCATTTATTTATGTGCAGAGGCCTCAGGTAGCAGCAATGATATTGATGTTAACTTCTCCTCTTCTTCTTCTTCTTCCTCCTCTTCTTCTTCTTTCTCTTCTTCCTCATCCTCAAACTGTTTGAAGTCCAGTTTTGTTGCATGTTGCTTTTGCCTAATGGACATTTTCGATCTCCTCAACCCCAAAACGGCACATGGCTCAGAGCTTAAACTGGGTCCAAACACAATCTTCTCTAAGCGCATTAGATGGGGTGAGGAGATGGCCCATCTGGCACAGAAATGGCCCCTTAACATTAAAACATTTTTCTAAATCAATCCTTGGAAATTAAAACCTCCTCTTCCTCCTCCATTCTCCTCCTCTGACTGTGGGGAGTGCTGTTTTTTAATCTCCAGTTAATTTTCACATACATTAAATGGGTGCTCTTGTATTGGTGTTGGTATTAAATCCTCCTCTTCCTCCTCCTTCATCCTCCTCAGCACCCTGTGTTTGTTGGGCATTCTGGCTTGCTTGGCCTCCAGATGAGCTTACTGGGTGTCTTTTATGTTGCACTCCCCTTTCTAAATCTTTTTAGTCCAACATACTGTTCTTGTATGGAGGCCTTACAAATACCAGTGATGCCATGTAGTTCTATTTCTTCTTGGCAAATAGTTTCCTGACTTTGGCCCATGATTTCCGTTTGGAAATTTGAGCTTTGGTCTCTCCATGGAACAAAGGAACCCTGGTGATTTCCTCAGGGATTTGGTTCTCTTCCTTTACACTGTAAGGATGAGGGGCCAAAATCTGTGGAGAAAAAGAGAGCATTGGATCAACGTTAGGTACATCTTGTAGCAGATCAAAACATGTTGCCATGCCCTCATTGCTATTATTAGATCCTATTTAAAGTTGTATACAGAGTCCAGTATTGTGTAACTTACCACAGACTCTGTGTAGAACATAATAGTCAATTTCATTTATGAAAGTGTCTTTAAGCTTAGAGAACATCACTTACCCTCAACTGCAGTTTCACTCGAATGTCTCTATTCTCTTCTGTCGATTCCAGGGGCAGCCAGTCCTCTATGGTCATGTCTGCTGCATCCACAAGTTGTGATAGGGGCACAGCAACACATCCAAGAGGTTTCTGGCGTTCATCATGTAACTGTGAAAATACAAGTCATAAGTGGCCCAGAAAGCAAGGAGGCAAACCCACCCCCAACCAAATGTGGTATAAAGGCAGCCCCCCAAGATAGATCATAAGGAAAGCTCGTTTGTACTCACCATAAGCTTCAGTTCCTCAGTGAGTGGGTTCCTTAATAAGAACTGGAACCTCCTTTTCCACTCTACTTCTCCGTTCTTCACTTTGCTCTGAAAATACAAATTTACATGTATTTAGAATAGAAACTGGCATGGCCATTTAGTAAAACAGATACTTTTACATTGTATAGGGAAGTTTCAATCTACTATCAAAGTCCCCCCCATCCCTGATAGGTAATTTATTACTTACTCCAGTTTCCTGGACGGAGTCTTGAATGGCAACCTTCACCACAGCCAGTGGGTTCAGTTTGCCTTTCTGCACCTGTTAGACAAGAACAGATCTTAGTGAACAATTGTGTTTTAGGGGGCTTAATTAAACTATATTGGGTTGGGAGAAGTTTTACACCTAGTATATCCTAAATACTACAGATTATACAGATTAAATGGGGCCTCATAAAAAATGATAACAGGCAAGCCAATTGGAGACACATGACTTCTCACTTACCTGTACAACAGGTAGACCCCTTGCTTTCTCAATAAAGGTGTAGAGAACTGCTGAAGACATCTGCGTTCTTCTCTCTGTCTGAGTTTGCTCATTTTCTTTCAGCACCTAGAAAACCCACAAAAAAATTAGATCCACCAAAGTGCAAAACATTCTAACCTTTCTCTAAAGTAGCCAGTGAGAAGGAACATAGACTTTACCTCTTCCAACTTGGTAGGGTCTGAAAGAAGCTGGAGACGTTCCAGCTTGATATGGAGCTGCCCAGACTCTGCATTCTCCAACTGTATCCACTGCAAAGGGTTAAAAGAAATAAACATCATTTTAGATACCTCAGAAAGTCTTGTATTATTATCTATAATGCATCAACAGGCTTGGCTATACTCACCTTATCTAGGTACATTCTCTCTGGGACATCTGCAATTCTGACTTTGCAGCTAGATATCAAAGGAAAGGAAAAATAATTAGAAATGGTAGCTATAAATTCTAAAGTGTTTTACAACTAGATTTAGGGCCCAAAAATGGGAATCAGGGGACCTAGGTTAAAGATGTACTCACCTGCCCAAAGGCTGATCTTTGGCCAATTCCTTATCTTTATTAAAGAGATTGAACTCTACCTCCTGCCCTGGGAGGTCAGTATATAGTATCTATGGAGAAAAGAGGAAACAAGGTTACAATATCTGAGGCAATTAGAGACTGCACAAAAGGGGCAGGGAATGCAGTAAAAGGGGCAGTGATATAAAAGGGGCAGTTTTATTACACAGGGGCAGATACAGGAAATCGGGGGGAAAAGGTAAAATTGCTGTACACAGTATATTGCTGGTAAATGTGTAATACTGGCTGGGCCGGTAAAATACCAGCTGGGTGACAACCCTAGAGGCAATATCTAATGCATGTTCTGTATAGATAAATATCTAAGCAAATGGTACCTCAAACGTCTCATTCCACTGTGGATTAAGGTTCTTCTGTATCACCTTGGTTTGCACTGTTGTTCCTCCTCCGTGTATGACAACATACGGGTCCGAAGAACTTAGATCCTTGGCTCTAAGGTTTTTGGCTTCTATCACATGGATACGAAGCACAATCTAAAAAAACAAAGCAAAAAAACAATGTATAAAAGAAAAAGAAAGGATTTTCAACATGGACTTTCTACAGGGAAGCAGAAGGGGACACAGGCTATAAAATGAAAACTAGGCCTTACCCGTGGCTCTTTGAAGTGCAGCTCATTCAAATCGAATTTGGCTTTTATTCGTTGGCTGAAATGCTGCGGCGCAACCATGAACTTGGCAATTTTGTTCACAATCTTCTTATCCGACATTGTGCTTAAGGGGTGGGAAAAAAAAATGGAAATGTTATTCTAATGTACAAAAAAAGACATCTAGAAACATATAGGAAAGCCTAGGGCAGTGGTCCCCAACCAGTGGCTTGAGAGCAACATGTCCCTCACCAACCCCATGGATGTTACTCCCAGTGGCTACAAAGAAAATGTTGAATTTTGAATTCCTGGCTTAGAGTCAAGTTTTGGTTGCATAAAAACCAGAAGTACTATGAAACAAGGCCTCCTGTAGGCTGCCAGTCCATATAGGGGATACCAAATAACCAATACTCCCCAACTCTTTTTACATTTGAATGTGGCTGATGGGTAAAAAAGGTTGGGGACCCCTGGCCTAGGGTTTAGGGCACAGGATGAGTACATATAAGAAATTCAAGGGAAGGGAACTTACTGTAGTCCTGGGATATTCAGCAGGTGGGTAAGTCCAATCCACCGTAGGTCCAATACCTGCCATAAAAACACATTGTAGAATTAGAACAAATAAGAAAGGGATCATTACAAAATATCATCTCTTTTCTATTTCTATATGTCATCTACCTTTATCTGCCTTAACCAGCTCCATCTATTAATCACTTACCGGTCGATGAGGGAAGTAGAAAGTAATTGCACCGAATAAGGGCGCGTCCTCCATCAGCGGTGCCAAAATAATCCTTAAGGTTCCCTCCAGCTGCAAAAGAGAAAGATGTTTATATAAGATTTCTGCAAGGGAAATGGGAGGCGCACACAAGGGTATAAGATTGGTCGGCTCACTCACTTTTATAGATTTCACTCCGGCTATTGGGGTTTTCTCATTGAATCCTATATCGATCTTCACTTCTGTATCGTAACTATAAAAAAAGGAGCAAAAGATGATCATGTAGGGGAGGAACATTTCAGAGAGAGCAAAGGAAGTGAAAAAAGGGGCTAAAAATGTACCTGATTTCAAGATCCAGGATAATCTGTTTTCTTTCCGGATCGCCGTGGGCTCTTAAAGCAGTGACCTCTGGGGGCTGAGAGTAAACATTGGGGTGTTACAATGTGTTGGTTAAGCAATCACTATACAAGATGGTAGGGTTACTACTCGGCTGGGGTTTGACTGGTTAATCACCAACTAGGGGTGGGGAATTAACCAGCAAATTTGTAATACCTTATGAATCCCTCCCTTCCCTGACTGATTTATTACCCCTTATAAGGCCAGACCTGCCTATACTCCCTATATTTCCCCGCCACCTACACCTATTTCCCCACCCCATGTGATGCTCCTGCCTGCGCCCCGAACCCAAAAGTTGTTACATAAAAAATAGGTGTCAATCCTATAAGATGGGGTGAAAGATATTCTAAATACAGAGAGAGATCATTACCTTGTCGCCAAAATCGATATTTATAAATCGCAAAGAGGCCAGATATTTGCTAGAAGAGCGGATTTTCGGCTGAATCTTCTGCCTGAGCATCGTCTCCAAGTATTCAGTAAGATACGGCCAGATATTCTCGAAAATCTGCCAGGAGATAAAAAGAAAACAAGTTTATTAGGCCTGATGCCTGTAACGGGCAATTTAGACATATTCACATACCCAGAAACAACCAGAATAAAGTATAATATATATATATTTATATCCCTTACCGCATTCAGGGACTTGCTCCTCTCGAAGTGTTCCCCTGGGACCTACAAGTTGAGAGAGAAGGAGAAGCACATTAGAATTGTTTTTATTTTTTACTTTTCAAATAATAAAAAGTAGCAACAAAAATAATATTGTAGGCTTCAATATGACCAACTGAATTGTTGCCAATAGTACATAACTAGAGGTGAGCGCGCGTTTAAGCAGAAAGGAGAGGGGAGACTTACTCTTCCTGGAGCTTTTTTCTTCTCCTTGGGGATTTCCTCTGTCTTCTTCTCAGAGGGCCGGTGGCGGCGGCTTCTCCACAACATGTAGCATTTTAGTACCAGCAGGATTAGGATAACGTATCCTATTTTAAACTGCAGGCATCCTAAAAAGTAGCTCAGCACCAGGATCAAGACATACTTTTCTGCTAATAATCTGGAAATAAATTGTGACTTAAACAAAGTTTTAAGCATATTTAGTTTTAAAAGGAAAAAAGTAAAAGAAAAATTCAGATTGAGCTTTACAGCTACAGGAGACAGGAGAGAGCTCCTCCCTCCTTAGCTGTTACACTCGAAATGACTGGAAAGTCAGAGCATCAGCACTAAAGCTGCTCTGATGATGTCACAATGCTGGGTTGTGACATCACAAAGGGTAATTTGATCCTAGCAGATAACAGTAATTCTGATATCACGATGGGTTTGTGCAGCCCATTCCCACATGTGACTTGTTCCGCTATTCTCACTGCTAATTGTGCTGTTTGGCTGGGCGGAACTTTCCCGCGTTCTACCTGGGGAACAAGGGCCTTTGTGCTGCACTTGAATAAAAGCCGTTATTTTGGGAATGTCCTATTGGTTAAGGTTTCCTGGGAACAGACTGGGAGGCTGCTAACTGTAATCCTGTGATCCCTCCCTCCCTTAGCCCCATGGCTATATGTATTGGGCAAGCCCAAGCTCTTATTTACTAGCCCCCAGCGCTTTATTGTGTTGGGTTGAAAAACTGACATATTGTTCTTTCGTATTCTTAGCGCCCCTTCTCTTCCTACAGTTTCTGGGGTACAGCACCCAAACTCTCCACACTTCTTCGCCCTATAGCGGAGCAGGCTGCTTGTGCTTTACTATGAGATCCCGCCCCCCATATTTTTGTAGCGCCGCTCCGAACCCCCCAGTTTTTTCATTGACTTTGACAGGGAAAATGTTTCAAACTGCTGCCACTTACAGCTTTGAGGCTACCCCCTCCAAACATGAATAATATAATCATGGGGTCACCCCAAATGAAAGAGCGACATTTGTTGAAAGTCCCAAAGTGGGAGGAGCCAACAACAGCCAATTAAATTTCACTCCTTGACTTTAATGGGGAAATGTAAACTGCTGCCGATCTTACAGCTTTGAGGCTTCACTCGCCAAACTTGTAATGGGGGTCAGCCTGAATGAAAATATGATATTTGTTGGTGGAGCTATGAACTGCCATTCAGATTTTACCTATTGACTTTCAATGGGGAAATCCAACCTGCTGCCATTCTCACAGTATTAACCCCACGGTCCCCAAACTCTTCACAGTTGGTCACTATAGCAAAAAAGGGAAAGTTGTGCTCAACCACTAAATATTAAACCATTAGGCGGGGGTGCAATGAGGCTGTGACCACAAAATACATATAGACAACAACAAAAGCCCCCCATTATCAGTATATATGGGGCATTAAGCCATTCTGTGCATTAAGCTACCAGCAATGCCCTCCCCTTTACCAAACCAACACCCCCCTTTTACCTCTTTACTTACCATCCCCAATAAACACACAGACACCAATTCTTGGGATAAAAATGGCCGCAGAAAATTTATTAACAACAATCAAAGTTTTAATTTAAAACATAACATAAATAACAAATGTGAAACAACATCTCAACATAACACAAATGTTTGTATAACAAACAAACCAACTTTTAAATAACCAAACACTGTAACAATCCAATAACTGCGCAGCGCAACTGGCGCTGCCAGCTGCCCTTCTAGCCCGGAACCAACTACCCAACAAAACTCACCTCCTAATCCACTTTCTTACCCCTGAGGTTCCAAGCATGCCAGCCCCAATTAACTATAAAACTCCCCTCCTAACCCAACCATTACTTTCCCCCAACTTAATCACCCCGCCAACGACACTCTGCTACCTCCACCTCTATAGGGAGGGAGGGTGGGCGTTTTACTATGCTGACTAAAATGGATTGAGAAGCGGGAACAGTTACCAGCATTTTATACCCCTTACGAATTAACCAATCACCTGCAACTGGGAGTGGCTAAGTCTGTCCAACGCGTCTGTCATGCCCCTGCTTCCCTACGTTTTACTACGGGTCATTGGGCTACTAGGGGACTGCAGTTTTAGGTGTTAAAAAGTAAGAGGAGCCACCAATAGTCAATCAGATTTCACCCATTTAATTTTATTGGTTTATATTTAAACTGCTGCTTGTTCTTCGACTTCAGCTGATTCTTCAACTTTTTCTTCTTCTTAGCGCCCTAAATTTTCTAAACGCTTCTCCTCCTACAGTTTTAGGGGTACAACACCCAAACTCCCCACACTTCTTCGCCCTATAGCGGAGCAGGCTGCTTGTGCGTTTCTAAGAGATCCCGCCCCATGTTTTTGTGGCGCCGCTCTGAACACCCCAATTTTCCCATTGACATTGACAGGGAAGATTTTCAAATTACTGCCACTTACAGCTTTGTAGCTACACCCCCCAAACTGGAATAACATAATCATGGGGTCACCCCAAATGAAACAGTGACATTCGTTGGATGACCCAAAGTGGGAGGGGTAAATAACAGCCAATCAAATTTCACCCATTGACTTTTATGGGGAAATTAAAACTGCTGCCAATCTTACAGCTTTGAGGCCACACACCCCAAACTTGAATCACACAGTCATGGGCTCAGCCTGAATGAAAATATTATGATTGTTGGATGCCCAAAAGTGGCCAATCAGATTGTACCTGTTGACTTGGCGGAAACCCAACCTGCTGCCATTTTCACAGTAATAACCCCAGGGTCCCCAAACTTTTCACAGTTGGTCACTAAGGGACTGCAGTTTTAGTTTTGAAAAAGTGGGCTTCAACAGCCAATAAAACTCCTTTATGTCATTTTTTTGATTACATTTAAAAATGCTGCCTTTCTCACACTATTTATTTTATCTATTGACTTTCAATGGGGAAATCCAACCTGCTGCCATTCTCACAGTATTAACCCCAGGGACACTAGGGGACTGCATATTTAGGTTTTAAAAAGTGGGTGGAGCCACAAACAGCCAATCAAACTCCTTTATTGAATTTTTTTGGTTAAATTTAAAAATGCTGCCTTTCTCACACTATTTATGTCAGGGTTCCCAAACTTTGCCCAGTCAGTCACTGGCTGACTACGTTCAGGGTTAGAACAAGTGGGCAGCTCTACCAACAGCCAATCACATTTCACCTATTTACTTTCAATGGTGAAGTGTAAAATGCTGTCAGTCCCACAATTTTTATGCCTGAGTCCCCAAACTTTGCAAAGTTGGTCACTGGGGGCTGCAGTTCAAAAATAGGAAAAGTGGGTTGGGCCAATAACAGCCAATTAGATTTCATCCATTTAATTTTATTGGTTTAAATTTAAAATGCTGCCATTCTCATATTATTCAAGGTTTAAGGTTTTAGATCCAAGGTTAAAAAAATGTGGGCAGAGTCACAAACAGCTGATCAAAAAATTTTACACATTGATTTCAGTGGGAAAATATAAGCTGCTGCTATTTTTACACATTTAATGTCAGCACAGTCTTTTTTACTACTGGTATATCTTCAATGCTAGAAAAACTGGGTGGAGCCAACAAAAGCCAATCAGATTTCATTCAGCGACTTCACATGTTTTTCAAACCAATATGTTTGTTCTCAAACTTCCCTTTCTAGTTACCAGGGTCGGACTGGGGGGTGCAGGGCCCACCGGGGTTCCCGCCCCAGGGGCCCTGCAGGTGCCTCCACCGGCCGTGTCCCTTAACCCCCCCCCACAGGGGCCCCCCTAACCCCCCGCAGGGTCCCCCACTTGATGTCCTCCCTTGAGCTTGCGTAAATTTAAAGTGTCAGGGGAGGAACCGTTGGGCAGGGGGAGCGCCGGCAAGGGTCGGGTCTGGGCCGCCGGGGCCCACTAGTATTTTTCCCAGTCCGGCCCTGCAATTACTCATATTATAACAAATAACCAGATGATGTATTATTCTTGAATGGAGACAAAGGACATCCCTGACCAAAACTGAATTGTATAATCAGATAGAGGAAGTCAAAATAATGCAGTATCTATCCACATTGCATATCCATACAGTAAGTAAATACCATGAAGTATTGGCCAAGTAGTTGGGCAGTTACTGATAGGGGCATGGGGGGAACTTGCCCCTGCTGGACTTTGTACCTCATAATAAAAACTATTCCCTTGCTGTATATACATTTTGTATGTTGTTATCTATATGAAAACATTTATTTAAGTTTAAACAAGGTTTATGTATTCAAGGTTAGCACCCCTTTAAAAAGATGGTTTGTCCCAGAGCCATTCAGTATCAGCAGAAAAGGCCTGTTGCCTACTGTACTGCTCAGAGCAGCAGTCTGGTCTAAGCTCCACCCCTTCCTGCCCCTGAGCTGTGTGGGGGAGGGTCTGGGCCACGGTGGCTGCTGCCTCAAGGGCCCACTTTCCCCACCCCCTGCACAAACTCCACCCCATCACATTCTCCCTGTGGTAACAGACTGTATAAAGCAGACATAACTGAACACATCTCCCTGTTAGAGAGACAATAAACCATTTATTCAATTAATGGCTTGGCACCGGCAGCTGTAATGTTGGCCAACATTGCATATCCATACAGTGAGTTAATACTATGTATTGGCCAAGTAGTTGGGCAGTTACTGATAGGGGCATGGGGGGAACTTGCCCCTGCTGGACTTTGTACCTCATAATAAAAGCTATTCCCTTACCATATATACATGTTTTATGTTGTTATCTATATGAAAACATTTCTTTAAATTTCATTTCAAATTCAAGTTTAAACAAGGTTTACGTTTTGAAGGTTAACACCCCTTTAAAAAGATGGTTTGTCCCAGAGCCATTCAGTATCAGCAGAAAAGGCCTGTTGCCTACTGTACTGCTCAGAGCAGCAGTCTGGTCTAAGCTCCACCCCTTCCCTCTGTAAGAAACTTCCTGCCCCTGAGCTGTGTGGGGGAGGGTAAAATGAGAGGGGGGAATGGGCTCCCAGTGAAGCAGCTTCTTTCCCAGGGCAGATGAGTGTGAGTGTGTCAGTGTGTGAGTGTGAGTGCTCTACCACACACTGAGTTTGTAAGGGCAACTGTGTGTAAAAGTTCTGACATGTGTGTGTGCAGTGTGGGACTGGGTATGACTGGGCCACGGGGGCTGCTGCCTCAAGGGCCCACTTTCCCCACCCCCTGCACAAACTCCACCCCATCACATTCTCCCTGTGGTAACAGACTGTATAAAGCAGACATAACTGAACACATCTCCCTGTTAGAGAGACAATAAACTATTTATTAAATTAATGGCTTGGCACCGGCAGCTGTAATGTTATGTAAAGGGCTAAACTGATTTAAAGAAATGGATTCCAGTTCTGACTCTGCCTGTCAAATTACTGTCTACATTACTGTACAGACTCAGCGAGAGGAAAGGGGGCTTTTTTACACCCAGTTCTTCTAATATAGTGAATAAAGCACTCCCTATTGTATAATATAGAGATATTATAGGTCACAAAGTCATGGAACTCTCATTCTCAACGTTCTTCCTCATATTTTACAACAGGGAATACTTTATTTATTATAATATAAAAGTTTCAGTCAGTCATGTGACAGAAATTACATCACTAATCTCTGATTATATCCGATTCCGACATCACAAAGCTACGGATATAATTTCCAGTTTGGTCCCATAGGGAAATTACCAAACTGTATATTATATAGTGAGTAATGTACCTCTGTATTGTAAAATATAGGTATATGGGATATTATAAGTCATTGAGAAGTTCCATGACCATACTGGGCATGAGACTCTGTGGTGTCTTCTAATATTCTTATATTTTACAACAGGGGGTACATTATTTATTATAATAGACAAGCGTCAGTGCGTCAAATGATAGAAATTAAATCACTAAGCTCTGAATATAACTCAAGACTTCACTAAGTACCGTTTATAATGGTATAATATAATATAGAGATATTATAAGTCACTGAGGAGTTCCATGACCATATTATTACTTCTAATACCCTTATATTTTACAACAGGGGGTACATTTTTTTTATGATATTACACAAGTTTTAGTAAGTCATGTAACAGATATGACATCACTAAGCACTGATTATAACTGATAACATCACTAAACACCATTTATAATGGTATAATTTACAGGATATTCATGACTTTCGTGTATAATATTCATATAGTACTGATATGTTAAAACTGCCTGTTTTTGGGGTGAGAGGGAAACTGGAATACTTGGAAGAAACCAATACAGACACAGGGAGCATATATAGTGTTGAACTGGCCATCTAGGGCACTGAGAGAAAACCTGGTGGGACCTGGCCCTGTTGGCCCCCGGGCACACTGCCTGGCAGTGCAGTGGCGGAGCGCAAGGTGGCAGTGATAGCGGAAGTGGTATAGCAGGGATGTTTCGGCTCCTAGCATCACCTTGAGACAGCCTAGACACATGAGTTATTGGCAGGCAGTTTAGGCATATTAGTACCATATAGTGAATAAAGTACCCTGTATTGTAAAATATAGGAATATTATAAGTCACCAAGGAGTTTTATGACCATATAAAACCACAAGGCCAAAGGCCTCGTGCATCTATACAGGTCATGGGACTCCATTCTCCTTGGCACCCTGCTTGTGAGGGTCAGGTCTGGGCCGCCAGGGCCCACTAGTATTTTTCCCAGTCCGGCCCTGCTAGTTACTCATATTATAACAAATAACCAGAAGATGTATTATTCTTGAATAGAGACAAAGGACATCCCCAACCAAAGCTGAATTGTATAATCCGATAGAGGAAATCAAAATAATGCAGTGTCTATCCACATTGCATATCCATACAGTAAGTAAACACTATGAAGTATTGGCCAAGTAGTTGGGCAGTTACTGATAGGGGCATGGGGGGAACTTGCCCCTGCTGGACTTTGTACCTCATAATAAAAGCTATTCCCTTGCTGTATATACATTTTGTATGTTGTTATCTATATGAAAACATTTATTTAAGTTTAAACAAGGTTTATGTATTCAAGGTTAGCACCCCTTTAAAAAGATGGTTTGTCCCAGAGCCATTTAGTATCAGCAGAAAAGGCCTGTTGCCTACTGTACTGCTCAGAGCAGCAGTCTGGTCTAAGCTCCACCCCTTCCCTCTGTAAGAAACTTCCTGCCCCTGAGCTGTGTGGGGGAGGGTAAAATGAGAGGGGGGAATGGGCTCCCAGTGAAGCAGCTTCTTTCCCAGGGCAGATGAGTGTGAGTGTGTCAGTGTGTGAGTGTGAGTGCTGTACCACACACTGAGTTTGTAAGGTCAACTGTGTGTAAAAGTTCTGACGTGTGTGTGTGCAGTGTGGGACTGGGTATGTCTGGGCCATGGGGGCTACTGCCTCAAGGGCCCACTTTCCCCACCCCCTGCACAAACTCCACCCCATCACATTCTCCCTGTGGTAACAGACTGTATAAAGCAGACATAACTGAACACATCTCCCTGTTAGAGAGACAATAAACCATTTATTAAATTAATGGCTTGGCACCGGCAGCTGTAATGTTATGTAAAGGGCTAAACTGATTAAAAGAAATGGATTCCAGTTCTGACTCTGCCTGTCAAATTACTGTCTACATTACTGTACAGACTCAGCGAGAGGAAAGGGGGCTTTTTTTACACCCAGTTCTTCTAATATAGTGAATAAAGCACTCCCTATTGTATAATATAGAGATATTATAGGTCACAAAGTCATGGAACTCTCATTCTTTCTTCCTCATATTTTACAACAGGGGGTACTTTATTTATTATAATATAAAAGTTTCAGTCAGTCATGTGACAGAAATTACATCACTAATCTCTAATAATTTCATGTTTGGTCCCATAGGGAAATTACCAAACTGTATATTATATAGTGAGTAATGTACCTCTGTATTGTAAAATATAGGGATATGGGATATTATAAGTCATTGAGGAGTTCCATGACCATACTGGGCATGAGACTCTGTGGTGTCTTCTGATATCCTTATATTTTACAACAGGGGGTACATTATTTATTATAATACACAAGCATCAGTGTGTCAAATGATAGAAATTAAATCACTAAGCTCTGAATATGGATTCCAGTTCTGACTCTGCCTGTCAAATTACTGTCTACATTACTGTACAGACTCAGCGAGAGGAAAGGGGGCTTTTTTTACACCCAGTTCTTCTAATATAGTGAATAAAGCACTCCCTATTGTATAATATAGAGATATTATAGGTCACAAAGTCATGGAACTCTCATTCTCAACTTTCTTCCTCATATTTTACAACAGGGAATACTTTATTTAATATAATATAAAAGTTTCAGTCAGTCATGTGACAGAAATTACATCACTAATCTCTGATTATATCCGATTCCGACATCACAAAGCTACGGATATAATTTCCAGTTTGGTCCCATAGGGAAATTACCAAACTGTATATTATATAGTGAATAATGTACCTCTGTATTGTAAAATATAGGGATATATGATATAATGCAGTATCTATCCACATTGCATATCCATACAGTAAGTAAATATTATGAAGTATTGGCCAAGTAGTTGGGCAGTCACTGATAGGGGCATGGGGGGAACTTGCCCCTGCTGGACTTTGTACCTCATAATAAAAGCTATTCCCTTGCCATATATACATCTATTATGCTGTTATCTACATGAAAACACTTCTTTAAATGTAATTTCAAATTCAAGTTTTCAAGGTTTATGTATTCAAGGTTAGCACCCCTTTAAAAAAGATGGTTTGTCCCAGAGCCATTCAGTATCAGCAGAAAAGGCCTGTTGCCTACTGTACTGCTCAGAGCAGCAGTCTGGTCTAAGCTCCACCCCTTCCCTCTGTAAGAAACTTCCTGCCCCTGAGCTGTGTGGGGGAGGGTAAAATGAGAGGGGGGAATGGGCTCCCAGTGAAGCAGCTTCTTTCCCAGGGCAGATGAGTGTGAGTGTGTCAGTGTGTGAGTGTGAGTGCTGTACCACACACTGAGTTTGTAAGGGCAACTGTGTGTAAAAGTTCTGACATGTGTGTGTGCAGTGTGGGACTGGGTATGTCTGGGCCACGGGGGCTGCTGCCTCAAGGGCCCACTTTCCCCACCCCCTGCACAAACTCCACCCCATCACATTCTCCCTGTGGTAACAGACTGTATAAAGCAGACATAACTGAACACATCTCCCTGTTAGAGAGACAATAAACCATTTATTAAATTAATGGCTTGGCACCGGCAGCTGTAATGTTATGTAAAGGGCTAAACTGATTAAAAGAAATGGATTCCAGTTCTGACTATGCCTGTCAAATTACTGTCTACATTACTGTACAGACTCAGCATATCCTTATATTTTACAACAGGGGGTACATTATTTATTATAATACACAAGCATCAGTGTGTCAAATGATACAAATTAAATCACTAAGCTCTGAATATAACATATGACGTCACTAAGTACCGTTTATAATGGTATAATATAGTGCTATTATAAGTCACTGAGGAGTTCCACGACCATATTATTACTTCTAATACCCTTATATTTTACAGCAGTGGGTACATTTTTTATGATATTACACACGTTTTAGTAAGTCATGTAACAGATATGACATCACCAAGCACTGATTATAACTGATAACATCACTAAACACCATTTATAATGGTATAATTTACAGGATATTCATGACTTTTGTGTATAATATTCATATAGTACTGATATGTTAAAACTGTTTTTGGGGTGAGAGGGAAACTGGAATACTTGGAAGAAACCAATACAGACACAGGGAGCATATATAGTGTTGAACTGGCCATCTAGGGCACTGATAGAAAACCTGGTGGGACCTGGCCCTGTTGGCCCCCGGGCACACTGCCTGGCAGTGCAGTGGCGGAGTGCAAGGTGGCAGTGATAGCGGAAGTGGTATAGCAGGGATGTTTCAACTCCTAGCATCACCTTTAGACAGCCTAGACACATGAGTTATTGGCAGGCAGTTTAGGCATATTAGTACTATATAGTGAATAAAGTACCCTGTATTGTAAAATATAGGAATATTATAAGTCACCAAGGAGATTTATGACCATATAAAACCACAAGGCCAAAAGTCTTGTGCATCTATACAGGTCATGGGACTCCATTCTCCTTGGCACCCTGCTTGTGAGAAGAAGTGCCAGTTTTGCCATGAGGTCAAAGTAGAACCAGAAGGCAGAAATAGTAGTCAGCCACAGAGAAGGTTTGACAAGAAGGTTTGAAGTATTCACGAAAAGTCAAACTGAAAAACAGGAAAGACAGAAGTAGCTTTTTTTAAGAAATGGGCTCAGTGTCTCAGAGTAGTGACGTTTAGGCCCATGCATTTATTTATGTGCAGAGACCTCAGGTAGCAGCAATGATATTGATGTTAACTTCTCCTCCTCTTCTTCTTCTTCTTCTTCCTCCTCTTCTTCTTCTTTATCTTCTTCCTCATCCTCAAACTGTTTGAAGTCCAGTTCTGTTGCATGTTGCTTTGCTTAATGGACATTTTCGATCTCCTCAACCCCAAAACGGCACATGGCTCAGAGCTTAAACTGGGTCCAAACACAATCTTCTCTAAGCGCATTAGATGGGGTGAGGAGATGGCCCATCTGGCACAGAAATGGCCCCTTAACATTAAAACATTTTTCTAAATCATTCCTTGAATGAATGAAAACCTCCTCTTCCTCCTCCATTCTCCTCCTCTGACTGTGGGGAGTGCTGTTTTTTAATCTCCAGTTAATTTTTACATACATTAAATGGGTGCTGTTGTATTGGTGTTGGTATTAAATCCACCTCTTCCTCCTCCTTCATCCTCCTCAGCACCCTGTGTTTGTTGGGCATTCTGGCTTGCTTGGCCTCCAGATGAGCATACTGGCTTTTTTTTATGTTGCACTCCCCTTTCTAAATCTTTTTAGTCCAACATACTGTTCTTGTATGGAGGCCTTACAAATACCAGTGATGCCACGTTGTTCTATTTCTTCTTGGCAAATAGTTTTCTGACTTTGGTCCATGATTTCCGTTTGGAAATTTGAGCTTTGGTCTCTCCATGGAACAAAGGAACCCTGGTGATTTCCTCAGGGATTTGTTCCTCTTCCTTAACACTGTAAGGATGAGGTGCCAAAATCTGTGGAGAAAAAGAGAGCATTGGATCAACGTTAGGTGGATCTTGTAGCAGATCAAAACATGTTGCCATGCTCTCATTGCTATTATTAGATCCTATTTAAAGTTGTATACAGAGTCCAGTATTGTGTAACTTACCACAGACTCTGTGTAGAACATAATAGTCAATTTAATTTATGATAGTGTCTTTAAGCTTAGAGAACATCACTTACCCTCAATTGCAGTTTCACTCGTATGTCTCTATTCTCTTCTGTCGATTCCAGGGGCAGCCAGTCCTCTATGGTCATGTCTGCTGCATCCACAAGTTGTGATAGGGGCACAGCAACACATCCAAGAGGTTTCTGGCGTTCATCATGTAACTGTGAAAATAGAAGTCATAAGCGGCCCAGAAAGCAAGGAGGCAAACCCACCCCCAACCATATGTGGTATAAAGGCAGCCCCCCAAGATAGATCATAAGGAAATCTCGTTTGTACTCACCATAAGCTTCAGTTCCTCAGTGAGTGGGTTCCTTAATAGGAACTGGAACCTCCTTTTCCACTCTACTTCTCCGTTCTTCACTTTGCTCTGAAAATACAAATTTACATGTATTTAGAATAGAAACTGGCATGGCCATTTAGTAAAACAGATACTTTTACATTGTATAGGGAAGTTTCAATCTACTTTCCAAGTCCCCCCCCATCCCTGATAGGTAATGAAGCAATTTATTACTTACTCCAGTTTCCTGGACGGAGTCTTGAACGGCAACCTGCACCACAGCGAGTGGGTTCAGTTTGCCTTTCTGCACCTGTTAGACAAAAACAGATCTTAGTGAACAATTGTGTTTTTAACCGGGCTTAATTAAACTATATTGGGTTGGGAGAAGTTTTACACCTAGTATATCCTAAATACTACAGATTAAATGGGGCCTCATAAAAAATGATAACAGGCAAGCCAATTGGAGACACATGACTTCTCACATACCTGTACAACAGGTAGACCCCTTGCTTTCTCAATAAAGGTGTAGAGAACTGCTGAAGACATCTGCGTTCTTCTCTCTGTCTGAGTTTGCTCATTTTCTTTCAGCACCTAGAAAACCCACAAAAAATTAGATCCACCAAAGTGAAAAACATTCTAACCTTTCTCTAAAGTAGCCAGTGAGAAAGAACATAGACTTTACCTCTTCCAACTTGGTAGGGTCTGAAAGAAGCTGGAGACGTTCCAGCTTGATATGGAGCTGCCCAGACTCTGCATTCTCCAACTGTATCCACTGCAAAGGGTTAAAAGAAATAAACATCATTTTAGATACCTCAGAAAGTCTTGTATTATTATCTATAATGCATCAACAGGCCTGGTTATACTCACCTTATCTAGGTACATTCTCTCTGGGACATCTGCAATTCTGATTTTGCAGCTAGATATCAAAGGAAAGGAAAAATAATTAGAAATGGTAGCTATAAATTCTAAAGTGTTTTACAACTAGGCCCAAAAATGGGAATCAGGGGACCTAGGTTAAAGATGTACTCACCTGCCCAAAGGCTGATCTTTGGCCAATTCCTTATCTTTATTAAAGAGATTGAACTCTACCTCCTGCCCTGGGAGGTCAGTATACAGTATCTATGGATAAAAGAGGAAACAAGGTTACAATATCTGAGGCAATTAGAGACTGCACAAAAGGGGCAGTGATATAAAAGGGGCAGTTTTATTACACAGGGGCAGATACAGGATGAATAGTGCAGGAAATCGGGGGGAAATGGTAAAATTGCTGTACACAGTATATTGCTGGTAAATGTGTAATACTGGCTGGGCTGGTAGAATACCAGCTGGGTGACAACCCTAGAGGCAATATCTAATGTATGTTCTGTATAGCTAAATATCTAAGCAAATGGTACCTCAAACGTCTCATTCCACTGTGGATTAAGGTCCTTCTGTATCACCTTGGTTTGCACTGTTGTTCCTCCTCCGTGTATGACAACATACGGGTCCGAAGAACTTAGATCCTTGGCTCTAAGGTTTTTGGCTTCTATCACATGGATACGAAGCACAATCTAAAAAAACAAAGCAAAAAAACAATGTATAAAAGAAAAAGAAAGGATTTCCAACATGGACTTTCTACAGGGAAGCAGAAGGGGACACAGGCTATAAAATGAAAACTAGGCCTTACCCTTGGCTCTTTGAAGTGCAGCTCATTCAAATCGAATTTGGCTTTTATTCGTTGGCTGAAATGCTGCGGCGCAACCATGAACTTGGCAATTTTGTTCACAATCTTCTTATCCGACATTGTGCTTAAGGGGAGGGAGAAAAAAATGGAAATGTTATTCTAATGTACAAAAAAAGACATCTAGAAACATATAGGAAAGCCTAGGGCAGTGGTCCCCAACCAGTGGCTTGAGAGCAACATGTTCCTCACCAACCCCATGGATGTTACTCCCAGTGGCCTCACAGAAAGTGCTTCATTTTGAATTCCTGGCTTAAGTTTTGGCTACATAAAAAAACAGATGTACTATGAAACATATAGGGGATACCAAATAACCAATAATATCCCTTATTTGGCCCCCAGATATATTTTGTGTGCTTGTGTTACTCGCCAACTCTTTTTACATTTGAATGTGGCTGATGGGTAAAAAAGGTTGGGGACCCCTGGCCTAGGGTTTAGGGCACAGGATGAGTACATATAAGAAAGTCAAGGGGAGGGAACTTACTGAAGTCCTGGGATATTCAGCAGGTGGGTAAGTCCAATCCACCGTAGGTCCAATACCTGCCATAAAAACACATTGTAGAATTAGAACAAATAAGAAAGGGATTATTACAAAATATCATCTCTTTTCTACTTCTATATGTCATCTGCCTTTATCTGCCTTAACCCGCTCCATCTATTAATCACTTACCGGTCGCTGAGGGAAATAGAAAGTAATTGCACCGAATAAGGGCGCGTCCTCCATCAGCGGTGCCAAAATAATCCGCAAGGTTCCCTCCAGCTGAAAAAGAGAAAGCAATGTTTATATAAGATTTCTGCAAGGGAAATGGGAGGCGCACACAAGGGTATAAGATTGGTCGGCTCACTCACTTTTATAGATTTCACTCCGGCTATTGGGGTTTTCTCATTGAATCCTATATCGATCTTCACTTCTGTATCGTAACTATAAAAAAAGGAGCAAAAGATGATCGTGTAAGGGAGGAACATTTCTGAGAGAGCAGTGAAAGGAAGTGAAAAAGGGGCTAAAAATGTACCTGATTTCAAGATCCAGGATAATCTGTTTTCTTTCCGGATCGCCGTGGGCTCTTAAAGCAGTGACCTCTGGGGGCTGAGAGTAAACATTGGGGTGTTACAATGTGTTGGTTAAGCAATCACTATACAAGATGGTAGGGTTACTACCTAGCCGGTGTTTTATTGGTTAATCACCAGCAAATTTTTAATACCCTACGAATCCCTCCCTTCCCAGACCCTCCTGATTTATTACCCCTTATAAGGCCAGACCTGCCTATACTCCGTCCATCCCCCACCCACTCTGCCCATATCCCCTACACCCATTTCCCCACCCCATGTGACGCCCCTGCCTGCGCCCCGAACCCAAAAGTTGTTACATAAAAACATATAAAATAGGTGTCAATCCTACAAGATGGGCTGGAAGATATTCATACAGAGAGAGATCATTACCTTGTCGCCAAAATCGATATTTATAAATCGCAAAGAGGCCAGATATTTGCTAGAAGAGCGGATTTTCGGCTGAATCTTCTGCCTGAGCATCGTCTCCAAGTATTCAGTAAGATACGGCCAGATATTCTCGAAAATCTGCCAGGAGATAAAAAGAAAACAAGTTTATTAGGCCTGATGCCTGTAACGGGCAATTTAAACACATTCACATACCCAGAAATAACCAGAATAAAGTATAATATATATATATTTATATCCCTTACCGCATTCAGGGACTTGCTCCTCTCGAAGTGTTCCCCTGGGACCTACAGGTTGAGAGAGAAGCAGAAGCACATTAGAGTTCACATTCCATTATGGCTCCTATAAGGTCACATTTGAGCTCCATATAAACCAAACCCTACTGCTTCTTATTTCAGATGGGTAAGTAATAGTAGTAGGAACTTTTAGTTTATATATATATATATATATATATATATATATAATAGGATGTCCTATTGTTAGCAACTTTGCAATTGGCCTTGATTTTTAAACTGGGGGGTCACTGACCCAGGCAGCCAAAAAACCTTTATTTTGGGCATAATATTGGGCTTTTTAAATGACCACTGTTTATTGGTTTATATCATCTACTTTCTTGTCTCATTAAAGGAGTAGTTAATGATTAAATTAGCTTTTAGAATGCATTTCAGTGACTATTTGATTGCTAGGGGTTAATTTAACCTAACGATTCGGCAGTGGTTTAATAAAAGAGATTTGGAGATGAACAGATAAATAATAAAAAGTAGCAACAACAATACAATTATAGGCTTCAATATGACCAACTGAATTGTTGCCAATAGTACATAACTAGAGGTGAGCGCGCGTTTAAGCAGAAAGGAGAGGGGAGACTTACTCTTCCAGGAGCTTTTTTCTTCTCCTTGGGGATTTCCTCTGTCTTCTTCTCAGTGGGGCGGCGGCGGCTTCTCCACAACATGTAGCATTTTAGTACCAGCAGGATTAGGATAACGTATCCTATTTTAAACTGCAGGCATCCTAAAAAGTAGCTCAGCACCAGGATCAAGACATACTTTTCTGCTAATAATCTGGAAATAAATTGTGATCTCAACACAAATTTAAACATATTTAGTTAAAAAGTGAAAAAAGTAAAAGAAAAAGTAAGATTGAGCTTTACAGCTATAGGAGACAGGAGAGAGCTCCTCCCTCCTTAGCTGTTGCACTCGAAATGACTGGAAAGTCAGAGCATCAGCACTAAAGCTGCTCTGATGATGTCACAATGCTGGGTTGTGACATCACAAAGGGTAATTTGATCCTAGCAGATAACAAACAGTAATGGTGACATCATTTGTGCAGCCCATTCCTACATGTGACTGGTTCCGTTATTCTCACTGCGCTGAGATTTGGAATATGTTCAACAAAATTCTGTGATACCCATATGTATTGGGCAAGTCTAAGCTCCCATTTACTAAACCCACCCAGTGCTTTGTTACTCATATTATAACAAATAACCAGAAGATTTATTAGTCTTAAATGGAGACAAAGGACATGCCCGATCGAAGCTGAACTGTATAATCAGATAGAGAGTAAACATACTCTATATATAAACTGCATACATGGGCAGTCACTGAACTTTGTACCTCATAATAAAAAATATTCCCTTTCCATATACACATGTTATGTTGTTATCTATATCTCCTAAATCTCCTACCAATCCTTGGCCTCACTTCTCATATTTAATATTATTGTATCCCCAAGCTTGCTCTTTATTACCCTAACTAATTTAACTTTATTAACCTTAGACCCTATACTGTTGGCATTTTGTTATCCCCCTTGCCATCCAGTACTACAGGTATGGGACCCATTATCCAGAATGCTCGGGACCTGGGGTTTTCCGGATAAGGGGTCTTTCCTTAATTCAGATCTCCTGCCTTAAGTCTACTAAAAAAAATATTTAAACAGTAATTAAACCCAAAAGGATTGTTTTGTCTCCAATAAGGGGTAATTATATCTTAGTTGGGATCAAGTACAGGTAGTGTTTTATTATTACAGAGAAAAGGGAATCATTTAACCATGAAATAAACCCAATAGGGCTGTTCTGCCCCCAATAAGGGGTAATTATATCTTAGTTGGGATCAAGTACAGGTACTGTTTTATTATTACAGAGAAAAGGGAATCATTTAACCATTAAATAAACCCAATAGGGCTGTTCTGCCCCCAATAAGGGGTAATTATATCTTAGTTGGGATCAAGTACAGGTACTGTTTTATTATTACAGAGAAAAGGGAATCATTTAACCATTAAATAAACCCAATAGGGCTGTTCTGCCCCCAATAAGGGGTAATTATATCTTAGTTGGGATCAAGTACAGGTACTGTTTTATTATTACAGAGAAAAGGGAATCATTTAACCATTAAATAAACCCAATAGGGCTGTTCTGCCCCCAATAAGGGGTAATTATATCTTAGTTGGGATCAAGTACAGGTACTGTTTTATTATTACAGAGAAAAGGGAATCATTTAACCATTAAATAAACCCAATAGGGCTGTTCTGCCCCCAATAAGGGGTAATTATATCTTAGTTGGGATCAAGTACAGCTACTGTTTTATTATTACAGAGAAAAGGGAATCATTTAACCATTAAATAAACCCAATAGGGCTGTTCTGCCCCCAATAAGGGGTAATTATATCTTAGTTGGGATCAAGTACAGGTACTGTTTTATTATTACAGAGAAAAGGGAATCATTTAACCATTAAATAAACCCAATAGGGCTGTTCTGCCCCCAATAAGGGGTAATTATATCTTAGTTGGGATCAAGTACAGGTACTGTTTTATTATTACAGAGAAAAGGGAATCATTTAACCATGAAATAAACCCAATAGGACTGTTCTGCCCCAATAAGGGGTAATTATATCTTAGTTGGGATCAAGTACAGGTACTGTTTTATTATTACAGAGAAAAGGGAATCATTTAACCATTAAATAAACCCAATAGGGTTGTTCTGCCCCAATAAGGGGTAATTATATCTTAGTTGGGATCAAGTACAGGTACTGTTTTATTATTACAGAGAAAAGGAAAACATTTTTAAAAATGTGATTTGCTTAAAATGGAGTCTATGGGAGATGGCCTTTTCGTAATTTAGAACTTTCTGGATAACAGGTTTCCGGATAAGGGGTCCAATACCTGTATTAAATTCTAAGCCCCTTTCATAGAAACAAATAGTCAGCTACATTGGGAAACCCCCAATCACAAAACAGTTCTGTTATTCTATTGTTTTATTTCTTTTTTTTTATTTTGTTTGGTTTGGCTTCATTCGGATATGTAGGTACCTTGTATATGACCAAAGTAAAGGAGAAATGAAGCATTGAACTATATAAATTTATATAATATCTTGGCAGGGTTGAGCTTGATGGACTTTGGTCTTTTTTCAACCCAGTTTTACTATGTTAATATGATACTAATTTGTGTATTTTACACACTGAACTTAATGTACCAGCTCGGGGTTTATTCAGGCTTTCTATGACCTGTACAGGAGCTCCCCGTCTTGCAGGGTCTGACTGGGTCACCGGGATACTAGGAAAAAACCCGGTGGACCCCGGCGTCCCAGACCCGATCCCTCTTACCGCTCCCCTGGCCGCCGGTGTCCTCCCCTGATACATTTCACTTAAGTGCGTTCAGGGGTGGATGTCGAGCGAGGGAACACGGCCGACGGGGGCATCTTGGGGGGTACAGGGCCCCTGGGGCAGAAGCCTCGGTGGGCCCTGCACCCCCCCAGTCCGACCCTGCTGTAATTTTGTTGGAACAGCTTCTGAGAGTCAGTGGCACTGCACATGCTCAGTGTGCTCTGGGCTCAGCTTAGGGGGTCATCAGAAATCAACATACAGGTATACGCTCAGAGGATACTTGGGTGTAAGATTTGCACTTGATCCCAACCCCGCCCCGGTGTCACATACCCGCCCCTTACCCTGGCCCGTAAAAACATTGACGAAAGGTGACAACCCTATATATGATAAAAATATATTAAGCACACAGCTTTGCATCTCTGTGTATTTACTATCTTATTAGGAGATGCTGGTAAATATGTAATGCTGGCAACGGCACCTCGGTGGCAGTTTTCCAGACTAGACCTGTTACATACTGGCCTTGTGGGCAACCCTAAAGGCCGGTAAAATACCTGCAATTGGCAGTTATAAATAGAACCCACTGTACTGCTTAATCTGGCAGCAGTTTCCTGCAATGTAGGTGACATTATATGACGGGGATATGGCAACTCCCACATGCAAATACTCGGGAAAAGAATATTCTGTCTCAGGAAAATAAATGGGAGCTAATCCCTGCTTTAAAACTCAATATAAGTTATAAGAAGTGATGAATTGATTTGGTGGCGTTCGGCGCACACCCGCGCCTCACTGATAAGTGTATGAAATCCTCCCTGCGCTCTGGGCTAAGCTCACAAACAAAGAGCACAAGAGAAAAGCGCTCGGGTTGCAGTGTTCTTGCCTGTGTTAAACAGCGAGCGGCTGCTGAAAGCCGGCCCAGATTGCCTTTTGTCTGGCACTGGCAAATCCAAACACAGCTGCCGCTGCACGGCCTGGAATACTATTTTAAATGCATCCATTCTACAGGGGCTTGCTCCCTTTTCATATATAGATCTTTAATCCCTTGTATGCCTTCTTGTTCTTTCCCTTTTTTATCAGGCGCAGCGCACAGTATTTTATATAATTACTGCTTAGGGATATTCCTGCCTTGTCTGACAGAAAGTGGGATGGAACCCCCTTCTGATCAAAAGAACAGAATTTTTATGAAATTGGAGCTTAACCGTTATCTCGCCAATATACTCCTTGGCGGCAAACTGGCACCCAAAGTCGCAAACAGTACGGGGCATATTTTTATAGTTTATGTATGTGAGTGTATAGATTGGTAGGTGTGGGTTAGGTGTGCTGGGTTTACTTGGATGGGTTGAACTTGATGGACACTGGTCTTTTTTCAACCCTATGTAACTATGTATACTAACAACTGAAGTTTTTTGTTGTTGCATGTAAAGACTTATTTTTCCCTGTCCTTTATTTGCATTTATTTCACTCATCATGCCGTTTGATGCCCTGTGTTATTTGATGTTCTGATAGACTGCGCCATTTTGGTAGTCACTGGGCCAATTGCTGCTGGGAGTCACTGTGCCATTTGATGCTGGGAGTCACTGTGCCATTTGATGCTGGGAGTCACTGTGCCATTTGATGCTGGGAGTCACTGTGCCATTTGATGCTGGGAGTCACTGCTCCATTTGATGCTGCGGTCATTGAGCCATTTGGTGCTGGGGTCATTGAGCCATTTGGTGCTGGGGTCATTGTGCCATTTGGTGCTGGGGTCATTGTGCCATTTGGTGCTGGGGTCATTGTGCCATTTGGTGCTGGGGTCATTGTGCCATTTGGTGCTGGGGTCATTGTGCCATTTGATGCTGGGGTCATTGTGCCATTTGATGCTGGGGTCATTGTGCCATTTGATGCTGGGGTCACTGATCGTTTAATACTGTGGGTCACAGTACAGTATCTGCATTGGGCAGGGAAAGTGGCCTGTTTGTGGGAGTGACTATGGCTTTGCCCACAGGCTACGGGGAAATAAATGTGACACACAAACACATCCATGCAAAAACAGAGCATTAGTAAATGCAGCCAGACAGTTTCTCATAGTCATATGTGGGGATCCACTGATTACATTTAATTAATACCTTAAATCCCAAACTTCATTGGAGGGATTATGCTTGCGTAGAACAGTAACAGTGGGGCTTAGCCTGAAGGCCAGATAGGGTAATATTTGGTAAAAATGCCTATTTGCCCCACCTGGATACACCTGAAAGCCCAATTGACCAGCTATGGTGAGATCTGGGGTGGACACTTTATTTGCTTCCTAGATATTCTTGAAACTAAGGTTAAGCTATTATATTTTATGTCGAGCCGTACATAAGGGGCTGGCCAACGTATGGCCAACTGTAGCCTAAGGCAGTGGTATCCGGGTATGGTTCACCTCTAGCAACTTAAAAATAATCATGGCAGCCTTACAAGCGAATCTGTCCCCTCGCTGTTCCCCCCACAGCGTGACTGGCATTATCTTCTTTATTATCAGCTGAGTGCTACTTAGGGCTTCTCTGCTCTCTGTAACTGGCAAGGGGCTGCTATTATGACTGGTGCTGCCAAGGCCTCCCTCTGCCATTTCATGTCTGGCATGATCTGGGCACTCCGGCTCAGGGAAGTCAAGTTGCGTTGGCAGGCGTTGGGCTTTTTCAAGCTGTACTTTTGCCTGTGCGATTGATAGCAGCCGGCCTTACAGATTAAACATATTGACAGCATGGCGCACTGCCCAGACTGCCACTTTCATGCCATCCTCCTCATGAACCTGAAGGCAAATCTGAGGGCCATCTGGCTGTACTGACTGGAATACCTTATGCTGGGCAGGGACACCCCTTGTTAACTCCTTGGCCGCGGGTCCCTTGGCACTTTGTTGGCATGAGAAAATATGAATCACAACCAGCAAAAAATAAAAAGCAGCAGAATTAGGCTGGATAATGGAGAATTTCCAAGCCACAGGGCTGTTCCCGCAGAATTGTGCTTATTAAGGGGAAAATCTAGGCTGCTAGATGTAAAGTAGGCTGTAAACACTGTGTGAGAATCTTGGGAGCTGCCCCTGCTATTATTATTATTATTAACATTTATTTATAAAGCGCCAACATATTCCGCAGCGCTGTACAATAAGTATAGAGAGTTCTATTTAGCTAGGGATACCCACTGGACTGCTAGGCCATGTCCTCTTCTGGCTTATTATAACATAACAGGAAGCCTAAGGAAGAAAGCAGAACCAGCAACAATGCCTTCATGGAAACAGGGGTAAATAAAGAAAATTTTAATCAAATACAGAATTATCTCTAACATTTCCATAAATTATTAGGAAATATATATATATATATATATATATATATATATATATATATAAACCCACCAAAACTGACTCTCAAGCTCTTATGATGGTAGGTGTGAATTCAAAGGACAACCATCAGGGGGGGAGAGGGGGTACTGTTGTGCAGGGCCCAGTGAAAATCTTCAGAAGGGATCGCCGTGAAAGATGCGTAAATTGCGTAAGTTATGCATAAGGTTACGTTAAAACTTACGCAATTTATGTAACTTTCGTAAAAGTTGCCTATAATCCTAGAAAACTGACGTAACTTGCCTAGAAACTTAGGTAACTTGCGTACAAGCAAAGGACAGTGCAGAGAAGGGCAGACAGGGGCAAATTCCACTCACCCCCAATGAATTAAACTACTGAGGGTAAATCCCACTGCCCCCAATGAACTGACTGACTTATTAACTCATTAATTATTTATTTAAACTATTTATATGAACTGCTAATTATAGAGTCACATCAGCTGTTTATTTGGGGAGCTATTTACTGAATTATATCAGCGTCTCCTACATGAACCTTTCAGCAGTTTAATGATTGCTTATTGGGCCCCACAGCAACACCATTGGGCCCCTACACTTATACAACTTACACTACATTCAAAGAAACTTAAATATAAACTCCACTGACCCCTTATTTAAACACATTAACTATTTTTATGAACTACTACTAGTTATGGGGCCCCACAGCAAGATCATTGGGGCCCCTAAACCTACGCAGTTTACGTAACTAATATGAAAATTTACGTAAGTTCCATATCAAGCAATGACAGCACAGAGCAGGGGCAGGCAGTTGGGAAGGGGTTAAACTTAAGGCAAACTCCACTGACCCCCAATAAACGGAATGACTTATTAGCACATTAATCAATGGAACTCTATAATAAGCAGTTTATAGAAAGAGGGGGATCTCAATGGGAGATGGGCGCAGATTTGACCTAGGAGGTGCATCCCTTTTGTATCTTGAACTAAGAATGACGGGAAGGATTTCGGGACCAGATTTCTATGTAAAATTGACAATTTTGTATTTGTATCAATTCCTTTTTCCACTATGTGCCTAAAACTGGCCTTGTTCCCAGTGTTTAAAGTGTTATCTATATACAATGCCCCAAATTGCGAGTGTGGGCTCCCCATTAGGTAACTACTATGTCATACAAAAGGTTTAATTGTCAGGGACAAAAAGAAAATTTGCTTTTCCAGCAGAAAAAAACCCCACGGCTTATGCAGATTCTCCGATTTTGCAGCGGTTCCGTCAGAATGGAATTGGCCAGATCTGCTATTTCCAATTAATTTCTGTGCAGTCATTAAAAACTGACTCGTGGGCCCAAGGGGTTAATTATCCGGTAAGATCTCCGGCAGCAGAGCCGGCGGTATTTATATAAATCAGTTAAGCGTGGATTCGGCGGGGGCTATTAGAAATCGCCAGGTAGCGATTACACGAAGACAAATAGTGAGGTTTCCGTGCGATTGTGTGTTTATTCTGTGATTAATATTGTTTTAGCTCAAGTGTGCCGGCAATAATTCCAATTTCCCCTGACATTATCGCTTTCCTGCGCCCCCTTTATCTGCCAGCCCCCCGTCTCTTCTCGTACCGCTGCTTTTATTTCCTGCTGATTTATGAACCTGATTTTAAAGAGCTGGCGGCTTTTAGTAGAACATGCAGATAAGAAGGAAGGGTTCTGATGTTCCGCTGCCATACAATGGATTTCTCTACCACTTACAAGCCGATATCAGATTATAAGAGACGCAGGGATGTAAATGCCGTCAAAAGTGGTATTTGTCTGTCCCTTTCTGCACTGCTGGTTCTGACTCTTAAGACAATCTAGCAGAAATATGTTCTACAGCAGCTAAAAACTAATCTGTTAATGAGCTGGTTCCTGCTACATTGTTTCAAAAGTCAGAACAGATATGATTGAGGGTTAAGTTGGCCATACACATTCAGATTTTAGTCTTCTTCCACTGAATGTTCGAACAGGGTCGGACTGGACCGCCGGCAAAATACCCGGTGGGGCCCGGCCCCCAGATCCGACCCTATTGCTGCTTTCTCTGGCCTCCGATGTCCTCCCCTGATGCGTTTCACATACACACTCAGAGGAGGAGGTCAGACAGGGGCCCCTGTGGGGGGGTTAGGGGTGCGTGGTGGGGGCCTCTGCGGGGGACGCGGCCAGAGGAGGCGCCTTGGGGGTGGGCGAGGCGCCTTGGGGGTGGGCCCTGCACCCCCCAATCCAACCCTGTGTTCGAATATCGATTGTACGTTTAATTGCAATGATCTCAAACTGGAAATGAGTTTTAGGTCCCCCAAGAACATGCCCGGATTTGCGTATTGGGCGCCCCTTAGCCCCCATCTTGGCACACTGCCCCGCACTCCCCCAGAACCAATTTATATGCCACCCTAGGCCCGGGGGCTTTGTGGCCTTGTCCCAAATCCAGGCCTATCCAAGGATATCGTGAGATACACAACACATGCTCAGTTATTCAACCGTCCAATCACAATGGTACGAAAATCATCAGAATGATAATGGTGCGTGTATGACAAGCTTTAGACAATAGTGTAGCTGAGCGGACTGTTCCAAAACCTGTGGGAGGGGCAAGAGGTTAGGCTGGAGCAACACCAGACTCTTTCCTTGGCCACCCTGTGATTAAAGGGGTTGTTCACCTTTAATATAAACCATTAGTATGATAGAGAGTGCTATCCTAAGACAATTTTCAATTGGTCTTCATTTTTTATTCTTTGCGAGTTTTGAGTTATTTAGCAGCTCTGCAATCTGGAATTTCAGCAGCAAACTTGTTGCTAGGGTCGGAATTAACCTAGCAACCAGGCAGTGGTTTGAAAGAGAGACTGGAATATGAGGAGGGCCTAAATAGAAAGACAAACAATAAAAAGTAACAATAACTAAATCTGTAGCCTCACAAAGCAATAATAGTTTTTGTTGGTTGCTGGGCTCAGTGAAGGCAAATAATTTAAAAACTATATAAAATTACAAACAAAGACCAATTAAAAAGTTGCTAAGAATAGGCCATTCTATAATATCATAAAAGTTAACCTGAAGGTGATCCACCCCTTTAATCCCTCTCCTTCCGACAACTGTCATTTTTTAATATACTCAGGTCTGCCCCGTCTCAGTGATGTCAGAGAGGGCAAAGCGGACCCAGGTATATATTAATACATTTCTCCCCCCGGCACTTGTGTATTATATAAGCAGAGCCGCCTTCCTCCAGTTCCATCTGCATTGCTCCTTTCCCTCAGTCACCCCGGCAGGATATAATTGACCAACAGGGATTTTGCACTGCGGCACCTTGCTGTATCAGTAGAAATATATAGCTATATAGTCCCTTTATTGCACGTACGGCTTGGTGACAACTAAACAGGTTCTAATTTAACTCAGTGTTTATTCAATATATAAGCCACCTGGCCACTGTGCCTATGGCTACCTCTGCCTCTACTACCCCATATCCCTCTGAGGATTCATAGAGGAATTCTTTTATGCACCCCACGTGCACCCAGGGTAGGGTTTCCACCCTTTTAGAAGACACCGGCCAGCAGGGGGGGGTTGCTGACAAAGGGGGCAGCCCATGATGCATGATGTCAATGACGCAGGTTGATGGTGAAAGATGGTGGAGCTATGATGTCATGGGTGACTCCAGGAGGATAGGGGAAGAGAAAAATGGCAGGTTTCTGCTAGATTGTGGGTGGATCAGGTGCTTAATTGGGCAGGCCAGAGGCTAAATAAAGATATTACAAACCATAGGCATCGGAACCAGGGGGTTCCCACCCCCCAGAATTCTCCCCCTCCCTGGTTTCGGTAGTTGTGGCTAAACTGCTGCAGACTCACTGCTGCTTCCATGGAGGTGAAGGGCGGGGGGCTCGGGCGACTCAGGCGGGAAATGCACGGGGGGCCTTCACGGGGGCTCTCCATGGCCACAAGAAGTGGGCGTGCCCAAACATTTTGGTAGCACGCAAATCAATTGGTCTGATTAGAAAGATAAGTAATGAAAAGTAACAATAACAATAAAATTGTGCCCTTAAAAGGGCAATGGTTTTTGGCCGCTGGGGTCAGTGACCCCTTTTTAAAAGCTGGGAAGAGGCAGAAGAGGAAAGCAAATGATTCAAAAACAATACTAAATGAAGACCAGTTGAAAAGTTGCTAAGAACTGGCTGTTCTATAGCACAGTAAAAGTTATCCCCCCATTAACACCTGTATTGTTAATATATATAGTTGAACAGGCTGAATTTGTGACCTGACCATCTTTGTCCCGCAGATAATGGCTGTATATTGTCTCTAGCAGCTGGTCAACTCCAGAATGTAGGTTAGACCTGCCGCATCCCCCGCACCCCCACGGGGCCCCCACCACACCCCCCTAACCCCTTGCAGGGGTCCCTCACACCCGCCCAACATCCTCCGAAAGCGGTGAAAGGATCATGTCTGGGCCGCCGTGGCCCCCCGGGGTTTTTTTTCCGGTGCCCCGATGGTCCTGTCCGACCCAGCATATACACCTGCCCTTGATATACCACTCTATCCACCAATATACAGATATGGGATCCATTATCCGTAAACCTGTTTTCCAGAAAGCTCCAAATTATGGAAAGGAAATCTGTCAAAGACTCCATTTTAATCTAATACAGTAATTAAAATTTTTACATTTTTTTTTCCTTTTTTTCTGTAATAATAAAACAGTACCTGTACTTGATCCCAACTAAGATATAATTACCCCTTATTGGGGCAGAACAGCCCTATTGGGTTTATTTAATGGTTAAATGATTCCCTTTTCTCTGTAATAATAAAACAGTACCTGTACTTGATCCCAACTAAGATATAATTACCCCTTATTGGGGCAGAACAGCCCTATTGGGTTTATTTAATGGTTAAATGATTCCCCTTTCTCTGTAATAATAAAACAGTACCTGTACTTGATCCCAACTAAGGTCCCAGGGCTCAATTCCCTGCTGAAGACAGATGAGAGATGTAGTTCTGACTTGGGCATCCCTTGTAATTAAGGATTTTTTTTCAAACTGATATTTTCCCTCTGACGGAAGGCTCCATGCCAGGATCACTAATATCACCCACTGAGTTGGTGTGTGTTTAATCTGAGTATAAAAGAACCCCAAAGCATCTCTTGACAGCAGCTGTATCCTCTCCTCAGGGGTTAGGAGAAGGGATCTAGCTCTTGCATCAGAGGAGGCCGTCAGGATGAGGAGCGTCAGCAAATTAAGAGGAAGAAAAAGGCAGGATTTAGGAAACGTACTAATCCCACGGCACATTTCAGTGGCCTCATTAATAGGGAATAAAAAAAAAACCACAAGATTCTTCTTTAGAAGCTCAGCCTCCCAGGAGGAGAGAATGTGATACAAATACATACGGGCTCACAAAGAATGTGGATTTAGAGATAAGAGGGCACAATGGCACTCACTCCATGAACAAAACGCACCTACTTGTACTCATTTATAGAAGAACTGGGCACCAGTAGGACAGTTGCCTCTTTGTTGCATATAAAGCAAAGCCAAGATACTGGGCAACTAGTACATACCGGGCCCCACAGCAATATCATTTACGTGACCCCTAAATTTTATGAACGAGATAAACGTGAATGATAACCTCTGGGCCATATCAGGTTGATGCACTTGTTGGGCCCCTAGGCCCGATTTGAAAATACTGTGGGTCATGCAAAGGGCCACTTCATTGCACATATGCACTCCTTATCTAATGGGATTTTGGATATTAGCCAGGAAGGCCAATAGGAAAGCCCATGAACCAACTTAGTCTGGAGGGGAGGAGTGTGTGGATTTATTGGCCGGTGTATGTCCACTTTTGGACTCCTAGGGGCTCTTTTATGACCACTAAATGCAGTTACGGGAGATTTAAAGAGATCCCCAATGTCCCCAGTGCTTCGGAAATGAATTAGGATGCAGCTAAGCAGCATGCTGCCCCCCAAATCCTGCAACCCTAGGCTGGGGCCTGTAATGGCCTTACCGCAGATCTGCGTCTGGGTCATTTTCATGCCAAACTCTAGCCAGTGCTGGCAAATCTATAATCTCTAGTCCCTCTCTGATCTGCCCTAATCGCTGCTCACCCTCTGTCCTGCCCTTCAGCTCTTTACCCTGCCTTCTCACCAATTCTCCGCCAACTTCTACCACTACAGCACAGCCCCGTCCCCTCTACAGAACATTCCCACCCCCTTTACATTACTCAACCCCCTCTCAGCCCCACATCACTCCTTACGTCATCGCCTGGTAAGGGCCAGAGGACCTCCTGTGCTTCAAACGTTGGCAGGTAGAAAAGGCATGCGCCTAGCACCCCCCTCACTGCTGCGCCCTAGGCACGTGCCTCTTCTACACCCCTAGGGGCGTGTTTACTAAGATTGGAGATAAATATCTCCAGCGATGCTGCCCATAGCAACCAATCAGCAATAAGATTTGAACAGTCATCTACAAGCTAGAAAGCAAAGACCTAATTGGTTGCTACAGGCAACATCACTGGTGATATTTATCTCCATTCTTAGTAAACATACCCCTACTCTGGTCCCTCATCCCCCACCACCTGTTTCTCAATTCATGCTACTCCCCCCAAGGTTGCGACATGCCTGTGTGAGTAGCCATGCAAGCCTGTGCACAGGAAGGGGGGGACGGAGTTGGGCAAGATGCTGACTGGGTTGCCAGGGTCTCCTGGCTGGCTTGGCCTGGCAATGCCACATGGGCCAGTAAGACTTACCTGGTGGTAGATTTTAAGCATAATAAGCAATACAATCTTTTATACTTACCAGCCAATGATGTTACACGGGGGGGGGGGGGGCAAAAGGGGGTGGGAATGTTCTGTAGACTGGACGGGCCTATGATGCAAAATGGGCAGATCTATTTCACATTTGGGGCAGAGCTTCTACACCTTAGGGCAAAGGAGAGGGTAGAATCAGCTAGAAAGTGGTGTGAAAGAGATATAGATAGTATAGGCAGGATAGAGGGGAAGTGGGGGGCAGAGTTGGGGCAGATTAGGGGCGCCCGGAAGCCAAACACCTAGGGATTACAAATTTACTGGCAAGTATACTGTAATACTGGCCCCGGCCCTGGCTGATATGTTACTGGCTAGGGCAGTGAAATACCGGCAACCCTATACTGTCATAGTGGTAAAGAATATTCCTGCAAACCCCTACAAATTGAACCCACAAGTCAAACAATTAAAAATAAGAAACTATAAGATATCAAACCTGGACAAGAAGATCAAGGAGGGGGCACAATCAAACAGCAAAGGATACCGGAAGGCAACTGGCGAGGATCATAATCTGCATGATAGTAACAAGATTAAATTGTAGAGATCCATATTATTAAATATATTTGCTAAAACTAATCGGGTATAAAACACAATAAAATGAGGGTCTGCCCAGAGACATATCCTCCTGCCGCCCAATAGCTGAGCTGCAATGAAGGATAACTGTGCCATATTAAGACAAATTAACCAATATTCAAGTCTTTTTGTGCCTCGCTTCTCGGCTCTAGGGGCCGCACATTACAAGGTGATTAGGACGAAGAATGCAACGGAGAGACCCTATTATACCCTGAACTGCGGCTGCTCCCGGGGGCTTAGGTACAAGGTTTTACAGCTAAAATATGATATTAATTTAAGTGAACGGTAAGGACGGTGTGTTAGGGGACATAAACACCATTAGAAGTTTAATTCGCTAGAGACTTGGCCAAAAAACATAAAAATAAGAGTCTTTGCAAACCAATTTCTTCTTATTACTTTAATCTGTAATGTCGGTTGCCCTACGCATATTTCACTTTATTTATTATTTTTAATCATTTTTTTTATTTTATTATTTTTTTAATCATTTCTAGTGAAAAATAATGGGCGGAAATGAGTTCCAGGGGCCTTTCACCACTTAGTGTTTGTTATGTTTAATGACAAGGAATGATTGGGGTCTCCATGGAACAATAGGTTGATATCAATGGTTATAAAAAAAAAGGGTAATAAAGACATTATGAGACATATTTATTTGGCAGTTGATTGTGTTCCCTTTATAGCTGTCTCTAAGGGGGTGCAATAACTCTCCAGACTGTACATTCTGGGGTGCCAGTGAGTACAGCTATACACTGGGCCCAATCTCCCAGAAATCAATAGTATCCTAGGCAATGTATCCATTGGTGGGCCGGAAATTTTCCAGGAAAGTCATATCCAAAATAACTACTCTATATTGTATATGTACACTATATGTTATTCTATACTAAGACTAGGGTTACTATCAATGGAGAAGAAGTAGGGCTCCTAGGGGTAGGCAGAGTAGGCGACTGCCTATGGCACAATCATTGGAGGACACAATTTTTTTTATTCCCCTTTTTCCCTTGGTTTGCTTGACCTTTGATGGTCTTTTGCTTTAATAAACTGCCCACCCCAACCCCTTCTGGCTTGTAGTCTGTGGAAGTGCTCCCCACCCGTCTTTATTTACAATGCTCCTGTTAACATACTGTGGTGCATGTAGTGTAGGCAGCAGCGGTCCATACGGCAACCTCATTGAAGGGCCTGGACAGTAGAGGGAAAACTCGTTGGTGTGGCTCACACTAAAGACAACTGGAAAATCTTTGTCTTGCTTATTTTCTGACGCTTCCTGCTGTTGGCACAGGTACAGATTGGGGGCAATATGGTTGGCTGCTGCTGGCTCAGGTACAGATTGGGGGCAATATGGTTGGCTGCTGCTGGCTTAGGTACAATATGGTTAGCTGCTGCTGGCACAGGTACAGATTGGGGGCAATATGGTTGGCTGCTGCTGGCTTAGGTACAATATGGTTGGCTGCTGCTGGCACAGGTACAGATTGGGGGCAATATGGTTGGCTGCTGCTGGCTTAGGTACAATATGGTTGGCTGCTGCTGGCACAGGTACAGATTTGGGGCAATATGGTTGGCTGCTGCTGGCACAGGTACAGATTGGGGGCAATATGGTTGGCTGCTGCTGGCACAGGTACAGATTGGGGGCAATATGGTTGGATGCTGCTGGCACAGGTACAGATTGGGGGCAATATGGTTGGCTGCTGCTGGCTTAGGTACAATATGGTTGGCTGCTGCTGACACAGGTACAGATTGGGGGGCAATATGGTTGGCTGCTGCTGGCACAGGTACAGATTGGGGGCAATATGGTTGGCTGCTGCTGGCTTAGGTACAATATGGTTAGCTGCTGCTGGCACAGGTACAGATTGGGGGCAATATGGTTGGCTGCTGCTGGCTTAGGTACAATATGGTTGGCTGCTGCTGGCACAGGTACAGATTGGGGGCAATATGGTTGGCTGCTGCTGGCACAGGTACAGATTGGGGGCAATATGGTTGGCTGCTGCTGGCTTAGGTACAATATGGTTGGCTGCTGCTGGCACAGGTACAGATTGGGGGCAATATGGTTGGCTGCTGCTGGCACAGGTACAGATTGGGGGCAATATGGTTAGCTGCTGCTGGCACAGGTACAGATTGGGGGCAATATGGTTGGCTGCTGCTGGCACAGGTACAGATTGGGGGCAATATGGTTGGCTGCTGCTGGCACAGGTACAGATTGGGGGCAATATGGTTGGATGCTGCTGGCACAGGTACAGATTGGGGGCAATATGGTTGGCTGCTGCTGGCTTAGGTACAATATGGTTGGCTGCTGCTGGCACAGGTACAGATTTGGGGCAATATGGTTGGCTGCTGCAGGCACAGGTACAGATTGGGGGCAATATGGTTGGCTGCTGCAGGCACAGGTACAGATTGCGGGCTAGCCATGGACTTCTCATAACAGGGGCTGGGTGTGGGCAGATTGGGGCTAGCCATGGGCTTGGCCGGGGGTGTATAAAGCCCGATAATTCTTTACGGAAAACCAAAAACGAATGCTTCTAGTTATACTAGATACTCACAAGCTCTAAAAAATAGGGGGAAACCATATAATTCCATTAAAAGAAAAAGTAAAGGTGAAATCAATGGAGGGTGCTAATTGTCTAACAACTCCCCAGTGATTATGATTCCTTACCTGATACCCGGGCCAGTGATCCTGTTAGATGAAAACTGCGCCAGTCTGGGGTATTTCCGTAGCAGCCCCATGGAGTAATCCTCTTCTTTCTCTTTTTCATTCTTTAATTGCCCCAGCCTGGCGCTTTAAAAATAATAAAAAAAATTTTTTTTAATTAATTTCGGATTTATTCTCTACTATTCTCTACTGTGAAGTGAGAAAGATTGTACCCCAGGCTGGTGTATTTTTCGGCAACTGAAAGCACTGGCTCGGGGTATCAGGTAAGTGATTATAATCACTGGGGGGGGGGGTTGCCTAACATTTGGTATCCACCATTGATTTTACATTTCCTTGAAGAAAATAATTTCTCTTATTTTACTGGTTTCCTGTCCTTCTGGTGGAATAAAACAGTAGCTTGTCCTTGATGGTAACTAAGATGCATAGATACATATTAAGGCAACCCTATTGGGTTTATTTAATGGTTAAATGATTCCCTTTTCTCTGTAATAATAAAACAGTACCTGTACTTGATCCCAACTAAGATATAATTACCCCTTATTGGGGCAGAACAGCCCTATTGGGTTTATTTAATGGTTAAATGATTCCCTTTTCTCTGTAATAATAAAACAGTACCTGTACTTGATCCCAACTAAGATATAATTACCCCTTATTGGGGCAGAACAGCCCTATTGGGTTTATTTCATGGTTAAATGATTCCCTTTTCTCTGTAATAATAAAACAGTACCTGTACTTGATCCCAACTAAGATATAATTACCCCTTATTGGGGGCAGAACAGCCCTATTGGGTTTATTTAATGGTTAAATGATTCCCTTTTCTCTGTAATAATAAAACAGTACCTGTACTTGATCCCAACTAAGATATAATTACCCCTTATTGGGGCAGAACAGCCCTATTGGGTTTATTTAATGGTTAAATGATTCCCTTTTCTCTGTAATAATAAAACAGTACCTGTACTTGATCCCAACTAAGATATAATTACCCCTTATTGGGGGCAAAACAATCCTATTGGGTTTAATAATGTTTAAATTATTTTTTAGTGGACTTCAGGTATGGAGATCCAAATTACAGAAAGATCTCTTATCCGGAAAGCCCAATGTGCCGAGCATTCTGGATAACAGATCTCATATCTGTATTAAAATTGTCTTTTAGTAGCCTTAAGGCCAATGCAACAAGGGGTGGATTCTCGGCCTACGGATAAACACGGGCATTTAAGCTGCCAATATGGGTCCTTCAGACTGCGTTATGGCACCAGTGGCGTAACAACAGGGTGCCAGAAACCTTTGTAGGGTGCCAGTGCGTACCTTCCCAGCCCTCCCTGTATCGCCCGCACACTCATGTTTCCCATGTCGATTTCCATTAAGGCTAGGGGCTTAGAAAAAAAAAGAATACTCACTCAGTTTCTGCATTGCTCTGGAACCTTTACCAACTTCCTGCATGCTCCAGTTCTGTTTTAAACAGCTGTGCTCTGATTGGAGCTTTCTTCTTGAGGCCTCTCCAATCAGAGCACAGCTCTCTTGACAGACAATAAAATTGACCAATCAAGGCACAGATGTAGGCAGGGCTGGGGAGATATTACAAACTGAAGGCAGTGCAGAAATGAAGACTGATAAGAAGGATCTTCAGCTGTAACTTTACCTGAGAAGAAACTTTTGCTGCAGATTTCATCCCATTCCCATAGGTGCTATACACAGGCACTATACACAGGCACTATACGCAGGCACTATACACAGGGCCATACGCAGGCACTATACGCAGGCACTATACACAGGCCCATACGCAGGCACTATACGCAGGCACTATACCCAGGCACTATACGCAGGCACTATACACAGGTACTATACCCAGGCACTATACGCAGGCACTATACACAGGCCCATACGCAGGCACTATACGCAGGCACTATACCCAGGCACTATACGCAGGCACTATACCCAGGCACTATACACAGGTACTATACGCAGGCACTATACGCAGGCACTATACGCAGGCACTATACGCAGGCACTATACGCAGGCCCATACACAGGCACTATACGCAGGCACTATACGCAGGCACTATACGCAGGCACTATACGCAGGCACTATACACAGGCACTATACACAGGGCCATACGCAGGCACTATACACAGGCCCATACGCAGGCACTATACCCAGGCACTATACCCAGGCACTATACCCAGGCACTATACCCAGGCACTATACGCAGGCACTATACGCAGGCACTATACGCAGGCACTATACACAGGCACTATACACAGGCACTATACACAGGCACTATACGCAGGCACTATACGCAGGCCCATACGCAGGCACTATACGCAGGCACTATACCCAGGCACTATACCCAGGCACAATACCCAGGCACTATACCCAGGCACTATACCCAGGCACTATACGCAGGCAGTATACGCAGGCACTATACACAGGCCCTTACACAGGCCCAAACGCAGGCACTATACGCAGGCACTATACGCAGGCACTATACACAGGCCCTTACACAGGCCCAAACGCAGGCACTATACGCAGGCACTATACGCAGGCACTATACGCAGGCCCATACGCAGGCACTATACCCAGGCACTATACCCAGGCACTATACGCAGGCACTATACGCAGGCACTATACCCAGGCACTATACCCAGGCACTATACGCAGGCACTATACGCAGGCACTATACGCAGGCACTATGCGCAGGCACTATGCGCAGGCACTATACGCAGGCACTATACGCAGGCACTATACGCAGGCACTATACGCAGGCACTATACACAGGCCCTTACACAGGCCCAAACGCAGGCACTATACGCAGGCACTATACGCAGGCACTATACGCAGGCACTATACGCAGGCACTATACGCAGGCACTATACGCAGGCACTATACCCAGGCACTATACCCAGGCACTATACCCAGGCCCATACACAGGCACTATACGCAGGCACTATACGCAGGCACTATGCGCAGGCACTATACGCAGGTACTATACGCAGGCACTATACGCAGGCCCATACACAGGCACTATACGCAGGCACTATACGCAGGCACTATACGCAGGCACTATACACAGGGCCATAAGCAGGCACTATACACAGGCCCATACGCAGGCACTATACCCAGGCACTATACCCAGGCACTATACCCAGGCACTATACGCAGGCACTATACGCAGGCACTATACGCAGGCACTATACACAGGCACTATACACAGGCACTATACGCAGGCCCATACGCAGGCACTATACGCAGGCACTATACCCAGGCACTATACCCAGGCACAATACCCAGGCACTATACCCAGGCACTATACCCAGGCACTATACGCAGGCACTATACACAGGCCCTTACACAGGCCCAAACGCAGGCACTATACGCAGGCACTATACGCAGGCACTATACACAGGCCCTTACACAGGCCCAAACGCAGGCACTATACGCAGGCACTATACGCAGGCACTATACGCAGGCCCATACGCAGGCACTATACCCAGGCACTATACGCAGGCACTATACGCAGGCACTATACGCAGGCACTATACGCAGGCACTATACGCAGGCACTATACGCAGGCACTATACGCAGGCACTATGCGCAGGCACTATACGCAGGCACTATACGCAGGCACTATACGCAGGCACTATACACAGGCCCTTACACAGGCCCAAACGCAGGCACTATACGCAGGCACTATACGCAGGCACTATACGCAGGCCCATACGCAGGCACTATACGCAGGCACTATACGCAGGCACTATACCCAGGCACTATACCCAGGCACTATACCCAGGCCCATACACAGGCACTATACGCAGGCACTATGCGCAGGCACTATGCGCAGGCACTATACGCAGGCACTATACGCAGGCACTATACGCAGGCACTATACACAGGCACTATACACAGGCACTATACACAGGCACTATACACAGGCACTATACACAGGTACTATACACAGGTACTATACACAGGCACTATACGCAGGCACTATACGCAGGCACTATACGCAGGCACTATACGCAGGCACTATACGCAGGCACTATACGCAGGCACTATACGCAGGCACTATACACAGGCACTATACACAGGCACTATACACAGGCACTATACACAGGCACTATACACAGGCACTATACACAGGCACTATACACAGGCACTATACGCAGGCACTATGCGCAGGCACTATACGCAGGCCCATACACAGGCACTATACGCAGGCACTATACCCAGGCACTATACCCAGGCACTATACGCAGGCACTATACGCAGGCACTATGCGCAGGCACTATACGCAGGCCCATACACAGGCACTATACCCAGGCCCATACACAGGCACTATACGCAGGCACTATACCCAGGCACTATACCCAGGCACTATACGCAGGCCCATACACAGGCACTATACGCAGGCACTATACGCAGGCACTATACGCAGGCACTATGCGCAGGCACTATACGCAGGCCCATACACAGGCACTATACGCAGGCACTATACCCAGGCACTATACCCAGGCACTATACGCAGGCACTATACGCAGGCACTATGCGCAGGCACTATACGCAGGCCCATACACAGGCACTATACGCAGGCACTATACGCAGGCACTATACGCAGGCACTATACCCAGGCACTATACACAGGCACTATACACAGGCACTATACGCAGGCACTATACGCAGGCACTATGCGCAGGCACTATACGCAGGCCCATACACAGGCACTATACGCAGGCACTATACCCAGGCACTATACCCAGGCACTATACGCAGGCACTATACGCAGGCACTATGCGCAGGCACTATACGCAGGCCCATACACAGGCACTATACCCAGGCCCATACACAGGCACTATACGCAGGCACTATACCCAGGCACTATACCCAGGCACTATACGCAGGCCCATACACAGGCACTATACGCAGGCACTATACGCAGGCACTATACGCAGGCACTATGCGCAGGCACTATACGCAGGCCCATACACAGGCACTATACCCAGGCACTATACCCAGGCACTATACGCAGGCACTATACGCAGGCACTATGCGCAGGCACTATACGCAGGCCCATACACAGGCACTATACGCAGGCACTATACGCAGGCACTATACGCAGGCACTATACAGAGGCCCATACGCAGGCACTATACGCAGGCACTATACAGAGGCCCATACGCAGGCACTATACGCAGGCACTATACAGAGGCCCATACGCAGGCACTATACGCAGGCACTATACGCAGGCACTATACGCAGGCACTATTGGCAGGCACTATACACAGGTACTATACACAGGCACTATACACAGGCACTATACACAGGCCCATACGCAGGCACTATACGCAGGCACTATGCGCAGGCACTATACGGAGGCCCATACGCAGGCACTATACGCAGGCCCTATACGCAGGCGCTATACGCAGGCGCTATACTGTATATGTTCTAAATGCTGAATCACTGGCTGAAATTAAATAGTTATTTTGGTCACCTGACACCTATTATATCCCTATCACCCCTGCCCCAGTCCTAAATTAACTCTTTCCCCCAGAAAAAGCTCATTGTGCTTTTATATATTTGTTGTTGTTGTTGTTTTTTGCACGTACTTTTTTTAAAGTCTATGTATGTCCCATCTTTAGCCTCCCCAAACAAAAAAGTCACCCTCTGCCTATGGCGTCAGGGACTCAAAAACAGCAATAAATTATAGAGGTACAGCCCCCCTTGAAAGTAAAAGCTAAGGATTAATATACAGATATATCTTAAGTCTCTGCTTGGAAAACCAATATCATATTTATGAATTATCTAATTAATTAAACTCAGTAACTACATGCAGTTAATCATAAGACCTATAAAGGTGCAAGGTATAACCTTAATATAGTCAAAGATTGTAAGCTCTTTTGGGCAGGGCCCTCTTCACCTCTTGTATCGGTTACTGATTGCTTTATATGTTACTCTGTATGTCCAATGTATGTAACCCACTTATTGTACAGCGCTGCGGAATATGTTGGCGCTTTATAAATAAATGTTAATGTAATAATGTAACATAAAGACAATATAGAAATCACCACAGCATTAAAATTTCAACACCTGAAATATTTCTCTATTTAAGAAATATATCATCTTGGAGTCTCATTTATATGACTCCCCCCCCCCCCTGACTGGAACTAATATGGAATCAGCTATATGGGATATTATATATATATATATATATATACACACAGTGGCTTGCAAAAGTATTCGGCCCCCTTGAACTTTTCCACATTTTGTCACATCCACAAACATGAATCAATTTTATTGGAATTCCACGTGAAAGACCAATACAAAGTGGTGTACACGTGAGAAGTGGAACGAAAATCATACATGATTCCAAACATTTTTTACAAATAAATAACTGCAAAGTGGGGTGTGCGTAATTATTCAGCCCCCTGAGTCAATACTTTGTAGAACCCCCTTTTGCTGCAATTCCAGCTGCCAGGCTTTTAGGGTATGTCTCTACCAGCTTTGCCCATCTACAGACTGAAATCCTTGCCCATTCTTCTTTGCAAAACAGCTCCAGCTCAGTCAGATTAGATGGACAGCGTTTGGAAACAGCAGTTTTCAGATCTTGCCACAGATTCTCGATTGGATTTAGATCTGGACTGTGACTGGGCCAGTCTAACACATGGATATGTTTTGTTTTAAACCATTCCATTGTTGCCTTGGCTTTATGTTTAGGGTCGTTGTCCTGCTGGAAGGTGAACCTCCGCCCCAGTCTCAAGTCTTTTGCAGACTCCAAGAGGTTTTCTTCCAAGATTGCCCTGTATTTGGCTCCATCCATCTTCCCATCAACTCTGAGCAGCTTCCCTGTCCCTGCTGAAGAGAAGCCCCCCCAGAGCATGATGCTGCCACCACCATATGTGACAGTGGGGATGGTGTGTTCAGAGTGATGTGCAGTGTTAGTTTTCCACCACACATAGTGTTTTGCATTTTGGCCAAAAAGTTCCATTTTGGTCTCATCTGACCAGAGCACCTTCTTCCACATGTTTGCTGTGTCCCCCACATGGCTTGTGGCAAACTGCAAACGGGACTTCTTATGGTTTTCTGTTAACAATGGCTTTCTTCTTGCCACTCTTCCATAAAGGCCAACTTTGTGCAGTGCCCGACTAATAGTTGTCCTATGGACAGATTCCCCCCCCTGAGCTGTAGATCTCTGCAGCTCCCCCAGAGTCACCATGGGCCTCTTGGCTGCATTTCTGATCAGCGCTCTCCTTGTTCGGCCTGTGAGTTTAGGTGGACGGCCTTGTCTTGGTAGGTTTACAGTTGTGCCATACTCCTTCCATTTCTGAATGATCGCTTGAACAGTGCTCCGTGGGATGTTCAAGGCTTTGGAAATCTTTTTGTAGCCTAAGCCTGCTTTAAATTTCTCAATAACTTTATCCCTGACCTGTCTGGTGTGTTCTTTGGACTTCATGGTGTTGTTGCTCCCAATATTCTCTTAGACAACCTCTGAGGCCGTCACAGAGCAGCTGTATTTGTACTGACATTAGATTACACACAGGTGCACTCTATTTAGTCATTAGCACTCATCAGGCAATGTCTATGGGCAACTGACTGCACTCAGACCAAAGGGGGCTGAATAATTACGCACACCCCACTTTGCAGTTATTTATTTGTAAAAAAATGTTTGGAATCATGTATGATTTTCGTTCCACTTCTCACGTGTACCCCACTTTGTATTGGTCTTTCACGTGGAATTCCAATAAAATTGATTCATGTTTGTGGCTGTAATGTGACAAAATGTGGAAAAGTTCAAGGGGGCCGAATACTTTTGCAAGCCACTGTATATATATATAATCCTTACCGTATTTGAGGGTAAAATTCTCAGTGGAGAAGAAAGGCCCCCATGTGACCATGTTCCGACCAATAGTTAAAATATGCTCTGGCATTTTAAATACAGAGGGCCAAAAAGTTCTGGTTAATGTCAACTTACTTACTTTGGGCCTTGCCAAAAGACACATATTGCCCATCTGGGTTTGCTTTTGCCCCTTACTGATGGCTATGGTGTCAACAGGGACAGAGAACAGGGGCATATTTATAATAAGGCACCCAAGGGCTTGTGCCAAGGGTGGCAGGTTTTTGGGTGCCTATATTTTCTTTTTTTATTAAAAAAAAAAATGCCCCCAGCCTCCATCATGGATTTTCATAGGATTTCTATAGGGGCGTATCTAGTTCCGGTGCCTAGGGCAGAACCGGACATGAATACACCCCTGCTGAAAGACACAAACATGTTTGCTTTACTATTGCAAAATCAGTATTGTAAGCAGAGGAATAACTATAGAGGAAGCAGACCCCATGGGGCAATTAATAGGCAGGGGGGCCCTGCTTGGGGTCTATACAGTCTCTGCAGTCAAGATAGATATGGAGGGGTGAGCGGGCATTCACGCAAGCTGGTGGGGCCGGATTGGGGTGGATAAGTGTGCCAGGCCCCTCTGAAGATTTGTTTATGCGGGGGTTGGGGGTAATGACCCCTTTTACCCCCGGGGTAGTTAAAGCTTTTCTGCAGCGGCACATTTCTTAGCTGACTCATCAGAAAGTATTTGCATTTTCAAAGAGCTGCCATTTAAACAAAGGTTTAACCAGACAGTGGCTTTAAACTTGGAATTTACTGTAGTAATACAATAATAATCAGCCAATAGCTTGCGAATGACTTGTAGATCAGTTTTCTCTCAGTATTCTGCTTTACACTTGTGTATATTGTGTGATCAGGGTCCCAGCGATGGAGATATCTGCTCTGGCTTTGCTCACATCTTTTCTCAGTTCCACTCTGTCCATTCCCTACATTCCACCCCTATCGACTAGAATTACTGCTGAATCAATTCCTTGGCTTTGTATTAATCCCATGACTCTGGGATAACAGTGGCAACTCCTGGCTTAACAATCCCGTGCTCGGCTGCGCTCAACTGAATTAAAGGGGAAGCAAAGGCACCTAGCCATAGTGTGCCTGTCATAAAATTCTGGCGCACTTAGTGCATCTTTACTACTGGTGCTGCCATTGCAACTAAGGTCAGTATTGGACCGGTCCAGCCGGTAAATCACAGCCTAGGGCTGGAATTACAAATTTACTGGCAATGTAATAGCGCTCTCTGCACCAGCAATGGGACCCCCTCGGGACCTGCACTGATGCTGCAGAGGCCCACTTATATTTTGCCAATTTCCCCCCCCATGCCACCCTTTTTCCCTCACCTCCTTCACCCAATTCCCTGCCCCATGTGATGTCCCTGCTTACTACGCCAACCCAATGGCCGTTACAGGTTCAGGACCTGGGGGTTTTCCGGATAAGGGGTCTTTCCATAGTTTGGATCTCCATACCTTAAGTCTGCAAAAAATCATTTAAAAATTAAATAAACCAAATGGGATTGTTTTGCCTCCAATAAGGGGTAATTATATCTTAGTTGGGATCAAGTACAGATACTGTTTTTTTACAGGTATGGGATCCCTTACCCGGAAACCAGTTATCCAGAAAGTTCCAAATTACGGAAAGGCCGTCTCCCATAGACTCCATTATAAGAAAATAATTAACATTTTTAAAAATGATTCCCTTTTCTCTGTAATAATAAAACAGTACCTGTACTTGATCCCAACTAAGATATAATTACCCCTTATTGGGGGCAGAACAGCCCTATTGGGTTTATTTAATGGTTAAATGATCCCCTTTTCTCTGTAATAATAAAACAGTACCTGTACTTGATCCCAACTAAGATATAATTACCCCTTATTGGGGGCAGAACAGCCCTATTGGGTTTATTTAATGGTTAAATGATTCCCTTTTCTCTGTAATAATAAAACAGTACCTGTACTTGATCCCAACTAAGATATAATTACCCCTTATTGGGGCAGAACAACCCTATTGGGTTTATTTAATGGTTAAATGATTCCCTTTTCTCTGTAATAATAAAACAGTACCTGTACTTGATCCCAACTAAGATATAATTACCCCTTATTGGGGCAGAACAACCCTATTGGGTTTATTTAATGGTTAAATGATTCCCTTTTCTCTGTAATAATAAAACAGTACCTGTACTTGATCCCAACTAAGATATAATTACCCCTTATTGGGGTCAGAACAGCCCTATTGGGTTTATTTAATGGTTAAATGATTCCCTTTTCTCTGTAATAATAAAACAGTACCTGTACTTGATCCCAACTAAGATATAATTACCCCTTATTGGGGGCAGAACAGCCCTATTGGGTTTATTTCATGGTTAAATGATTCCCTTTTCTCTGTAATAATAAAACAGTACCTGTACTTGATCCCAACTAAGATATAATTACCCCTTATTGGGGGCAGAACAGCCCTATTGGGTTTATTTAATGGTTAAATGATCCCCTTTTCTCTGTAATAATAAAACAGTACCTGTACTTGATCCCAACTAAGATATAATTACCCCTTATTGGGGGCAGAACAGCCCTATTGGGTTTATTTAATGGTTAAATGATTCCCTTTTCTCTGTAATAATAAAACAGTACCTGTACTTGATCCCAACTAAGATATAATTACCCCTTATTGGGGCAGAACAACCCTATTGGGTTTATTTAATGGTTAAATGATTCCCTTTTCTCTGTAATAATAAAACAGTACCTGTACTTGATCCCAACTAAGATATAATTACCCCTTATTGGGGCAGAACAACCCTATTGGGTTTATTTAATGGTTAAATGATTCCCTTTTCTCTGTAATAATAAAACAGTACCTGTACTTGATCCCAACTAAGATATAATTACCCCTTATTGGGGTCAGAACAGCCCTATTGGGTTTATTTAATGGTTAAATGATTCCCTTTTCTCTGTAATAATAAAACAGTACCTGTACTTGATCCCAACTAAGATATAATTACCCCTTATTGGGGGCAGAACAGCCCTATTGGGTTATTTCATGGTTAAATGATTCCCTTTTCTCTGTAATAATAAAACAGTACCTGTACTTGATCCCAACTAAGATATAATTACCCCTTATTGGGGGCAGAACAGCCCTATTGGGTTTATTTAATGGTTAAATGATTCCCTTTTCTCTGTAATAATAAAACAGTACCTGTACTTGATCCCAACTAAGATATAATTACCCCTTATTGGGGCAGAACAGCCCTATTGGGTTTATTTAATGGTTAAATGATTCCCTTTTCTCTGTAATAATAAAACAGTACCTGTACTTGATCCCAACTAAGATATAATTACCCCTTATTGGGGGCAGAACAGCCCTATTGGGTTTATTTAATGGTTAAATGATTCCCTTTTCTCTGTAATAATAAAACAGTACCTGTACTTGATCCCAACTAAGATATAATTACCCCTTATTGGGGCAGAACAACCCTATTGGGTTTATTTAATGGTTAAATGATTCCCTTTTCTCTGTAATAATAAAACAGTACCTGTACTTGATCCCAACTAAGATATAATTACCCCTTATTGGGGGCAGAACAGCCCTATTGGGTTTATTTAATGGTTAAATGATTCCCTTTTCTCTGTAATAATAAAACAGTACCTGTACTTGATCCCAACTAAGATATAATTACCCCTTATTGGGGGCAGAACAGCCCTATTGGGTTTATTTCATGGTTAAATGATTCCCTTTTCTCTGTAATAATAAAACAGTACCTGTACTTGATCCCAATTAAGATATAATTACCCCTTATTGGGGGCAGAACAGCCCTATTGGGTTTATTTAATGGTTAAATGATTCCCTTTTCTCTGTAATAATAAAACAGTACCTGTACTTGATCCCAACTAAGATATAATTACCCCTTATTGGGGCAGAACAGCCCTATTGGGTTTATTTAATGGTTAAATGATTCCCTTTTCTCTGTAATAATAAAACAGTACCTGTACTTGATCCCAACTAAGATATAATTACCCCTTATTGGGGGCAGAACAGCCCTATTGGGTTTATTTAATGGTTAAATGATTCCCTTTTCTCTGTAATAATAAAACAGTACCTGTACTTGATCCCAACTAAGATATAATTACCCCTTATTGGGGCAGAACAGCCCTATTGGGTTTATTTCATGGTTAAATGATTCCCTTTTCTCTGTAATAATAAAACAGTACCTGTACTTGATCCCAACTAAGATATAATTACCCCTTATTGGAGGCAAAACAATCCTATGGGGTTTATTCAATATTTAAATTAATTCTAGCAGACTTAAGCTATGGAGATCCAAATTACGGAAAGATCACTTATCCAGAAAACTCCAGGTCCCATACCTGTATATGGGAAAACCTGCTCTTTTAAAGCGTATAATCACTACCAATGCCCTGCGCCCCCCTCTCCAGTTACTGGGATGGCTGATAATTCCCTCTGTGCCCAGTCCTGCTGGGAAGTCACTACAGAAATAGATTCAGAATATTACATTAACCCCAGACATGATATACATATAGGAGCATTGAACTACAACTCTCAGTAGGCCCAAGATATCCTAAGAGTTAAGAATCAACTGCAGAACTGCCCCCACATCACAGTAGAAAGCAAAAGTACAATCACATACCCTATAGAGCAGGGAGCAGGTTGTAGAACAGACAGGTTGAGCAAAAAGGAATATAAAATGGAGCCTCTGTCTATACTGTCCAATTGCATGCTGGGTATTGTAGTTTTATATTAATCCTAGCTGTAGTCTAATTGTTAGATACAAACTACATAACCCAGCATGCAGTGGGACAGGCACACTAGGGGGAAAAAACTTTGGCTAGTTTCCAAACTACAAACCTGCCAAGGCTCCAAAAAATAGCCCAAAACTGTACTTTGGTGGGTTTGTACTTAAATTAGTAGCCCAATTTGCCAGCCTGGCAACCCTGCTGTAACAGGAAGTTGTGTGAGAGTGAGAGACACAGCTCTGTCCATTCATTGGCTGATTTCACCTAGTGTGTGCTTGGTTTGAGGCCTCACACAAGGCACAGACTTTGATATGGGATTATTCAGTGACCCATACTATTGCACACATATATTTTCTTGGAGAAATCTTTATTTATATGAAATATACATTTTTATAGAGATCTGCATTGTAAAATGCTTCTAAAATGCCTTCTAACGACAAAACAGGACTGCATCAACAGTCTTGCGCCAAGTCCCAACACATTAAGCAGGCATATACTTTCCAAAGGTTGTTATCGTGTTCTTTCCCAATGAGTGGCACATGATTTGGAATTTGTGGTTCCTTAAACGGCGACTAATGCTTTCTTCTGATAATCCGCCGCTTTCGTCTTTACACGGGACTGGTTCAGAAATCACCCTGACAGGCGTTTTTTATCTGATGCCAAAAACAGATTCCTTTGCTTAGGCATCCAGGCAGCTGAAATAGCTCCTAACCTCGGCCAGATGAAACTTAGCAGTGTGACAAAACAGGCTATTAAATAATATACACTAAAAAAAAAAAAAAAAATGAAATGGAAGCAAAATATTGATTGTGCGTAAAGGGGGTATAAATGTAATATAAAAACCTAGGAATATTAATATTATTCCTGTCCTGTTTCTTGAAAGGCAAAGTAAAACATAAAGTAACATTTTGCCCAATAAAAGAAATGAATGATTTGACAAATTCCTGCCTGCTAGTTACACCACTGGTGTCAATGTTCAACCAGGGCCAAATTTCCATGCATTTTTAACTCTTAGGGCAAAGGCAGGCTCGGACTGGGGGGTGCAGGGCCCACCGGGGCTCCCGCCCCAGGGGCCCTGCAGGTGCCCCCGCTGGCCATGTCCCCTAACCCCCCCGCAGGGGCCCTCACCCAGCTTCCTCCCCAGAGCGTGCATAAATTTAACGCGTCAGGGGAGAAACGGTCAGGCAGGGGGAGCGCTTCAAGGGTCGGGTCTGGGCCGCCGGGGCCCACCAGGATTTTGAAGGGACAGACATAAAGAGGGTTATGTAGTAAAAGGCAATACGTTTGCACAGGAGCAGTAACCCATAGCAACCAATCAGCAGGAAGCATTTACTGGTCACCCTTTAAAATCTTATTGGTTGCTATGGGTTACTGCACAGTGGCAAACTTAGTGCCTTTCATTACATATAGGGGTAAAAGAAAAGACCCTTTTTTTTTTTTTTAAATTAAAACTTCTTTACCTGTTATAAACTCATTTAAAAATCTCAGCTGTCAATATTTTGCTTTCTCCGCCTCTATGTCTCAGCAATTCCTGTCACTTTTGTGCACTTTCTGTTATTCATTGCATTGCCTACATGCCCCCTCCCTCCTCATTAGGGGTCATTTACATCTACGGTCTTCGATCTGGGTTGGCGGGAGGCATGTTTCTGGTAGAGTATGTGTTGTTGGGGGTGGAGGGGTGGAGACAGGCATAACTGAGGCCACATCGAAGAGAGCATAGTGTGTAGGGTAGGCTAGAGGGGGAACTGAGAAAAGTGGGGTTGCTACCCAGCCAATATTTGACTGTCAAATCGCCAGATACGGGCAGGTATTACAAATGTACTGGCAATATAGTTGCCGGTAAATTTGTAAGGGCTGCATCCCCTCTTATTGATTCCTTCCCTCCCTTCTTATTGATTCCTACCCTCTCCATCGCGATTGTCCCCATTTTAACTAGGAGCCTACCTCTGCCCTGCCCATTCCTGCCCATTTCCCTGCCCTGTTATGTCACCAACCCACCCCATCATCATTGCCCGGCCCCATCCTGAAGGCTGGTATTAATGCCGCACAAAGGTGACATCCAAAATGGATGTGAGGTGGGGAGGAGGCGCATAAGACTCAGGCTGGGGTCAGAGGACTAGTTGCTACAAATTTACTGGTAAGTACATTGCAGATAAATTTATAATACCAGCCCTGGGGTATATAAACTGGCTAGGCAACCCTACTAGTAATTAACTACAAAGTAGCCCAGAAAAATGGCCACAGGGCCTTCTATATTTCATGCTCTGATTATTGAGTTCATTCTCAGTCTTATACCCAGACTGTGTCCTAATGCAGTGGTCCCCAATCTATTTTGTGCCAAGGACCGGTAGCAAGCAGGTAAATTTTTCCACGGACCGAGGGGGTGGGGGGAAGGGGTGCGCGCAGTGCACGTTCATTCATGCCTTTATACGTGCGGCACATTCAACTACGTCTTTATACGTACAGGCTTTCCTACGAGCCTCTATATGTGTGGCACGTTGATCGGCGCCTCTAAACCCCCATGTCATTATAGGCGCAACGCTTTTATACGTGCATATTCAGAGTGGCCAGGAACAGAGGTGGCCCACTAGAAAGCAGCCCGCAGACCGGTGGTTGGGGACCCCTGTCCTAATGCCCCAGACTCGCCCCCAACACCAGCTTTATAAATTGCCCCTCTAAAACAAACAGCACAACCACTTTGTATTGCTTTGTATCAGGCATTAGTTGCCTGCTTGTACCACTCAAGGGCGTGGAGGCATCGCCACCGATCATAAAATCCATGATTTATCTTCTGCCAGCCTCAGTTGCCTCCTCTCCCGCTCCTCTGCCTATGAATAGCCTGGCATATAAAGGAGCCTCCTCCTGTCAGTGTTTGCAGGGAGGCTATTGTGTGGCTTGGGATGGAGGGGGCATCTCTGGTGAATAATATTAACACATATCCATAATCTGACAGCAAATGATCTGGGGCCTGAATTTTTCCTAAAAAAAAATGGAAGGGGGGAGTTACTGCGGAGAGAGTTTGGGGGATTATCATTTTCTTTTATGTGAAAATGCAAGATATTTCAAATGTTTTCTTTGTAATCTGTTGTTGTGTGTGCCACACATGCTGCCAATGTGCTTTGGTGCCATCTGTATTCTAAATTATCCTTTATAATGCACAAGGAGGGAAGCTGGAAATGGGACACAGACACAGAGCAAAATAATGTAACTCCGGCACCTCAGCTAAATAAGGTTACAAAGGACTGAGCAGCAATTTATAGTCTGTATATTAATAGGCAAAGACCCGAGCAAGGAATCGCAGCTGGTTTAAGCTTTGCCTTGCATGATCTTTCTTTCTTCTGCTAGATCAGAGATAAACTATAAACAAGAAATGCAATAAATACAGTTGTTTGGGGAGCAGGAACAGAAAAATGGCTTTTCAATTCAGACAATAGAGCCACCTTTTAGATACAGTAGAACCCCCATTTTATGTTTTGCAGGGGGAAAAAAGTGGTGCCAAATCCAGAAAAATGGAAAATCAGGGAGATACATTATGCATTATATATTGGTGATACCTTAAAAAAAAGTGTAAAATGAGGGAAAAATGAAAAATCAGGGTATGTGAAATTAAGGTTGGGATAATAGACCCTGGGAAGGGACTGTGGCTGTGGGATTGCAGGTATAGTAGGGAGAGATGGTGCCTATAGTAGCAGTGGGGGGATAATAGCCTCTGGGAAGGGACTGGGGCTGTGGGATTGCAGGTATAGTAGGGAGAGATGGTGCCTATAGTAGCAGTGGGGGGATAATAGCCTCTGGGAAGGGACTGGGGCTGTGGGATAGCAGGTATAGTAGGGAGAGATGGTGCCTATAGTAGCAGTGGGATAATAGCCTCTGGGAATGGACTGGGACTGTGGGATTGCAGGTATAGTAGGGAGAGATGGTGCCTATAGTAGCAGTGGGGGATAATAGCCTCTGGGAAGGGACTGGGGCTGTGGGATTGCAGGTATAGTAGGGAGAGATGGTGCCTATAGTAGCAGTGGGGGGATAATAGCCTCTGGGAAGGGACTGGGGCTGTGGGATAGCAGGTATAGTAGGGAGAGATGGTGCCTATAGTAGCAGTGGGATAATAGCCTCTGGGAAGGGACTGTGGCTGTGGGATAGCAGGTATAGTAGGGAGAGATGGTGCCTATAGTAGCAGTGGGGGGATAATAGCCTCTGGGAAGGGACTGTGGCTGTGGGATAGCAGGTATAGTAGGGAGAGATGGTGCCTATAGTAGCAGTGGGGGGATAATAGCCTCTGGGAAGGGACTGGGGCTGTGGGATAGCAGGTATAGTAGGGAGAGATGGTGCCTATAGTAGCAGTGGGGGATAATAGCCTCTGGGAATGGACTGGGGCTGTGGTATAGCAGGTATAGTAGGGAGAGATGGTGCCTATAGTAGCAGTGGGATAATAGCCTCTGGGAAGGGACTGTGGCTGTGGGATAGCAGGTATAGTAGGGAGAGATGGTGCCTATAGTAGCAGTGGGGGGATAATAGCCTCTGGGAAGGGACTGGGGCTGTGGGATAGCAGGTATAGTAGGGAGAGATGGTGCCTATAGTAGCAGTGGGATAATAGCCTCTGGGAAGGGACTGGGGCTGTGGGATAGTAGGTATAGTAGGGAGAGATGGTGCCTATAGTAGCAGTGGGGGGATAATAGCCTCTGGGAAGGGACTGGGGCTGTGGGATAGTAGGTATAGTAGGGAGAGATGGTGCCTATAGTAGCAGTGGGGGGATAATAGCCTCTGGGAAGGGACTGGGGCTGTGGGATTGCAGGTATAGTAGGGAGAGATGGTGCCTATAGTAGCAGTGGGGGGATAATAGCCTCTGGGAAGGGACTGTGGCTGTGGGATAGCAGGTATAGTAGGGAGAGATGGTGCCTATAGTAGCAGTGGGATAATAGCCTCTGGGAAGGGACTGGGGCTGTGGAATAGCAGGTATAGTAGGGAGAGATGGTGCCTATAGTAGCAGTGGGATAATAGCCTCTGGGAAGGGACTGGGGCTGTGGGATAGCAGGTATAGTAGAGAGAGATGGTGCCTATAGTAGTAGTGGAGGATAATAGCCTCTGGGAAGGGACTGTGACTATGGGATGGTAGGTATAGTAGGGAGAGATGGTGCCTATAGTAGTAGTGGAGGATAATAGCCTCTGGGAAGGGACTGTGACTATGGGATGGTAGGTATAGTAGGGAGAGATGGTGCCTATAGTAGTAGTGGAGGATAATAGCCTCTGGGAAGGGACTGTGACTATGGGATGGTAGGTATAGCACAATGACACGGGAACAGTAAGACAAGATTGTGATATTGTCACATTATATCAGTGCTGGCCGGCAGCCATTAAATGTTGTTGGGTTCTGAGAGCTAGAGTTTAACAACAACTGATGGATGAAGCATATTTGTGCCAGTTCCTTACATAAGTAATGCAGCCCCTCCAAGTCTAATTGGCCCCCAGCCCCACCACAACAGATGGTTTTGCTCTGGATGTAACTTTACTGAAAGGCTTTCGGTACATAAAGTCATTTTGCTTCTATGTAACTGATGCACCTGCGAATCGGGTGCCAACTCTTCCACCTCCTTGAAAATCTGTTGAATCTCCCGTGTTGCTCTGGAAACTCACATATTAAATAAATGTCTTTTATAGCGAAGGCATATTGGCAATTAGCAGTGAAATTAATATGAAACTTTTTGTGCAATTGTGCTGTGGCTGATTCTAAGGGTGAGCCATTGTATAATTACGTATTTGAATTATTTACAAACTTGTTTCTGAATTTTGTAGGTATGAGCTCCAGTGTAGCCCTGCTGCCTGGTACAGGGGGTGCCTGTGGGACAGAAGGAGCAGTGCAAATTAATCATGGGTACAGAATGAACATGGAAGAATCTGCATCAAACCCAGCAAAGTATTCATGTATTCTGTGCCTGACGTCATTAGGCCATGCACCATCCATTATCTAGATATGCCCTATGTTCTGTGTGATTGGAAATCACTTGGGCTTAGAATCCTCATCTGTAACAAATCTGAAGAGCCATGATGTCCCACAGTAACAAGCTGAATCCTGTGTTACCTGTATATCATTGTCTATATCAATCTTTATATAATATATCTTATCTGTCCTAAATTATGTCATGTGAGTTGTATAATAATTGAATTGAACCCCTTTTCTTTATATAAGGTATGATAAAAGTGCCCTTTGAAATTTTTTTTCCCTTTATAACTCAGCCTGCAGCCTTGTGCCTTTATATGGGCACAGAACCCCTCAGTGACTTCTAATATCCTTATCATTTACAGTAGGGGGTACATTATCCCTTATAATACATGAGTGATACTCAGAGTTCCCTGTATAACTCAGCCTGCAGCCTTGTGCCTTTATATGGGCACAGAACCCCTCAGTGACTTCTAATATCCTTATCATTTACAGTAGGGGGTACATTATCCCTTATAATACATGAGTGATACTCAGAGTTCCCTGTATAACTCAGCCTGCAGCCTTGTGCCTTTATATGGGCACAGAACCCCTCAGTGACTGCTAATATCCTTATCATTTACAGTAGGGGGTACATTATCCCTTATAATACATGAGTGATACTCAGAGTTCCCTGTATAACTCAGCCTGCAGCCTTGTGCCTTTATATGGGGGGCACAGAACCCCTCAGTGACTGCTAATATCCTTATCATTTACAGTAGGGGGTACATTATCCCTTATAATACATGAGTGATACTCAGAGTTCCCTGTATAACTCAGCCTGCAGCCTTGTGCCTTTATATGGTCACAGAACCCCTCAGTGACTGCTAATATCCTTATCATTTACAGTAGGGGGTACATTATCCCTTATAATACATGAGTGATACTCAGAGTTCCCTGTATAACTCAGCCTGCAGCCTTGTGCCTTTATATGGGCACAGAACCCCTCAGTGACTGCTAATATCCTTATCATTTACAGTAGGGGGTACATTATCCCTTATAATACATGAGTGATACTCAGAGTTACCTGTATAACTCAGCCTGCAGCCTTGTGCCTTTATATGGGCACAGAACCCCTCAGTGACTGCTAATATCCTTATCATTTACAGTAAGGGGTACATTATCCCTTATAATACATGAGTGATACTCAGAGTTCCCTGTATAACTCAGCCTGCAGCCTTGTGCCTTTATATGGGCACAGAACCCCTCAGTGACTGCTAATATCCTTATCATTTACAGTAGGGGGTACATTATCCCTTATAATACATGAGTGATACTCAGAGTTCCCTGTATAACTCAGCCTGCAGCCTTGTGCCTTTATATGGTCACAGAACCCCTCAGTGACTGCTAATATCCTTATCATTTACAGTAGGGGGTACATTATCCCTTATAATACATGAGTGATACTCAGAGTTCCCTGTATAACTCAGCCTGCAGCCTTGTGCCTTTATATGGGCACAGAACCCCTCAGTGACTGCTAATATCCTTATCATTTACAGTAGGGGGTACATTATCCCTTATAATACATGAGTGATACTCAGAGTTCCCTGTATAACTCAGCCTGCAGCCTTGTGCCTTTATATGGGGGGCACAGAACCCCTCAGTGACTGCTAATATCCTTATCATTTACAGTAGGGGGTACATTATCCCTTATAATACATGAGTGATACTCAGAGTTCCCTGTATAACTCAGCCTGCAGCCTTGTGCCTTTATATGGGCACAGAACCCCTCAGTGACTGCTAATATCCTTATCATTTACAGTAGGGGGTACATTATCCCTTATAATACATGAGTGATACTCAGAGTTCCCTGTATAACTCAGCCTGCAGCCTTGTGCCTTTATATGGGGGGCACAGAACCCCTCAGTGACTGCTAATATCCTTATCATTTACAGTAGGGGGTACATTATCCCTTATAATACATGAGTGATACTCAGAGTTCCCTGTATAACTCAGCCTGCAGCCTTGTGCCTTTATATGGTCACAGAGCCCCTCAGTGACTTCTAATATCCTATCTATCATCTATCTATCTATCTATCTATCTATCTATCTATCTATCTATCTATCTATCTATCATCTATATATCTATTTTATCTTTTATCTATTTTATGTGTCTACCTATCAATCTGCCTATCTTTCTATTTAAGCATCCATTTCTCTTTCCTCTGTATATCTATCTATCTCTAGTCTATCTATTTACGTGTCTATCAGCTTCTATTTGTCTGTCTGTGTGGTTGTTTTTCTAATCTATGGGTTTATGTCTGGTCATTTTCTCTCTCCCCCACCCATATGTCTATAAAGTGATTTGCTGGTGGGTACAAGAATGGGCTGGACGCCTCGTTAGCAGAAAAGGGATTTTGAGTTATAATTAACAAACAAACTCAGCAGTAATTGATCCAAGGAGCATTCTGTGGCCAGGAAGGAACCATGGGAATTATTCAGCAGGGGTTCTGTTTGCTTCCCTCTTGTTGGACTTATTTCTTGTTCTCAGCCTCCCTCTGGAACTATCCATCCATCTAATAAGCATCTTTGTATACAGCCGGGCATATGTCACAATGCACATCTTCCGCATTTCATACTCCACGGCCCTTCTGTCATTTGATGTTTATTCTCCTGACATCATTTATTTTCCATTTCATTCCCTGTATGAAATATTCAAGGAGATGAGAAATTGCACTGCATGGTGTGCAAGGGGATTCTGAGAGGTTCTCTGGGGGGCTCAGGAGCAGAGCTGGAGTGCAAATTGTGGCCCCCTCCCTAGACCATGCAGGTAGCAAGAATGAAGATTATGGGACAGTATTTATACAGCTAGTCATGATGGAAGCAGTTTGATTTAACCTGCAGTCCTTTAGTTGTCATTGAAGGACCATAGTTTGGATTGTTCTACTATGGGGTCTACTAAAGGCAGCCCTTAGGCTTGTTAGGCTTCTATTCCTGCATCTGGGAAATGCCCCGGGGGTCTGTGGACAGTGAAATTGGATAGTACAGCAAATACTTGCTTTTCTTCAGAAAATAAAGATCTTTATTATTTATGTGCATTGGGATTTCTTGGCTACATAAGTGCAATGCATTTACAATACAGTATTAGCCACTGGGCTAGCACACGTCAGGTTAAAAATAACATGCACGGGGACTGGCTTGACCCACCAGGATAGCAGGAGAGCTTTCTTAGTGGTCCCTCCAGCTTGCCCACTTACTTGACCTAAATTCTCTGCAAGCATTGCTTCAGTACCCTGGGCCACTGGGAGGGGTAAAAGAGCTGGACCCCCAGTCCAATTGCACTTTGGTATAGTCTTGAGCTTAGAAATCATGAGAATCTCAATTATCACTCAAGGCTATGTACAAGTAGGACATCAATGGACCCAAGGGGGCAGGCCTAAATATTGCTTTTTAGGGCCCCAGGAATGATGAGACCACTTAATAATAACACTGTAGCTAAGGCTGAAAATAGATAGCTTCTGGTTAATTAGCGGCACCTAACGTGGGCCATGGGCACAGCAATGCACTTGTTTGGAGCGGATTTTAAAGTCACTTGGCCACCTGTGTCTTGGGCTAAATCAAACTGAATCAGTAATTTTGTCCCTAGGACAACAATCAGATCACATTAGGGGCCCATAGAGACTCCTCAGGGGACAACAACATCCATGCAGCTCTGAACAGGCTATTATCCCCCCCCTGCTACAATAGGCACCATCTCTCCCTACTATACCTGCTATCCCACAGCCCCAGTCCCTTCCCAGAGGCTATTATCCCCCCACTGCTACTATAGGCACAATCTCTCCCTACTATACCTGCTATCCCACAGCCCCAGTCCCTTCCCAGAGGCTATTATCCCCCCCTGCTAGTATAGGCACCATCTCTCCCTACTATACCTGCTATCCCACAGCCCCAGTCCCTTCCCAGAGGCTATTATCCCCCCCCTGCTACAATAGGCACCATCTCTCCCTACTATACCTGCTATCCCACAGCCCCAGTCCCTTCCCAGAGGCTATTATCCCCCCACTGCTACTATAGGCACCATCTCTCCCTACTATACCTGCTATCCCACAGCCACAGTCCCTTCCCAGAGGCTATTATCCCCCACTGCTACTATAGGCACCATCTCTCCCTACTATACCTGCTATCCCACAGCCCCAGTCCCTTCCCAGAGGCTATTATCCCCCACTGCTACTATAGGCACCATCTCTCCCTACTATACCTGCTATCCCACAGCCCCAGTCCCTTCCCAGAGGCTATTATCCCACTGCTACTATAGGCACCATCTCTCCCTACTATACCTGCTATCCCACAGCCCCAGTCCCTTCCCAGAGGCTATTATCCCCCCACTGCTACTATAGGCACCATCTCTCCCTACTATACCTGCTATCCCACAGCCCCAGTCCCTTCCCAGAGGCTATTATCCCCCCACTGCTACTATAAGCACCATCTCTCCCTACTATACCTGCTATTCCACAGCCACAGTCCCTTCCCAGAGGCTATTATCCCCCCACTGCTACTATAGGCACCATCTCTCCCTACTATACCTGTTATACCACAGCCACAGTCCCTTCCCAGAGGCTATTATCCCACTGCTACTATAGGCACCATCTCTCCCTACTATACCTGCTATCCCACAGCCACAGTCCCTTCCCAGAGGCTATTATCCCCCCACTGCTACTATAGGCACCATCTCTCCCTACTATACCTGCTATCCCACAGCCCCAGTCCCTTCCCAGAGGCTATTATCCCCCCACTGCTACTATAGGCACCATCTCTCCCTACTATACCTGCTATCCCACAGCCCCAGTCCCTTCCCAGAGGCTATTATCCCCCCACTGCTACTATAAGCACCATCTCTCCCTACTATACCTGCTATTCCACAGCCACAGTCCCTTCCCAGAGGCTATTATCCCCCCACTGCTACTATAGGCACCATCTCTCCCTACTATACCTGTTATCCCACAGCCACAGTCCCTTCCCAGAGGCTATTATCCCACTGCTACTATAGGCACCATCTCTCCCTACTATACCTGCTATCCCACAGCCACAGTCCCTTCCCAGAGGCTATTATCCCCCCACTGCTACTATAGGCACCATCTCTCCCTACTATACCTGCTATCCCACAGCCCCAGTCCCTTCCCAGAGGCTATTATCCCCCCACTGCTACTATAGGCACCATCTCTCCCTACTATACCTGCTATCCCACAGCCCCAGTCCCTTCCCAGAGGCTATTATCCCCCCACTGCTACTATAGGCACCATCTCTCCCTACTATACCTGCAATCCCACAGCCCCAGTCCCTTCCCAGAGGCTATTATCCCCCCACTGCTACTATAGGCACCATCTCTACCTACTATACCTGTTATCCCACAGCCCCAGTCCCTTCCCAGAGGCTATTATCCCCCCACTGCTACTATAGGCACCATCTCTCCCTACTATACCTGCTATCCCACAGCCCCAGTCCCTTCCCAGAGGCTATTATCCCCCCACTGCTACTATAGGCACCATCTCTCCCTACTATACCTGCTATCCCACAGCCCCAGTCCCTTCCCAGAGGCTATTATCCCCCCACTGCTACTATAGGCACCATCTCTCCCTACTATACCTGCTATCTCACAGCCCCAGTCCCTTCCCAGAGGCTATTATCCCCCCACTGCTACTATAAGCACCATCTCTCCCTACTATACCTGCTATTCCACAGCCACAGTCCCTTCCCAGAGGCTATTATCCCCCCACTGCTACTATAGGCACCATCTCTCCCTACTATACCTGTTATCCCACAGCCACAGTCCCTTCCCAGAGGCTATTATCCCACTGCTACTATAGGCACCATCTCTCCCTACTATACCTGCTATCCCACAGCCACAGTCCCTTCCCAGAGGCTATTATCCCCCCACTGCTACTATAGGCACTATCTCTCTCTACTATACCTGCTATCCCACAGCCCCAGTCCCTTCCCAGAGGCTATTATCCCCCCACTGCTACTATAGGCACCATCTCTCCCTACTATACCTGCTATCCCACAGCCCCAGTCCCTTCCCAGAGGCTATTATCCCACTGCTACTATAGGCTTCATCTCTCCCTACTATACCTGCTATCCCACAGTCCCAGTCCCTTCCCAGAGGCTATTATCCCCCCACTGCTACTATAGGCACCATCTCTCCCTATTATACCTGCTATCCCACAGCCCCAGTCCCTTCCCAGAGGCTATTATCCCCCCACTGCTACTATAGGCACCATCTCTCCCTACTATACCTGCTATCCCACAGCCCCAGTCCCTTCCCAGAGGCTATTATCCCACTGCTACTATAGGCACCATCTCTCCCTACTATACCTGCTATCCCACAGCCCCAGTCCCTTCCCAGAGGCTATTATCCCCCCACTGCTACTATAGGCACCATCTCTCCCTACTATACCTGCTATCCCACAGCCCCAGTCCCTTCCCAGAGGCTATTATCCCCCACTGCTACTATAGGCACTATCTCTCCCTACTATACCTGCTATCCCACAGCCCCAGTCCCTTCCCAGAGGCTATTATCCCCCCACTGCTACTATAGGCACCATCTCTCCCTACTATACCTGCTATCCTACAGCCCCAGTCCCTTCCCAGAGGCTATTATCCCCCCACTGCTACTATAGGCACTATCTCTCCCTACTATACCTGCTATCCCACAGCCCCAGTCCCTTCCCAGAGGCTATTATCCCCCCACTGCTACTATAGGCACTATCTCTCCCTACTATACCTGCTATCCCACAGCCCCAGTCCCTTCCCAGAGGCTATTATCCCCCCCACTGCTACTATAGGCACCATCTCTCCCTACTATACCTGCTATCCCACAGCCCCAGTCCCTTCCCAGAGGCTATTATCCCCCCACTGCTACTATAGGCACCATCTATCCCTACTATACCTGCTATCCCACAGCCCCAGTCCCTTCCCAGAGGCTATTATCCCACTGCTACTATAGGCACCATCTCTCCCTACTATACCTGTTATCCCTCAGCCACAGTCCCTTCCCAGAGGGAGCTATGCAGGCAAAGGAGAGATCAGTAGAGAATAAAGAGAGAAAAAATGGATTTCTAAAGTAAGAAAGGGGAGAGACAAATGTAAAAGGATCTCTAAGAGGCTGGATCAGGCCCGTATTTAGTCATAATGTCGGGGAACCCTGTATCAGTAACATCTCTCTGGTAAACCAACCTGCTAATAAATGTGTCACACAGAGACATTAAAGATTTACTAGTCAGTGTCACACAGCACTGGCAGCCAGAGGGTTAATACAGATTTACACTTCTGCATCACAAAGCACTGCCAAGCAGAAGGGTTAATAAATGGTTAACTCTTCTGCATCACACCGCACTGGCTGCCAGAGGGTTAATAACCATTTCATAGCCTGGGTCAGCCTTAGGGATAGGGCTAATTTGTGTCAATCAACCAAAGGGTTAACATATCTTTCATTAAAAGGCAAATTGTTAAGAGTGCATCAGACTCCTTGGCAGTGGAAGGGTTATTTTTTTTTGGGGTGGGGGGCGCCAGAAAGGACGTGAAACCCAGCGGCACAGAGACATTTATCAAACCTTTGGGTGTCACAGGGCTGTCACACACAATGGCAGAAGGGGCTGTCTGTGCAACACTTTAATCATCTGCCTGACTGGCAGCTATGACACATAATGACACTGGCAGATGATATATATATTGCTTTGCTTTTCTTTCTCTTGGTGACTGATGGGTTAATACAAAACTGATTGTTTTCTATAGATGTCACATCATGCTGGCAGCTAAGCATTTCTATATCTGGCACCCACTGCAACTAGAGGGTTAATGACATGTCTGCTAGTGAATATCACACACTCACAACCGCCTAAGGGTTAATTTGCTGATCTAATACACCCATTACAGCTGGGGGGGTTACATGAAGACCTGCTATTCTGTTATCACACACTAATGGCAACTTGAAGGGTTAATAACAGATTGGTTATTCAGTATAGTGCACCCCCGGAAAGCAAATTGTCAGGGAAGGGTCTCCTCTCAAAATGCTTTTATGTGGGTCTTGTTCTGGTGGCAGCTAAAGGGTTAATTATAGATTAGTTTCACACACCCAGGCTGTTACACAGATACAGCAGCTAAAGTGGTAATCATTGATTATCAAATGTGTCACACAGTCGCAGCAACACAGGGTTAATGGCTCAGCAGCTCTCTGTCACAGTCATGGCAGCTACATGGTTAATGATAGAGTAGCAGCTCTGTGTCACACAGTCATGGCAGCTACATGGTTAATGATAGAGTAGCAGCTCTGTGTCACACAGTCATGGCAGCTACATGGTTAATGATAGAGAAAAAGCTCTGTATGACACATTCATGGCAGCTACATGGTTAATGATAGAGTAGCAGCTCTGTGTCACACAGTCATGGCAGCTACATGGTTAATGTTAGAGTAGCAGCTCTGTGTCACACAGTCATGGCAGCTACATGGTTAATGACAGAGTAGCAGCTCTGTGTCACACAGTCATGGCAGCTACATGGTTAATGACAGAGTAGCAGCTCTGTGTCACACAGTCATGGCAGCTACATGGTTAAGGATAGAGAAAAAGCTCTGTGTGACACAGTCATGGCAGCTACATGGTTAATGATATAGAAAAAGCTCTGTGTGACACATTCATGGCAGCTACATGGTTAATGATAGTAGCAGCTCTGTGTCACACATTCATGGCAGCTACATGGTTAATGTTAGAGTAGCAGCTCTGTGTGACACAGTCATGGCAGCTACATGGTTAATGTTAGAGTAGCAGCTCTGTGTGACACAGTCATGGCAGCTACATGGTAAATGTTAGAGTAGCAGCTCTGTGTCACACAGTCATGGCAGCTACATGGTTAATGTTAGAGTAGCAGCTCTGTGTGACACAGTCATGGCAGCTACATGGTTAATGTTAGAGTAGCAGCTCTGTGTCACACAGTCATGGCAGCTACATGGTTAATGTTAGAGTAGCAGCTCTGTGTGACACAGTCATGGCAGCTACATGGTAAATGTTAGAGTAGCAGCTCTGTGTCACACAGTCATGGCAGCTACATGGTTAATGTTAGAGTAGCAGCTCTGTGTGACACAGTCATGGCAGCTACATGGTTAATGTTAGAGTAGCAGCTCTGTGTGACGCAGTCATGGCAGCTACATGGTTAATGTTAGAGTAGCAGCTCTGTGTCACACAGTCATGGCAGCTACATGGTTAATGACAGAGTAGCAGCTCTGTGTCACACAGTCATGGCAGCTACATGGTTAATGACAGAGTAGCAGCTCTGTGTCACACAGTCATGGCAGCTACATGGTTAATGACAGAGTAGCAGCTCCGTGTTACACAGTCACGGCAGCTACATGGTTAACGATAGAGAAAAAGCTCTGTGTGACACAGTCATGGCAGCTACATGGTTAATGATAGAGAAAAAGCTCTGTATGACACATTCATGGCAGCTACATGGTTAATGATAGTAGCAGCTCTGTGTCACACAGTTATGGCAGCTACATGGTTAATGATAGAGTAGCAGCTCTGTGTCACACATTCATGGCAGCTACATGGTTAATGTTAGAGTAGGAGCTCTGTGTGACACAGTTATGGCAGCTACATGGTTAATGTTAGAGTAGCAGCTCTGTGTGACACAGTCATGGCAGCTACATGGTTAATGTTAGAGTAGCAGCTCTGTGTGACACAGTCATGGCAGCTACATGGTTAATGTTAGAGTAGCAGCTCTGTGTGACACAGTCATGGCAGCTACATGGTTAATAACAAATTAGCAGCTCTGTGTGACACAGTTATGGCAGCTACATGGTTAATAACAAATTAGCAGCTCTGTGTGGCACAGTTATGGCAGCTACATGGTTAATAACAAATTAGCAGCTCTGTGTGACACAGTTATGGCAGCTACATGGTTAATAACAAATTAGCAGCTCTGTGTGGCACAGTTATGGCAGCTACATGGTTAATAACAAATTAGCAGCTCTGTGTGACACAGTTATGGCAGCTACATGGTTAATAACAAATTAGCAGCTCTGTGTGACACAGTTATGGCAGCTACATGGTTAATAACAAATTAGCAGCTCTGTGTGACACAGTTATGGCAGCTACATGGTTAATAACAAATTAGCAGCTCTGTGTGACACAGTTATGGCAGCTACATGGTTAATAACAAATTAGCAGCTCTGTGTGGCACAGTTATGGCAGCTACATGGTTAATAACAAATTAGCAGCTCTGTGTGACACAGTTATGGCAGCTACATGGTTAATAACAAATTAGCAGCTCTGTGTGACACAGTTATGGCAGCTACATGGTTAATAACAAATTAGCAGCTCTGTGTGGCACAGTTAATCAATTAGCAACTTTGTGTCACACAATGACGGCAGCTGGAGGGTTAACAGATTAGCATCTTTGTGTCAGACGGACACAGCAGCGAGAGGGTTAATAATAGAGTGCCAGCTCTGTGCCACACACTAGGGAAGTGCCCCTGACTGGCTTGGGGTGATTTGGGTGAATGCAGAAATGTCACTTCCCGCCCCTACAGGGCCCCTATCAGCGGGTCCCACCCCCAATTCCTGGGAAAGGGGGGCCCGGGGCCCATACACTGCCCGGAGCCCCTGTTGCATGCAGCAGGTTCCGCACCGGCACCTAATGGGTTAGTCCCTCCCGATCCATCCGCTGCCAGGTGGGAGCTGGGGACCGCGATGCCATTGGCTGGCCCTGCGTGACGTCACAGGCGCTTAGCCCCCAGCCGGCCGCGGTGCGGGCCAGTCAGTGTGCGGAGCTCGGTGGGACCGGCTGGGATCCTGGGGAGGCTCAGTGATAATAATGGCGAGCGGGAAGGGGACTGCGCTGCGGGGCTACTGAGTCCGGGGCTACTGAGTCCGGGGCACCATGAGTTTCCTGGAAGGGCCGCTCCCCCGGGAGCACTCAGGTAAGTTCTGCTCTGGGGGCTGCTCCTTCCCTGGGACCCCAAATCCTATCCGTATTGGGGCAGGGGAGACATACTCATGTGTAAGGCAGTCTGGCTGGGCTGGGAAGGAAATACAGGTGCCAATGGGTAAAAAAAAAGTTCCCCTGGGAGGTTAGATGGTTAATATTTAGCAGAAAAGTACCCCTGAGTATTTTAAATACAAATGTACTCAGTAGGGCAAAAGCCATCTGATAGGTGCCCCTGGGTTGGTAGTAGGTAGGTTGTGATAAGCAGGTGCCCCCCGGGTAGAATAAAGGGCAGGTAATAGGCAAGATCCCCCTCAGTGGGAAAACTTGCCCTGAAAGTCAAGTGCCCCTGGGCAGGTTAGAAGGCAGGCTGTGTAAGGCAAGTGCCCCCGGGCAAGTTGGGAAAGGGCCCCCTGGGCAGGATAGAGGGCAGGTTGGGAAAGGGCCCCCTGGGCAGGCTAGAAGGCAGATTGGGAAAGGGCCCCCTGGGCAGGCTAGAGGGCAGGTTGGGAAAGGGCCCCCTGGGCAGGATAGAGGGCAGGTTGGGAAAGGGCCCCCTGGGCAGGCTAGAGGGCAGGTTGGGAAAGGGCCCCCTGGGCAGGATAGAGGGCAGGTTGGGAAAGGGCCCCCTGGGCAGGATAGAGGGCAGGTTGGGAAAGGGCCCCCTGGGCAGGATAGAGGGCAGGTTGGGAAAGGGCCCCCTGGGCAGGATAGAGGGCAGGTTGGGAAAGGGCCCCCTGGGCAGGATAGAGGGCAGGTTGGGAAAGGGCCCCCTGGGCAGGCTAGAAGGCAGGCTGTGATAGGCAAGTGCCCCCTAGGCTGGTTGGGAAAGGACCCCCTGGGCAGGCTAGAAGGCAGGCTGTGATAGGCAAGTGCCCCCTGGGCAGGCTGTAATAGGCAAGTGCCCCCTGGGCTGGTTGGGAAAGGACCCCCTGGGCAGGCTAGAAGGCAGGCTGTGATAGGCAAGTGCCCCCTGGGCAGGCTGTAATAGGAACGTTCCCCATCAGTAGAGTAGAAGACCAGCAGTTGTAGGCAAGAGTCCCTGGATAGGTTAGAAGGTGGTCGGTGATAGAGAAGTGCCCCTCGGCTAAGGGGGTAGGTAGGATTTAATAGGTGAAGTAGGGTAGGAGGCAGGCTCTTATTGGCAGGGTCCCATTAGCAGGGTGGAAGGCACGCTATGATATTCAAGTAGATAAAATTATTAAGCAAATATTCCTTCCTTAAGCAAGTACTGGGCAGTTTGCTAAAGGTGGGTGCCCCAGTGCTGGGTATAAGGATTGTAATGAGCACAAAAGTACACCTGCCGTGGGGCAGTTCCCAAGGATTGGGTAACAGACATCAGAGAAGCAGAGAAGCGCTCCTGTACTGGGGATAAGGCAGTTACTGACACAGAATGTTCCCTTAGGCACGGGAAAAGGCAAAATCCCCTCACTGTGCCGGGCAAAAAGCATGAAATGGAAAGTGCACTTGGACAGGGCAGAATGTTCCTAGGGGAAGGCAGGTGCTCTCATATAAGGATTTGGGTATCCAGCAAGCAGCTAAGTGCCAGGGAGCATAGAAGAATGCAATTAGAGAGCTGCTGGGCAGGGCTAGAAGCAATTAGCAATTAGGCACGTGTGGCAGGATAAAAGACTGGTGCCAAAATGCCTGCGGGTGGATATTAAGGGGCGTATTAAGCAGGCAGTTATTACATCATCTGCCCCAAAGGAGGGTACAGGTGCACAGAACCCAGGCACTGTGTGCATTGTTGGTGCAAGAGGGTAGACTGGCATAATGGAAGGTAAGTACTGGATTTCCTACTCATGTACTGGTGTGGCTACTGGCACGGGGGTCACTTTATGAGCTGAGTTAGCTGCATGGAGATCAGGCACAGGCAGAGAGCATGGGTATACTAAGGAATACTGGGTGGGTATACTAAGGAATACTGGGTGGGTATACATGGGTATACTAAGGAATACTGGGTGGGTATACTAGGGAATACTGGGTGGGTATACTAAGGAATACTGGGTGGGTATACATGGGTATACTAAGGAATACTGGGTGGGTATACTAGGGAATACTGGGTGGGTATACTAAGGAATCCTGGGTGGGTATACTAAGGAATACTGGATGGGTATACTAGGGAATACTGGGTGGGTATACTAGGGAATACTGGGTGGGTATACTAGGGAATACTGGGTGGGTATACTAAGGAATACTGGGTGGGTATACATGGGTATACTAAGGAATACTGGGGGATATACATGGGTATACTAAGGAATCCTGGGTGGGTATACTAAGGAATACTGGATGGGTATACTAGGGAATACTGGGTGGGTATACTAGGGAATACTGGGTGGGTATACTAGGGAATACTGGGTGGGTATACTAAGGAATACTGGGTGGGTATATATGGGTATACTAAGGAATACTGGGTGGGTATACTAAGGAATACTGGGTGGGTATACATGGGTATACTAAGGATAACTGGGTGGGTATACTAAGGAATACTGGGTGGGTATACATGGGTATACTAAGGAATACTGGGTGGGTATACTAAGGAATACTGGGTGGGTATACATGGGTATACTAAGGAATACTGGGTGGGTATACTAAGGAATACTGGGTGGGTATACTAAGGAATACTGGGTGGGTATACATGGGTATACTAAGGATAACTGGGTGGGCATACTAGGGAATACTGGGTGGGTATACTAAGGAATACTAAGTGGGTATACTAGGGAATACTTATACTTATACTATAGACTTAGTAATCACCAGCATAAATATCTCTGGAAGAGTTAAAATCACCAAGAATTGGTCATTTCACATATTTCAATGAGTATTCATGCTAAATTGTGTAGCGCTGCTGTGTATGTTGCACTATATAAATACTTCATGATGTTAATAATAATAATAATAATAAATGATGGGTTATGGTCATATACATTACTGTGTAATGCTGGGTTTAAGGACAGATGGGGCAGAAGGCAGTTGCTCTGGCAAGGGGTATTAGGGCATGGAGTGTGAAAGGGCAGTAGGCAAAGGAACTGTGGATTGTGGCACAGGATTAGCACCAGCCGTACAGGGGCCCAGATTGATTTTTATCATTTCCCAAATTAGCAGTTTTGATTCTTGGGAAGCATTTAATGGGATTATTTTGCCCAATTAGGGGAAAGATTTGCTTTACTGCGATGCCTGGCAGTGAGCAAAGAGAGCAGGCAGCTAGGGCAAGGTCTGCTGGGGCAGAGGCTGGTCCGGAGTGCACTTGCATGGGAAAATGTGGTATTTGATGGGAAAGATAAACATGGAAGTCTGGAAAACGAGAAGGTGCAGCATGAAGTCGGCACTGGGTATGGGCTGGCAGTGAGCTTGTGTCATGGGATTCTGAGGAAGGATTCTTAAAGGTCAAGTAAAATAAACAAAAAAGCATCAGTGGTGCCAGTTTGTAAGGTACCCCCTGGTGATCTGCTTCCAAACAGGGAGGTGCCATCGTACCTGAGGTTCCTGCTGTCTCTTGCCCAACCTGGGCTTGGCACGTGTGCAGTGTAGTGCTGCTTGGGAGCTGTACAGTGCAATTAAACCATTATCTGCCATTATCGCTGAGGGGCACTGGATGTGTGTAAGAATCGAGTGATGCTTTCCTGGGGGTGCAGGAATGGGGGGCATTCTCTCAGTGAGGGGTAAGTGAGTGTAGGAATGAAGTGCATACAGGAGAGAGAAATAGAAAGGAATTCTGCAATGGCTGCTTGGGCGAGAGTGAGAATAAAATGGGCAAAGTACTGGGCATTCAGCAGTTCAGTTGTTGGGACGAGGGAGTGTGGGAATGGAAAGCACTTTGTGGGAAGAGATACCCCGGGGATGGGAAATGGAAGTAGGTTTTGTGGGCAGCAGTACAACATGGTGCAGTAATGAAAGTGATGGGAAATGTGAGAGTGCAAGCTGTGGGGGCACCGCTGGGGTTGTAAACCATCTGAAAGTGTAACCCTTTATTTGTTGGTGGAATATGGGGAAGGAATGGATTTGAGCTTGGTGCAAGGGGGTGAAACGGGGAATAGAATTATAGGTATAATAACAGTAGGAATGGATCTGAAACGGGGTGTAAGAAAATGTGGGAATGGTATTGTGTTGATGTGAATTCTTTAGGGGTGCATTCTGGGGTGCATTCTATTGGAGGAGTGTAATAATGCATTTCTATGGAAAACCAAAGCTCCCAATGCTTTGAAAGAAGGAGAAGAAGAATGAGGGAATGAAATAAGGGGGTGTAGGAATGAAAGTACATTATGCCAGTGCTGAAGGGTATAAGAATGTACTGCTGAATGGTGGGGTGATATAAGTGGGTACAGGGATAGAAGGGAAGCTATAAGGTGGTACAGAAGAAGGAGTGAAATGGATTGAATGGAAAGGGTAAGAGGAGGCATAGTGGGGGGGGGGGGGGTATAAAGGGTACAGAGCTGCAATTGGGAAGCACAGTGGGGTGCAGAAATGATGGGGAGGTGCAATGGAGGAATAGAAGAGAACCTAATTGGGAAATGTATGCGAGTGGATAGCAGTAGGGGTGTATTCTCTGATAGAGAGTGTAGGAATGGCTGTATATTGTATAGGAGGAGGTGAGTAGGAATGGCTATGTACTGTATAGCTGGTTACTGTGTGTTTCCAGGAGCAGCATAGGGACTCAGGGGTTAACATTGATGCTTTGCAGCACTGTGGCTATGAGTTCAGCTCCACCCAGGGCACTATCTGCAGGATATTGGTAAATTCCCCTTATGTCAGTGTTGGTTTCCTCCGGGTACTTTTATTTCCTCTCAGACACACAGGCAGCTTATTGGCTCATCATAAAAATCGGCCTTAGTGTCTGAATGTAAAATTAGATTGTAAGCTCTCTTGCCCCAGGGACTGGGGTCATTGGTTATGCTATTATCACACTGCACCATAACTTATTTTTCTATAAGGGACACCTGGCTTACTACATGGGCAGAGGTGGCTACAAATGGCCATTCTGGCTGCTCCTTAGCCCTACCATGCCCACGCATTTCACCAAGTAATGTGGATTCTTTTGGATTAATTAGGGTCACTATCTCACCCCTTTAAACCAATCACATATAACATCCACATGCTGAATGGTGCACAGTCAGCTCCTGCTACGTGGCTGTCTGGAAACCAGTGAAGCCTGTAGCATGCTTCTGTTTTAACTGCTAATTAGTCCCATAGGATATGGGATAACATTTTAGGCCACGCCCAGTGACCCCCCCCCCCACCCCCTGATATTAACCAAATTGCAACCACATTCTGATAAAGCCCCTCTATTTTGGGACTGTCGCCCCTAAATTAGAAACTATGTATAGGGAACAGTTCTAAGCCTGGCATTTTGCCACATCTCAGGACCCCCCCCCCCCCCGCCATGCCCCCAGTTACATAAATCTGTTATATAAATCCATTACAGTCTTGTTTGCAGAGACATCAACCCCCTGGGTACTGAGCCTGAGTGATTTCTGCCCATGGCATGACGCGTGCCCCTTCTCCTCCCCTGGCGGGGTATAAATACGGGTGACTCCTGGGGGCAGGGTTAGCAGTTCTTTGCAAGGCTAATGAGCACTTCATTTATATATATGCTGCATACTGCACTGGTTACTCTGCAGCCATGCAGGAACATCTAAAGTGAATGCTTATTAGCTATGTTAGTTACTCGTGTGTTTGGTTTGGGTGGTTCTTCTGGGGGTCTTGCCCCCTTGTGCCACCCAGTGAACTAGCAGGTGAAACAGGCGCTACTGGCACCCCAAGTGCATTCTATTCTGAAAGCAGAGGACGCTGACACCACAATCACATTATACAGTGAGACTCAGTGAGTATTGACATCTCATGCATATTATATACAGTGAGAGGTAGTGGGTTCTGACATCCCAAGCATTTATATACAATGAGAGGAAGTGGGTTCTGACATCTCAAGCACATTATATACAGTGAGAGGCAGTGGGTACTGATACCCCAAGCACATTATATACAGTGAAAGGCAGTGGGTATTGATACCCCAAGCATATTATAAACAGTGAGAGGCAGTGGTATCTGACATCCCAAGCATATTATATACAGTGAGAGGCAGTGGGTTCTGACATCCCAAGCATATTATATACAGTGAGAGGAAGTGGGTTCTGATACCCCGAGCGCATTATATACAGTGAGATGCAGTGGGTTCTGATACCCCGAGCGCATTATATACAGTGAGAGGCAGTGGGTTCTGATACCCCAAGCGCATTATATACAGTGAGAGGCAGTGGGTTCTGATACCCCGAGCGCATTATATACAGTGAGAGGCAGTGGGTACTGATACCCCAAGCACATTATATACAGTGAAAGGCAGTGGGTATTGATACCCCAAGCATATTATATACAGTGAGAGGCAGTGGGTTCTGACATCCCAAGTATTTTATGTACAGTGAGAGGTAGTGGGTTCTGACATCCCAAACATATTATATACAATGAGAGGCAGTGGGTTCTGATACCCCAAGCGCATTATATACAGTGAAAGGCAGTGGGTACTGATACCCCAAGCGCATTATATACAGTGAAAGGCAGTGGGTACTGATACCCTAAGCACATTATATACAGTGAAAGGCAGTAGGCAGTGATACCTCAAGCACATTATGTGCAGCAAGGGGATCCTGCTCTCTGTTTGATGTGGATTCCTATTTATTCCACTAATCACATTGTTTCTGGTTGTTTTGCTGTACAGCAGTGAACTTGCTTTCTCTAGAATGCCAGACCAGACTATAATTAGCCACGGTGGGGGGAGTACAGCTTGCCCATTTGGACATTTATCCAGACTAGCTATAAAAGTGGCTTTGATGCCCACTGATGTCGACTTGAATAATGAAGTCCCTGCAGGCCGCTCGCTCCATTAATGGACCAGTGTTTAATTAGCTGGGATACTCAAGGGTCCTATTCATGTGGAGCTCACATATTGCTGCGTTTTCTGGAGCTAACCCAAGGCCAGCCATACTGTATCCCTCCGGCCTTAACTCCCCAGTCAAGGACACACATGTCTCCTGTAAAGTGGGTGCATAGGGACCCCTAAATACTTTGGGGCCCTCAGTTTCCCTTGCAGAATGCTTTACAATAGATGATTGCAGCTCCGCAGCACTTATGGTTCATGGTGGAGGCTGGGCCCTTACACAGTTTCTGCCCAGGGGCCCCCCTGCTGTCGGTGTCGGCCCCTGTAACTATACAGGAGTGAGTATAGCAAGTCCAGATAGTGTTAGGGGGACAACTGTGGAATAGTGTGTGCATAGTAAGGCAAGTTTGTACCATAACCCTTTATATCATGTGTTCCAACCTGTAGCCTTTATTGGAAATAGCAATAAACAGGAGCTGGAAGACCACCCATCCCGTGGGCTCAGAATCCCACCACTGTGGGCTACTGAAAATCTCAGAGATTCAACAACTGTTCTCAGTAATGAGACATCTCTGTATCCAAAAGAAGCTGCCTCTCTCTTGGATGAAGGGCCACAAAGGATGAGAGGGGCCACACTCCTTTCAATGTACCTTTATCTGTTCCAGCGGTGCAGCCCCCCCACCCGCTATTATTATTAGATGCATTAGAACGGCGGAATCTCAGTGAGTCACTCTCATTGTGCAGCTGACAATGCGGCCGGCCCCGTGCGCGCCGATGCTGTCTCTAAAGGGCAAATGCACCCCACTTTCCAGCCTTGCCAGGAATATTCTGCTCATTTGCATCGCTCCGTGCCAGAATATAATATATTTGTCCTTAACATAGCTCTGATCCATAGCAACTTGGGTTTGTAATTCCCCACAGTTATCACTGGCCCAGATTTACTGAAGGCCACATGGACAAAACTGAATTCTAATTTTATTCTACAAAGTCATGTGTCCCTATGCAAAACCCTATCTTTTTAAAGGGGATATAAACCCTGCGGCGCAGCACTGCTTAACAAGACTTTACTCAGTTGTTGCTGGGCTACAAATCCCAGAATAATGTAACATATAATGAAGGGTGAGGCATGCTGGGAGCTGTAGTCCAGCAACATCAGGGTTGTATTCTTAAAGCAATATTGCACAATAAAACTTTTCCCCAAATCCCCACAGCCAGCGACTGCTTTAATATGAGAAAAATCCCCCAATGAGAATCCCAGCTGATCTGTATAAATCCGGCTCCATGTTCTCTGTTCCTGCAATTGGAGTTGGGAGCAATAAGGCAGAAGACTGTTCGGTTGCAAGCTGCTGTGGTTCAGGGTTCTGGTCAGGCCTCCTTAGCCCATAATACGAGAGCACCAGGTCATAGTTCTAGGCATATCTACGTGTAGAACATTAAATAAGTGTTTATCCTAATTGTATTCAGGCTTTCTCTTTGAACTTGCATGGTTTTGGGCCTCCCTAGGGGATGTCCGGCCCCCAGTTGGGGAAGCTTTATTTTTAGAAAGCAATTGAAGTTCTTTCAGTGGAATTTCTGCTTTGGTGTCTGCAACCTCAGGTAATAGATGGGCCAGAAGTAACCCTGGTTACAGACAGGGGGCATCTGTGGGTTCTGGCAAATGCCAGAGGGGCTGCTGTAAGATGCCATAGACCAGGGATCCCCAACCAGTGGCTCGGGGCAACATGTTGCTCTCAAACCCCTTGGATGTTGCTCCCAGTGACCTCAAAGTAGGTGCTTAGTTTTGAATTTCAGGTAAGGAGGCAAGTTTTGGTTGCATAAAGACCAAGTATAATGCCAAACAGAGCCTTCTATAGCCTGCCAGTCAACATAGGGGCTATTAAGTAGTTCTTAGCTACTTAATTATAGCTCTTATAGCTCTTATTGGCACCCCAGGAACCTTTTTCATGCTTGTGTTGCTCTCCAACACGTTTTCCTTTTAAATGTGGCTCAAGGGTATAAAAGGTTGGGAATCCCTGCCATAGACACTCACTATTTATTGGGCTGGGGGGCTGTTCGTGCCTCTGGGTACTGGGAATGCCAGTGGGGCTGTAAGGTGCCATAGACACTCACTATTTATTGGGCTGGGGGGGAGCTGTTTGATATTCTGGGTACTGGAAATGCCAGGGGGGCTGTAAGGTGCCACAGACACTCACTATTTATTGGGCTGGGGGGGCTGTTTGTGCCTCTGGGTACTGGGAATGCCAGGGGGGCTGTAAGGTGCCACAGACAGTCACTATTTATTGGGCTGGGGGAGCTGTTTGTGCCTCTGGGTACTGGAAATGCCAGGGGGGCTATAAGGTGCCACAGACAGTCACTATTTATTGGGCTGGGGGGGCTGTTTGTGCCTCTGGGTACTGGGAATGCCAGGGGGGCTGTAAGGTGCCATAGACACTCACTATTTATTGGGCTGGGGGGAGCTGTTTGTGCCTCTGGGTACTGGGAATGCCAGGGGGGCTGTAAGGTGCCACAGACACTCACTATTTATTGGGCTGGGGGGGGGGGGCTGTTTGTGCCTCTGGGTACTGGGAATGCCAGGGGGGCTGTAAGGTGCCACAGACAGTCACTATTTATTGGGCTGGGGGGGCTGTTTGTGCCTCTGGGTACTGGGAATTCCAGGGGGCTGTAAGGTGCCATAGACACTCACTATTTATTGGGCTGGGGGGGAGCTGTTTGTGCCTCTGGGTACTGGGAATGCCAGGGGGGCTGTAAGGTGCCACAGACAGTCACTATTTATTGGCCTGGGGGGGGGGGCTGTTTGTGCCTCTGGGTACTGGGAATGCCAGGGGGGCTGTAAGGTGCCACAGACAGTCACTATTTATTGGGCTGGGGGGCTGTTTGTGCCTCTGGGTACTGGGAATGCCAGGGGGGCTGTAAGGTGCCACAGACACTCACTATTTATTGGGCTGGGGGGGGGCTGTTTGTGCCTCTGGGTACTGGGAATGCCAGGGGGGCTGTAAGGTGCCACAGACAGTCACTATTTATTGGGCTGGGGGGGCTGTTTGTGCCTCTGGGTACTGGGAATGCCAGGGGGGCTGTAAGGTGCCACAGACAGTCACTATTTATTGGGCTGGGGGGGCTGTTTGTGCCTCTGGGTACTGGGAATGCCAGGGGGGCTGTAAGGTGCCACAGACAGTCACTATTTATTGGGCTGGGGGAGCTGTTTGTGCCTCTGGGTACTGGGAATGCCAGGGGGGCTGTAAGGTGCCATAGACACTCACTATTTATTGGGCTGGGGGGGCTGTTAGGCCCTGTGTAATTGAAGTCCTCCTTCTCCTAACCCTTCCTATATGCATTGTGTGAGCAATAAAACCTCCATTGGTGGGTATGTCTGGTCTGAATTCCGCTACCCAAAGTCGGAACAAACCAGACTCTCCATACTGTGAGGCGTTGCTGCCCCTCCGTGCCTTCAGACAATGTGCACTTTTATATTGCCGTTATCAAAGGCTCCATCCCCCGCACACAGGCACATTGCTGAAATATAAACCAAGGAACAAAACTTTTTTTCCCCCTTTATATGAAATTCTTTTACAGTTTATTTTAGGATTCTACCATTAAATACATTATGTAGCATTCAAAAATATTTTGGTAAATATATAAGTAGAATAAATGCATAAGGGTTACATGTGCAGGAAGTGTGGCATATGCAGTGATCTTTCTGGCATGCCTGGGGTTAATAGAGTGCTTGATGTCCCTTTCTGCAGTGATCTTTCTGGCATGCCTGGGGTTAAAAAAGAGCTTGTTGTCCCTTTCTGCAATGATCTTTCTGGCATGCCTGGGGTTAACAGAGTGCTTGTTGTCCCTTTCTGCAGTGATCTTTCTGGCATGCCTGGGGTTAATAGAGTGCTCATCGTCCATTTCTGCAGTGATCTTTCTGGCATGCCTGGGGTTAATAGAGTGCTCATTGTCCCTTTCTGCAGTGATCTTTCTGGCATGCCTGGGGTTAATAGAGTGCTTGTTGTCCCTTTCTGCAGTGATCTTTCTGGCATGCCTGGGGTTAATAGAGTCCTCATTGTCCATTTCTGCAGTGATTATACAGACTTATCTGTGCATGTAAATGCATGTGTGACAGTGGGTCTTTCATTTAGTGTCGGTTATTATCCAGCTAGGAGTCTGATGGGGGTTTGATCACTGTCAGATCTCCAATGACAAGTTCCATGGGATTTATTAGAGGGGCTGGAGATAAGAGGGAGACTTATCTCTGTCGGGGTCCCTTGTAATACTTCAATGGCGCTAGGTCTGAGCACTGCTAATAAGTACAGTGTTATCCAATTGGCATAATAATATATCAGCTATATGTATGGACAGGTCAGTGAGGGTGCTCTACCCACCTACTGACGCCCGTTGTGGGATCCCCCATTACGTGTAGCAGATCAAATGGCGCCTCTTGAACGCCAGCTGCTGGGAGTTGTTCCTGTTGCAGCTGCACTGTTCTGATTTCATTTTTGGCTCAATGGGACCCCGCGCCCCATAGCAGCCTTCAGCTGTCACTCACTCATGAGATTTGTAGTTCAACAATCAAGGCTGAAGGTTTATTGCCCTGCCACTGCTTAACCCAGCCTTCATTCACTCTCCACTCTTGTAATGTATAATACATCATACACTGTATACGTATAGAATAAAACTGGGGTACACTTCTATTGACCAGGGTATTGGGGTGCCACTGTACAGGCAATGGGTAACTGTTGGGGGTATTTGTGGCTTTGTGATTTCATTGCTGGCTGTTAGCATCGTGCCGTCTCTTGCAGGGGAATAATAATAACCCCAGGAATGGGCTGTGAGAGAAGATAAGGATGGAGATATGGAGCGAAGGCATTCACCTTTATGAGATGAACACAAAGGGGAAAAAATGAGGGTATTGAGTCCCTTTAATAATGTCAGGATTCAAACAATAAGGCATTCAGCGCGATGAAGAGCTCACAATCTAATTAACACCAGACTGTTGTCTGATTCTTTTTTTTGCTTAACTTCAATCCTCCCCCCCCCCCATCCTCAGTTCTATTTCTCCTTTTTTTCTGCCCCCCCACCCTCCCTTGGCTCTGGATAGCAGAAGGAAGGCCTCATTATAATTTCACATGGAGCGGAGGAAGGAAAGCTGTGATAAACAATCGGCTCGCTGCTAGCACTCAGGATGCTTAGTGACATGTACAGTGTGGCTAATGAGCGGATTGGACGCTCACGTGCGCCGGCTCATCCGCCCAAGCACAGACGCATGCAGGAGCCATAGACAGAGAGCCGCTATATTGTACCTTGGTTAAGGGACAGTGGTGGAGCCCTGGGCTGATTGCAAAATTATCCAATATGGGGCCCTACTGCCCTATCATTTTAGGCTAAAGACAGACTGGGAGGCAGATAACAGTGGGAGACAATAGCATAATGCCAGCGCTGCCCCATGAAAGCGTGCCATTGTGCCCAGAATCCGCCCAGTGTGCACAGGGACCATTGTATTCTATTCATTCCTGTTATAGAGGTGGCTACCTTCAGGTTAACATTTAATATGTTATAGAATGGCCTATTCTTATCAAGTTTTCAATTGGTCTTCATTTTTAATTTTTTACAGTTTTTGAATTATTTGCTTTCATGTTCTGACTCTTTCCAGCTTTCAAAGGGGGTCACTGACCCCGGCAGCCAAAAACCTATTGTTCTGTGAGGCTACAATGTTATTGTTACTTTTAATTACTTCTCTTATTATTTAGGCCCACCTCTATCGATATGTCTGTCTTTCTTTCAAACCACTGCTTGGTTGCTAGGTTGAATTGGACCCTAGCAACTAAATAGCTGCTGAAATTCCAAACTGGAGAGAAAGCTAAATAATTCAAAAACCACAAATAATAAAAAAAATGAAGATGTGCATTGCTGGTGGTTGCCATTTAAGTCTATGGCAGGCATATTAGTGGTGACTGGCAGACCCTGTGGTTGCTAGGGGCCCAGTAAGGCCCTAATTATTGAGCAAGTTTAATTTAGCTTAACAGCATAGGGCAACTTGCCAATGTTTTGGCCCTATACTGAATTCTCTGTGGGGCCCAGTAACATCTGGTTACTACTGCATTCTCCACCAGCAGAAATGTACGAGCCAAGCCATGGGCACTCCAGGCAAATTGGCTTTTTTATTACCTGTATAGATTAACTGTCAGTTTCATACATATGGACAGCTATGTTACTATAATTTCCTGGGCCCCCCAAACACTGGGAAAATAAACTTTCTCCAAAATGTCCTAGAATTGCTGATAGGTCAGGGTCAGTTTGTGTCATTGCATTTCATCCCTGGCCCGTTTCTGTTCCATGAATGACTCTGTTGCCACCAGTAACATCACTAAGTGCCAGTGATTACAGGAGAATTTAGGGTGTGCCTTACAGGATATCCATGGCTCCTGTGCGTAATTAAGGTATTTGTAGAGGAAAGGTATTAGCCGTACATTGTGTAGTGATGCATGTCTAACACACATTCCTTATTTATGGAAGGCCACGGTTGTGGCTGATTAGCGGCACAGAGTTGTACCCGGCACAAACCCGCTCATCACCACTGCGCCATATGTTACAAGAAACAGTAATCCATGGGGACACACAGCCAGCTCACACACACACATATATATATCCTTACTGCTGAGATGCAACTGTGCACAAATCTGATGAAGAAGAGAAGAAGAACCCTGTGGGCGTCTGTGTTGGATGAATGAGAAAAGACAGTTCCGGTCCATTAATGATTATGGTCATCATCTAAAGGGGCAACGAATTGAGTTAATGGTCGACTAGGGAAGGAGATACTCAAAGGCTGCATTTCTATGGCACTCAGTGGTGTTTGTATGATACATTCGTGGGCGTGCTTTTGGCTCCATTATATATATGTGGCACAGTCATGTGTCCCTTGCCCTTTGGAAAATATCAGGGGAGTCTATGAAGAACAGTGGGCTTTTGCACCCCTTTGTGCTCTTGTACTTTTACCAGGGGTCCCCTAAATTGCCAGATCTAGTTATTAAAGCATAGAGGCTACACTAAATGAGGTTGAGAACCTGAATTTGGTAAGTGTGTGCCTGAGTGGTACAGTTGAAGAAGTTCTACAAGCCTAGCAGGGCGTGCAGACTGGAGAAGCTGTTGGCCTCCTTTTTTTAGAGAGGGGACTAAAGCAGCTTAAAATAGAGGTGGGTGGGGATGGAAAAGAATAGTGGAAATTAGGTCTGATCCAACTAAATCACTTGTCTGATTGCATTGATTTTGTCTTTGAAACAGTCAGCAAAATGAAGGTGATGGTAGGCTGAAGGCTAAAGAGCTGAGATACAGTCATGATGACTAGAAGAAGCATTGGGGGATGGAGAACGTAAATACACCAGTCAACTTGATTTTCTACCCAGCCCATCAGATGCATGAAAATTTGATTACCAAAGGGATCATTTTTGGCCCATACCCTATCTAGTAGGCTGCTAACTACTTCAATAGTAGCCAACCTGTATCTTAGAGTAGGCAACTCAAGGGTAAATTTTGCTTATATTGAAAGCAGAGTATTAGGACCATAAATATTCCAGAAAGAAATATCATCGCCTGGCATCATCTCCTTCCATGGTGTAGGGATTCTTTGGGGAAACTCTTATAGTCACCTGGTTGCTCTCCAGAATAGGTTGAGGGAATTAATGGCAGCATTGCAGAGTATTGCCACCAGTATAAAGGAATGTAAGCTTATGGCAACAGTGTCAAGTGGAGTCAGAACTTGGTGGGCGTAGAAGCTAAGAGAAGAGTTAAAGGAACATGCTGGAGATGATAGGTATGACTGGGAACGCCCAGTCTCTTGGCTATGTCAATAATGGTTCAGAGGAACAACAGCCCATATATAATGTAAATAGCCCAAAGTTAAGAGGTTTTGACGTAGAGTTTGTGCTGTGATTGACATATTTGCCCTAGCACCTTGGGAAGCTTTATTGAATAAACCTATCAATGCCCTCAATCAATATCTTCACAGATTGGGGACTTGTATTTTTTTAATGCCGCTGAGCAAACAATAGCTGCCTCTTGGGATTCTCCTGTTTATGAGTTGACTGAAGGGGTGGGTGGGGGGGGGACTTTTGATAGTAAAAACTGACCGCAGTTCTAGTGACCCCTGGGGGTCTCTTTTCTCATTTTCTCCTAGACTGAACATTGAAACAATTGCTCGTTAATATTGGGCAGCAAGTACTTAAAGCTTCTCTAATTTTCTTGAGGGTACTTTTTTATGGTGTATTCTCCCAAGAGACTTTGTTATATAACCGTAGTCTTTTCTTCGATCTTAGAAATGGGACTTTTTGGATTGTTCTTGGTGTTCCTCATTGTTTACCTGTATGCAAAGGCTTTAGTATTAAGGGAATAGATGGAATGGATAGAGGGGGAAAGGTTTGGAAAGGAGCTTAGGAGCTTATTATGATGCCTCCCCCCCCCCCCCCGCTGCTGAATTGGATGGATCTAGTGTTTATGGTTTGTTGAAGACTAAGGGACGATGGATGCATTTTTAGACACAGAGCCTTTGGGCCATACACTTTCAGACTGTGGCATTGTACTGCATTATGGTTGCTAATTGCATTGATTTATTTATAGTTCTTTATTTGTATAGGGCTGACACATTTATTTATCTCTTAAAAGAGGTTAAGTCCACGTTTCCCCCCACCGATCACATCCAGTGCGTGTAATATGCATGTGGTACTATATTCTCTCTTTCCAGCCGTCGTTTCTCCTGCCACCCGCGGCCTCTGTCCATCAGCTAAAGGGCATTACTGTCTCAGCATTGGGAATAAATAGAGCAAAGGTGATGCCTTTATTGTCTCAGTGAGTAGGCTCAGCGTAGCGCAAGATGGAAGGTCTCTTTCCTCAAGCCTAAAACATCTCGCATGAGACTTAAGTGGTTCTAAAAGCCCTTTAACCTACTCAGGCAAGAAATGTATCACCCTCACTTACTCCCTCTGCTTGCAGGGCAGGGAAGACTTTAGCGTGGACCCAATGAAGGCTAAAGGGTTTATTATCCAATGGTAGGCAACACATTAGACACAATAATGGCCCCTAGGGCTTGTTCCTACCTGTGCTTGCCTAATGTTGTGATGGTTGTGCCAACATTGCCACATCATACAAGTACAGGGCCCCCATTAGGTGTTGGGCAACCTGTGCCTATATATATGCTATTCACTACCTTGTGCTAAAACTTGCCTACATCAAACATAGGTTTCTTCCTTTTCTTTTACTTGGCTTTTCTCTCTCTCTTGCTCCAACCTTTCCATCTGTTTTATATATATACTGTATATTTACCTTTTTTTTTGCTCTATAGAGGACCCATTTCCCCAGCTCCGGCACCTGTACAACAGGTCATGTGGTTGGCGCTCCTGTCACATTCATTAGGCTTTATACTTTAGCCTTCTCTTCATATTTTAATGCTCCCATAGCAACCACTGTCTGCGCTTACTTGAAATCTTTTGCTTCTCTCTTTACAAGACTGTCTTCCCCCCTGTCTCGCTCTGTCTTATTTACCTGCTGTTTCCATTCTCTGTCACCCTCCTCTACCCTCGCTCTTTTTCCTCCTCCTCTAACCCTGTATTTAATATTCTTTCTATTAGTGACTCTCCTAATGTCTCCCTCCTCAGTTCCCTGTGTCTCTTTCTTCTGTCTCGCTCTTTTTCTACCATATATTTGTCTCCCCCCTCTCTTCCTAGTATCTCACCTACTTTCTCTTCTTCATTCAACCCATGTCTCTTGTTGTCTCGCCCCCTCTATTCCACACACTCTCCTCTCTTCTGTGTTACTTCTTGCTGTCTCTCTCCATTAGGAATTACTTGTGCCCTTACTTAGTGCCCAAAAGGTGTGATCTCCCAGGAGATCTTGGGCTTGACCAGTAGATCACAATACTCAGTCATTATATCACATTGATAAAATATTTAAGGGATAGTAATGACTGCATTCACTCTCAGCATAATCCCATAAAGGGTAGAAGTTTCCATGGCACTGTAGCAGCACCCTGGCCGTGTAGCTCTTGATAAGTACCTCTCATGCTATAGACCTCGCTAGTAATATCTGGATACCCTTTGAGATACAGACATGAATGCCAAGGCTGGTTGGATGCTAGGGGTTAGTGCACTTGGGCAGACTTGTACCCGTGCTAGAGTAGAGCAGCTGCCTTCTACTTACTGACAGTATCTCCCTCCAGCTCAACACTCAACTTTATTATCTGCTTATTGTCATTCCATAGCGTCTCCATCTGCATGTCTCCAATTTATCCCCCTCCTTTTCTATTGATTTCCTTTAATCCTTCTTTCTTACTATCTTTCTATATCTATCCATTTTCCTTACTTCCTTTGGTATCTAATTTTAACTCTCTCCCTTTGTATCCCCCCTTTCTCCCTCCCTTGGTATCTCCTCTCAGCTCTAACTCCCCTGTAACCCTTGATATATGCTTCTTTTTCCTCTCCCCATTAGGACCTTCTGTTCCACTTTCCCCTTAATATTTAGTGGTTTCTCCCTCATCACATACTTTCTCCTTTAATCCCTCACCCTTGCTATCTTTCTCCCTTTTTCATTTATTCATTCTATCCCATTTTTATGTCATTTTTCCTCTGTTCCTTTGTATTTCCTGTCCCATCTTCCCATTGGTGCCTTCTGTCCCACCTCTCTCTTGATATTTAATTTGCTTTCTCCTTAGCTTGGTGCCTTCTGTCTTCTGCCTTAATCCTTGCATTTCATTCTCTACCTTGGTATCCCCCCTGGTACCTCTCCCATTATCCCATCTTATTTCTATCCCTTTCCCCACTCTATCTCCATTGTCCTCTGTCCCTTTCATTCCCTCTGTTTTCCTTCTTTCTTTCCTTCCTTTCTTCCATCCATCCTTCTCACACAAGCACTATAGGATGAATACGTGGAGTTTAGCTTTAAATTAGTAGAAAAACATCTCTCAAAAGGCAGAAGGAAACATCTTGTCCTTTTTATTCCCAGCTATTTTGGGTTTGCCGATGACAGCTGGACCTGCATTATTCCTTATTGCTCTTGAGCTTTGTTCTTGATTAATTAGACTCATTTCCCAAAGTATGATTCCTATAAATAGTATCTCCTTTTTACTTCCTTCCTATATACACGTTCCTCTTCCAGCTTCATCCCTACCTTCTCCCTCTGCCTCCAACCTTCCATTTTTCCTCCTTTTCCTCATTACTGTCAGTTGCTTTATTCCCTTTTCTTTCTCTTCCCTCTCATTCCCTCTCTCTCTCTTTTATTTCAGTTTCTTTCTCTTTTCCTTCTGTCTCTCATTCTCACACTTTACCTTTTCGCTTTCAGCTTACCATTTCTGCGTCTTATCCCATTCTCTTAAGGTGACATACTATGAGCATCATTTTACACTCTGGGGCTCAGTATTAAAGATGTTCATTAATAAAAATATATATTTTTTCCCTATACTGTTAAAGTTAATTGGGCATTAATGTGCTAAAGGCTTAACTGGGCTTTTTTTTTACTATGTTCTTCAGTCATGAAAGAAGGAAACTGTCAACCTAGGGGGAAACAGTTTCCATCATTGTGTGAGCGTCAGTAGGAAAAGCTGGGCATCTAAGTGATTAAAGCCCTGGGTATCCCTTGGATTTCATTCCACTAAATGGCGCTTTCTCTTTAGTCCCTTGCCAGTCACTGGGATTTGCATGGGGATGGGCAGCAGCTGAACTTAAGTGATGGAACGTTGCTTACGTAGTCATTGGATTAAAGTTTTATATCGCTTACAACGACAAAACACTTCAGTGCCTCCTCGTGTATTCCCACTCTGCCCCTACATTACGCTAATAGGCACGGCTCTGACTGATGGCTGCATCTTATAATGGCATGGTTATGAGGGACACGTGGCGTTCATGTTATTTATTATGAAACAGGCCTAAATTCTGCCGCCTTTGCTCAAAGTTAGGTCATTACTTACAGTTTTTATCCACACCATCTATTAAACATGAGTGTTCCTCAGTAGGAGCGCATGTTTGGAAAAGGAACAGTAGGGTTCAATGGAACGCCAGGTTAATTCTAGGAAAGGAATAAAACTCAGCATATGCTATGAATCTGGGGGTTACGTAACACTGGTAGCTTCAGGGAAACACTATGCTATCCTAGGTAGGTTCCATCTAATATTGACATAAATATGTAGATAGTGATAACTATCTTGAGATGTTCCTCATCCTGAGATGTATGGATTAAATTATACCAGGGATTCCTAACCTATGGTCAAAGACCCATAAATAGACCCCAATGCTGTTTAGAGTGGGTGAAATTTGTTCCTACCAAAGAAATAGAAAATAAATTTTGATAGCTATGGATAGCCACCACATTCTCAAGTATTAGGTCATGGAGCTGATGCCCAGAACTCATCTTCTACAGATATGGATATATCAACCACATCCCAACACAAGCCAGTTATTGGGCTATGAAACTGAGGCCCAGAAATAATTTGGGTTAAAAACCTAGAGTTATACCTCATGACATGATCTCTTTGTGGGCAGTGTTTCTTTAAAAAGAACCATTATTGGGTAATGTATCTGTTACCTAGAACTTTATCTTCTGCAGATATAGATATCCACCATCTATATATATAGATATAGATATCCACCACGTACCAACACATGGCAGTTATTGGATTGTGAAACTAATGCCCAGATCTTGGTTTATAAAACCGAGGCCCAGAACTAATCTAGGTTCCTTGAGGAAAAGGTTAAAGGGGTTTTAAACCCTGGGATATAAACCCAGCCATAATGCTGTCCCACTGCGCCCCCTAGTTTTCCTATAGAAGTTGCCAAAAAAACATAATTATAGATGCAAGAAAGTTCACCAATGAGAAATCTACTAATGAAAAAAATGCAGAAGAACTGACCAATGAGAATGCTGATTCCCAGCACTGTGTCAGGCCCCTTGCTGGTACCTTACATATAGAGATAATGATGGCATTTTCCCCTCATTATATGGCACAGGAATCAGACATGGGGATAAGGGCAGACTTGTTCAGTGCTGGGAAACTGGGTTTAATGCTCCCAACTCCAATTGCAGGAACAGAGAACATGGAGCCGGATTTATACAGATCAGCTGGGATTCTCATTGGGGGATTTTTCGTATTTTAAAGCAGTCGCTGGCTGTGGGGATTTGGGGAAAAGTTTAGGAAACGTTTTATTGTGCAATATTGCTTTAAGAATACAACCCTGATGTTGCTGGATTACAGCTCCCAGCATACCTCTACCTTCATAATAAAAGTGCTGTGCAGCAGGGTTTATATCCCCTTTAAGAAACCCTTAAGTTATACCTTATGACTAAATCTTTGTATGGGCTGGGATTCTTTTATAAGAACATATGGACAGATATTCATATCCACCACATCCCAACACCTCTCAATTATTGGGTAAATGAGCTAAGGCCAGAAATAATCTTCTACAGGTATGAATATCCATCACATCCCTATTATTTGGTCATGAATCTGATGACCAGAACTAACCTTCTGCAGGTATGGGTATCCACCACATTCCAACACGTCACTTATTGGATCATGAAGCTGATGCCCAGATCTTGGTTTATGACACAGAGGCCCAGATTAATCTAGGTTCCTCAAGAAAAAGGTTAAGAAACTCATGATGAGATCTCGTATTGGGCTGGGCTTCTTTTATTAAAAAATCCCGGTGGGCCCCGGCCCTAGTGGGCCCTAGCAGCACAGTTCTACCCTTGCCGGCGCTCCCCGCTACTGACTGTTCCTCCCCTGACGCGTTCCATTTATACGCGCTAGGGGAGGACGTCAGGCGGGGGCCCTTCGGGGGGGTTAGGGGGGCCCCTGGGGGGGTTAGGGGATGTGGCTGGGGCACCTGCAGGGCCCCTGGGGCGGGAGCCCCGGTGGGCCCTGCACCCCCCAGTCCGACCCTGATTATTGGGCTATAAAGCTAATGCCCAGAACTAATCTTCGGATATGGATATCCACCACATCCCTATTATCTGGTCATGAATCTGATGACCAGAACTAACCTTCTGCAGGTATGGGTATCCACCACATTCCAACACGTCACTTATTGGATCATGAAGCTGATGCCCAGATCTTGGTTTATGACACAGAGGCCCAGACTAATCTAGGTTCCTCAAGAAAAAGGTTAAGAAACTCATGATGAGATCTCGTATTGGGCTGGGCTTCTTTTATTAAAAAATCCCGGTGGGCCCCGGCCCTAGTGGGCCCTAGCAGCACAGTTCTACCCTTGCCGGCGCTCCCCGCTACTGACTGTTCCTCCCCTGACGCGTTCCATTTATACGCGCTAGGGGAGGACGTCAGGCGGGGGCCCTTCGGGGGGGTTAGGGGGGCCCCTGGGGGGGTTAGGGGATGTGGCTGGGGCACCTGCAGGGCCCCTGGGGCGGGAGCCCCGGTGGGCCCTGCACCCCCCAGTCCGACCCTGATTATTGGGCTATAAAGCTAATGCCCAGAACTAATCTTCGGATATGGATATCCACCACATCCCTATTATCTGGTCATGAATCTGATGACCAGAACTAACCTTCTGCGGGTATGGGTATCCACCACATTCCAACACGTCACTTATTGGATCATGAAGCTGATACCCAGATCTTGGTTTATGACACAGAGGCCCAGAACTAATCTAGGTTCCTCAAGAAAAAGGTTAAGAAACTCATGATGAGATCTCGTATTGGGCTGGGCTTCTTTTATTAAAACATATGGACAGATATACATATCCACTGCATCCCAACACATCTCAATTATTGGGCTATAAAGCTAATGCCCAGAACTAATCTTCTTCAGATATGGATATCCACCATGTTCCAACACATCCCAGTTATTGGTCCTTAAAAATGAGGCCCTGAACTAATCTGGGTTAGTTTAAAAGTTTAAAAACCCTGAGTTATACCTCATGGAAAACCAAGGATCTCAGTGCGGGCAGGTTTCTTTTATAAGAACATATGGGCAGATAGGCATACCCAACACATCCCAATTATTGGGTCATCTTCTACAGGTTCTTCTGTAGGTTCTTCTACAAGAGCCTGACATCAAAGGCCTGAATTAATATAATAGGTGCAATAAAGACCTGTAGTGGATATTAGAAGTGGCTGATGGGAATTGCCCTTGGCAATAGTAGAGACTCCCGGTGGGCCTTATTAATTAAACTTTACATACATCGGCGGGTAACTTCAGCACGTGCCCTTCTTTTAAACTCACACGAGAGGAATAAAAACCCTTTGAAGAGCGAATCCCTAACTGTTTTATTATTCAGTTTCAGTAATAGGCGTGCGTTCAGATACATTATTTGATGTTAATTAAGCCAAAAAATGTTTGTTTTCTCCATGTATAACATGGCAGTGTTCATGAAGAATGATGCCCGGAAAGACCTCTCAGTATGTGGTGGCGGCAACATCTGCCGTGAGTGTGGCTGCTATGGGAGGTAGCTGTGCGCTTCTAATATAGTGTAGTCAGTGTTAATATAATCACTGTTATTATGTCTTTATCTGTGTGCGGTATTGTGCTTCTTCCTATAGTTGGATTTAGCAATTAATAACTACCTTTTCTTTCACTCTATGACTTCCACACCGTATGACATTTAGAACTGTATCTTGTTGCCGGGGTCGCTGACCCCAGCAAAACAGAGATGGATCTAAATGCTTGGCGTGGGAGGGCAGCATTTAAAAAGGTAATTTAAAAAGCCGCAAGGAAAACAATAAAGACCAGCAATGAAACTATTTAGATTAGTGCTGTATGAAACATAAAAGCTTATTTTATGTTGACATTGACGGTATGAAGGAGAAGGTCACGTATAATATGGGCTGGATGTATAGTAGGAGATCAGAAAGACCTACTGTGAATGGCGTTAGAAACCATAGGTTTAGGGTTCACGGTTGATAATGTTGACACCTGGCTGGTATTTTACTGGCTCATATGGCCAATGTTATTTGTAGGGAAAAGTAGTAACAGAAACAGTAGCGGTCATTTATCAATCTTCGGGGCACAAGAGTGATTCTGTGGGTCCCCAGCACTTCATTGTTGGATCGTAAATGGCCCCAAGTGTGTTTTCCAGAAAAAAAGCACTGGAAATAAGGTCACTCGCTTGGTGCCTGCAGAGCAGCAGTTGTGGGTAGAATGAATAGGGTCTTACCAGAGCAATATGGTGGCAGTAAGGCAAGATGGTGGCAGTAACACTTTATATTGGTTTAGTAGTGCAGCTGTTGAAGTGCAAATGGTGGCGCAGAATGGGGGGTACTGAATTATAGACAAACAAAGGCTAATGGGCTATAGGCCATTATAGACAAACAAAGGACCATAGGCCGGACAGTCTAGTATCTGCCATGTTCCTGTATCTAGCTCTTTGGCGGCAGGGCCTTATGTAGTTGAAACTGATCTGGTTCTGATGTATGCTTGTGTATATCTAGGAACAGGAATTACACAATAATCTCCCAATGTTGGGCTGTATTGCCATTGGAGGATCCTCTTGACTCTGTAATTAGTTTCTGGCCACCTACTTTGGAGAGCTGGGGAGTGCAGTCCAAGAGAGTCTTTTGGGAAGGCCACAAAGGGCCCAGTCTAGAGGGGCAAAGTTTTATGAGTGTCTCATCACCCCTACTGCCTGCATCTGCACTGGTGATTGGGTGGGAGACAACATTTGATCATGAGAGAGCAGGGTATTGGCAGTGAAACTGGCAGGGTAGCTATTGGAGCTAGGGAGAGAGTTGGGATGGTAATTATCTTTGACTGGGGTCCATGGGCGATTCTCTTGTAGAACCATCCTGGTGCCTCCGTTTCTTTATGTTTAGTTAATGATTGTGCAACATGGCGGCCATTTTGTATTATTGGTTACTGAGCCTTTGAGGGCATGGTAGCAGAACTGCTGAAATGAAACATCTTCTTTATGGTTCTGATTAAGGATTTCTGATTAAGGAGACGACCCGTGCTCTTCATGGGATGTTATGAAAACAAGATGGACCCCACTAACTGTGAGCCTTCAAATTAGTGGCCAATGCAGCGAACATAATAGGGTCTGCCATACCACATATATGGTGTAATGAATGAAATAGTTCCCAGCATGCCAATGGCAAGCTAATTATGCGTACAGTGTTTGGAAGCAGATATATTTCATTAACATGATGCGCTCGTTGAGCGGCTAACACAATTAGCATAATGCGCGCTTGAGGTTAACCAATAGTGGCGTGATTACATTACAGACTCTTAGTATATTCCATATCTATGAGACCTAATTTGCTCTGCTGTCTTTGCACATTGGAAGGGAAATTATCTCTGACTGCCAGTAGTGGGGGAAACACGAGGGGGCTAAGCTGCCTTTGGGGGGGCTGCTTTTGTGTTTTGGCCAACCGCCATGCTGAAACAGACCTTGCAGGCTCCAGTTGTTTATATAAAGTAACACTGACTGAGCCTATTTTTGGTATATTTTGGCTGGGGCCATGGAAGCTGCCATTAAAAAATAACTGTAATGCCCTGGGCCAACCAGTAGATGGAACCAATGCTCAGTCCAACTACTACTGAGACCAACCATTCTGTCTCCGCCCTATTAAATAGAGTTGAGCTTGGCTTAGTACTTGGCTTAAGTACTGCAGTCTGTTTAGGATCATTTATCCCAGTGGCTCAGGGTGCTGGTTCAGATGAGCCCAAATGAAAAAGACGAAGACGTTCATTTTCCTTTCATCTGTGTTTTCTATATGACACGGGGCTAATTAGGAACCCATCGATGTACCCTTAGCAACTCAGTATTAATGAAGCCAATAAGAGCCTATGGTCAGTATACTTGTGGTCCCTGGTGCAAATAAGCTCTGTCCTATGAACAGAAAGTTTATTAACTTATAATTATTATTATAAACATTTATTTATAAAGCGCCAACATATCCCGCAGCGCTGTACAATATGTGGGTTACATACACTGGACATACAGAGTAACATATAAAGCAATCAGTAACCGATACAGGAGGGGAAGAGAGCCCTGCCCAAAAGAGCTTACAATCTACAAGGAACTTATAATGCCATTTATTAATAGTGAGTCGCTATTAATATATGGGAACTCTATGGGTTCCTGTATGGCCCTATGTAAAGCCACATATATAAAAGTACAATGGTAAAAGGCTAATTTTAAATTATATTATGTTCCTAAAATCTATATTTCTGACTCCTGATGCAAAAAAGCTCCATCCTTTATGTCATTAAGAACCGAAAGCTCATTAACGAACATTGGCTCTTATTTGCTTCATTAAAATTGTGCAATTATAATTGTGGCAAATAGGACAGAGCTTATTTGCCTCCGGGACCACAAATAGTGTTGAACATAAGTTTTGGGGATATTTGACTAAATTAGCACTGTAATCCAATAAGGATTCCCCAGTGGCTGAGGGTGCTGGTTCAGATGAGCCCAAATGAAAAAGAAGACGACGTTCATTTTCCTTTCATCTGTGTTTTTTATATGACACAGGGGGCTAATTGGGAACCCATAGATGTACCCTTAGAAACTCAAGATAAATGAAACCAATAAGAGCCTATGGTCAGTAATACTTGTGGCCCCTAGTGCAAATAAGCTCTGTCCTATATTTCTATAAGAACAGAAAGCTTATTAATGAACATAGGGTCTTATTAATAGTGGGTTGCTAAGGGTACGGTAATGGGTTCCCACCTGGCCCCCTTGTAAAGCCTGGCACTCATTTGCCAATATTTGTGGTTCTGTCGTATATTTCTGTAGGAACAGAAAGCTTATTAGTGAACATAGACTTTTATTTGCCTTATTAATAGTGAGTTGCTAAGGGTACAGCAATGGGTTCCCACCTGGCCCCCATGTTTATTTGCCAATATTTGTGATGCACATAAGTTCTGTCGTATATTTCTGTAGGAACAGAAAAGCTTATTAATGAACATAGACTTTTATTTGCCTTATTAATAGTGAGTTGCTAAGGGTACAGCAATGGGTTCCCACCTGGCCCCCATGTTTATTTGCCAATATTTGTGATGCACATAAGTTCTGTCGTATATTTCTGTAGGAACAGAAAGCTTATTAATGAACATAGACTTTTATTTGCCTTATTAATAGTGAGTTGCTAAGGGTACTGCAATGGGTTCCCACCTGGCCCCCCATGTTTATTTGCCAATATTTGTGATGCACATAAGTTCTGTCGTATATTTCTGTAGGAACAGAAAGCTTATTAATGAACATAGACTTTTATTTGCCTTATTAATAGTGAGTTGCTAAGGGTACTGCAATGGGTTCCCACCTGGCCCCCATGTTTATTTGCCAATATTTGTGATGCACATAAGTTCTGTCGTATATTTCTGTAGGAACAGAAAGCTTATTAATGAACATAGACTTTTATTTGCCTTATTAATAGTGGGTTGCTAAGGGTACAGCAATGGGTTCCCACCTGGCCCCCTTTATGCCAGGCACCTATATAAAATGACAATGCTGAATGGTTAATGAACCAGAATAAAAATTAATTGCTGATTAGCCACTCAGGATGTGGCAGTAATATCGGTGCTGTTTTACAGCCCTTGTTACCGCTCTGTTGCCGCGCAGGACCTCGCCTGGAAAGCTCTGCTGCCCCGTATCCCAGCAGGTTCCGCTTCCCAAGAGTGCGGCAAGATTGCTTTACATATATAATTTCTCCTAGGGAAGGGCAGAACATCCATCAAGTAGAAAAGAGGTTACTCGTATTTCTATAATGGAGTTATCTGTCAGGATTTCTCTTTTCCCCTATTCTTTTTTCTTTTTTTTTTTATACATTTCTGATCTAAAAAAAGATGAAGAAAAATCAAAGCTCTTGGTGAATGGGTGACGCCGGCGGAGATCTCGGTGTCACATAAATGCTGGGTTGCAGAAATTCTTCCCCTTAATGCCTGATGGTTACCATGTAATTTCTTTAAAGTTCACGAGATGTCTCCGTGTGTCAGTGAGGGAATGGGGGCCGGGCCGAGCGCTGCGTGGAATGTATATATTAGCGAAGATTAACTGCTCCAGCACCGAGAGGTCTTATAGAAGGGCAAACTGATAAGTTTTCAATTCAAACTACACCCTCACTTATGTATATGCTGGCACCCAGCAGGCATCAATTATTGCTACTAATTAGTACTTCTGCATGGGAGTTCAAAGCAGAGTAACCCTTCCTATTATTTATGTGTCTTTCCCATATTGGGAGAATTGTAGAGCAGCACCATCCGGGCCGTTTTTTTTTATCTATAGTGTATATAGTGTATCTATAGTATATTTTTATTAAACAAAATAAAAGGCTTTCAGATATTTAATAAATCAAAAGGGCTAAATGATCTATCCATGGCATTGTTGTTGTAGCGGTACATTTTCTAGGAATTCAAAGGGTGAATGGAATCCCGGCGACATCTGCTGGTGAGGAGGGGTACAGCAGAGTGAGGGAGATCGTGGTTCATCTAATTTGCACCATTAATATAGGTGGAGGGTGATTTTTGTGTTTGGAGAGATTAATAGAAGGCATTTTCTGCACAGAATCCTTCATAATATCCCATGTATAATACCCCTGGCAGGATAAATACAGTGCCAATTCCATGTATAATACCACAGAACCCACAGCAGGATAAATACAGTGCCAATTCCATGTATAATACCCCAGAACACACAGCGGGATAAATACAGTGCCAATTCCATGTATAATACCCCAGAACCCACAGCAGGATAAATACAGTGCCAATTCTATGTATAATACCACAGAACCCACAGCAGGATAAATACAGTGCCAATTCCATGTATAATACCACAGAACCCACGGCAGGATAAATACAGTGCTAATTCCATGTATAATACCCCAGAACACACGGCGGGATAAATACAGTGCCAATTCCATGTATAATACCACAGAACCCACAGCAGGATAAATACAGTGCCAATTCCATGTATAATACCACAGAACCCACGGCAGGATAAATACAGTGCTAATTCCATGTATAATACCCCAGAACACACAGCGGGATAAATACAGTGCCAATTCCATGTATAATACCACAGAACCCACAGCAGGATAAATACAGTGCCAATTCCATGTATAATACCACAGAACCCACGGCAGGATAAATACAGTGCCAATTCTATGTATAATACCCCAGAACACACGGCGGGATAAATACAGTGCCAATTCTATGTATAATACCCCAGAACACACGGCGGGATAAATACAGTGCCAATTCTATGTATAATACCACAGAACCCACAGCAGGATAAATACAGTGCCAATTCCATGTATAATACCCCAGAACACACGGCAGGATAAATACAGTGCCAATTCCATGTATAATACCCCAGAACACACAGCGGGATAAATACAGTGCCAATTCCATGTATAATACCCCAGAACCCACAGCAGGATAAATACAGTGCCAATTCTATGTATAATACCACAGAACCCACAGCAGGATAAATACAGTGCCAATTCCATGTATAATACCACAGAACCCACGGCAGGATAAATACAGTGCTAATTCCATGTATAATACCCCAGAACACACGGCGGGATAAATACAGTGCCAATTCCATGTATAATACCCCAGAACACACAGCGGGATAAATACAGTGCCAATTCCATGTATAATACCCCAGAACCCACAGCAGGATAAATACAGTGCCAATTCTATGTATAATACCACAGAACCCACAGCAGGATAAATACAGTGCCAATTCCATGTATAATACCACAGAACCCACGGCAGGATAAATACAGTGCCAATTCTATGTATAATACCCCAGAACACACGGCGGGATAAATACAGTGCCAATTCTATGTATAATACCCCAGAACACACGGCGGGATAAATACAGTGCCAATTCTATGTATAATACCACAGAACCCACAGCAGGATAAATACAGTGCCAATTCCATGTATAATACCCCAGAACACACGGCAGGATAAATACAGTGCCAATTCCATGTATAATACCCCAGAACACACGGCGGGATAAATACAGTGCCAATTCTATGTATAATACCCCAGAACACACGGCGGGATAAATACAGTGCCAATTCTATGTATAATACCCCAGAACACACGGCGGGATAAATACAGTGCCAATTCTATGTATAATACCACAGAACCCACAGCAGGATAAATACAGTGCCAATTCCATGTATAATACCCCAGAACACACAGCAGGATAAATACAGTGCCAATTCCATGTATAATACCCCAGAACACACGGCAGGATAAATACAGTGCCAATTCCATGTATAATACCCCAGAACACACGGCAGGATAAATACAGTGCCAATTCCATGTATAATACTCCAGAACCCACAGCAGGATAAATACAGTGCCAATTCCATGTATAATACCCCAGAACCCACGGCAGGATAAATACAGTGCCAATCCCATATATAATACCCCAGAACACACGGCAGGATATATACAGTGCCAATTCCATGTATAAAACCCCAGAACACACGGCAGGATAAATACAGTGCCAATTCCATGTATAATACCCCAGAACACACAGCAGGATAAATACAGTGCCAATTCCATGTATAATACCCCAGAACCCACAGCAGGATAAATACAGTGCCAATTCCATGTATAATACCCCAGAACCCACGGCAGGATAAATACAGTGCCAATTCCATGTATAATACCCCAGAACACATGGCAGGATAAATACAGTTCCAATTCCATGTATAATACCCCAGAACACACAGCAGGATAAATACAGTGCCAATTCCATGTATAATACCCCAGAACCCACAGCAGGATAAATACAGTGCCAATTCCATGTATAATACCCCAGAACCCACGGCAGGATAAATACAGTGCCAATTCCATGTATAATACCCCAGAACACACAGCAGGATAAATACAGTGCCAATTCCATGTATAATACCCCAGAACCCACAGCAGGATAAATACAGTGCCAATTCCATGTATAATACCCCAGAACACACGGCAGGATAAACACAGTGCCAATGGTGTTCCGGGAGAGGTATTTTAAATTAAATGCCATGCTTGTGAGTCTACATCTAATCATGTGTCTTTCTCTCTAGATCTATTCTACAACCTCTCCATCCCTTACTGGCTCCAAGAGATGGAAAATATGACAAACGCCACCAACCAGACCTTGGACAAAACCACCATGGCCCCTGGAACGTACCAGACAATGGAAATGATCTTTATCGCCACCGTAACTGGTTCCCTCAGTTTGGTCACTGTGGTGGGCAACATCTTGGTCATGCTCTCCATTAAAGTCAACCGGCAGCTACAGACAGTCAACAATTACTTCCTGTTCAGCTTGGCCTGCGCTGACCTTATCATAGGCGTGTTCTCCATGAACCTCTACTCTCTTTACATTATAAAGGGTTACTGGCCGCTTGGACCTATTGTGTGTGACCTGTGGCTGGCGCTGGACTATGTGGTGAGCAACGCTTCTGTGATGAACCTCCTCATCATTAGCTTTGATAGGTACTTCTGTGTCACCAAACCACTGACTTACCCAGCACGAAGAACCACCAAGATGGCGGGGCTGATGATTGCAGCCGCTTGGCTTCTCTCCTTCGTGCTCTGGGCACCTGCTATTCTTTTCTGGCAGTTCATTGTAGGAGAGAGGACGGTGGCAAGTGGGGAATGTTACATTCAGTTCCTTAGCAACCCGGTGGTCACCTTTGGTACAGCCATCGCTGCCTTCTACCTTCCGGTGGTCATTATGACTATTCTTTACATCCACATATCTCTTGCCAGCAGGAGCAGAGTCCGCAGGCACTGCACTGAAACCCGACAGGAGAAAAAAAAGCCAATCAGCTCCATGAAGAGCCCTCTAATTAAGCAAACGAAGAACCTTCCCAAACAAGACCCCGGAGATGAGGCGGTCAAAAAAGAGAACGGGGTGAGGAACGGCAAGATTGAGAAGTCAATGACCAACCTGCAGACAGCTGAAGAAAAAGAGACCTCCAATGAATCCAGTTCAGCCAGCCTGTCTCACAACCCTCCGGAGAAGCAGCCTGTAAGTGACGCCTCTTCAGGGGTTGTCCTGGCCCCGACCCAGAACATGCCACCGCTGCCCTCAAAAGTGAATGTTGCTTCCAAATGGTCCAAGATCAAGATCGTCACCAAGCAGACTGGCAATGAATGCGTGACGGCTATTGAGATTGTTCCAGAATGTGCCATTCCTTTGCCCCAACAGGCCAATAACAGGCCGGGCAACGTTGCTAGAAAGTTTGCCAGCATCGCCCGCAACCAGGTGAGGAAAAAGAGGCAGATGGCAGCCAGGGAGAAGAAGGTGACCAGGACCATTTTCGCTATCCTACTGGCTTTCATCATTACCTGGACACCATACAATGTCATGGTCTTGATCAATACCTTTTGCCAGACATGTATCCCTGAAACCGTTTGGTACATTGGGTATTGGCTCTGCTATGTCAACAGCACAATAAACCCAGCCTGCTATGCCCTTTGCAATGCCACCTTCAAGAAGACCTTCAAACACCTCCTCATGTGTCAGTACAAAAGCATCGGCATGGCCAGATAGGCAACAATGACTCTTCTCTGGCTTTGCCGACCTGTTGGCGAGGAGAAGGCATTTCAGAAGCCTTGAGCATCATACCCGCCGCCAGCAAGGCTTCTGAAAATCCCCCCCCCGGCACCCACAGGGCAAGGCTGGCACAGGAGATTCCAGTGGAAGGCATTTGCACTAGTAATGAGCTGAGCTGGCAGCCAGGCAGATGGGAAGCTGCAATTGGACAGTCAAGTACACGGGATAAAGACATGTAGACACATTGATTGTGCGCCACGCAGGGGAGGGCGGTGGGCAACAAACAAGCACCTTGTGGATTAGGATTTTACAAATCGTGCCATCTGAGTCTCTCCGGCTGAGGCACAGCTTCCCAAACCCAATAGACTTTGGCTTGGTGGGGGTACGCAGAGTCTTGTAGTTGAACAGTGACTGGAGTGCTGAAGACTGATACCCCCTTACTACCTTCCCAAGGATATGCGTTATGTAGCTCTGGTTTCTTGTAGACTGTGGTCTCAACTCACTGTGACGATTGGTTTACTAAATCAGCTGAATATCCCCATATATTTAATGGGGTACTATCAAAATACATGCCGCCCCCCATTTTTTTTAAACAACTGTCCCCCATGTTTTTACACAGACTTCAGTACTCTACACAGTCTTGCCTGCTCTGCTTTCCTTTCATCCATGGTGCAATACTCTTGCTATTCGCTGCCCTCTAGTGGCAGGTCATGGAAATACAGCAGTTTATTGCAGGGTAAGCTGCAAGACAATATCACAGCCTTTTATTTTGACAGTATCCCTTTAAACATTAAAGGAAAAATGGGTACCCACCACATCCCAGGAGCCTACAATGGGGTGGGGGGGGGGGGGTCTACAAAAAGCAAGAGCGGAGCCAAAGACAGGACAGAGAGACTGGACTCTAAAGGATTTTACTTTGCCCAGCTTGGGAGACTGGCAGAATCATTCCGTGCCACAGGGCATAGCAGGACTACCCACAGCTTTCATGGCTCTTTAAATTAACTGTTTCCATGCCTCATTCCTTATTTTCTGTTTCCTTTTTGCTGGCTGAGCACTTTCTGGGGGATTCCAGGATAATTACTGTGCCATAGGGATGCTCCGTGGTTGGACTGGGGTGGTGGGTGGTTTGGAGAATATCTCTCCCCTTTGACTTTGAGTTGAATTGGGATAACAGTGGGGTGGGGATTGGTAGCTGTGTGCACAAATCATTTCCTATCTGCATTGCTGTATATATAAATAATTAGTGGGAGCTGCCATTATGCTTACCCAGGCTGATTTATTGGGGATTCGATATAGGACCACCATTATCACAGCCAGGTTTAATGGTTCCCCTTTATGGATAGATGACTTTTTTCAGCCTCAGCTACTATGTAACTATGTTGGGGGCCATATGGATCCCCATGTGATATCAGCGCTGGGCCAAGGCAATATTTCTTGTGCTGTGTTATTCCCCTTCCCTCATTGGCTGCTATTCCCACCCCCTACCCACTTGGGCCACACCCACCCCCTACACCTCTTGCACCCCTTTTCCACTCTTCCCTTGTTCCGCCCATGTGTTCTACACCAGACTGTGCTCATTACTGTTTTATTGGCGGCGTTGAAGGGTCCATGAATCCCTAGGAGTTCTATAGCCGCTACCCCTACACCCTATATATTTGCCTTCTTTGTCAATATCACATCAGTTGTTTAATAACCGCTATGTATTGCACCCACAGAGGAAATCAATATGGCAGCTCCTGCTTTTTATAGCAAATATCCAAAGAAACAATGCTCTAGGTGCACATGTTAAAGGGGAAGTTAATGGCTCCTTACTTGTGGATATATTTTTCACTTTTGGAAGCAGCTCCATGGGATTGGGCTGACATTTTCAAAGCCTGGCATTCTATTGGTTACTGGTTTTAGCTAATTGTAAGATCTGATGAAATAATAACAAACACCAGGGCACTGGATCTTTATTTTCTCATTGGATTTCAACACAATAGCACCCCTAGTGGTTAAATATAGAAGGACGTGTTTTTTTGAGGTGCATGGAAAATATATTCCATTTGTGTCTATTGATCCCTTAGGATAAGGGGCTTCCAATTAAAAAGAGTTATACCTATTTAGTAGCTATAGCAACCAATCATCAGTCAGCTTTCATGGCTCCAGTGCAGTTCTGGTAATGAAAGGACAGATTTTATTGGCTGATGAGGGTTACTTCACTAAAACGGATCTTCAGAGCCTCTTGGTTACCCCAGAAGTGATCCGATACACCCCCGACTCTTAATCCTACCGTGTCTCTGGGACCAAAATGATCGACAGGTGATTTTATGACTTATTGTGTAAATAATATATGGAAAAGTCTATGTACAAACTGAATTGTCAGATATTTTTATACAGTGCTTTTATTTAATGATTGTCATTATTTTTTGCATGATCCCGGCACCTACATAAAGGCCAAGCGCCGCCTTTAACTATTGGGGGAGGGGGACCAGGCGTCCAATTAAAGTTCAATTAAAGAGATAAATTCTGTTTAACCATTTACCCTAAAGCTTATTCCCTGCTGCCCGGGCGTCTGTATTCTCTCTCATTTCTCTTATAAACGGCTGCTGTGTTTTCTGGATTATGTGAGTGTGTTGTTGATGAACAGGGATCCGCTTGCTCATAGAACTAGCAATCTAATTTTGTGCCTGCAAATTGGCCTTGTCAGTTATTGTAGGTTATAAAGAGACTCAGACTAGAGCTACACATTGAAAATGCTGCAATACCCTCCCACACCCCATGGTGGAGCTGTTGCACACTGCAGTGAGTGGGAAGCTGCAGAAAACACAAATCCAAAGAGTCAATGAACCCCAGTGCATTTACAGAGCCTTCTCTTTGCTGCTCTCCTACCCATGGTCAGGCCTTCATTCTGGTTTCCTATTGTATTGATCTCCATGGACCACATAAAGCCGGGTTCTACATCCCATGGCTAATGGCTTCCCATGGATTGAAGTTGCACCCAAACCCCATCCATAGCCTGACCACTGGGAAAGAGAGCAGCCAAGGGGCAGGAGTACAGCAATAAAATGTAACTGACAGGAAAATCAAACCTGTTTGAATGACATATGCCCAATTTTCAGGCAGATATCGATTGGGAAGGCCCATCGGGGGACCCCATACACCGGCAGATAAGCTGCCGAATCAGTCTATGTCTGGCCTCCTTAAGTGGTGGAGCTTGGGGGGAAACCATAACAGCAAAAGCATACAGGGGCCCCATCTGCAGCACACACCGTCCATTGGTCTTAGGCCTTGAGCTTTTTATATGGTTATGGAAATTTCAGTATCCTTATCATTTACAGTAGGGGGTACATTATCCCTTATAATACATGAGTGATACTCAGAGTTCCCTGTATAACTCAGCCTGCAGCCTTGTGCCTTTATATGGGCACAGAACCCCTCAGTGACTGCTAATATCCTTATCATTTACAGTAGGGGGTACATTATCCCTTATAATACATGAGTGATACTCAGAGTTCCCTGTATAACTCAGCCTGCAGCCTTGTGCCTTTATATGGGCACAGAACCCCTCAGTGACTGCTAATATCCTTATCATTTACAGTAGGGGGTACATTATCCCTTATAATACATAAGTTACTAAATACTTACATTTGCCCCATCTGGGCAGCTCCCTTTCCCATGGAAAGACTAACACCGAAGGGAAAGCCAGTCACAACATATAAAGCAGCCTGATGGAAGTCCGGCCTCTGTCGAGAGATTGTCAGACGCAGATACAAATAGAAAACAAACTTATTCAGAGCTTCAAGTTCTGCCCCGTCGCTCCACTGGGAAGGAGAGCAGCCCAGGGGGGCAGTCCTGGCTCCATGCCTGACTAAATACATTTAATATACAGATACATACGGACGGGATGCTGACGGGATGCCTGTGAGAGCAACTGTGGCCTTTAGGATCCTGCCCATCAGATCTGGGGAGGCTTCGGGTTTAGCAGGAAAAGTCACAGTGACCCCAGCGTTTAATGGCACAGTGACCCCAGCGTTTAATGGCACAGTGACCCCAGCGTTTAATGGCACAGTGACCCCAGCGTTTAATGGCACAGTGACCCCAGCGTTTAATGGCACAGTGACCCCAGCGTTTAATGGCACAGTGACCCCAGCACCAAATGGCACATTGAACCCAGCACCAAATGGCACAGTGACCCCAGCATTTAATGGCACAATGACCCCAGCGTTTAATGGCCCAGTGACCCCAGCATTTAATGGCACAGTCACCCCAGCGTTTAATGGCACAGTGACCCCAGCATTTAATGGCACAGTGACCCCAGCATTTAATGGCCCAGTGACCCCAGCATTTAATGGCCCAGTGACCCCAGCATTTAATGGCCCAGTGACCCCAGCATTTAATGGCACAGTGACCCCAGCATTTAATGGCACAGTGACCCCAGCGTTTAATGGCACAGTGACCCCAGCATTTAATAGCACAATGACCCCAGCATTTAATGGCACAGTGACCCCAGCGTTTAATGGCACAGTGACCCCAGCATTTAATGGCACAATGACCCCAGCATTTAATGGCACAGTGACCCCAGCGTTTAATGGCACAGTGACCCCAGCATTTAATAGCACAATGACCCCAGCATTTAATGGCCCAGTGACCCCAGCATTTAATGGCACAGTGACCCCAGCATTTAATAGCACAATGACCCCAGCATTTAATGGCACAGTGACCCCAGCATTTAATGGCACAGTGACCCCAGCGTTTAATGGCACAGTGACCCCAGCATTTAATGGCCCAGTGACCCCAGCATTTAATGGCCCAGTGACCCCAGCATTTAATGGCCCAGTGACCCCAGCATTTAATGGCCCAGTGACCCCAGCATTTAATGGCCCAGTGACCCCAGCATTTAATGGCCAAGTGACCCCAGCATTTAATGGCCCAGTGACCCCAGTATTTAATGGCACAGTGACCCCAGCGTTTAATGGCACAGTGACCCCAGCGTTTATTGGCCCAGTGACCCCAGCATTTAATGGCCCAGTGACCCCAGCATTTAATGGCACAGTGACCCCAGCATTTAATGGCCCAGTGACCCCAGTATTTAATGGCACAGTGACCCCAGTGTTTAATGGCACAGTGACCCCAGCATGTAATGGCCCAGTGACCCCAGTATTTAATGGCACAGTGACCCCAGCATTTAATGGCACAGTGACCCCAGCGTTTATTGGCCCAGTGACCCCAGCATTTAATGGCACAGTGACCCCAGCATTTAATGGCCCAGTGACCCCAGTATTTAATGGCACAGTGACCCCAGTGTTTAATGGCACAGTGACCCCAGCATGTAATGGTCCAGTGACCCCAGCGTTTAATGGCACAGTGACCCCAGCATTTAATGGCACAGTGACCCCAGCGTTTAATGGCACAGTGACCCCAGCATTTAATGGCACAGTGACCCCAGCGTTTAATGGCACAGTGACCCCAGCATTTAATGGCACAGTGACCCCAGCGTTTTATGGTACAGTGACCCCAGCGTTTAATGGCACAGTGACCCCAGCGTTTAATGGCACAGTGACCCCAGCATTTAATGGCACAGTGACCCCAGCGTTTAATGGCACAGTGACCCCAGCATTTAATGGCACAGTGACCCCAGCATTTAATGGCACAGTGACCCCAGCATTAAATGGCACAATGACCCCCCTGAAGTGAAACATAATTGCCCATTGATTACTGGGTGCTTGAGTTTCCCTTTAGAAATGAAAATACTGAAGAAATACAAAGACAGAGCTACAAATTCAAACTGTACATTTATTAAAAAAAAAAGCAAATTCAAAAGGAATCCTCCTAAAAAATACAGAAATATAACAAGCCACAAACGCATGGGGAGAAGGGGGGAGCATAGTGGTTTATAGAGTGGCGCCTGGGGAGTCGGAGTGGCTGCTTTTTTTTTCTCTTAGATTCCTTTTTCTTTTTTTTTTCCCTAAAAAAATTAGTGATTAAAAAACGTCAGTCTCAGGGGGGTGGGGGTGGGTTGTAGGGGGGCAGAGAGAGTGCATTTTGGAGACAGATTGTAAAGAAGGGAATTCCATGACAAACAGGGGCCGGGGGTGAGACAGGAGTGCAGGCTGCAGAAAATGGTCCGGCTAATGCTTCTCTGCTCTTCTACTCCTTCCCTTTGCCTTTCTTGCCTGCAGGACGGAGAAACATAAGTCATAAGTCACATTGGGTCATATTGAGTCATACTGAGTCACACTCAATTACATCGAGTCACATTGAGTCACATTGGGTCATATTGAGTCACACTCAGTTACATCGAGTCACATTGAGTCACATTGGGTCATATTGAGTCACACTCGGTTACATCGAGTCACATTGAGTCACATTGGGTCATACTGAGTCACACTCAATTACATCGAGTCATATTGAGTCACACTCAGTTACATCGAGTCACATTGAGTCACATTGGGTCATATTGAGTCACACTCAGTTACATCGAGTCACATTGAGTCACATTGGGTCATATTGAGTCACACTCAGTTACATCGAGTCACATTGGGTCATATTGAGTCACACTCAGTTACATCGAGTCACATTGAGTCACATTGGGTCATATTGAGTCACACTCAGTTACATCGAGTCACATTGGGTCATATTGAGTCACACTCAGTTACATCGAGTCACATTGAGTCATATTGAGTCACACTCAGTTACATCGAGTCACATTGAGTCACATTGGGTCATATTGAGTCACACTCAGTTACATCGAGTCACATTGGGTCATATTGAGTCACACTCAGTTACATCGAGTCACATTGGGTCATATTGAGTCACACTCAGTTACATCGAGTCACATTGAGTCACATTGGGTCATATTGAGTCACACTCAGTTACATCGAGTCACATTGAGTCACATTGGGTCATATTGAGTCACACTCAGTTACATCGAGTCACATTGAGTCACATTGGGTCATATTGAGTCACACTCAGTTACATCGAGTCACATTGGGTCATATTGAGTCACACTCAGTTACTATGGGGTGCCATGTGTCCAAAGTACATTTTGTCTATAAAAACACATTCTATATACAAAAAGCAATCCCCAGTAGACAGAATTAAAGTGTGGATATAAACACTGGTAAAAAATATACAAAAGATATATTTCTAGTGAAGAATGAGAATAAAATCAATTTTGTGCACAAAAGGATATTATTATATTACAAACTCCATTCATTACATTTTAACAAGCTTTCTGTCTCACAAATGTATAACATCCATACAAAAAAAGGTATGTGTAATGTTGCTTACAGAATGAATAATGTAAAACAAAACTTTGACAAAATATATAATGGTGTAACTGGCTAGCATATTCCAGCTAGATTTTCATGACAAAATAGATGCATGTAACAGAAAGCAATATTCTATAGCACAGAATTCATTCTATCAACAAAGTGAATACACAGTTCCACAAAAATGATAAAATATCCGTTCTGTGAAACAACACTGTCAATCGAATTACTGAACCAATAAGAAACAAGCATATTCATTATCCAATAATATGCAGGTTTTAACTGGAGTCAATTTACTGATCTGCCCACTGTTTTAATTTGTTTATAAAGTTTTCACACACACACGCTACATACATACATATTGTATTAGTTAGCTTACAGCAGTCTCTTAATAATTTACTTATTCATAGTTCAACTACTACACTATGTAGCCAGAGGGAAAAAGAAATCCCAGTGGGCGCACCACCCCAACCCCAATAGTGGCTGCAAGGAGGAAGAAGGGGGTACGCAGTGTGCATTACACACAGGGTGGGGGTGAAGGCTGGCAGCGGGGGAGAAGTTGGCAACACACGCACACACATAATACATCATAGAAATAATTGATGATCCTCCTGAAGTACCAATATGTAACTGATCCCTTTTGTTTGCACATAGTACTGATGTGTGTTGTAGTTGAACTACAGCTAACTAGGATACTGCTCATAAGGCCTACACATCATACTGTACAACCAGCCTGTCTGCATCAAGTTCTGAAGTGGCTGAATCACATGGCTATGCATATTATGTAGTTGTTGAACTACAGCTAAGCACATTATTAATAGAGCGCTATCAGCTAAATGCTGCAATATTACAGCTAGGAGGGGGACAGACATTGGAACCTAACAATCACCTACAAAGCTTATTAGGGTCACTACTACAGTGGGGGAATTATACAAACTTGTGCAACTTCATATTGCAGTGTAAAGATATGAGTCAGCTGGTATCCTTGGGGGGGAGCTTATATTGCAGTGTAACGATATGAGTCAGCTGGTATCCTTGGGGGGAGGAGCTTATATTGCAGTGTAAAGATATGAGTCAGCTGGTATCCTTGGGGGGGAGCTTATATTGCAGTGTAACGATATGAGTCAGCTGGTATCCTTGGGGGGAGGAGCTTATATTGCAGTGTAAAGATATGAGTCAGCTGGTATCCTTGGGGGGAGCTTACATTGCAGTGTAAAGATATGAGTCAGCTGGTATCCTTGGGGGGGAGCTTACATTGCAGTGTAAAGATATGAGTCAGCTGGTATCCTTGGGGGGGAGCTTACATTGCAGTGTAAAGATATGAGTCAGCTGGTATCCTTGGGGGGAGCTTATATTGCAGTGTAACGATATGAGTCAGCTGGTATCCTTGGGGGAGGAGCTTATATTGCAGTGTAAAGATATGAGTCAGCTGGTATCCTTGGGGGGGGGAGCTTATATTGCAGTGTAAAGATATGAGTCAGCTGGTATCCTTGGGGGGGAGCTTATATTGCAGTGTAACGATATGAGTCAGCTGGTATCCTTGGGGGGGAGCTTATATTGCAGTGTAACGATATGAGTCAGCTGGTATCCTTGGGGGGGGGAGCTTATATTGCAGTGTAAAGATATGAGTCAGCTGGTATCCTTGGGGGGGAGCTTATATTGCAGTGTAACGATATGAGTCAGCTGGTATCCTTGGGGGGGGGAGCTTATATTGCAGTGTAACAATATGAATCAGCTGGTATCCTTGGGGGGAGGAGCTTATATTGCAGTGTAAAGATATGAGTCAGCTGGTATCCTTGGGGGGGAGCTTATATTGCAGTGTAACAATATGAATCAGCTGGTATCCTTGGGGGGAGGAGCTTATATTGCAGTGTAACGATATGAGTCAGCTGGTATCCTTGGGGGAGGAGCTTATATTGCAGTGTAACGATATGAGTCAGCTGGTACTACAGCTAACTAGGATACTGCTCCTAAGGCCTACACATCATACTGTTCCATTTAAATATTCGGAAAGGATTTTTTACAGTGAGAGCTGTGAGGTTGTGGAATTCCCTCCCCGAATCAGTCGTGCTGGCTGATACATTATATAGCTTTAAGAAGGGGCTGGATGGATTCTTAGCAAGTGAGGGAATACAGGGGTAGGGGGGATAGCTCTCAGTACAAGTGAGGGAATACAGGGGTAGGGGAGATAGCTCTCAGTACAAGTGAGGGAATACAGGGGTATGGGAGATAGCTCTCAGTACAAGTGAGGGAATACAGGGGTATGGGAGATAGCTCTCAGTACAAGTGAGGGAATACAGGGGTAGGGGGGATAGCTCTCAGTACAAGTGAGGGAATACAGGGGTAGGGGAGATAGCTCTCAGTACAAGTGAGGGAATACAGGGGTAGGGGGGATAGCTCTCAGTACAAGTGAGGGAATACAGGGGTATGGGAGATAGCTCTCAGTATAAGTGAGGGAATACAGGGGTATGGGAGATAGCTCTCAGTATAAGTGAGGGAATACAGGGGTATGGGAGATAGCTCTCAGTACAAGTGAGGGAATACAGGGGTAGGGGAGATAGCTCTCAGTACAAGTGAGGGAATACAGGGGTAGGGGAGATAGCTCTCAGTACAAGTGAGGGAATACAGGGGTAGGGGGGATAGCTCTCAGTACAAGTGAGGGAATACAGGGGTAGGGGGGATAGCTCTCAGTACAAGTGAGGGTATACAGGGGTAGGGGGGATAGCTCTCAGTACAAGTGAGGGAATACAGGGGTAGGGGGGATAGCTCTCAGTACAAGTGAGGGAATACAGGGGTAGGGGGGATAGCTCTCAGTACAAGTGAGGGAATACAGGGGTAGGGGGATAGCTCTCAGTACAAGTGAGGGAATACAGGGGTAGGGGAGATAGCTCTCAGTACAAGTGAGGGAATACAGGGGTATGGGAGATAGCTCTCAGTACAAGTGAGGGAATACAGGGGTAGGGGGGATAGCTCTCAGTACAAGTGAGGGAATACAGGGGTAGGGGGATAGCTCTCAGTACAAGTGAGGGAATACAGGGGTAGGGGGGATAGCTCTCAGTACAAGTGAGGGAATACAGGGGTAGGGGGATAGCTCTCAGTACAAGTGAGGGAATACAGGGGTAGGGGGATAGCTCTCAGTACAAGTGAGGGAATACAGGGGTAGGGGGGATAGCTCTCAGTACAAGTGAGGGAATACAGGGGTAGGGGGGATAGCTCTCAGTACAAGTGAGGGAATACAGGGGTAGGGGGATAGCTCTCAGTACAAGTGAGGGAATACAGGGGTAGGGGGGATAGCTCTCAGTACAAGTGAGGGAATACAGGGGTAGGGGGGATAGCTCTCAGTACAAGTGAGGGAATACAGGGGTAGGGGGATAGCTCTCAGTACAAGTGAGGGAATACAGGGGTAGGGGGATAGCTCTCAGTACAAGTGAGGGAATACAGGGGTAGGGGAGATAGCTCTCAGTACAAGTGAGGGAATACAGGGGTATGGGAGATAGCTCTCAGTACAAGTGAGGGAATACAGGGGTAGGGGAGATAGCTCTCAGTACAAGTGAGGGAATACAGGGGTAGGGGGGATAGCTCTCAGTACAAGTGAGGGAATACAGGGTTATGGGGGATAGCTCTCAGTACAAGTGAGGGAATACAGGGGTATGGGAGATAGCTCTCAGTACAAGTGTGGGAATACAGGGGTAGGGGGGATAGCTCTCAGTACAAGTGAGGGAATACAGGGGTAGGGGAGATAGCTCTTAGTACAAGTGAGGGAATACAGGGGTATGGGAGATAGCTCTCAGTACAAGTGAGGGAATACAGGGGTAGGGGAGATAGCTCTCAGTACAAGTGAGGGAATACAGGGGTAGGGGAGATAGCTCTCAGTACAAGTGAGGGAATACAGGGGTAGGGGAGATAGCTCTCAGTACAAGTGAGGGAATACAGGGGTAGGGGAGATAGCTCTTAGTACAAGTGAGGGAATACAGGGGTATGGGAGATAGCTCTCAGTACAAGTGAGGGAATACAGGGGTAGGGGAGATAGCTCTCAGTACAAGTGAGGGAATACAGGGGTAGGGGAGATAGCTCTCAGTACAAGTGAGGGAATACAGGGGTAGGGGAGATAGCTCTCAGTACAAGTGAGGGAATACAGGGGTAGGGGAGGTAGCTCTCAGTACAAGTGAGGGAATACAGGGGTATGGGGGATAGCTCTCAGTACAAGTGAGGGAATACAGGGGTATGGGAGATAGCTCTCAGTACAAGTGAGGGAATACAGGGGTAGGGGAGATAGCTCTCAGTACAAGTGAGGGAATACAGGGGTATGGGAGATAGCTCTCAGTACAAGTGAGGGAATACAGGGGTAGGGGAGATAGCTCTCAGTACAAGTGAGGGAATACAGGGGTAGGGGAGGTAGCTCTCAGTACAAGTGAGGGAATACAGGGGTATGGGAGATAGCTCTCAGTACAAGTGAGGGAATACAGGGGTATGGGAGATAGCTCTCAGTACAAGTGAGGGAATACAGGGGTAGGGGAGGTAGCTCTCAGTACAAGTGAGGGAATACAGGGTTATGGGAGATAGCTCTCAGTACAAGTGAGGGAATACAGGGGTATGGGAGATAGCTCTCAGTACAAGTGAGGGAATACAGGGGTAGGGGAGATAGCTCTCAGTACAAGTGAAGGAATACAGGGGTAGGGAGATAGCTCTCAGTACAAGTGAGGGAATACAGGGGTAGGGGAGATAGCTCTCAGTACAAGTGAGGGAATACAGGGGTAGGGGAGATAACTCTCAGTACAAGTGAGGGAATACAGGGTTATGGGAGATAGCTCTCAGTACAAGTGAGGGAATACAGGGGTAGGGGAGATAGCTCTCAGTACAAGTGAGGGAATACACGGTTATGGGAGATAGCTCTTAGTACTAGTTGATCCAGGGACTGGTCCGATTGCCATCTTGGAGTCAGGAAGGAATTTTTTCCCCTCTGAGGCAAATTAGAGAGGCTTCAGATGGGGTTTTTTGCCTTCCTCTGGATCAACTAGCAGTTAGGCAGGTTATATATAGGCATTATGGTTGAACGTAATGGACGTATGTCTTTTTTCAACCCAACTTACTATGTTACTATGTTACTATGTATCCTTGCGGGGAGGAGCTTATGTTATATGGGTTTGTGCTCTACTCACTGGTGTAAGTATCTCACATATACTGAGTTACACTGCTACCATAAATATCTGTATATTGTACTATACTGAGGGGCCCCCACATGAGTGGTTATTCTGCTAATGTTAGAGTTTATTTGAAATAATGCTATTTATATCTTGTGTTTTATTGACTTGTCAGGGGTAGGGTTGCTAGTATTGGGAATTTACCAGTCTACCTGTCATTCTCCAGCCTACCCTCAACCTGCCCAAATCCTTAATCAAGCCAGGTTGTTATTGCCCATACACACAGAGTTTCTGTGGCTCCGCCCCCAGCCTGCCCACCTATATCACTGGTCCCGCCTCCTCCTCCCCCTACATTGCTGTCTCACCCCCTCCATGTCACCAATTTGCCCCTCAGGGTCCTACTCCCACTCCCTTAGCTTGAGCAAGAATCTTTCTAAAAAAAAAAAGGGGGGGGGGCAATCATAATTAGGCCTATTATACTTACCTGAAGGTATTATATTTATGTTTTAAAATGCTTTATTCTAGGTTCATTTTTAGCTGCACAATCCAGAGAAACATCAATAGATCAGTTTGTGCCACAGAATCAGTACAGCATTAGGGTGAAGACACACAGAGCTACTAGTAGCAGCTACTTGTCATGGCTACTAAAACAGACAATGCTGATCATTTACTGATAATTGTCTCTATGTGTGTTTTAGCAGAGGCAATTCTCAGTATTGTCTATGGCAGGGGATTTTCTGGGGTTTAGTAGCCGTGACAAGTAGCTGCTACTAGTAGCTCTGTGTGTCTTCACCCTTATAGTTCTCATCCACCAGTAAGACTTTCCATTTAAGAACCTGCAGAGTTTAACCACACATCTATACACTGGGGACGGTGCAGCCATGTGGGGCAGAGCTGGCAGTTTTTTACCTTGTTAAAGAAATCCTACAAACAAATCCTCCTTTGTGTGTGTGTGGGGGGGGGGGAGGCAGGGTCAACACTTTATAGAAACAATTCAAACAGTGGGAAGAAAGACCAGTAAATGGACTTCAATTAAAACTTGCATGTTATTGGATAATGAATATACTTGCTTCCTATTGGGTCAGTAATTTGACTGACTGTTGTTTCACAGAATGGATATTTTATCAGTTTTGTGGAACTGAGTATTCATTTTGTTGATAGAATGATTTTTGTGCTATAGAATCTTCGTTTTTGTAACAAGCATCTATTTTGTCATAAAATCTAGCTTGGAATAAGCTAGTCAGTTACACCATTATATATTTTGTGCAAAGTTTTGTTTTACATAATTCATTCTGTAAAAAACTTGTTCTGCTGTATGGATGTTATACATTTGTGAGACAGAATGCTTGTTAAAATTTACAGAATGGAGTTTGTAATATAATTATATTCTTTTGTGCATAAAATTTATTATTTTCGCAGAACTATGTCTTTTGTATATTTGTAACCAGTGTATATGGCCACACATTTATTCTGTGTCCTGGGGAATGTCCTTTGTTTATAGAATGTATTTATGTAGACAAAATGTACTTTGGACAAACGGCACCCCATAAGTTACATCGAGTCACATTGAGTCACATTGGGTCATATTGAGTCACACTCAGTTACATCAAGTCACATTGAGTCACATTGGGTCATATTGAGTCACACTCAGTTACATCGAGTCACATTGAGTCACATTGGGTCATATTGAGTCACACTCAGTTACATCGAGTCACATTGAGTCACATTGGGTCATATTGAGTCACACTCAGTTACATCGAGTCAAATTGAGTCACATTGGGTCATATTGAGTCACACTCAGTTACATCAAGTCACATTGAATCACATCGAGTCACAACGAGTCATATTAGGTCACGTCGAGTCACACTGAGCCATATTGAGTCACACTCAGTCACATCAACTCACAGTCACACCAAGTCACACTCAGTCACATTGACTCACATTGAATCACATCGAGTCACAACGAGCCACATAAGGTCACCTCAAGTCACACTGAGCCATATTGAGTCACACTCAGTCACATTGAGTCACATTGAATCACATCGAGTCACAACGAGCCACATAAGGTCACCTCAAGTCACACTGAGCCATATTGAGTCACACTCAGTCACATTGAGTCACACTCAGTCACATCAAGTCATATCAAGTCACATTAGGTCACACCAAGTCACACTGAGCCATATTGAGTCACACTCAGTCACATTGAGTCACACTCAGTCACATCAAGTCATATCAAGTCACATTAGGTCACACCAAGTCACACTGCATCACGCCAAGTCACATCGTGGCACACTCAGTCACATTGCGGCACATTAGGTCACACCAAGTCACATTAGGTCACACTGAGTCACATCAAGTCACAGTAGGTCACACCAAGTCATAATGAATCACACTCAGTCACATTGGATCACACTCAGTCACATTGCGGCACATTAGGTCACACCAAGTCACATTAAGTCACACTGAGTCACATCAAGTCACAGTAGGTCACACCAAGTCATAATGAATCACACTCAGTCACATTGGATCACACTCAGTCACATTGCGGCACATTAGGTCACACCAAGTCACATTAGGTCACACTGAGTCACATCAAGTCACAGTAGGTCACACCAAGTCATAATGAATCACACTCAGTCACATTGGATCACACTCAGTCACATTGCGGCACATTAGGTCACACCAAGTCACATTAAGTCACACTGAGTCACAATGAATGACATCACGGCACACTCAGTCACATTGTGGCACATTAGGTCACATTGAGTCACACCGGACTTTTCTATAGGGGTTTTCAGACTTTTTCTATTCAAGCCCAGTCCCCTTGCGCTGATTTAAGGCCCAGCATTTGGTCAGGACCCACCTTAACTCAGCCCTTCTGACCAGGTCTCTCCCCCCCAGCCCCCACGGTTTGGATCCACTGCTCCCCCAACTCACTGCACCCACAGGCCAGTCCCACTGCTGCCCAGGTCTCAGCCTATAGCACAACCCGTATCTCTGAGCCACACCGTCTCCTCACCTTTGGATTTGGACTTGGTTTTGAGGGAGCAGGGCTTAGTGGCTTCCACGGTTTGCTGGCAGTCGGCATTATACAAAGCCTTCTTTAGGGTTCCAGAGCGCACCTTCTGGCCAGTGGTGGCATTACACTCTCCCCAGTTCTCAAATTTGTACTTGCAGTCAGCTGGAAAGAGAAAGGCAGAATTAAGCACAACTTCCCCCCCCCAGACTGGGCCACATTACGGGTTTACTTAATTACTGTGAATCATTAAGGCTATAACACAATAGGAGGGCTATAGCAGGAAGGTTGTGGGCCAACTAGCACCAAAAAAACAATACCATTGGTGAGTAAGACTTTTACACAACAACAGTTTTTAGGGCCTTGGTGAATACAGTCAGACATGCACGCTGATATGGCTTATTTGCCCTTCAGTCTGGCAGCCACTGGGTCTGCTGTCTTTACTATTGCACCCATAAAAGTTAATGGGAAGCAACTTACCCCCAAAGGCTTTCTTCCAGTTGCAGGGAATCTTGCACTTCAGCTTGCGGGTCTCCTCTTTGCATGTTCCCTCCCGAGTTCCTGCTCCGCAGTCTTTGCTATTGGGGATACAGCGCCCCCAGGTCCATTCTGTGCAGTCAGACGCCCCCTTCTTCCCCTTCTCTGTTAGGGTAACAATGTACATTGAAATCAAAGTCGTTTAAAAAAAAAAGCAGACATTTTTATTTGATCCCAAATTCAGCATTTTTGCCATCACTCTGGTGTTGCTATTTGAGCCACAGATCTTTGCAAAATCCCCTATGCACTAATAGTGGTGAAAATGTAAATAAGGGGGTCATATGGGCATGAAATGGGCATTTGTTGTGTTGGCACAGAGGGATAAGGAATTCCTGGATTTCATAGGTTGCAAGATGTGCAAGATGCTGTAGTCCTGGCACAGAATCCTCAGAGATACGGCACCATTGGCATCAGGATGGCATTATTGCAGGTCCAGACTGGGATACAAAATAGGCCCTGGCATTCCCAGTCCCCAATTCCCAGAGACCCAAACAGCCCCCCCAGCCCAATAAATAGTGAGCGTCTGTGGCACCTTACAGCCCCCCTGGCATTCCCAGTACCCAGAGGCACAAACAGCCCCCCCAGCCCAATAAATAGTGACTGTCTGTGGCACCTTACAGCCCCCCTGGCATTCCCAGTACCCAGAGGCACAAACAGCCCCCCCAGCCCAATAAATAGTGAGTGTCTTTGGCACCTTACAGCCCCCCTGGCATTCCCAGTACCCAGAGGCACAAACAGCCCCCCCCCAGCCCAATAAATAGTGACTGTCTTTGGCACCTTACAGCCCCCCTGGCATTCCCAGTACCCAGAGGCACAAACAGCCCCCCCAGCCCAATAAATAGTGAGTGTCTTTGGCACCTTACAGCCCCCCTGGCATTCCCAGTACCCAGAGGCACAAACAGCCCCCCCAGCCCAATAAATACTGACTGTCTGTGGCACCTTACAGCCCCCCTGGCATTCCCAGTACCCAGAGGCACAAACAGCCCCCCCCAGCCCAATAAATAGTGAGTGTCTGTGGCACCTTACAGCCCCCCTGGCATTCCCAGTACCCAGAGGCACAAACAGCCCCCCCCAGTCCAATAAATAGTGACTGTCTGTGGCACCTTACAGCCCCCCTGGCATTCCCAGTACCCAGAGGCACAAACAGCCCCCCCAGCCCAATAAATAGTGACTGTCTGTGGCACCTTACAGCCCCCCTGGCATTCCCAGTACCCAAAGGCACAAACAGCCCCCCAGCCCAATAAATAGTGAGTGTCTGTGGCACCTTACAGCCCCCCTGGCATTCCCAGTACCCAGAGGCACAAACAGCCCCCCCAGCCCAATAAATAGTGACTGTCTGTGGCACCTTACAGCCCCCCTGGCATTCCCAGTACCCAGAGGCACAAACAGCCCCCCCAGCCCAATAAATAGTGAGTGACTATGGCACCTTACAGCAGCCCCTCTGGCATTTGCCAGAACCCACAGATTGCCAGTCCGGGCCTGCATTATTGTGGGAGCTAAAGTAAATGAATAATAATAATAATAAATAATAATAAAATACCAGCTAAATCTGGGGGCACACAGACAATATAAAGAGACTTTCGGCTGTTACTCACCTTTTTTGTTCTTTGCTGCTTGGGAGCTCACGGCGAGGAACGTGATCAAGAGAATGACACAAAATGCTCGTAATTCCATCCTGAAATACAGAGGAATATTGGGATAAGGCTCAAAGGAAAATCTATCTTCATAAACAGGAAAGAGACCAAGATTTAAAGGGCAACTGTACCCTCTGGGACTGCCAAAGTGAGAGTGCACAGCTCTGCATATGGTAGGGATGCTGAGATTGATTGGCCAATCACCATGTTTTAGCTCTGCCCCCCATGACATCACTGCCTGCCTCTCCCCGCCCCCTGACCAGAAAGGTGGCATTTGGATATGAGGGGATCAGGGCTGATTGGGAGCCCCTATAGGTGCAGTTCAGGAGAGGGCAGGGGGCAGTGGCTCAGCAGTTTAATATGATTTGAAAAGTGATGGATATTTATATTGAATAATGTACCCCCTATTGTTTAATATAAGGAGTATATATCTATATATATATACACACATATACGAGGAGTTCCATGACCATATAAAAGCCAAAGGCTGAGTGCTTCTATACAGGATGTGGAACTCTAAGATGATTTCTAGTATCCTTATATTTTACAACTGGGGTCACATTATTTATAATCATATAAATATATAATAATAAATAATATTGGCTACAGATGGCTAGAGCCGGGAATGAAATATATGGATTGTTACTATTGTGGGATATATATTCTGGGATACACAGGGTTAAAGTGGGATACTCAGGGTTACTGAAGAAGAGGGATGAGTGTTGCAAACAGAAGTGGGTCAGGGTTAGGAGCGGAGCAGCACTTGTAGCAATACTGTTATTTCCTCAGCCAACACTAGGGGTCACTGTAATGTAAAGGTATAGAGCCAGCAGTCTGGGTTTGGACCAATGAGAGCTAAAAAGAGCCAATCTCTATAAATATCTTCTTCTTCACCAAATTACTCTGCATTGTCTAATGGAACTATAATGTTCCTCTATTGTTACTAACTCAGTTGGCCTTCCTTATAACTCCCATAGCCCTCCTGTTGCCTTACAATCCCCCAACAAAGTCCAACAAATTAGAACCTTTAACTGCTTACTTGCCACAGGAGGCACAGTCTACGGCACTGGCATTTGGATAAAGGTCCTACCCCAGCAAAGGGGGGAGGAAGCAGACCCTGTGGTTGCAGGGGGGGGGAGGGGCAGAAGTGTAGGGGCCCCAGTAAGGCCCTACTTATAAAGCAATTTAAAAAATATCTTGGTAAAATAGGTTAATTGTAGGGGCCCAAAACTGAATTTTATGTGTTACACATGTAACAATGCTCTGACCATTCCTATGCCTGTGCATTGAAAAATCCTACCAACTGCTTTGATAAACATCTGGCTGAGCATGATGGGAGCTGGACCCCCCTCCACACACATCTGGCTGAGCATGATGGGAGCTGGACCCCCCCACACATATCTGGCTGAGCATGATGGGAGCTGGACCCCCCCACACATATCTGGCTGAGCATGATGGGAGCTGGACCCCCCCACACATATCTGGCTGAGCATGATGGGAGCTGGACCCCCCCACACATATCTGGCTGAGCATGATGGGAGCTGGACCGCCCCACAAACATCTGGCTGGGCATGATGGGAGCTGGACCGCCCCACAAACATCTGGCTGGGCATGATGGGAGCTGGACCCCCACACACATCTGGCTGAGCATGATGGGAGCTGGACCCCCCCACACATATCTGGCTGAGCATGATGGGAGCTGGACCCCCCCACACATATCTGGCTGAGCATGATGGGAGCTGGACCGCCCCACAAACATCTGGCTGGGCATGATGGGAGCTGGACCGCCCCACAAACATCTGGCTGGGCATGATGGGAGCTGGACCCCCACACACATCTGGCTGAGCATGATGGGAGCTGGACCCCCCCCCCACAAACATCTGGCTGGGCATGATGGGAGCTGGACACACCCACACATCTGGCTGAGCACGATGGGAGCTGGGCCCCCCCACATATCTGGCTGGGCATGATGGGAGCTGGACCCCCCCATATTTGGAACTCATGGCTTATGTTCCTATAAGCTGGCAGCCACTGAGTAGCCAGAGGGCAAATGAATCATTAGCACAGACAGGGGTTGACTGAAGGCTGAATCCTACTGTGTATCCGGGGGCTCCGCAGCCCCAGCAACAGCCGAAGTGCTAACAAAGCCCAAGAGACATTTCTGGGCCACTAATGGGCTCTGGGCCCAGTCAGAAACATTTACACTTCTCTGCTGTCAGCTTTTCCCTCCATTGCCCTGGGCAATACCTCCCTATAGCCATTGCTCTGTGTGTTCATTCATTTACACTCCAACTGCCCCCCCCCCCAGGCAAACCCTACTCACTGCCCTTCTCATCGCCTCCCACCCAGGGGGATCCCATCTGGAGCTCTGACCTGGTTTCTATCCCCTCCAAACCCATTAATAACAGGCAGTCAGCACCAGTAACAGAGCCATGTATCAGCAGCCCAGCCAGGGCAGTGTGTCAGCAGCTCAGGGGGGGGCCCAAAATATATCAGCCACATCCAGGAACCCCAACATTATATGGAGCCCAATATATCACCGGGCAGAGCCAGCCGGCAATTTACAAAGCAATATATCAGCAGGCCCAGGAATCCAGTATAAATTACCCCCATGAAAGTGTAACAAGGATGTAATCATTTATGAGACAATGTATCTTTATATACAGGGCAATGTGGCGGCACAGAGAGCAATCTGTCAGCTGGGGAGGCAGTGGGGGCTGACAGTTAGCAGTAGCATATACATTAGCACACAGAGGAATGTACAAACACATAGCTAAAGGTACTTGGGGCTGTATAAACATCCGCAGAAGGCAGATCTGGGGCAATCATGGCCAAATAACCAGCTGCTCTGCAATGACAGGTTAAGCACTTGGGCTGGGGTTATTACATGCACACCCCTGTAAACCTTATGTTACTCTTAATATTAAAGGGGAAGTAAAGGGCGGCATTTACAAAATGCAGTGCAAAAAACAGGCAAAATCCTGTATTGAGAAGAATTGCATTCATGAATACAGCACAGTCTGCATTTGGCAGCACAGTATTCATGTACGGCTTTGCAGAGACACGTAGGGACCCCCCCTCCTGGCCCCTCTCTTAAGTGTCATTCAAGCTAGGGGGCAGCAGTGGGTACAGGCGGCAATGGAGCTCTCTGCACTACCAGCCCGCCCTATGGACTAGGCGCTCTGCACCAATTTGGCACTGTGATTGGCTAAAGGTAAAAACTGCCACTGTGGGTCATTGGACCCACCTCTGTAACGCAGATAGATTGGATTTACAGCCCAAATTCAATATAGGCACCATATGGTATGTATCATGGGCGGTGCTTTTAAATGACACTAATTGGATAAATGTAGGCCCAAACTGAGGAACCTATAGCGGATGAGTCAGCGGCCCATAAGTCCATGTTTGGACCCAATACAATGGCCTGTTATTGGGCTTGGTCTCATATTTGATGGGAGTGAGCAGAAACCCCAGTTGCCATGGGCCCCTAACGCCCAAATGAGGGAGGAAATACTTATCTGGCAACTTGACCAAACAGGGAGATCTACCCGCGGCCTTGGTTTGGCAATGATTAACATTGATCTGGGTGTAGATCATTACTGAAGGGTCCAATACAGCAATACAATGTATATTCCAGTGACTCCGACTGCCTGTACCCGGCAGACAGCATGAGTCAGATTGTTGCACCGGGGGATGAATGACACATGCCCCATCCTATTGGCCCATGGTGCAGTCTGGAATGATTTACGGTGTTTGGCAAGTAAATACAAGAAAGGTCCTGTAATTGCTGGAGGGAACAATCTGGCTGAGATAGCTGGGCCATAAATCACTGGCTATCTCCAGAACTATCCAGAATGGCTGGATGTAAACCTGAGGAAATAATGACTTAGTGAAAAAGTAGGGGAAAGGCTGGAGCCGGGCAGCTGCTCCGTTTGCTAAACTCAATAGGCCAGTTCATTGTAGTCATTTCCTACACTCAATAGGCCAGTTCATTGTAGTCATTTCCTACACTCAATAGGCCAGTTCATTGTAGTCATTTCCTACACTCAATAGGCCAGTTCATTGTAGTCATTTCCTACACTCAATAGGCCAGTTCATTGTAGTCATTTCCTACACTCAATAGGCCAGTTCATTGTAGTCATTTCCTACACTCAATAGGCCAGTTCATTGTAGTCATTTCCTACACTCAATAGGCCAGTTCATTGTAGTCATTTCCTACACTCAATAGGCCAGTTTCCAGGACAAGTAATATATCACGTGTGCATACATGGGTCTGATGCTTGGGGGCGCCACTGTGCAGCGTGAGAAAACATATGGCTGCTTATTTACCTAGCAGATGGGATTATAACAAGGCGCTATACTGGGGTATGATTGTTACTATGTACTGTAGTATGACATTTGTTTATGTGCAGGCACCCTTCCTCTAGCCCCCCCCCCCTCCTGTAAGGGATAATTAGAACCATATCTCCCACCTAACACCCCCATAATGCATTGCTTCTCCCGTCTGCAGCCCTCTATAATTGGGAAACGCACGTAACACTTTCCCAGATTCCCCTGTAATCATTCATCACCAATATCCCAGAGAAGCCCCTTGTAATATGTATCTTCCACAGCACCCCCTGAAACGCACAGCCCCTCAATACCCTGACCTACCCCTTTAATAGATCAGCCCAACATATCTGCCCCAGTCAGCCTCTGTAGTGCCCTGCTTCTCCCATCAAGAACCCCTGTTATAAAGCAACATATTCCCTCTTCTCTAAGTTCTCTTAACCTATATTCCCTGTAATGGATCAGTACATCTTATATATTATATATATATATATCAATCCAAATGGTGTCCGCACTCCAAGGCTCAATATTCTGCGGGGTGCTAGCCAAAATTATGTCTGTATAGAAAATAATCATCTGTGGCCAGCACACCCTTCAATGTTTCATCAAAATTTTTTATATCATTCACAACAGAATCTGTAATGGATCAGCACTACTTTCCCCCCTAACAGATCAGCACCAATTCCCCCCCCCAAAACCCCTGTAATGGGTCAGCACCATTTCTTATTCCCAACAACCTCAGTAATGGGTCAGCACCATTTCTTATTCCCAACAACCTCAGTAATGGGTCAGCACCATTTCTTATTCCCAACAACCTCAGTAATGGGTCAGCACAGCTTCTTTCCCCCAGGAGCCCCTGTAATGGATCAACAGAACACGCAAGGTCCTAATGCTGCTGGATTTGCACCATTTGGATTTGTCGCCGTATCCTAATATTTTAATTGGCTGAATAATCCCAGCCCCGTAGCCATTGCCTTGGAAATCCAACAAATGAAGCCATGTTATTGCCCAAGGCCCAGATCTTGTGTGTGGATTTCAGACTCATAAAGGCTCTTTGCACAGGGCTGTTCTGCTCACGTTTCCAAACTCAGGATTAGGCACAAATTGCCCAATTAAGTTTAACTGGAGAGAGGGGATCTCGCTGAGCAGGGAATTCCAAGGTCAGGAGCCTTTGGATGTTGGTCAAATAAAGTATATTAAAAGCTGCATAAATATTTGAAGAGCCACATGAGAGAGTTTAATGGCTTTTAATGGAGTGGAGGAGAGGCGGCCGGGGGAGCGGGAGGCAGCAGTAATGTGAGCAGGAGAAGGAGGGGATTTGCATTTATAGATTCTTTGTGCAACCCAACATAAGGGCTCTTCATGGAGTTCTAGTGTATAGATTTCCAAACCTGCTGGGATGTGGGCTCTCGTCTGAAAGGGCTCAAATTCTTTCTCGCTGCCAGTTCCAAAGCCGTGCTTATGTTACACCACTCTAGTCTTTTGTCAATGAGCCCCATTCAGCTGACTTGTGCATAAACACCCGAGGCGCAGCGTTAGAGTACTGCATTGGGGTGCTGGGGTCAGAGTGTGGATGTCAGGGTAGGAGCTGGGGTTTAAATGTTAGGAGTCACATTTTGAATACTTGAGTTGGAGTTTGGGTGTAGGAACTGGGTTTTGCATGTAGGAGTTGGGGTTTGGATGTAGGAGTTATGGAATGGATGTTGGGAGTCAAAGTATTGAAGTTGGGGTTAGGATGTTGAAGTTGAAATGTGGATGTTGGAGTTAAGGTTTAGATATTGCTTGGACTTGGAGTTTGGAAGTTGGAGTTGGGGTTTAGATATTGGTTGGACTTTTGATGTTGGAGTTGGGGTTCGGAAGTTGGAGTTTAGATATTGGTTGGAGTTTGGATGTTGGAGTTGGGTTTAGATATTGGTTGGAGTTTGGATGTTGGAGTTGGGTTTAGATATTGGTTGGAGTTTGGATGTTGGAGTTGGGTTTAGATATTGGTTGGAGTTTGGATGTTGGAGTTGGGGTTTAGATATTGGTTAGAGTTTGGATGTTGGGGTTAGGAAGTTGGAGTTTAGATATTGGTTGGAGTTTGGATGTTGGAGTTGGGTTTAGATATTGGTTGGAGTTTGGATGTTGGAGTTGGGTTTAGATATTGGTTGGAGTTTGGATGTTGGAGTTGGGGTTTAGATATTGGTTAGAGTTTGGATGTTGGGGTTAGGAAGTTGGAGTTGGGGTTTGCATGTTGGAGTTGGGGTTTAGATATTGGTTGGAGTTTGGATGTTGGAGTTGGGGTTTACATGTTGGAGTTCGGGTTTAGATATTGGTTGGAGTTTGGATGTTGGAGTTGGGGTTTACATGTTGGAGTTGGGTTTAGATATTGGTTGGAGTTTGGATGTTGGAGTTGGGTTTAGATATTGGTTGGAGTTTGGATGTTGGGGTTAGGAAGTTGGAGTTGGGGTTTGCATGTTGGAGTTGGGTTTAGATATTGGTTGGAGTTTGGATGTTGGAGTTCGGGTGTAGATATTGGTTGGAGTTTGGATGTTGGAGTTCGGGTTTAGCTATTGGTTGGAGTTTGGATGTTGGAGTTCGGGTGTAGATATTGGTTGGAGTTTGGATGTTGGGGTTGGGGTTTACATGTTGGAGTTGGGGTTTAGATATTGGTTGGAGTTTGGATGTTGGAGTTGGACATTTGATGTTGAAGTTATGGCTTGGATATTGAGGTATAATAATAAAATACATGTTGAAGTCAGGCTGTAGATGTTGCAGTTTTGGATGTTGAATAGATGTCATGACAAACTCCTACCCCCAGGACATGAGATTCAGGGAGTGAGATATACAAATTAACACAATCCCCTAGATTACTTGACAAATATCTTCCTCATCAGATGCTTTATTACATTAAATGAATGCTCTGGGAAGCAGTTGGGGTGGGGGCTAATTGGATCCCCACACAGACGAACAGAAGGCATGCACATCTTAGAACCAGATTGCCAACCATGGAGGTGTAGCCTTGGGCGCAGTTCATTTTATCCTTCTTTACTGAGTTGTCTTTGCTTTGCAAATAACTGCGCTGCCTGACAAGCCCCGACATGTGCAGCACCGCTCTGTAACTGGGGGCACAGTGGGGCTCAGCGGGGCTCAGTGGGGGAGCATCACTTTATAGAGATTCCATGAATATGGGAAGCCTTTCAGAAAGATAAGATGTTCCTTCCCAAAAACCCACAAAAGGACAGCAGCTTTGCTCTCCCTATGTTTAGTGATGGATATGGAACCTCCACTGACTTTCTCTCACTGCTTCTCCATCACCAACAGCTTCCAACCTATCAAACTTCCCCTCTTCACCCCTCTATCTCTCAGCCTCAGACCTATCTACACCCCCCAGAATCCTTCATTGTATTATATCCCTTCTCCTCCCTATCTGTGCCGCTTCTGAAACACCTACCTCTAATCTTCCTTATCTATATACCAGCCCAATACATCTAATTATCTTCTTAGTATCCCCCCCCCACCAGTCGGTACCCCATTCTCTCTCTCTCTCTGTCTCTCTCTCTAACTACTACTCCTGTTTGTCACTTTTCCACACCTGCCACTCACATCTCTGCTTGTGCCCTGCCTGTGCCCCATTGTGCCCAAACTACTGCTCATTGCTTGATTTTCCCAGTACACTTCTCTCCCCAATCTACCAAATGACCCCCCTGTATTTCTTTAACTGTCTCCCTGCCGGGGTGGTGCTCCTCTCCAGCAAATGGCATTCCCATAGACTTTCATAGAGCCCACATCACTCTGTAGTTTCATGCTTATGATGCAGATTCTATGACGTTGGTAAGAAAATCATTGATCAGAGCGACAACTTCTCTCCCCTCCTCCCTGTGCCGCTTCCTACTGTCCAACCTTCCAACTTCTTTGTGTACCAATCTGTGTTTTACTCCTCTACCTGATACTTGTCTTTCTCTTCTGTGTGTCCCATATGCTCCTACCTACTAATAACCCTCCCTCTTCCGGGCACCCCATAGGTACTGCTCTCCCATGTAGTTCTGGGTACCCCTCCACCTCTAGCCTTCACCAGACTGGATACTCGTCCGTTACCTTCCCTCTCTTGGGTGCCCCCCACCTCTTTAATGGTAACCATCTCCCTTATCTGTGTCTCATCTACTCCGATTAATAACCTTCTGTTGCCATTAATCTCCCCCCCCCCCCAATGCTTTTCTAGGCTTTAACTTGTGCCTCCTATCTTCTTTCTTTTCTTTCCTCTGGGCCCCCCTTCTCTCCTACCTACTGTTCACCCACCCTTTTTGTGGTTAAGGCTCCACTCCTTTGTACTGCTCCTCTTCTACCTACTACTTACCCTCCCTCTTCTGTGTACCCCTCCACTCCTATTCACCCACCCTCTTCTAGGTACCCCCATCCACTCCTACCTACTACCCACCCTCCCTCTTCTACTCTATGTCCACCTACCCCCAACAAAATTCTTTCTGCGTGCATCACAGTGTACCCCCCCTCCCTCTCTGTACATTGCAGGACCCCCCTCTGCTATCTTGGCCTTTTCACCGCTCAGCCCCATTCAGCTCACATCCCAACCTGAAAGAAATGCCCTAAAGTGAGATCTTTTTATCCCGCCGCTCCCACGCAAGGATCCAGAGAAATGACTCTGTTGATGGATTATTTAAGTGGCAACTTGTTTCAGGACCCAAGAAGAGAAAGGAACCCTTACGTTTATTATACCCCCCCCCCCCCCCCCCCGGCATCTATCAACATCATTCTTCCCAGGTGACTGCAAGCTTTGTGGGTTAGCTGCCCTTTTACTCTATAACTCTGTACTAATGGCACTAATGAACTTTATATGCAAACAATAGAGACATAATTCTATATATATATATATTACATTATATCCAATGCTGAGCTACGGTATTGGGACCCTATAATAAATACAATGTGCGCCTTGCTCTGGAGCAGCTAGTAGTTGGGTGGGATTCACTTGGGATAAAAGGTTGAGGTCTCTTTGATCAGACTGCACTACTATGTAACAAAAGAGATGAACGACTAAAAAATGGAAAGAAAGAACCAATAAGGGGAGGAAAGGAGAAAACTTTCTGGACTTTGTGCCACAAAGCATCCGCCACCTGTCCCTAAGTGCCGCCACTTACCTGCCTGCCTGCGTGGTGCCTTGCTTGTATCTCACACCTCAGAGGAGGGAGCCTGAATGTGGGCAGTGGGTTTCAGCAGGAACGGCCAGCAGCCTTGGGTGCCTGCACTTCTCTCCTTATCTTCCTACTCCTTTGTGTTCTCCCAACTAGTTTCAGCTAGTCGCACAGAAACCTCTCAATTATCTGCTCAGCTGACACCAGCAGGGAGTTTTCCCAAACTCTGACCCTCCCCCTAAAGTATTAAAAAAAAAAGGGGGGGGGGGAAGAGGGGAGGAGGTGAGAGAGGAGGGGGCCAGGGGCTACACTAGCCATTTCAGCTCATCCAGCTGTGCCAAATCTGGACTTAGCACTCTCTGCTAGGGAATAAATGGATTTGGCACTTCAGCCTATCTATGAGACATTCCCTGAAATGCTCTGGGTGCTCTCATTCTCTGCTGCTTAAAGGGACAGGCCACTTTAATTTGCCTACATTCCCCCCTCCAAAGGCACGCTAGAGGGGGGAATAGCTCTGGCAGTTGTTTCATGATGGACAGGTCTCAGGCCCCGGGGCCAAAACAGACGTCAAGGGTCCTCATTATTTATTAACAGCCCAACCTATGGCCCTTTAGCTGTTGAAAAACTCCCAGCAACCCCTGGCCACTATCTCCATGTTGCCCGACTACACACGCCTGCCCCGGAGGAGAGATCACCCCTCTCTGGGGTCCAGTTACATATTATACTTATTATTTATTATTATTCTCCTTACGCTTATACAGGTATGGGATCCCTCTGTAATAATAAAACAGTACCTGTACTTGATCCCAACTAAGATATAATTACCCCTTATTGGGGGCAGAACAGCCCTATTGGGTTTATTTAATGGTTAAATGATTCCCTTTTCTCTGTAATAATAAAACAGTACCTGTACTTGATCCCAACAAAGATATAATTACCCCTTATTGGGGCAGAACAGCCCTATTGGGTTTATTTAATGGTTAAATGATTCCCTTTTCTCTGTAATAATAAAACAGTGCCTGTACTTGATCCCAACTAAGATATAATTACCCCTTATTGGGGGCAGAACAGCCCTATTGGGTTTATTTAATGGTTAAATGATTCCCTTTTCTCTGTAATAATAAAACAGTGCCTGTACTTGATCCCAACTAAGATATAAATAATCCTTATTGGATGCAAAACAATCCTATGGGGTTTAGTTAATGTTTTATTGATTTTTTTAGTAGACTTAAGGTATGGAGATCCAAATTACAGAAAGATCCCTTATCCGGAATACCCTTGGTCCCGAACATTCTGGATAATGGGTCCTACACCTGTACATGATGGAGGTTTGGATTTCATTGGACAGTCATATGGACCAATCACTCCCAGCAGGGGCACCTACTCACTTTGAGGGTCACATGAAACCCCCCATACCATGTGCCTGTAGTTGCTCTCACTATATGTTGTTGCTAGGGGTAACAAGCTCCCTGGTATCTCTTAGGGCCCCTGATCAGTGTTGGGTTGGGGGCCAGAAGAGAACCGGGTCCCAATGGCTTACAATAGATTGTATATTATCCATTATATTTACAGTAGTGAGTACATTATTCCCTGTGCATAGATATATATATATATATATATACACACATAATGCTGTATTACCGTAACTTGCACTTAGTTGGGAGGTTACAATACACATTGTTCTACGTAAAAAAAGCTAATTCTGTTGTTTTTACAGGAAAACGGCTTCTGCGATTCCAGGATTCATCGTAAAGCTCAGTCTGTTTTCCAGGAAACTTAATTATCATGTCAAAGTCATCTCTGTGTTGTCTGAGGCCTGGAATCCAGCGATGATCAGATTTCTCTGCCTATTAATGATACAGTGCATTTATATTAGCTGGAATGGGGGCAGAACAGGGAGATGGACTTATAATGGGAACTACTGGGGGTGTGGCCAATGTATTAGCTAACTATAAGGATTCTGGGACTAATACAGAGGCTACTAATACAGAGGCTACTAATACAGAGGCTATCTCCCCTCTGCTACTATGGGCACCATCTCTCCCTACTATACCTGCTATCTCACAGCCCCAGTCCCTTCCCAGAGGATATTATCCCCCCACTGCTACTATAGGCACCATCTCTCCCTACTATACCTGCTATCCCACAGCCCCAGTCCCTTCCCAGAGACTATTATCCCCCCACTGCTACTATAGGCACCATCTCTCCCTACTATACCTGCTATCCCACAGCCCCAGTCCCTTCCCAGAGGCTATTATCCCCCCACTGCTACTATAGGCACCATCTCTCCCTACTATACCTGCTATCCCACAGCCCCAGTCCCTTCCCAGAAGCTATTATCCCCCCACTGCTACTATAGGCACCATCTCTCCCTACTATACCTGCTATCCCACAGCCCCAGTCCCTTCCCAGAGGCTATTATCCTACTGCTACTATAGGCACCATCTCTCCCTACTATACCTGCTATCCCACAGCCCCAGTCCCTTCCCAGAGGCTATTATCCCCCCACTGCTACTATAGGCACCATCTCTCCCTACTATACCTGCTATCCCACAGCCCCAGTCCCTTCCCAGAGGCTATTATCCCCCCACTGCTACTATAGGCACCATCTCTCCCTACTATACCTGCTATCCCACAGCCCCAGTCCCTTCCCAGAAGCTATTATCCCCCCACTGCTACTATAGGCACCATCTCTCCCTACTATACCTGCTATCCCACAGCCCCAGTCCCTTCCCAGAGGCTATTATCCCACTGCTACTATAGGCACCATCTCTCCCTACTATACCTGCTATCCCACAGCCCCCTGTATGTTTACTAATGGAGGGTGGAGAGGTCATTTAGCCACATGATACCCACCATCAGCCTCAGTGAAAGATCTTAAGACCCTTTGTCCCGCTCCCTGACATCCCTGTGTTTGTGTAACTGTGTGGGTGCTGCTACTGAACAGCTGGGGGGGAACCAATTCACCACTGGGCTATTCACCTTCACAATTCCCTTCTGCTCAGAGCGGTGCCCTGGGGAGAGGAGCAAAAGGCCGGCCGCCTCCCAAAGCCTCTGTATAAAGACACGCGCACTGCCCCGCTCTCTTATACTGTACATTTGCATTTTGCGCATTTTAAAGGGCAAGCGAAGGCTAAAAATATTTTCCTTGTTTGTTTGTGGCAGCAGCTGCATGAAATCAGTGGTATTTCCTTGCAACACTGTGGTTTTAGGTTCAATCCCAGGCAGGGGACTATCATCCAGGAATGTGTGTATTTTCCCTTCTGCTGTTTGGGTTCCTTTTGAGTAACCCAGTTACCTTCCTTCCTTCCACACCCCAAACCCTGTCATATGGACCATAGATTGTAAGCTCACTGGGGTAAGGACTGATGGGAATGTGATAGGGACCTTAGATTGTAAGCTCACTGGGGCAGGGGCTGATGGGAATGTGATAGGAACCTTAGATTGTAAGCTCCACTGGGGCAGGGACTGATGGGAATGTGATAGGGACCTTAGACTGTAAGCTCACTGGGGCAGGGACTGATGGGAATGTGATAGGGACCTTAGATTGTAAGCTCCACTGGGGCAGGGACTGATGGGAATGGGATAGGGACCTTAGATTGTAAGCTCACTGGGGCAGGGACTGATGGGAATGTGATAGGGACCTTAGATTGTAAGCTCCACTGGGGCAGGGACTGATGGGAATGTGATAGGGACCTTAGACTGTAAGCTCACTGGGGCAGGGACTGATGGGAATGGGATAGGGACCTTAGACTGTAAGCTCACTGGGGCAGGGACTGATGGGATAGGGACCTTAGATTGTAAGCTCCACTGGGGCAGGGGCTGATGGGAATGTGATAGGGACCTTAGATTGTAAGCTCACTGGGGCAGGGACTGATGGGAATGTGATAGGAACCTTAGATTGTAAGCTCCACTGGGGCAGGGACTGATGGGAATGTGATAGGGACCTTAGATTGTAAGCTCACTGGGGCAGGGACTGATGGGAATGTGATAGGGACCTTAGATTGTAAGCTCCACTGGGGCAGGGACTGATGGGAATGTGATAGGGACCTTAGATTGTAAGCTCACTGGGGCAGGGACTGATGGGAATATGATAGGGACCTTAGATTGTAAGCTCCACTGGGGCAGGGACTGATGGGAATGGGATAGGGACCTTAGATTGTAAGCTCACTGGGGTAAGGACTGATGGGAATGTGATAGGGACCTTAGATTGTAAGCTCACTGGGGCAGGGACTGATGGGAATGTGATAGGGACCTTAGATTGTAAGCTCACTGGGGCAGGGGCTGATGGGAATGGGATAGGGACCTTAGATTGTAAGCTCCACTGGGGCAGGGACTGATGGGAATGGGATAGGGACCTTAGATTGTAAGCTCACTGGGGCAGGGACTGATGGGAATGTGATAGGGACCTTAGATTGTAAGCTCACTGGGGCAGGGACTGATGGGAATGTGATAGGGACATGAGATTGTAAGCTCCACTGGGACAGGGACTGATGGGAATGGGATAGGGACCTTAGATTGTAAGCTCACTGGGGCAGGGACTGATGGGAATGGGATAGGGACCTTAGATTGGACTGGACCACAACCCATTGATTGGTGCAAACCTTTCATAACATCACCCACTAACTTAAGCAAATAAGGCTGCAGGATATAAAGCAAGTTGGCCAAGGAGCTGACAAAGCACCTATAATTGAAAATCAACCAACCCTAAAGGGGGTCTATGCCCTGACAAATGAAAGCTTCCCCTCTGGACCAAGTTGGCAGATTATTGGTAGATGCATGGGCCTTTCCACTGTTAGAATAGACAATCCCATTGGTCGAGGGCCATATAGGGATGGGGGAAGTGTTTTTATTCCCAACCAGTGCAGATCCACTCACCAATGCATGCCAAGTATAAAGCTGCCCCCTGTCCTGCCCCCAGCAGCTTTTGGGGCCCCTTTGATGGCTGAAGATCAGGCAGATATCTATGGAGCCGGTTAGAAAAGCCCATTGGACAGGCCGCCCTCATTACCATCCAATCATTCACCAGGGGTGGTTTGTTGGCAGGCTCAGACTGGGCTGGCAGGATACTGGGAAAAATCCCAATGGGGGCCCCAGGGGTAACTCGCACACCCCAGTCTGACCCTGTTTGTTGGTGGCCAAACTAGGTCAAGGGCTGCTCTGTTGGTAACTTCATCTTATTTTGGATATAAACCCAGTTGCTGCTGTTTTAGGGCGAAGACACACGGAGCTACTTAGTAGCAGCTACTTCTGCCAGAAAATCCCCTGCCATAGACAATACTGCAAATTGCCTCTGCTAAACACACGTAGAGACAATTATCAGTAAATGATCAGCATTGTCTGTTTCTGTAACCGTGACAAGTAGCTGCTACTAGTAGCTCCGTGTGTCTTCACCCTAAGTATCCCTACCACCTCCAATAAAGACCAAGTTTATACAGTAGTGCCAGGGTCGGACTGGGCTGCCGGGACACTGGGAAAATACCTGGTGGGGCCCCAGCTGCCCAGACCCGACCCTGTTGACGATTCCCTTGCACGCATTCAGGGGAGGACGTCCGGCGGGGGCCCCTACAGGGGACGCGTACCTTGGGGGGTGCGGAGCCCCGGTGGGCCCTGCACCCCCCAGTCCGACCCTGAGTAGCACAGGGTTTGGGCTCACACTAAGGGAGAAGACACACAGAGCTACTAGTAGCAGCTACTTGTCGTGGCTACTAAAATAGACAATGCTGATCATTTACTGATAATTGTCTCTACATGTGTTTTAGCAGAGGCAATTCTCAGTATTGTCTATGGCAGGGGATTTTCTGGTGTTTAGTAGCCGTGACAAGTAGCTGCTACTACTGTAGTAGCTCCGTGTGTCTTTGCCCTAATAGCTTAACCCTCGGCCCCATACAAAGGTAGATTATTAGCGCCTGAGGGTGCAGTTAAACTACACAGCCAGTCACGCCAGGAAGTGACATGCGTTGAAACTATTCCTACCCCCGGGGCAATGTACACCTACACTAACGACCAGTCTCCCTTCTCCGAGGGATGGTAAAGGTGCAGCACCCGCCCTGCCCAACAATATAAAGGTTTGGAATGATGTAGAATGGGTGTAACGACACTGGGGACAAGTCTTGGCACTTTATAAACCACAGATAATAATAATAATAATAATAATAATAATAATAATAGGGGGCGCCTTGCAAAGCAGACAGGCAGTGAAATGGTCCAGCCTGGCATTGGCGGATGTGCTTTCTGCTACCACATTGAGAGTGGTACAGCCCAAGCGCTGGGGGAGGGGAGCTGGCACTCACAGAGAGAGAGGGGGGGGCTTTATTTCAAACTTTAATGGCTCCCCCCCTCCTCCCCATTCACTGCCCTCTTTCTCTGCAAACTCTTTTAATGAACTGCATCTCAAGTGGTTTACAAACAGCTCTCTCTCCCCTGCAGTTAAACCTTTGTGCCGAGGAGCCGGGGAAAGGGGGGGGCAGAAGGGAGAGAGTCTCATGTTACAGCTAGCGCTCCAATGGGAGCCCAGGAGCGGCGGATGGAAGGGGGGCAGCTCTCTTGACCTGTAGCTGCCTGATTCAGTCTCTGGCGACTAAGTGTTGAGCTGTGAGTAATGTGTTACTGGGAGTTGTTACTCCCGACACACTCGCTCCCTGCAGTTCTTCTACTTTATGATCCTCTATAGAGTACGGCAGAAAGTGAGGATCATCTGCCATAGAAGCTGATGCTACAGGGCTGATTATTAAATTTTGATGCAGACTGCACTTATTGCTGTGCTGCCATGAATAGTTACTCTTAATTAATTACTAATCAGCCTTTTATTGTGCCCGTTATAGTGTATATATACTGTATATAGTGACAGTTATAGTGTATATATACAGTATATAGTGACAGTTATAGTGTATATATACTGTATATTGTGCCCGTTATAGTGTATATATACTGTATATAGTGACAGTTATAGTGTATATATACAGTATATAGTGACAGTTATAGTGTATATATACTGTATATTGTGCCCGTTATAGTATATATATACTGTATATAGTGACAGTTATAGTGTATATATACTGTATATAGTGACAGTTATAGTGTATATATACTGTATATAGTGACAGTTAGTGTATATATACTGTATATAGTGACAGTTATAGTGTATATATACAGTATATAGTGACAGTTATAGTGTATATATACTGTATATTGTGCCCGTTATAGTGTATATATACTGTATATAGTGACAGTTATAGTGTATATATACAGTATATAGTGACAGTTATAGTGTATATATACTGTATATTGTGCCCGTTATAGTATATATATACTGTATATAGTGACAGTTATAGTGTATATATACTGTATATAGTGACAGTTATAGTGTATATATACTGTATATAGTGACAGTTAGTGTATATATACTGTATATAGTGACAGTTATAGTGTATATATACAGTATATAGTGACAGTTATAGTGTATATATACTGTATAAAGTGACAGTTATAGTGTATATATACAGTATATAGTGACAGTTATAGTGTATATATACTGTATAAAGTGACAGTTATAGTGTATATATACTGTATATAGTGACAGTTATAGTGTATATATACTGTATAAAGTGACAGTTATAGTGTATATATACTGTATATAGTGACAGTTATAGTGTATATATACTGTATATAGTGCCTGTTATAGTGTATATATACTGTATATAGTGACAGTTATAGTGTATATATACTGTATATAGTGACAGTTATAGTGTGTATATACTGTATATAGTGACAGTTATAGTGTGTATATACTGTATATAGTGACAGTTATAGTGTATATATACTGTATATAGTGACAGTTATAGTGTATATATACTGTATATAGTGACAGTTATAGTGTATATATACTGTTTATAGCGACAGTTATAGTGTATATATACTGTTTATAGCGACAGTTATAGTGTATATATACTGTATATAGTGACAGTTATAGTGTATATCTACTGTATATAGTGACAGTTATAGTGTATATATACTGTATATTGTGCCCGTTATTGTGTATATATACTGTATATAGTGACAGTTATAGTGTATATATACTGTATATAGTGACAGTTATAGTGTATATATACTGTATATTGTGCCCGTTATTGTGTATATATACTGTATATAGTGACAGTTATAGTGTATATATACTGTATATAGTGACAGTTATAGTGTATATATACTGTATATAGTGACAGTTATAGTGTATATATACTGTATATAGTGACAGTTATAGTGTATATATACTGTATATAGTGACAGTTATAGTGAATATATACTGTATATAGTGACAGTTATAGTGTATATATACTGTATATAGTGACAGTTATAGTGTATATATACTGTATATAGTGACAGTTATAGTGTATATATACTGTATATAGTGACAGTTATAGTGTATATATACTGTATATAGTGACAGTTATAGTGAATATATACTGTATATAGTGACAGTTATAGTGAATATATACTGTATATAGTGACAGTTATAGTGTATATATACTGTATATAGTGACAGTTATAGTGTATATATACTGTATATAGTGACAGTTATAGTGTGTATATATACTGTATATAGTGAGTGGGTGCAGGTAAGTGCCAGCGGCCCAGAGTATGTGCCCAGTAGGGGGGGCTATTGGGGGCACCTTCAGGGGCACAGACCTTCCCTGCTATAGGGCTGTGGGGGCCTTGGGCTGGTAGAGAACCCCAAACATAATGAGCAGGTAACTGCCGGCCTGGGGGCAAATGCCCAGAACAATAACAGGGCTATAACTTCCTGAATTAAAGGCAAAGCTGTACCGGCAGAACATGTACAAATCCATAATAGGACTGATCCCAGAATATTAAAGGGGATATAAACCCCCCAAACAACATTTTGCCTAATGAAATATTAATTACAATAAAATATCTGTGGCTTTAAAGTTATTTGTAAGTTCTCCTCCCAGCCTGCTACATTGTTTCAAAAGTCAGAACCACCGCGGTAGAGAAAGGGTCAGACACTCCTTTCTATGGCAATTATGTCTCCGGTTATTATGGGTAGGTAGGTGGCATTCATAACGATCTCACATGCCTAATTGGTGACTGTGGGAAGGAACCTCATTACCTGGGTGACATAATCAGCGCAGAAATAGGAGCTGCCATATTGCTTGTCTGCAATCAGCCGAGGAGGTCCGGTAACGGCAATACCGCTGGTTCCGACTGTAGCACAAGGGCGGAGATTCGGCCATTGTTCCACATATAGCACTCTATTGTCACATACCCCTATGCGGAGTTTGCCTCGCAACACATACCCTTATCTAGCCTGGCCTACTGAGTGTAGGAATGCAACAGGTACACCTGCTGGCTGAAGGTGGAATTACAGGTGATTTGCTATTCTTACCCTTTAGACAGAACACGGGGCTTAAATAAACAAAAACATTTTGATTTTAAAGAGATAGTTCCCCTTTACAGTTAGTATGGCCTATTCCAGTACTCCATACTCCAATATTCCATATCCAACTGGTCTTAATTTTTTTTTTAAATACTTTTTGAATTATTTCTTCCTCTTCTGCCTTTTTCCAGCTTTCTAATGGGGGGTCACTGACCCCGACAGCCAAAAACCTAGTGTTCTATGAGGCTACAATTGTATTGTTACTCTTTATTTAGTCCTCTGCTTTTTATTTTCAATTCTCTCATTCACACCACTGCCTGGTTGCTAGGGTAACTTGGGCCCTGGCAACCAGAAAACTGCTGAAATTCCCAACTGAATAGCTGCTGAACAAAAAAACAGAATAATTCAAAAGACCAATTGCAAATATTGCTGTATGTGGGGTGTGGGGGCTCCTTGGGGGGTGGGCCCTGTATATACATATATATAGTATATATATATATATATAGTACACTGGCAGCAGTCAGAATGGCCTATGTGCCCCTCCCCCCCCCCCACCTTTTCACTACACCACCCAGTATGTGATCAATAGGGCATGCTGGGAACTGTAGTACAACAGATGCAATCTGAGATAGTTAAAGGGCATAGAAACCCTGTGTAGCTCATGGAGAATTACATGAAACATTCTAAAATATATTTATTTTTATATTTTTAAAGCTACGGCACCATACACAGATTTTTATTTTGCTAACACCATCAAGAGATTTCAAGGAATAGTGAACTTTTTTTTTTTTTTGGTTTGAGTTACCCTTTAGGGTGAAGACACACAAAGCTACTTAGTAGCAGCTACTTGTCACAGCAGAAAATCCCCAGCCATAGACAATACTGAGAATTGCCTCTGCTAAAACACATGTAGAGACAATAATCAGTAAATGATCAGCATTGTCTATTTTAGTAGCCGTGACAAGTAGCTGCTACTAGTAGCTCCGTGTGTCTTCAGCCTTAGGGTATAGGATTTGGTTGGGAGCCACTAGTTTAGGCAGCAGAATGTGCCTGTAGCCAGAGCAGCTCTCCCCTGTAACCCATTCCCTGCCAGTAGGCAGAGCTGCAGTGTGGGCACTGCCCCCGCTGGACAGATAAAGCAACTGCAGATACCGCCACACACAACATGGCATCTTCTTGTAGCAAATACAGGTTGGATACATTGAGCCAAAAGGCCATTTTCAGGGATTACTATTGATTGAAAGGTATATACATACGATCCCAATGTGCCTGGCAAGTAACACGTATTAGTATATGGAAGTACCGTGTCCAACGGCAATAGATACTGTATCACAGAGAGACATATATACACTGGGGGAACCTTAGTATGGGCACGGATAGGGAACATTAATCTCGTTACACCCAACAAGACAGAATGAATGTAAACAGACATACGCCAGCCTGGCGCTGCCCAATGGGCACTCACCCTTGGGTCACATTCTCTCCCCAGCACAATAGGAAACATAATAAGAGGAATATACAGTTTCTGGCAGTGTTAGGGGTGGGAAAGAGTTAAACGCAAAGGCAGCAGCAACACCCCTGATTGTGTGAATTGCACCCTGGGAGTCTGGAACCCTGTAAGCCGCGCAGTTATCCCTATATGGGATTCAGTGGCTTTAGGCAGTTTGGCCTCCTTATGAACGTTACGCCAATAAGGATTTTAATAAGATAGAAAAAATGGAAACCAACAACTTGGTGCAGCACAATAATAAACATGGTAACGCGCCCTTATTGCACGTGATGAATAATGGTAATGTGCCCCTATTGCACGTGATGAATAATGGTAATGTGCCCCTATTGCACGTGATGAATAATGGTAATGTGCCCCTATTGCACGTGATGAATAACGGTAACGCGCCCCTATTGCACGTGATGAATAATGGTAATGTGCCCCTATTGCACGTGATGAATAATGGTAATGTGCCCCTATTGCACCTGATGAATAATGGTAATGTGCCCCTATTGCACGTGATGAATAATGGCAATGTGACCCTATTGCACGTGATGTATAATGGTAATGTGCCCCTATTGCACGTGATGAATAATGGTAATGTGCCCCTATTGCACCTGATGAATAATGGTAATGTGCCCCTATTGCACGTGATGAATAATGGTAATGTGCCCCTATTGCACGTGATGAATAATGGCAATGTGACCCTATTGCACGTGATGTATAATGGTAATGTGACCCTATTGCACGTGATGAATAATGGTAATGTGCCCCTATTGCACGTGATGAATAATGGCAATGTGACCCTATTGCACGTGATGTATAATGGTAATGTGACCCTATTGCACGTGATGTATAATGGCAATGTGACCCTATTGCACGTAATGAATAATGTAAATGCACCCCTATTGCACCTGATGTATAATGGTAATGTGACCCTATTGCACGTGATGTATAATGGCAATGTGACCCTATTGCACGTGATGAATAATGTAAATGCGCCCCTATTGCACCTGATGTATAATGGCAATGTGACCCTATTGCACGTGATGGAGAATAGCAATGTGCCCCTATTGCATGTGAGGGGGAATAACAATGTGCCCCATTACACATGAGGGAGAATGGCAATGTGCCCCTATTGCACGTGATGGGAGAATTATAGCGTGGCCCTATTGCACAGGACTAGGAATGGTACCAGGCCCTGCTGAATAACCCTGGGGAATGGCGCCTCCGCTGCCTCCATTGACCTGATGCAGAATAACATTGGGCCGTGCCTCTAATACACATAATGGCACTGGGGCAACGTTACACAAAATGGCGGAATGGTGATGGCGGAATGGTGATGGCGGAATGGTGATGGCGGAATGGTGATGGCGGAATGGTGATGGCGGAATGGTGATGGCGGAATGGTGATGGCGGAATGGTGATGGCGGAATGGTGATGGCGGAATGGTGATGGCGGAAAGGTGGGGCTCTGCTAGTAATGGGCAGGCTGACCCAATATCATCAGGTTTACCTGCAAGTTGGGCAGGAACATGGATGAGCTCAGAAGGAGGTGGGTCAAACTTCAAACATGGTCCCACCCCTACAGTCGCTAATTGCACCCACGTATGAGTAACCAGAGAGCAGTAAAGTCAGGCCTGGGTCACACAGTAGGAAGGGACTTTGGGCCGGTTTGGGTGCGGGTTGGAACGTAGCAGTTTAGGGTTGGGTTCTGAAAAACATTTCTGAAAACTGGGGAAAGGTAATGGCCCTGCACTGCCCCCGATAATGAGCTTCTGTTGTACAAATTGGTAGAGCAGCAGTGTGACCCTACTGCACATGATGGTACTGTACTCTCACTGTACAACAGGGGGAGGGGCCTTTGCTATGTGCCTCTATATCTAACCTGCCTCATTCATTGGCACCTACATCCGGAAAGCAGCCATGTTGGTGCCGGGGCCCATGACGTGACTATTGCTTTACTGCACCCACCAACGCCCCGGGCTTCCTGCCTCTCTGGTCCCTTTGGAAGAACAGGGAATGTGGGACAGAATTTGTCCAAATACATGGGCTGTGGGCTCGGAATCCCCTTGATTGTCAAGCCGTAAAGTGAGCTTGCTTGGTGGGAATGACAAGTGGCCCATTAAAGGGGCGGTTCACCATTAAGTTAACTTTTATTACGTTATAGAATGGCCAGTTCTGAACAACTTTTCAATTGGTCTTTGTTATAGTTTTATAATTATTTGCCTTCTGACCCCGGCAGCCAAAAACCTATTGCTCGGTGACGCTACAGTTTTACTGTTATTGTTACTTTTTGTAACTTTCTTTTCTATTCAGCCCCTCCACTTCCTGGTTGCTACAGTAACTTGGACCCTAGCAACCAAATACCTGCTGTAACTACTGCTGGAGCTGCTGAGCTAAAAATGAACTAAAAAACTAGCAATAATAAAAAATGAAGACCAATTGCAAATAATCTCAGAATATTACTCTGTACATCATACTAAGGGTTAACTTAAAGGTGACCGACCCCTTTAACATCTGACCATGAAATGAGCGGAGATAGGAGGTTAAAAGTGTAATTCTTTGACATCGTTAATCAATATTATAACAAAATGACAAAAAAAAACTATGATAAAATATGCAATAAGTTAAAATAAAACAACTGAAATAAAAAGAACAGCATGAAACAAATAACTCATCTCAGTGATAATATAGTTTGTAGGTTACAATACTCATGGGTGCAGGGGGCGGGGCAACAATGCCACAAACAGCTGCACCAAGATGGCGGCTAGGGCCGTAGTCGACATGGCCGGTGATTACAGCAAGATGGCTGAAAACAACAGCGACAAAAGAAAAAAAAAAAAAAATGTCCAACAGTGACTGGTCCAAGATGGCTGAATGACTGATGTAGTTCCTGGTCCAAAGGTAAAGGTCAAGTATAAGACGGATTGGCGCCCGCTATGTGCAACAACAACAGCCACAGAGAGAATGTAGGGCTTTCGGGAGGGGCAGTATCGGAGCAAAACTGCAACGTTGCACCTGGGCAGTAACCCATAGCAACCAATCAGTGATTAGCTTTCAATGTCAGAACAATAAAATCAAACATCTGATTGGGTGCAATTTTGCCCAGTGTTTATAAATGACCCCCGCAATCTGTAGGCAGGAACCTGTGCTCTGGATGGGGGGGGGGGCTAAAATAAAACTACAAACACTCCAATCGCTCCTATGTCTAGTTAGCACACCTGGTAGTAGGGTAAGGACAAAGGGACCAAACCAGCCATATACACAGGACAAGTGGGACACGGGGGGGTCGCTCCAACGCACAGAATGTATGGGGGTAGGGCCCCGCGCAGAAGAGCAGCACCGTATGGGCAGAATCCTGGGAGCAGGGGAAAGAGGGGTGTCTAATCCTGAGCCTAAATGGGAGGGGGGGGGTGGTATGTGCAAGGAATTGTGCAAAAACAACCACAAATAAAAAGTAGGTCTAACAGCGATCCTAGAAAAATAATAATACAGCCTATAGTGAGGTATGCACAGTGAGCAGGTCTATACGGGGGCCTCTCTCTAAAGCAGTGACCCACAGCCCCCCCATAATCCCAGGCAGCCGCCCAACGTCACTGCTCTAAAGAACGGAAATACTCTGCTTACAATCGCTTTAAAGGGGAAGCTATACCTTACAACCCCCCAAACATTTCTGCATTTGTACATGAGTGCTTGCTGCTGCTCCATCACTGCGAACAGCGCCCCCAGTGGTGATAAAGAGGTAGCCTTTCTGATCTGTTGTCCCAGCTATGGCAGCACTCCCTTGTGTGTATAAAAGCAAATATGCAGAGTAAGAATGCCCCCCCCCCCCCCCTTCCTTTATGGTCTGATCCATAAGAGAGACACAGAGCCAATCGTGTGCCCCTATAGAGCTGGCTGCGGTGTAATGATACTCAGTTTGGGGGGGCAGTCTGATGCGCTGCAGGGAGTAGGGGTGTCCCAATGTCAGTGAAAGGGAACATTCTCCCAAGACTTGAAAGGGGGTGACTGGGAGATGTAGAGTAAGGCCTTCTGCTGGGAGAGGGTGTGGACAAAAGTGCAGTTCTCCCATCAAAGGGAATAGGAAGTTTAGGATTTCCGTAGAGAGGTTCAAGTCTGGGGGGGGGGGGGGGGGGTACGGTTTCTCCTCGTCTCCCACCCAGCGGCATCAGACTGCGGTCTCCTGGTCCTCCCTTTGGATCATTTGGTAGTGCTGCCTGTTCTCTAGGTACGCTGCCAGCTCCAGGTCCTTCGCCTTCTCTGCTTTGTTTTTCGGGGTGTCCCCCTGAAAAGGAAAAGTAGAAACAGATTAGGATAAAATGGTGGAGTTTCACAGTGAGGAGCTCGATGGCAGCAACACATCTCCCCCCATAGGAGGTAGGAATTATAGAGCAGGATTCCCTTGGCAATCATTGGCTGACAGGAAGGATGCAATGCTTCTATAGGCTGTGCTTGGGCTTCAGATCAAGGGCATATATTGCCAATAAATATGTAATACTAGCACTGGCCCTAGTTGGTGATTTGCTGATTGGGCCGGCCAAATAACACCTTGGTGGCAACCATAGCTGGGTTTTGGCGGGGCCACTGGGTTTTTACCTGGTGTCCCCCCCAGCATAAAATACAAATAGGTAGTTATTTTAAATTCAACAGTGAAAATAGATTATTATAAGCTTAAGCGCTAGGTGTTTCAGTGCACAGTTGGAATCAGGCCCCTGTCCCAAAGAGCTCACAATCTATTCAAATGTCCTATGCACTGAGCCAGCGCAGAGTGAAGGCCAATGCAGGCCAATGGGAGAGGACCATATCAAGATATCTGGTTGGTTTTCAGCTAACTATCTGTTAGTGATTGGCCATACACAGGCAGAAATAGAGGGAGAATGGGCTTGCAGAATAGGCAAGTGGTGAGGGTTGGGATTAGAGATTAGTCAGTAGTCTGTAGGATGAAGGTATCGGTCCTTGGCAGGGTCGGACTGGGCCAGTGGGACACCAGGAAAAAACCCAGTGGGCCCTGCTGACCCAGACCCGATCCCCACCCCACCACTGACCACCCTCCCCGGATTGCACCTAGGTAAGTATGAGGTATGCATGCAGGGGGGGTCCCATTAGGCCCTGCACACCGCAGTCTGACCCAGGTCCTTGGGGAAGGTGAGCCAGGGGGTGCAATGGGGCGGTGATGAAGTCAGATGTAAGTATTAGGAAGGGTTAAGCTTATACTGTATATGTGTCACAAACAATGTAACTAAGCTGGCCTTATACCTACTGATTTTGGCTACCAACTTGGCCACTTGAGCAATTTGGAATCTTACTGGCCCTTCTGAGTGGAAGTTCTCTGTCACTGCCATATTGTTTTTCCATATTTTGCTATGGGAGGAAGTGGCAGGTTATTGTTTGATTGCTGGTTTTTCCCACTCTAATGGCCAGAATACCCCAGGGTGTCTCAGGCACAGGAGGGTTAAACTGGCCCTTAGATAATACCAGCAGCAGAGAGGGGAAGGGGAGAAGCTGTAGGATATGATATGGTGCTGGGAATGAAGTGGGCAGGAATTCCCAGTACCAGGCTCTTGGTACCAGTTGGTATGGTATGCGCCCAGGGGAGAGGGCAGACCTGGGAGGGGCGAGACCCTTTTCGCCTGCAGCTGTCTGGAATTCTTCAGCTTCTGTATTATCCCTGCTCCCAACACTTTTTGTTCTCTCCAACCCCCTCCTATGTCTGCCCCCCCCCTGCCATTCCTACCAATGGCCTCTGTACCAGCAGCTGTCATTGCTCAGGTGAAGGGGTTGTAGAAAGACAGACGTCTGGTGGGGGAAGAACAGGGGGTGCACTAAAGCTGGCGGGGGGGGGTTATTGAGAAAGATGGTTGTTATTGAGCCAGATGTTTTGCTGTGGGATATGTGCCCCCCCCCAGATGGATAGTGTTTATAAGCCGGACCAGACAGATCTATATCTTTCTCTGGAAAGAGTTTTGGGGTGGGGGGGCAACAATGTGAGCTAGAAATGAGTTCTTCAGGTCGGTGTGGGGCTGGTGCTGCAGGAAATGCGCCTGTAATTAAAACAACCTGGAGCGGAGTGTGACATGTTGGGGGGGTAGAAAAAGGACTGATGTGGCCGTAGCTCTCACCCCCGCCCATTCTACAGGCTATTTCTATCCTCTCCTGGTGTCTCAGCGCAACGAGGCCTAATTAGCCTGAGCTTTCAGCCCGTCTCCCTGACACCTCTGCTCCCATTTACCTGCAGGTCTGTTTTCATCAGGGACGCGCCGGCCTCCACTATGTAATGGCAGATTGTGCGCTGGCGGAAGGACGCAGCGAGGTGCAGGCAGGTTTCCCCTCTGCAATCAAGGGAAAAAAGCAATAAGTTAGGTGCTTTGCCTCTGCTGCAAACAGGAGAGAATAAAGAGGGAAATAAATAAGCCTCAACCCAGTTAGTATGGATCTGTCTCTGGCATAAACACCTCTGGCACATCCTTCCAATGTTCCTGCTGAATTGTGCTTAGTACAGGGGAATCCCTATGCTGCCATAGTTTTATGGTATCTCTCTGTACAGGCTATGAGCAAACTTAGGGGGCTGTTCCTGCTGAATTGTGCTTAGTACAGGGGAATCCCTATGCTGCCATAGTTTTATGGTATCTCTCTGTACAGGCTATGAGCAAACTTAGGGGGCTGTTCCTGCTGAATTGTGCTTAGTACAGGGGAATCCCTATGTGCCATAGTTTTATGGTATCTCTCTGTACAGGCTATGAGCAAACTTAGGGGGCTGTTCCTGCTGAATTGTGCTTAGTACAGGGGAATCCCTATGCTGCCATAGTTTTATAGTATCTCTCTGTACAGGCTATGAGCAAACTTAGGGGGCTGTTCCTGCTGAATTGTGCTTAGTACAGGGGAATCCCTATGCTGCCATAGTTTTATGGTATCTCTCTGTACAGGCTATGAGCAAACTTAGGGGGCTGTTCCTGCTGAATTGTGCTTAGTACAGGGGAATCCCTATGCTGCCATAGTTTTATGGTATCTCTCTGTACAGGCTATGAGCAAACTTAGGGGGCTGTTCCTGCTGAATTGTGCTTAGTACAGGGGAATCCCTATGTGCCATAGTTTTATGGTATCTCTCTGTACAGGCTATGAGCAAACTTAGGGGGCTGTTCCTGCTGAATTGTGCTTAGTACAGGGGAATCCCTATGCTGCCATAGTTTTATCTTATCTCTCTCTACAGGCTATGGGCAAACTTAGGGGCTGTTCCTGCTGAATTGTGCTTAGTACAGGGGAATCCCTATGTGCCATAGTTTTATGGTATCTCTCTGTACAGACAACGAGCAAACTTAGGGGGATGTTCCTGCTGAATTGTGCTTAGTACAGGGGAATCCCTATGCTGCCATAGTTTTATGGTATCTCTCTGTACAGGCTATGAGCAAACTTAGGGGGCTGTTCCTGCTGAATTGTGCTTAGTACAGGGGAATCCCTATGCTGCCATAGTTTTATGGTATCTCTCTGTACAGGCTATGAGAAAACTTAGGGGGCTGTTCCTGCTGAATTGTGCTTAGTACAGGGGAATCCCTATGCTGCCATAGTTTTATGGTATCTCTCTGTACAGGCTATGAGCAAACTTAGGGGGCTGTTCCTGCTGAATTGTGCTTAGTACAGGGGAATCCCTATGCTGCCATAGTTTTATGGTATCTCTCTGTACAGGCTATGAGAAAACTTAGGGGGCTGTTCCTGCTGAATTGTGCTTAGTACAGGGGAATCCCTATGTGCCATAGTTTTATGGTATCTCTCTGTACAGGCTATGAGAAAACTTAGGGGGCTGTTCCTGCTGAATTGTGCTTAGTACAGGGGAATCCCTATGCTGCCATAGTTTTATGGTATCTCTCTGTACAGGCTATGAGAAAACTTAGGGGGCTGTTCCTGCTGAATTGTGCTTAGTACAGGGGAATCCCTATGTGCCATAGTTTTATGGTATCTCTCTGTACAGGCTATGAGCTATTTATGCAGAATACGCAGGAACACCAATGTAGGCTCAGTATTATGTTATGGGATCAGTTGTGCACAACAAACCCTGGTCATCAGTCAGATGGATAAGCAAACTTATAGTGATCTCACTGATGCCTTTAGTACATTTAGAAAGCAAATTTTAAGAGAATAAAGGTCTCTCGTTTAAACTCACCTCTTTAGTTCTGCTACATCCAGGATTTCAGCGGGAGCTGGGGAGAGAAGGAGAAAAAAGTATTTAGGAAAAAACATAGGTGGTGCCCAATGAACAGACAGACCAAGGGAATGAGTTACGGAATATCGGGGTCCTTGGAAACCCTGGATAAGGGGGGTGCAGGAAAAAAAAGGAACAACTTTGGCCCTCCGTTTGTGGTTGCACTAAATCTCTTAGAATCCCTAACAGTCTTTTATGCCTTTTTACGCCCATTTATCTATTTGTTTTTCCACTCACATAGCCCCCATGATACTGAGGGTCCCAATGCCCTCCCTGCTCTACACTAACACCAGCCCTGGCTGGATCATTACAGAGAAGTGGTAGTTTACACAGGGTGGCAGAGGGAAAGAACAAAAGAAAAGGTTTCTCCCGGAGAACAAGAAGGTGGTCAATATTCTATGTTTGCCATTAGTCATTAGGATCAAGGCACACGTGGCACATTCCCTGCTGATGTGCTTTGAGAAGGCTCCTTGGCACAGCTTGGCACAGCTAAATATACAGTACATGGAGATCAAACAAATTTTGACTTAAAGAGGAGCCACTGCTATTACCCAGGAGAATTTTAGGCATGAGTATTGGCTGTTGGGATGGAAAAGGCAAAGGTGCGACTTACCATGCTCAATGATATACTTGACAATCTCCTTGCTCCCAGAGGTGACGGCATGATGCAGGAGAGTGCAGCCCTGGGCGTCTCTCAGGGTCAGGGTGCCCCCGGCTCGGTGCGCCTCCCTAAACTGGCACAACAACAAAAGAGCAGGTTGAATAGGCGGATGTGGAATATGAGCTACCAACAATAGTCAATAGTCAGTATCCTGCCCAACCGAGAAAACCCTAAAAACTACACAACAGGGTGGAGGTGTATAACAGGGCCTAGTCGTGTAATAGCTTCACCAAATTGTCAATCCTGTGGCACACTTGTAATTCCTGACAATTACTTGCTATTCCTGACTGCACTCTTTCCAAGACAGCCCTGTTGCCCTGAAACTCATTCCAAGGCATGCCTTGTTCCCGTGACATTCTTTCCATCAGAGCCCTGTTGCCCTGACACTCTTTCCATCAGAGCCCTGTTGCCCTGACACTCTTTCCATCAGAGCCCTGTTGCCCTGACACTCTTTCCATCAGAGCCCTGTTGCCCTGACACTCTTTCCATCAGAGCCTTGTTGCCCTGACACTCTTTCCATCAGAGCCTTGTTGCCCTGACACTCTTTCCATCAGAGCCCTGTTGCCCTGACACTCTTTCTATCAGAGCCTTGTTGCCCTGACACTCTTTCCATCAGAGCCCTGTTGCCCTGACACTCTTTCCATCAGAGCCTTGTTGCCCTGACACTCTTTCCATCAGAGCCTTGTTGCCCTGACACTCTTTCCATCAGAGCCCTGTTGCCCTGACACTTTTTCCATCAGAGCCCTGTTGACACTCTTTCCAAGACAGCCCTGTTGCCCTGACACTTTTTCCATCAGAGCCTTGTTGCCCTGACACGCTCTCAGGGACAGCCCTGTTACTCCTTTGCAAGATGGCCCTGTTGCTCTGCTTTGAACAACATGTCCAATGCACAAACACCCCTCAACAGAACTTTCTCCTCTTGTGGTGTCACACACTTACCCTCTCCAAGTCGCCATTTTTTGAAGCTTCCAACAATATTTCATCTAGGGAAGAGAACACAACCAGCGTTAGAAGACATTCACACTCCCGTTTGATTCCCTTTAGCCCCTCCACAGAGACCCCCAATAAGCCCCAATAAAATGAGGCTCCAGGACAACTTACTAGACTGAGACTCTGAGAATCCTTCCTCCATCCTAGAAAAAAAATAGAAGTGTTTAAGTGTCAGATTTTCAAACATGCCATGGCCTTGACTGTGTATCATGCTATTAGGACCAGTAGCCCTGCGCCATCACTGAACATAGAAACTAAACAATCCAAAGATCGTGGGTCCTACATAACACCAAAGTGATCATTATAGTTTCCTTTTGAAAATGCTAACATCTGCCTGTCCTATAAAACTTGTGGCTAATACCAATCCTGCACAGGGGGTATTAGCACCAAGTGAATACTGGCATAGGCTGAATATGGTACGCCCATCTCCCAGAGCCAAGCTGTGCAGGTAGGTACGGATTCCACTTGCGCCAACATTCACTTAACCCTCTGTTCATACAGCACCCTCTCAATGCCCTTGAGTTGCTAGCACTTTATAAATATATACTGGGAATACTATATTGTATGTATCATTCATAACTGGGATATAATAGATTCATGCAGATAGGATAGTATGAGGATAAAGCTTACTGTGTGCACACAACTTTCCTTCTCTGCATGATTACATTGGAATGGGGGCTTCAGTGCTTCAGTGTACATAGTTTAGCCTAGCAACCAGGCAGTGGTTTGAACAAGAGACAGGAATATCCATCATGCAAGTTCCTGGGCCGGGGTAGCTTACCTATTGTGGCTGCAGACTGGTTTGGTGAGAAAGGTGTCACTCGCTGATCTGCTCCTCTGAGATCCATCTGGTGATCCAGTGAGTGGGGGGGAAATCGGAGGTGGGGGGAACTGGAAAAGTCTGTTGTTGGGACTGGCAGCTTTGTCGCTGGTGTCCAGCAGGGCAGGGGAGGTGCCAACAGACTGGGTTATGATCAGCTCGGGATCCAGCACATAGAGTTCGTCCTGACAGATCTCCAGCACAAAGTTCAGATGTTCCTGGAAACACAAAGAGAGAAGTGAGGTGCTTTGGGGTAATGCTGGAACCATTTTCCACAGTGCTATGAAATACAATTGGCTACATTTATCTGCAATCTCCTGGTACAGACTCCTTCAGGCCTGACAGAGACCATTAGAAAGCTATAGAGGCAATCTGATGAAATTTATTGCAGCTAGAATGACAAGTGGGCTGCCTGGAACCTTTGCAGCAATGCTGTTAAGCAAGGATTGTAGCGGAGAGTTTCCTCTGCTGTTAGCTTTCATTACACGCGCCACCTACTGGCAGAACATGAATCAGCAATGGATTGGGTTAAATATATATGAATGTATATGGGCAACTCCAAATATTTTAAACTACTGGCAGAACGTTCTATTTAAGCAAACTGTCGATCACTCCTGGGTAGAATGTTCTAGTCTTGCCCTATGCTGGAAATGAGGGCTCCAAGTCCTTCTAACTATTTGGGAAGAAAAATCAACACAAAGGACTCATGCCCTAGGGAGGAAGAACCTCCACAACTACAGCTCCATGAGTCGGGAGAGGCCATACTGATTCATAAAAAGCACAACTCACCTGTGCACGGTCGATTCGGTAGAACCGGTCAGCAGTGGTGGCTAAAGAAGACAATCAGACAGATAGGTGAGCAAGGAGAAGACTAATAGAAAAGCTTTGGGTAGGGGGTTGGTATACACAAACAGAAAACATGCTTGGAAAATAAAAATAGATGTTCGTCTTACTGGGAGTGTTTTGTCTTTAATGATTCTGTTATATCACCTGACACTCTCAAATAATTATAGGTTACTTGGCACTGCCTGAAACAGATATGGGTCTAGAACCCTTAAGCAAACAGTCAGTACTGTAGATGTCTGAAATCAAATACCTTACTGGTTGCTATGGGTTACTAGAACTGTTTGTGTATTGTTGATTGTGTATGTTAAAAAATGCAATCTGATAAACAGGGCTGGATTTGTTAATATGGCGCTCAAGGCCATCCCCTTTCCAGTCTGGGCCTGGAGGTTACTCTTTTGTTGTACAGATGGGCAGTTGGACTGTGGAACAGTGGACCCCCATGCTAAATGGAAACCCCATGAATCCTTAGAATCCAAAAACCAGCACTGAGCACCGTTTCCTGGACGGCTCTGCTGCTGTTTGGAACACACCAAGAATGCACTTGCCCTGCAGGAATGCGCAGTTGCAATAGGTGATTTATGCCTTTGTTTTGTGGCAGTGACTACACACAAAGTGATATGGGAGGGAGCGCTGCACCCCCCCAGCTCCCCACACCAGTAAAGCTGCTATACCGGAAGGCCAGTTTGTTTCAGCCACCAACAAGATGGCTCCTACAGTGATTTGAATGTTATACACCATATACTCACAGTCAAGGAAACACCATTTGGGGGATAGCTTCTGTGACGAGACAGTTTGGGGTCTAGCTGTTCCATCCTCCTGTAGGAAGACAAAAAAAAAAAAGATTTTATTAGAAATCTGGCAGATATTTATTAGTTTAGGGTTGCACAAAAAGCGTGAAAAAAAGCATGGCAGGGAGAACACATAGGGGTATTGTCAGCAAGTCATGGACTTCTACATGAGAGATGCCTGTGCCGGTCTAATCAGAGTGCTACATGGACCCATGATTTTCCCTAAGACAGAGATTACCTTTCACTGACCCAAAGAGGGTTTTGCTACATTCTTATCCGCTCACTGCATTACCCAGAAGTGATGGCACAATAGCCCGGAAATTAAGGTAAGGCGACTGAAAGGATTGGCCCACCCAACTGGCCATGCAAGGTGCCTGTGGACCTCCAGAATGGTCTTGTATTTAGGGATCTTTGGGACAATTTCTTTTTACCATGCAGGTATCTCTTTTAAAATAAATTATGGATTATACCTTACTAGTCTGTGTTGCCCTTGCTCCTTTTGTCTTGCTGAAACTACAACTCTCTCCATCCACAAAAAGTCAACAGGAGGAGGCTGCCGGGTGTGATATCCCAGATACAGAGAGTTCCAGACACCATTTTGCCTTACTATACACACTATTCTATCTTTAAAGATCATTCCCAGATTACAGATATGTATCTAGGGTACAGAAGGGGTGTTTTTCCTTTGCATTTAACTGTGGCTCTGTGGCGGGCCACAAAATATGGGGCCTGGGCCAGCTGAGTCAGCTCTGGTATATGGCCAAGCTAGTATCTCAACTATGAAGAAAAATTAGCACTGAGCAGTACTGCATTTGCTAAAGTGCCGAATAAGTGGATATCTCAACAATTTGGCCATCCATGAAATTGTTCCCCCAGGCACAAAATCAGGTCCCAATACAGGTCTATATAGACCTTTTAGGAGAGGGCTGAACCAGGGGATGTTGCTGGGGCCCCCACATCCCCTAGGGACACAGGCATGCAAGCATTATAGTTATTATAGTTCAATGCAATCAAGAGAGGGAGAACAGCAGGGAAACGCCGGCGGAGATCGGGTCTGGGTCGGTGGGACCCACTAGGTTTTTCCTGGTACCCTGACAGTCCAGTCTGACCCTGATGCCCGGTGGCATTTTCAGACTAAAGGTGGCCATACACAGGCCGATTCTAGCTGCTGCTATCAGTCCTTTAGACCAATTTGGCAGCTCATCTGTCCGTGTATGGGCACTAACGATGGGCCTGCCCAATCCCCCAGGGACAAACATCCAAATTAGCCCAATATTGCCCACTCGTAGTTGGGGATATCAGGAGGACAGGCCTGTCTGAGGGCCCCATAGACGGGCCAATAAGCTGCCGGCTTTTATTGGCCTGTGTAAGGGCACCTTTATTTTACTTGGGTGTATATAATTTTAAAACTAGTGATAATGCTACAACTAGATCCTACAGCTAAACCCGCCACTGTAACAGAAGCATTCACTGTATCAAGACAAGGCCGGCTGGGACCTCCCGATGCAGCAATAACAAACACTGTATGTACACAGATAAGCACACAGATACACACACACAGGGCACGGAGAAGAGCACGTGGCACAGACACAGATTGGCAGCACAGCCGGGCTGCACAGACCTTTAGATCGAGGCGCTGTAAGATTGTAGGGTAGGCAGGGAAGTCCTGGAGAGAAAAATCCACATTATCTTAACCCCAAAACATCTGCACAATAAGTGATATATATGGGGCTACTGCTGCGCTGTAACATTGGCATTTACTGTATTCTCTTTAGACTTGTTTTTCAGACTTAGAAAAGCCCTAATGGTCCAACATCAGCTTAGGGTCTCCTGTTAGTTCATAACAGTCACCCTGCTATAGTTCCAGGGGTACCCAGGGCACAAATAAGCACTCACCCCAAATCTCCCCCTAACTGGCCTTCAGGCTGGGCCCCCTTAGCCCATAACAAGGTTACAGATATATAGAAACATTGGGGTAACAGTCACCCTGCTATAGTTCCAGGGGTACCCAGGGCACAAATAAGCACTCACCCCAAATCCCCCCCTAACTGGCCTTCAGGCCGGGCCCCCTTAGCTCATAACAAGGTTACAGATATATAGAAACATTGGGGTAACAGTCACCCTGCTATAGTTCCAGGGGTACCCAGGGCACAAATAAGCACTCACCCCAAATCCCCCCCTAACTGGCCTTCAGGCTGGGCCCCCTTAGCCCATAACAAGGTAACAGATATATAGAAACATTGGGGTAACAGTCACCCTGCTATAGTTCCAGGGGTACCCAGGGCACAAATAAGCACTCACCCCAAATCCCCCCCTAACTGGCCTTCAGGCTGGGCCCCCTTAGCCCATAACAAGGTTACAGATATATAGAAACATTGGGGTAACAGTCACCCCGCTATAGTTCCAGGGGTACCCAGGGCACAAATAAGCACTCACCCCAAATCCCCCCCTAACTGGCCTTCAGGCTGGGCCCCCTTAGCCCATAACAAGGTTACAGATATATAGAAACATTGGGGTAACAGTCACCCCGCTATAGTTCCAGGTATAGGTAATGGTGAACCACCCATTTATGAACCTAATTTCAGACTAAGAACAATCTGCCACAGACAAAGTAAGATTCCAGCAATGGAACCACTGATTTTATGTAATCAGAATCCAGAAAATAGAACCGACTAGACTCCAGTGTGACTATGTGCCCAACCTGCTAGTAGCCAGCTGGGTGAATCACATAATAGTAAATACATGCCAGAGGGTGCAGAGGAAGGAGAATATCCATGGAAATAGGGCTGTGTGCATTACAGGGCTACTGGAACTTGTCCGGTTACCATAAACGCCAGAATCCGACGGGACGTAGACAGAATAAATCTTGAGCTGAGACAATAGAAAATGTATTCTGGAGCCTGCGGCAGCCCCACGGCCTTCTTTGCTCTATGGCAAAGGCATGGAGGTGATGGAGAAGAGTGCACGGAGAGATCATTATGTTCCCAGGATCATACTGTGTCTTATAATAGCCTCACAATAGAAGGCCAGGAGCAAGGGGACTGCTACAGAAAGGGATATGAAAAGCACAAAGAAAAACTTGTTTCCAGAAGCAAAGCGCCTTCTCCCCAGCAACCGCAAATAGAATTTCAAATATCCTATGTTCTGTTCATTTGATCCCCCCCCGGCCTATCTCTGTCTATGAGGGGCCCCTGTATAACTCAGCACTCCTGATTACTAACAGAAAGGATGTACAACTACCTTATGATCAGAAAATAGGCTTTACTATACACAATATAGGAACATCCAACTTGTTAACCCTTGGGCGGCTGTTGTACTACAACTCACAGCGTAGGAGGGCTTCATGTTGGACATATCTTAAAGGGGTGGTTTACTATTAAGTTAACGTTCCGTATGTTATAGAATGTCCTATTCCTAGTAACTTTGCAAATGGTTTCCATTATTTATTTTTTGTTATAGTTTTTTAATTATTTGTCTTTCTCTTCTGCCTCTTTTCAGCTTTCAAATGGGGGTCACTGACCCCGGCAGCGAAAGAACTATCCCTCTATGAGGTTGCAATTTCATTGTTATTGTTACTTTTTACTAATTATCGTGAATGCAGGCCCTCTCCTATTCATATTCCTGTCTCTCGTTCAACCCACTGTCTGGTTATTAGAGTAAAAAAGACCCTAGAAACCAGATAGTTGCTCAAATACCAAACTAAAGAGCTCCTAAACAAGCTAAATAACTGAAAGACCAAATGACAATATCAGGGTGATCTCCTCACATGCCTGGAAATAATTCTGCGGAGAATAATCGCCTTGCTGAGAAAGTGACGATTTACACAAAGGTAAAACTTGGCGCTGCTGGCGTCTCCGGCAAAGCGAAAGGGAAGGTGTCCCAGCAGCCGGTTCCCCGCTGAGCGCTTGGGGTCCGGCGCCAAGCTAAATAAACCTAAATCCATTTGGGATGACCTCAGTGCTCTGTATGGGGCTGCTGGGAGGGGAAAGAGAGCGGCGGGATAAAGCGGCTAGGGCTTGGGATTCTGCCACAGAAAACAGCTCAGACTGGAATAATCCACAATACGAAGTGTTTCCATGATGTCACTGTCCCTACAGTGCTCCCCAGTGACACATATGTTCGGATCATATGCAGTAGGGGAGCAAATGTCGAAGCCAAGTTACTTTTTAAAGGTACCCCCAGAAAGTAATGGCTGCACCCATGCAATATTTCCCTGCAAGCACGGGGCCCTTGTTTGCAAAATTATGAGCAAAACACCCATCTTGTCACGTTTTGTCCATACATGAGAATAAAGCAACTATTGTGCCACCATCAGCAGCAAGCACTGCGCATCTCTACGTGCAGATATAATGCACGGCCTCCAGGTGGGGCTGTTGCCAAGAACATTTATCCATGGCCACATGATGGAAAGCAAGAATTGCATCTAAAGCTGGCCATACACGTAAAGATCTGCTCGTTTGGAGAGGTTGTCAAATGGGCGGATTTTTCCCCAATATCAGATTGATCCGATTGTGAATAATGAGATCACATTTATGGGATGCAGGCCGTCGGGGAGAGGCCCACATAAATGCGCCAATGTGCTCCTTGCCCCGACAGGATTTATAAACCTGCCCAAACGATATCTGGATGATTTTCGTCGGCCCAACTGTCGGCAACTTTTATTGTCCCATGTATGGCCAGCTTAAGATTTCTTTCTTTAGGGGAAGTTTGGATTTCCTTCTGAAGATTCCCTTTACTCCAATCCCAGAGGTAGCACGTTCCTATAAATAATAAGCACCCCTGTCCCCTCCAGACCAATTAGGCAGCTTACTGACCAATGTATTCGTCATTCCAGATGGTCTGTCTAATCAATTTTCTAGACAGATATCTATCAAGCAGGTCTGAAAATTCCATTGGGCAAGGACTACATCAGTGTATTGATATGGTCACCATCTGATGGATCTGCCCGTATTCTGAGAGAGCTGCTCATTTGGCTAGGTTGCCATACGTGCAGATTTTCTTACCCTATTTGACCATCAATGTGCTGTGCCTACCCAGCAAATAGGTGGCCAAATAGGACAAAAGAAATCTGCACATTAGGCAACCTAGCTTTTACATTATGGCCAGCTTTAGATAAGCCTATGCTCAACCTAATGAGCATTACAAAGATACAGACCACATAGTGGCCATGAATAATAGAAACAAAAAAGGGAAAGTTGTGCTCAACCACTAAATATTAAACCATTGGGGGGGGGGGGGTGCAATAAGGTTGTGACCACAAAATACCTATAGACAACAACAAAAGCCCCTCTGCACTCCCCCATTATCAGTATATATAGGGCATTAAGCCATTCTGTGCATTAAGCTACCAAGCAATGCCCTCCCCTTTAAGCAAAACAGGGATTGTTTGTCCATATATTGCAATATATTTCATGTATATTGAGGCAGTACATTCTTAATGTGTCGGATAAAAGTGAGTGTAGGACTGGCCAGAGGGCATGACTGATGGAGCTTGAAGTATATTGCAATATATGAACAAACAATCCCTGTTTTGGTAAAGGGGAGGGCATTGCTGGTAGCTTAATGCACAGAATGGCTTAATGTCCTATATATACTGATAATGGGGGAGTGCAGAGGGGCTCTTGTAGTTGTCCATGAATAATAGAAGGCCTTCAGTCAGGCCTTTTAGGCAAGTGTCATAGAAAGCAACAGCCTAAAAGGGTGAAGTACACTTGGGGTGGTCCCAGGAGGAATTGTCATTTCTGAAGACTGTTTACTTTTATTATGCTGTCCCTTGGTGCAAAGCAAAGAGAGCTGAGAGCTTCATGGCTCGATAATTGCTCTCTATGTAAATATTTTACCAATGAGATGACTGTGTTGTACAGACAATGCAAGTGGGCTCATGTGTGAGGGAGAAGCGCAGTTGTGTGTGTGGGCAGGCAGGTGGGTACGCCATGTTTGTGTACTGAATACATTGCGTTCTTACCTCCTGCAGCCGCTCGATGTGTGTGCGACAAGTCTCCAGGTCACTGTCTCCGGGGACCACAATAACTCCCAGCGGGAGAGCTGAAATTGCAGGAAAAAAAGAAGAATAAAAAAAGACTGAATGAAACTGGGAGGGACAACTGGGTGCAATTAGGAGAGGGGGAAAAACAAGAGCACGGATAAAGAAGGCATAAATAGGGCAGAGCTGAATGAAACAAGATGCAAAAGGAGAAAGAAGAAAAAGCCATTTTCGAGAAAATGTTTTTTTTTTAAACAAATGGAAAAAAATGTATTGTGACTGCTATATTGTCCATATACTTTATATTGTTGGGGTGCACTGAACCCAGGATTCAGCAGGATTTGGATTTGGCTAAAACCCTGGTCGAGCCTAATCTGAATCCTTAATATCACATGACTTTGCTATGGGTTACTGGCACTGATTGGTTACTGGCCAGGTGCAAATTTGCCCAGTGTTTATAAATGAGCCCCAAGGGGTTACAAGCGCCCTTGCAGGTCACTATTCCTTAAGGCTGCATCATTATGCACTTCTTGTGTGTACAACAATGGTGGAATTCTGGGAAAATACAAACCCATACTTGAAATTGCACTTTGTCACTGTGCTTGTGTTTGTCAATAACCCCTATAATTTCTAATTCTGTGTTGAGCTTTAGTTCTCCTTAAATACTTGCACAGGCACTTTTCTTATTACACACACTGGCCCCACTCTATACCGGTGACATTTGAGTTCAGCAAAAACTGGGTCCTGATTGGATGTTAACTTTGCAGCACAATCAGTCGGACTACTGTACCTATTGGCCTGTGTATGGAGACCTTAAGGCTATGGCAATAAACAACGGCAAAAAATGCAATATCTTACTTGGGTCACTTGTCCCAACAGCAGCCAATCCTGTGCCATGGAATTTAGTTACCCATGGACCAGTCTAGCCTCAAATCTAATAGCACTAAATAGTTAAAAAAAAAAAAAAAAAAAAAAAAGAAAGAAAATAGTATATTTACTCACAGGCCTCTCTCAGCTTCTCCTTATCATAGTGCAGTGCTTCATAGTCGTGCATGGATATGCGGTTAACACGTAGACGCAGTCTGTCTGGCACTGGCTGCTGACTGAACATAAAAGGAAGCTTTGAATACTCCATGTTGTTGGCAAGGAAGGAAAAAGGTACTATTAATGGGAAAAACTGATCTGGGCCAGGGTTAAATGGGTCATTCACCTTTAAATTAACTTTTAGTTAATTGATCTTTGTTTTTTTGGTTTTGAATTATTTAGCTTTTTGTTCAGCAGCTCTCCAGTTTGGAATTTCAGCAGCTATCTGGTTGCTAGGGTCCAATTTAACCTAGCAACCAGGCAGCGGTTTGAAAGAGACAAATATGAATAGCAGAGGGTCTAAAGAGTAAGATAAGTAATACAAATAACAATAACAATTACATTGTAGCCTCACAGAGCAATAGTTCTTTGACTGCCGGGGTCAGTGACCCCCCCGTTTGAAAACTGGAAAGAGTCAGAAAAGTAAGGCAAATAATGCAAAACTATAAAATAAAAAATGAAGATCAATTGAAAAGTTTTTAAGAACAGGACATTTTACAATGTCTATGAAGATTTTCATTCATCCAGGTCATGGTATATCTAGTATAAATAAATCTAAAGCAACTGGACTTGTTTGGTATTCATTGAAGATGTTTCACTACTCATCCGAGCACTACTCATCCGTAAGTTAAAATGAAGGCCAACCACCCCTTTATGGGCACAGTATCAATGTCCAATGCTGGTACTTACTCGTTGAGCAGTGGGACGGATGTGCGCCTCTTGGTTTTCTGCACAAGGTTGGCCTGGTTCCGCAGGCTGATTTTTATGACCGATGGCCCCAGCTTGCAGGGCTCACCATCTACCTGCATGGGAATGGACTTGGAGGTGGTAAGCAGAACCTCTCGGCACTGGTGCAAACGCTCCCCGTGACCTCCGACCTGCAGAGCAGCCTGGAGAAACAAGTCAAATGGTCAGAGGCAGCACAAATAAGGGATACAATCTACAGCACTGCAAGAACAGAGAGCTAGAAGAGAGAGGAGCAGGATAGAATACATGGGCAGAGTACAAGCAAGGTACACTGGGAAATGTGCTGCAGGGGCTGACAGAGAATAACACACAGGACGACAGGGGGGCTTCTTAGACCTACCACAGGCAGAAGCCTGCTCAGCACATATATAGGTTTTTTTATCCTTCCACATGGGGGTGGGTGAGGTTTTGGGGTTCACAGATATTTTTCTGCACACAGAGCCATCCCAACCAAGGAAACATGAACACCAGCACATATAAAGCAAACAGACACACAGACAACAGACAAATGTGCGCACTAAGTACCAGGGATGCCATGGTAAAACCAATCACTTCAATGCATCCATCATCGTGCCGCTGAGGTTCAAAATCATGGTGCTCCCCTGGATTTCCCCATGGCATCGTGCCAGCACAGTACCTAGTGGGAACCAAGGCAAGGTCACCTGCCACAATCCCAGCAGTCACAGCGTCACTAGCAAACTACAACCCAGCACTCAATGCTATAATACAGTTTAGTCACATTCTGAGGGGGGGCGGCCATAAATCAAGGCCTTATCTCCAGTTATTTAGCTATTGGAAATGGCTGAAAAAGCCACCCTGGTGGTCGGCCAAACTGGATTATAATGGGGGGGGGGGGGGGCTAATCATTTGGTCCTAACTTGACATAATTCCAAATCTGCCTAACCAATGTTTGGACAGGGCTGGTTATGGCCCTAAACAATGGCCAACAAGCTGCCGACTCGGTGGAGTTGCCAAGTGTCAGGTCCATCTTAACAAAAAGAGTACAACCTGCTGCCCTCTAACTATTGCTCAACACAAGTGTTCAGTAAGATCTGGAAGGGCAAATGTTGTTGGACACAACTTTAAGGTCCATTTAGCACTCTTACAGGGGTTGTTCACCTTTAAATTAACTCTTAGTATGTTGTAGAGTAGAGATCCCTAGCCAGTGGCTCGTGAGCAACCTGTTGCTCCCAGTGGAGACAAGTTTTGGAAGCCCAGAGATGCAGTTTTACTTCAACCAGAGCCTCTTGCAGGCCAGCAGTCTACAAGGGGCTACCAAATAGCCAATCACAGCCCTTATTAGGCTCACAGGCAGGTCCGGACTGGCAATCTGTGGATTCTGACAAATGCCTGTAAGATGCCATAGACAGTCCCTATTTATCGTGCTGTTTAGGACTCTGTATACTTCAAAGCCAGGGCCTATTTTAAATGCCAGTCCAAGCCTGCTCACAAGTAAAAAAAAAAACATTAGGGATGCCTTTTGTAGAGAGTGCTATTCTGAAACAATCTGCAGTTGGTCTTCATTTTCTATTATTTACGGTTTTGAATTATTTAGCTTTTTATTCAGCAACTCTCCAGTTGAAAATCTTAGCAGCTACATGGCTGCGAGGGTCTAAATGACCCTATCAACCAGTCAGTGGTTTGAATGAGAAACTGGAATATGAACAGGAGAGGCCTAAATAAAAAAGATAAGTAATAAAAACTAACTAATAAAATTGCAGGCTCAAAAATCAATAGTTTTTTTTTTTGACTGCTGTGGTCAATGACCCCCTTTTGAAAGCTGGAAAAGGTAAGCAAATAATTTAAAAATGATAAAAAAAAAAATGAAGACCAACTTGAAAAGTAGCCTAGAACTGGCCATTCTATAACGTACTAAAACTTAACTTATAGGTGAACCACCCCTTTTAAGGTATAAGCCAACCCATCTCCCATAAAATGGTCTATGATTTGGACACTAAAACTAATCTGTCTTTTAGGTTTAACCCTTCTGGCACTTACCGAGGGATGTTAAGAAAGACTAAACACTGTAGTTTGAGGTCCTGGATTTTAGCAGTCAGGTCCACACCATCACACTGTGAGGGGAGGGAAAGAAAATGTGGTCAGTTATTAGGCAACAAAGGAATGTATTTTGTTCAAATTAACTGGAATACTTAGCATGGAGCAACAAATAGAATTCATGCATAGATTGATATCTTAAGCTTTCCTTTACACCTAGACTTAAGCAGCTGGCATCCCAGTGAGAGCCCCCTAGCTGCCTTAAGCAGGACCCATTTGACTTTGCAATTTAGCTACACACATTAATAGGCCAAAGCAGCTAACAGTCTGATCTTTCAGCACTAGCCAGTAGTATCGGATCCATGTAGTTCATTAAAGTGACAACCATTTACAATGATCATGTGGAAACTATAATTCACCGAATAGATTTACCAGTATGTTGGACTGATACGGATGTCTGCCCACATATAGCCAGATTTATAAATATCAATGATGTCTAGTGACTATGTTATCGTTTGATACTACTCCAGTGTCTGGAAATACTATCAGAGCCATAAGGTGTTAAATGAGGATCCAAACTTCTTTGTCCTAAAGTGGATGCTGCTGCTCCACAGAATGACACAGTTCTGTTGGCAGAAGGGTAGTCAGAGAACTCACAAATGAACATGTAACTGGCGAAGTGTGAAGACACACTGAGCTACTGGTAGCAGCTACTTTTTCATGGCTATTAAACACCAGAAAATACCCTGCCATAGACTGAGATCGTTCTCTGATAAAACACACACAGAGACAATTATCAGTAAATGATCAGCATTGTCTATTTTAGTAGCCGTGACAAGTAGCTACTGAAGCAACTGAATTAAATAAAAAGAAGACATAAATGTTGTCCTGATACTCACCACTACCCGGATGTGTTTAGCCAGGTCCCTGGAGCTGCCAGTGAAGAAGTCTGAAACCGCTGTCTGTACAAAGAGAAAGAAAATAAGAATAATGAGTGTGATGTGTGTGTTACAGAAAGGAAAAGCACAGTACGTCCGATGCCAATGGGAGGGAAGAAGCAACCAAGAATAGGCCAATGACAGTAGCAAAACAACAGGGCATATACATATACATTTTAGTGAGGCATGTGTATTAGAGAGCATTGAGTGTATAATCATAATGGGGCTCATTTATAAACACTGGGCAGATTTGTACATGGGCAGCAACCCATAGCAACCAATCAGTGATTACGATTTGCCAGCCAGCTGCAGGTATAACAATAAAAGCAGATTAGTTGCCATGGGTTACTGCCCAGGTGCAAATTTGCACTGTGTTTATAACAGACCCCCAATATACTTTGGAGTAGATGCTCAAAGAGAGGGCAGGGAACAACACCTATTCATATCTGCAGTTAAGAAGGCCAGACATGTACAAACACCAAATGTATCCGACCCACTGACACACTGGGCAAAGGTAGGTATACAGTATGGCAGTGCATGCATGGTATGGCCACATTTCTATTATTCCAGACCCAACTCAGAACAGCAGGAAGCAAAGAGGAGCTGTGACTCCATGTCTGCCAATGTAAGGTTAAGGACCCACGGAGCGGTTCAGTCGCCCCCGATAGATCTCTGCTATTGCGGGTGACTAAGCGCTCTGAAATGGCTTTACACCGGCAACAATAGAAGTCGCCAGCGGAGAGCCCTTTGCAATTGCTTCTGTATTCCGAAGTTGCACAAAGTCTCCCCCTGCAGGCAACTTTGTGTAACTTTGGAAAACTGAAGAGATGCGAAGGCCTTTCCACCGGTGACTCCTATTGTTGCCAGTGGAAAGCCATTTCGGAGTAGTTAGTCAGCCCTGACAGCAGAGATCTATCACGGGTCCATGGCCTAATGCTAGATTAAACAATCAAAGTGTCCAATCAGTGAATCAATATTAGACTGGCTCATCCAACCACAATACATTACATGTATAACAAGCGAGTTGAAATGCAGAGGTAAGGGTATGGGAATGCTTTCAGTGCTACAGCTATGATTAAGCAACAGTAAGGATACAGTCAGCTGAATCAACACTCACCCCCGCATAGAACATCTTGTTACGGAAGCGGCTGTTAAATTTCTCAGGATTTGCCTCTGAGGGTGGGAAAGGATCAAACATACAGCATAGATTATCAGCTGACCAGATAAGCAACCCTGTAGCCCCCTCACTACATACATCACAACATTGCACAGGGCCCACAGCTCAATAACTGCTTCATATCACAGGTTTTTTTGTGAAAAGGAAAAAAAAAAAAGGTGCTGATTTGTCCCATATCTGTATGAGTCAGCATTCTCTGAAAATATATTTGGTGCCAATGGGAAAAGGCAAAGGTTCCCACACTTGCCTAGCTACTGTTCTCTAAGTGGGAAACAATATGTGGCAGCTTCCAGTAATGAACATTTCAAGCTGGCACCCAGAGATTGCACCCATAGCTGGCACCTATCAGAAGCTGAACTAAAAAGAAAAAAAACGCACAATGGTAACAGTGAGCCTTGCATTTGCTTGTACACAATAACACAGGAAGAGCGCTATGTACCTCGGGACTCATGAAATTCCAGTGTGACGTGGGCATCAAACCCCAGGCTGAAGTAGTTATTAAATACGTCCAATGGCAGCTGTAAGGCAAAGAGCACCGTTTAAGTGAAAAAATCATGTTCAACTCAGTTGAAGATAAGACATTTAGGCAATTCCTAAAATAACAATTCCAACTGTTATAGCAATGTGTTTTGCAGCAGGGAGCAGCTGTTGCTGATGCACCTACAGATAAAATTTCATTTTGGACAGGTCAACTATGATCCAACAGGATAGAAGGATGTTTTGTAGCATCCTTAAGATACCATACATGATCCAAATGTTCGACCAGTGCCACTTTTTAACCAAAATACCACATAAGCCCCCTGAAGCTGATGCATTACAGACAGACTTAGAATGTCACAAACAGCCACTGATCTCCAGGAAAGTATATTAAGTTCCCAAATCACTGCCTTAAAACACTCACCTTATCCGTGGCGCCATCCCCCTTATCATCTTCCCAAGCTTCAGGGTTCCTCTCCACTACCAGGTTCCACCGGTCCAGCTGGACAACGATCCCTTCCTCCACATGGCTTAAGATCTTAGAGAGCGGCTCATCTGTGTAGCCCTGAAAATAAAGGAACAAATTTGAGATTAAATCAGGTTAATGACAAAATATAGGGTTATTTATAAGTAAAGGTAGACTTGTGTGGTGGGTCATGTAGGGAAATTCATTTTTGGGAGCTCGGAACATTCCATGGAATACCACTGTGTAAGCCATAAAAATGTGCAGCCGTAGAATTTAGATGTTTCTTGGAAGCGTAGAAGTTACTAGATAAAAGTATTTGGGAAGGAAGTTACTTACCCCACCCCAGTTGAGTGTTCTGGCAAGGTCATTTCCTGTCCCTAGAGGTAGGATGGCAACAGGTGGAGGAGGAAAAAGGCGCAGTTGGTCCAAGGCGGAAAGGATCCATCCAACCTATGGGAAGAAAGGACCATGACAAATGTAGAAACATGAGTCAATATAAAAAATCTGAAGAAGTAACAGAGAAAATAAGAGCCGAAAGAGCAATTAGAGCACAGTGGAACATAGATAGGTAAGGGGGATTTGTAAAGCAATAAAGGACAGTACAAGCAGAAACAAAAATATTCGGCACTCACAGTGCCGTCTCCACCACAGGCCAAGATGCGCAGAGAAGGGACCTTCCGATACATTTCTAACCTGCCAAGAGAACAAAAGAAAAGAGCAGGATGAGAACACAGGAAATCAGCCATGTTTCTTCTCCATTTTTTTCAGAATTCTAGAGTAACTGCCAGTGCCTCCATCAAGTACAAAATGCGACAGTAGATACCAGAAGACAATGTTTATACACTGCATTGTCATTAAAGGGGAACTATGGCTTCCAAAGCAAAATTATATTTACTTTCCAAACAGCTTAAATTGTGTTTGGGTGGTTTTCCCCTTTAAACTCTCGTGCTGCTGACTGATATTCATACAGATCTATTAAGGCAAAACTGTTAATATCTAAGTAAATGGCATAAGTTACATCAATAATTTTTTGGGTTTAGACCCCATTTAAGTTCTCAGAGCATCTCTGCAAACACTGAGGTTAGGTTAAAAATGTTCACACTGGCAGCAAAAATGCACCTTCTATAAAAACTCCTCCACTTCTTATTTTTTACACCATTCCTCGATCCTAAGCAATCCCTGCCTGGCAGAATCACAAGCACATTTTCCCTTTCAAATAGATGGGAAGCCACTGTGGCAGTAATGGGTGTAGTGACTGTGAAAGTCTATTCTCTGCATGTTCCATGAGCCCTAATACCTTCTATATTATGTCACTTGGCTTTGTCAAGGCATGCACTTTTATACTTACGCTTCCTTAGGACCACCTTGGCTCAAATCAAACACTTGACGAGGGTTAAGATACCACATGAAGGACTGAAGGATCTTGACTCCCTGTGTGCCAGATCAAAATAAAAGGCACAGTCACACTACAATAGATATTTTTTGAACACATTTCCTTTTTTAAAAATACATTGCCATGTTTGTGTGTCTTTTTTTTTTTGCCATTTCTAAATCTGCAGGGTGGAAGGTTTAACCCAAGATACATAAAGGTAGCAGAGCAGGATGGGGTCTATATGTGGAACTGTAAGGGAGAGTAAATATGCACAAATAATGCACAAACCCACAGAAAGGGAGAGAAGAAAAACATAGAAAGAAGGGCAAAGAGAGAAGAGATGTGGAGTAGGGAATGGGAAGGAGAAAAAAAATGCACGCTTTTGTGTTTTGAATGGGTAAAACAGAGAGGAACAGGACAGACAAGTGAAGGGTAAAGGGAAGTGTGAATTATAGCCTACTACTTCCTCAAGGGGGAAGAGGATGAAAAAAGCAGATGGGAGTGCAGAGAGCGGCCACTCACTTGATTTCCACCACTCTTGGGATTTACAAAGACAAGCACAGGCTTCATCAGGGGACACGGTGCCGGTCTGATTATAAACGGCCGCTGCCTGGGTTCCTAAGGGAAAGTAACAATCCACAGTAAGCTTCCTTTTTACAGAACATCCTACCATTACTGCCCCATCACTAATTCCACTACACCATAATTAATGATGTATAATACGGGGCCTTCCAAATCACCTCAGATGCTTTCTTGCTGAGTTTCCTCTTAAACGACGGCCTCTTTTTCTTCTTACTGGACTTGAGGGAACTCTGCAAAGAAATAAGAGCCATGTAAACAGCAATGGAAACAAATATTCAGAGCTGGGCTACTGAGAAAAGCACTCAGCCTACCTGTGGCCGACGCACACGAATTATCCACGTGGGGGGCACAATGACAGCAGCGTGAACCCCTAAAGAGCAGGGTTCTTCTATATGGTGAAACATGAAGCATGATACTTTGCTGTGATACTAAAAGCAAGAGGGGAAGAAGGGAAAACAAAAGTAGGGTTTTAGACTATTTACATTTGCATAGGACAAACTCTAAAATAAAAAAAAAAAAAAAACGAAGGAGAGAAAAAAAGAAAGTGAACGAAGGAGAGAAAAAGAAAGAAAGAATCAGAGAATGAGAGAAAAAGAAAGAAAGAGAATGAAGGAAAGATGATAGATAGATAGATAGATAGATAGATAGATGATAGAGAAAAAAAGAAAGAATGAGAATGAAGGAGAGAAAAAGAGAATGAGAGAAAGAGAGAAAAAGAAAGAATCCGAGAAAGAGAGAAAAAGAATGAGAGAAAGAAATAAAGAGAACAAAGGAAAGAAAGATAGATAGATAGAGATCAAAGGAGAGAAAAAGAAAGAATGAGAGAAAGAGAGAAAAAGAAAGAATGAGAGAAAGAGAATGAAGGAAAGATAGATAGAGATCAAAGGAGAGAAAGAAAGAGAACGAAGGAGAGAAAAAGAAAGAATGAGAGAAAGAAATAAAGAATTCCGAGGTCCAACTCACAGCCTGTTTGCACCACGAGCAGCTGATTGCAACAATCTCTTTGCTGTGAAAGGCAAATTTTTGCTGGAACCCCTAAAACAAGAAAATAGGCCAACTGTTACAGCCAATGTGAGACTAAGCCCTCTAGGGCCCACCGACGGACCTTATATTCTGGGCCCACCGACGGACCTTATATTCTGGGCCCACCGACGGACTTTATATTCAGGGCCCACCGACGGACCTTATATTCAGGGCCCACCGACGGACCTTATATTCAGGGCCCACCGATGGACCTTATATTCAGGGCCCACCGACGGACCTTATATTCAGGGCCCACCGATGGACCTTATATTCAGGGCCCACCGACGGACCTTATATTCAGGGCCCACCGACGGACTTTATATTCAGGGCCCACCGACGGACCTTATATTCAGGGCCCACCGACGGACCTTATATTCAGGGCCCACCGACGGACCTTATATTCAGGGCCCACCGAAGGACCTTATATTCAGGGCCCACTGAAGGACCTTATATTCAGGGCCCACCGACGGACTTTATATTCAGGGCCCACCGACGGACCTTATATTCAGGGCCCACTCGCAAAAGTGCAAAAGGTTATAGGTATTACTGTATATAGGCCTATAATGGAAGCAAGAATGGGTTGCTAGGTACTGGTCCTTGGCTGCGGCCCACTAGGTTCCTGTGTATGTTCTAGTTATTATATAGTCCCGCCCCCCCCCGTACAATCCCAAAGCGGGGTATATAAAAGCTCATGGGTTACACACTGCAAAGAAGCTCATCTCTCACCTTCCCGCACTGTCGACATTTTCCCGCTTGTCGCCGTCGGTGAACCCAATGATGCCGAACAATTACAGGCTGTCATGGAAGCAGAAAAAGGGAACGTAACGTAGCTAATAATGAGATGCTGGGAAGAAGTGATGCCAGCTACGGCCTGTGCTAAACAGCTGGTCTAACAATCGCACCCCTATTTGTTTCTAGGAAGTCACATGGAAACCACATGCAAATCTCTCTATGATTATACTGCTACCCCCCCCCCCCCCCGTCAGCTGAATTAGATTACCAACCAGCTATCTGCACATTATATACACAGAGGAATACATTATTTATGCACATTTTCTAATTGTATCTACCTTTTGGCACGCTGTGCCATTAAAAGCACAAAGCAAATACACTCTTGGACCTATGCTAAAACTGATACAGAAAAAACTAATGGGTTTGAGGAAGGTCTAAAGGTGAACGGATCTTCTCTTGATATCCCTACCTACGAGCGGGCGATATTGGGCGAATTTCGGCTAATTCAGTCGTTTGGCCCTGGGGCCAAACGATCGAATTATAACGACGGTAATGGGCGCAGTCGGTTCAGGGACCGCATCAATGAGCCGATGCGTCTCGTTGAGACTACATTTTTTAACCTGCCCGATCAATAACTGGCCGATTTCAGGCCAAATATCAGTTGGACAAGCCTGTCTTCGCTGCCCCTACACGGGCCGATAAGCTGCCGAATTGGTCTAAGGGACTGATATCGGCAGCTAGAATTGGCCATGTATGGCCACCTTTCAAGGAATAGCAAAATCAAAAAATGAAAGTGGCTTAAACCATTCAAGCACAGGATACATAGTAGATAACAGATAAGCTCTGTAAAATCCCATTGTATAATACAGAGCTTACCTGTTATCTTCTGTGTAACCTGTACCTTTTTTTTCTTTTTCAACTTTGAATGGCTGCCCCTGTGACTAGGCAGCAGCTTATTACTGTTATACTGTTGCCCAGCATGCTTTAGAAACACTACTAAAGTTCACAGTAATAAGCTGCTGCCTAGCCACGGGGGCAGCCATTCAAAGTTGAAAAAGAAATAAAAGGCACAGGTTACACAGAAGATAACAGGTAAGCTCTGTATTATACAGTGGGATTTTACAGAGCTTATCGGTTATCTACTATGTATCCTGTGCTTGAATTGCTTCCCCATGGCTCCACAGTAGCTTGTTTATATAATGTATAAGCAAACGTACCAGTTTTAACAGCGTAGGGCAGCAGTACATTATATTTTGATTACTAAAAAGACTTTCATTTTTTTAATGTTACTGTTCCTTTAAGATCCTGCTAGATCCACAGTATCTCCAAGCATTCTCTGGTTAAGCAGGTTGTTCTAGTTGCAAAACAGCCACCATTGCTGAACTGAATTTGGGGACAGATAGAAAGACACTCACCTCCCGAATATTGCGAGACCCAGATTCTCTAAATGAGGGTTTACACCGGAAGTTTATCTGCAGATTGAAAAATAATATAATGTTTCAGAATCATGAATCAATAAATTGGATTAATACAAATAACAGGGCACCGCCACATAGGGGAACTCGTGTGCACTCTTGCAAGTCACGCAGCAGCGGCACCATTTCTATTTTCGGGCACAGGCCGGCCATTTTGCTTCCTGCGAGTGAGGCATTCTCTATTGCCCAATTAAAAGGAAATCTATGTTTCAGCCTTTGAGAGTTAATCAAGCAATCACTGCCTCCCACCTGGATATGGCTTTGAAAGTATCTGAAACGTTGCTGCATGAATACATTAATCTGTACATGACAGAACAAAACTGGTACGCTGGCATTATACATGTAAATATGCCTTTTCCATTCTCAGCAACAAACAGATGTGCAGAAATATGGCTTTATATAGGTGCAGGCCCAGACTGGCAATCTGTGGGTACTGGGAATGCCAGAGGGGCTGCTGTAAGATGCCACAGACAGTCACTATTTATTGGGCTGGGGGGGCTGTTTGTGCCTCTGGGTACTGGGAATGCCAGGGGGACTGTAAGATGCCACAGACAATCACTATTTATTAGGCTGGGGGGGCTGTTTGTGCCTCTGGGTACTGGGAATGCCAGGGGGGCTGTAAGATGCCACAGACAGTCACTATTTATTAGGCTGGGGGGGCTGTTTGTGCCTCTGGGTACTGGGAATGCCAGGGGGGCTGTAAGGTGCCACAGACAGTCACTATTTATTGGGCTGGGGGGGCTGTTTGTGCCTCTGGGTACTGGGAATGCCAGGGGGGCTGTAAGATGCCACAGACAGTCACTATTTATTGGGCTGGGGGGGCTGTTTGTGCCTCTGGGTACTGGGAATGCCAGGGGGGCTGTAAGGTGCCACAGACAGTCACTATTTATTAGGCTGGGGGGGCTGTTTGTGCCTCTGGGTACTGGGAATGCCAGGGGGGCTGTAAGGTGCCACAGACAGTCACTATTTATTGGGCTGGGGGGGGCTGTTTGTGCCTCTGGGTACTGGGAATGCCAGGGGGGCTGTAAGGTGCCACAGACACTCACTATTTATTGGGCTGGGGGGGCTGTTTGAGCCTCTGTGTACTTTAAATGCCAGGGCCTATTTTGGATCCAGACCTGTATAGGTGTGCAGGTGTTATTCTACCCTAAAGTTGGCCATACACGGGCTGATTGTAGCTGCCGATATTGGTCCCTTAGACCGATTCAGCAGCTTATTGGCCCATGTAGGGGCACAAACGACAGGCCTGCCCGACATCTGGCCTGAAATCGGGCAGGTTAAAAAAATGTAGTCGGATCGGGGACTACCATATTCGGTCCCCGAACCGACAGCACCTATTACCGGCGTTCTAATTTGATAATTTGGCCCCAGGGCCAAACGTCCGAAATTCACCCGTTATCATCCACCCGTAAGTAGGGATATCAGGAGACGATCCGCTCACTTGGCGACCTCGCCAAGTGAGTGGATCTTAACGTTCAATCATTATAATTAAAGCATTTTAGGCGACTAAGCAGACACACTGGGAGGTGCCAATATAATAGGCAACCCCCTTGTGAATTAAATTCCAGGGCTGGTACAGCAGTCTGATAAAAAGACTACTGGCAGGGGGATGTTCCTACCTCATTTTGGCTTTATTTCCCAGAGATCCCCCCACACCTAGACACAACTTCTCATGCAAAGTATAGTAAAATATATGCACTGGCTAAAGGTCCCCATACACGGGCCGATTATAGCTGCCGATATGGGTCCCTTGGCAGAACCGAGGGGCCTGGCCGACCGATCTGGCCTAAAAATCCAGTCGGATCGGGGACCGCATCGGCTCGTTGATGTGGTCCCCGAACCGACTGCCCCATTGCCGCGTGCAGAATTCGATGGTTTGGCCCCAGGGCCAAATGATCGAATTCGCCTACATGCCTCCCCGATATCGCCACCCATAGGTGGGGATATCGGGTGAAGATCCGCTCGCTTGGCGACATCGCCAAGCGGGCGGATCTACCCGTGTATGGCCAGCTTTAGAGATAAAAAAAAACAAAAAAAACTTAGGGCTAGGTTTATCAAAATACGAGATCAGAGCTCACCTTCTATTCATTCCTAAGGGACTTTTGAAAGCTTACTTATCAATGGGTTAAAGTTAGAGTTTACCATATGAATACACTTCAAAAAAATCCCATAGGAATGAACAGAAAGTGGCTGATTTTTTTTTGTGGTGAGCTCTAATTTACATTTTGATAAATCTGCCCCTTAGTGTTTTAATTTACTGGGGGTTTCCCTAACATATAACCCCTGAGAATTAGGCTTTCTGTGTCCTATAAATGATTAGTCTGGCCTTAGGTTGGTTGTAGGGTAAAGTTAGTATTATGAAGTAGCATTTTGGAAAGCATTTGGTCTCTTTACACTATGAATATAAGAATGTTGGCTCTTATATTTCCTAGGGGCGAAACAGTACGAAACGTGTAAGGCTTTATAGCATTTATGTGTATATGCCAATAAAACTACTCTGATTTTACTTTATACCTGAGCTTTATATCTACTTTTTTGGAGTTCCGGAGTGTCTGCCTACTTCACTATCTTGGTTCCTATTGGCTGAAGGGGAAAGGTTAGTATTATGTAGTAGCATTTTGGAAGGCATTTGGTCTATTTACACTATGAATGTAAGAATGTCGGCTCTTATATTTCCTTGGGGCAGCTTTATGCGTATTGGTCCTTTAATAGAAAACAAAAAAAAACTAATGGGAGCATAAAGATGATGGAGCAGTAGAGAATAACCAGACATTTGAAAGCCTTGTTAGGTAATTAGTTCCCCTGCACCGGCTTCTTTTCCCACCTTTTCCAGCTGCTCGATGCACGGCGTATGCACCACAATCTTACAAGCTGCGCACTTTCTTCGCGAAGCTGACTTTTGCTATTAAAAGCAAGAGAGGGTTTTAGTACATGAGAGAGAGGATTAATGCAATTACAGAAAGAGAGACAATGAATAGCAGTTTAAACCCATTAAGTGCCTGCTGCTGGCCCTCCTCCCATTCATTGTGTTACCGTGTACAGGATGTAAGCTACAGTCACAAGGCAATAAGCCACAAACTAGACCATTAATATGCCAGGGCTCCATGTAAAAAAAGATATAATATTATATATATATAGACAGATAGATATATATCTATATAGATATATATCTATATCAGATAGATATATATGTATATCTTGTTTGAGCTTGATAAAGGGCACTTTGCTTGCCCGAAACATTGCTGGATATATTACTTTTATGAACTTAATACACTATTTTGCATTTTTGTAACCTTTGCGTGCCGCTTATATTATATATATATATATATATATATATATATATATATATATATATGTGTGTGTGTGTGTGTGTGTAACAAATATGTAAAAAATGCTGATATATATATATATATATATATATATATATATATATATAAATAGTTTTTGAATTATGCGGACTATGTGACTAGGTATTCCCTGCATTAGATGTATGTAAAACAAGTACATGTAGCCTGCGCACCCCTATCAGCCCTGCCCTTTAAACAGCACAATAAGTGGGGCATGTTGTATTAAAATTCCTACAGTCAGCCGCTTCCAATGAGGCTCTGGAAAGCTTTCCATATACAATGGAGAACAGCATACTGTTTTAAAGAGAAGGTTGCAATGTTATGCCTATGGCAGTACTAAAGGCACTGCTACATAGCAGAGCTAAGGCACAATACTGTTTATTGTTTAGATTCTTTAGAAAGCCACTTAGAGATACATTTCATCTCAAAACAACTTTCCAGAACAATGTTCCATGGCTGCTTTACATTTTGTGTATCCAGTGACCTGCAGTAGCATGTATGCCTTCAGGCACAAAGCAGCATATTGGCATTGTGAAACGGCAGAAGCCATTCATGCAATGCACACAGCTGGCTATAAATAGCAGGCCATCGCTTCAGCAATTGTTTGCCTATGAACAAACCTCCCCAATCAAAACCCAAGATAGAGCTATCATGTAATTGACTAGGGTTCTTACGCATCAAAACAGTCATGTCATTCTCTCATGTGCCCACAAGAGGGAGCCAAAAATGAACTTGCTTGCAACATGTACTTAGATGTGTTCGCTTGTCTGTGAATCCCTACAGTAGGTGTATGGATTGTCTTGGGATCAGGATACTAAAAATAGGGATTCACTTACCTTGGAAGTGCAGTTTTGTTCTCCCAAGTAGCAAAAATCTCCAGATACATTTGTTTCAAACCAAAGGTGATCCCCGTACACTGCGGCGTCCTAAAAGGATTGTGAGAAGGGAGTTTAATTAAAAAGGACATTACTACTGGATTAAAAATCAGTATACGTTTTATATGAAACATAAGAGCAACTAGTGTGGCAGTTTCCACTCTTATTTAAGGGGATCTCTGCCCAAAAACCCACATTCATTACAAATTGTCAGTTGATCTAATGTTATTATGTTATATGTCAATGTAATTGCTCTTCGAAGCAGTATCTGTAGCTGTTTTTCTATTCTACACCTCTAGCTGGGACTCCAGAAACAATGTAGCAGAAGCCAGCTGAGCAGACTTAGAAGGCAGACTTCTGCTACAGAGTCAGAACCAGAGGACCGGTTATCCAGAACTCTCAAGAACTGGGTTTTTTTTGTAGAAGGGGTCTTCTGTAATTTGGATCTCCATACCTTAAGTCTGCTAAAAAAAATTAAAAAAAAATCTAAACATTAAATAAATCCAATAGGACTTCCAATAAGAATTAATTATATCTTAATTGGGATCAAGTACAGGTACTGTTTTATTATTACAGAGAAAAGGGAATCATTTAACCATTTAATAAACCCAATAGGGCTGTTCTGCCCCCAATAAGGGGTAATTATATCTTAGTTGGGATCAAGTACAGGTACTGTTTTATTATTACAGAGAAAAGGGAATCATTTAACCATTAAATAAACCCAATAGGGCTGTTCTGCCCCAATAAGGGGTAATTATATCTTAGTTGGGATCAAGTACAGGTACTGTTTTATTATTACAGAGAAAAGGGAATTATTTAACCATTAAATAAACCCAATAGGGCTGTTCTGCCCCAATAAGGGGTAATTATATCTTAGTTGGGATCAAGTACAGGTAATGTTTTATTATTACAGAGAAAAAGGGAATCATTTAACCATTAAATAAACCCAATAGGGCTGTTCTGCCCCCAATAAGGGGTAATTATATCTTAGTTGGGATCAAGTACAGGTACTGTTTTATTATTACAGAGAAAAGGGAATCATTTAACCATTAAATAAACCCAATAGGGCTGTTCTGCCCCAATAAGGGGTAATTATATCTTAGTTGGGATCAAGTACAGGTACTGTTTTATTATTACAGAGAAAAGGGAATCATTTAACCATTTAATAAACCCAATAGGGCTGTTCTGCCCCCAATAAGGGGTAATTATATCTTAGTTGGGATCAAGTACAGGTACTGTTTTATTATTACAGAGAAAAGGGAATCATTTAACCATTAAATAAACCCAATAGGGCTGTTCTGCCCCCAATAAGGGGTAATTATATCTTAGTTGGGATCAAGTACAGGTAATGTTTTATTATTACAGAGAAAAAGGGAATCATTTAACCATTAAATAAACCCAATAGGGCTGTTCTGCCCCCAGTAAGGGGTAATTATATCTTAGTTGGGATCAAGTACAGGTACTGTTTTATTATTACAGAGAAAAGGGAATCATTTAACCATTAAATAAACCCAATAGGACTGTTCTGTCCCCAATAAGGGGTAATTATATCTTAGTTGGGATCAAGTACAAGGTACTGTTTTATTATTACAGAGAAAAGGGAATCATTTAACTATTAAATAAACCCAATAGGACTGTTCTGTCCCCAATAAGGGGTAATTATATCTTAGTTGGGATCAAGTACAAGGTACTGTTTTATTATTACAGAGAAAAGGGAATCATTTAACCATTAAATAAACCCAATAGGGCTGTTCTGCCCCCAGTAAGGGGTAATTATATCTTAGTTGGGATCAAGTACAGGTACTGTTTTATTATTACAGAGAAAAGGGTAGCAAAAAGTCTTGCCATAATTTGGAGCTTTCTGGATATTGGGTTTCCGGATAATGAATCATATCTTTCTATATATATTAATTTAGTGGACTAGGCCCTGACTGGGGGTGGTGGGGCTCAAAAGAGAGGATAGTTTGAATCCTGCTGGGTGGTAGCCAGATAGGAACACAAGCTAAGGGAAAGAATAATGGTGATGGTAATAATGATATTGACAATAAGTAGGGTGCAAGGAGGAAGCCTATTAACCTGTAAGGCATTTGTATATACAGCACAAAGACTTCCAAAGCTAATGAGGACAAGGGTCAGAACAGAGCCTTTTGCTACCCACTCTAATAAACATTATACACAGTAATGATTGACAATGTACAGTGAATACGGTGCCAAGGAAGATACATTGCCAAGAGACACCAACTGCACAATCAGTACTTACAGTCCAGTCCACAGTGTTGCGCACTTGGGTATCAGGCTCACTGGGCAGGACGCTGGGGGTAGCCACCAGGTGCTGGGCGCCGGACTTGGCAATGGCTTTTCTGCAAAGACACAAAGGCATAGGCTGAATGTTGAAACATGCAGAGCAATAAAGGGGAAGTAAACTCCAACCGACTTTTGCTCAATGGAAAAAAAAAAAAAAATATATATATATATATATATTTTTTTTTTTTTTTAAGCAACTTACCCGTACACATTAATTATACATTTTATAATCACCCATTTCCCCACTCCTTACATTATAGCCACAAAATGACATTATGACCTGTCCCCAACCCAAAGGCCAGTATTATTGACGGCAACCCTAACTGTGGACCCAAGGATAACCTTTAGGTTTATGAGTTAAAGTCCCCATACACGGGCCAATTGTAGCTGCCGGTATCGGTCCCTTGGACCAATTAGGCAGCTAATCGGCCCGTGTAGGGGCAGAAACGATGGCCATACCCGACCGATATCTGGCCTGAAATTGCCCAGATATCGATCGGGCAGTTTAAAAGATTCAGTCGGATCGGGGACCACATTGGCTCGTTGATGCGGTCCCCGAACTGACTGCCCCATTGCCACCAATATAATTTGCTCATTTGGCCCCAGGGCCAAAAGATCGAATTAGCCTACAAGCTCCCCGATATCGCTCACCCGTAGGTGGGGATATTGGGTGAAGATCCGTTCGTTTGGCAATCTCGCCAAGCGAGCGGATCTTATAGTGTATAGGGACCTTTAGGCTGCTGGAACACATCAATTACCTTTATATTTTTATCCATTTTTTTCTTTTTAGAACAATTCAGCCAAAAATAAAAGAAAAAAAAAAGAGACAACAGGATCTGCCTGTAACATCAGCACGTAGGATAGGGAAATCAATAGGAAGGGAATAGACTGTTGTAAAAAGATTCCTTTCTCTGAAATGTACCCAGAAGCAAGGAGAGAAATGTGAGCCTCGGTAAAGGTATTATGTAGAGATACGTGAGACGAGTAATCAGCCCTGGGCTGGGGGGGAGCGTTCAGGGATTCCATCCCCCATACTGGATATTACACAGGTGCCCAAGAAAAGATGCCAGGAGAGAAAGGCAGCCCCGGCCAAAATAAACTCAGCAGCCTTGGCTTTGTGCGTGCCACATACAGGGGGGCAAGGCCGGAGAATGGAAATATTCACTTTACTACATCATCCCAAAGGCCAAGAACAGCTACAGTACTGGCATTCAGCCCGGGGAGGTTCCTGGTATCACTGAGCTATGGATCTCATATTATGGTTACAACTGGGTTTTGTTTCCTTTGTTGGTATATAGTAATAGCACATACACCTGGGGCTGTCTGTACAGGTGTGGGGACCTGTTATCCAGAACACTCGGGACCTGGGGTTTTCTGGATAAGGGATCTTTCCATGATAGGATTGTATTGCTTCCAATAAGGGGTAATTATATCTTAGTTGTGATCAAGTACAGGTACTGTTTTATTATTACAGAGAAAAGGGAATCATTTAACCATTAAATAAACCCAATAGGGCTGTTCTGCCCCCAATAAGGGGTAATTATATCTTAGTTGGGATCAAGTACAGGTACTGTTTTATTATTACAGAGAAAAGGGAATCATTTAACCATTAAATAAACCCAATAGGGCTGTTCTGCCCCCAATAAGGGGTAATTATATCTTAGTTGGGATCAAGTACAGGTACTGTTTTATTATTACAGAGAAAAGGGAATCATTTAACCATTAAATAAACCCAATAGGGCTGTTCTGCCCCCAATAAGGGGTAATTATATCTTAGTTGGGATCAAGTACAAGTACTGTTTTATTATTACAGAGAAAAGGGAATCATTTAACCATTAAATAAACCCAATAGGGCTGTTCTGCCCCAATAAGGGGTAATTATATCTTAGTTGGGATCAAGTACAGGTACTGTTTTATTATTACAGAGAAAAGGGAATCATTTAACCATTAAATAAACCCAATAGGGCTGTTCTGCCCCCAATAAGGGGTAATTATATCGTAGTTGGGATCAAGTACAGGTACTGTTTTATTATTACAGAGAAAAGGGAATCATTTAACCATTAAATAAACCCAATACGGCTGTTCTGCCCCCAATAAGGGGTAATTATATCTTAGTTGGGATCAAGTACAGGTACTGTTTTATTATTACAGAGAAAAGGGAATCATTTAACCATTAAATAAACCCAATACGGCTGTTCTGCCCCCAATAAGGGGTAATTATATCTTAGTTGGGATCAAGTACAGGTACTGTTTTATTATTACAGAGAAAAGGGAATCATTTAACCATTAAATAAACCCAATAGGACCCATAGCCTGGCAATGGTTGCAACTTTGTTGCACTAAACAGTGTCAACGGAGAATGGTTTTATTTGGTCTCGACAGACACAGAGTGGTAAAAAGAGGAAACTATATTGTTATGCTCACTCCCCGGTACTAAAGGCTCCTTATTCAGCAGCAATTATTATTATTTTCACGCTGAAGATTCAAGAAGGAAGAGACAATGAAAAACAAACAGCTCTTTGTTCGTGAAGGAGAACTAAAGATTAACAAGGAAGTAGGGTAGAAACACTGCGCATTATGTTTGGGGTTTCTGGAACGTCCCAAAGTGACTACAGTCATTTAGCGGGAAAGATCTGTGCCCCTGAAATGCCCCCACAGGGTCTGGGGTGATGGCACTTACCTGTGTCTATATACAGTATATACACACACTATCACTGTCACTATATACAGTATATACACACACTATCACTGTCACTATATACAGTATATATACACACTATCACTGTCACTATATACAGTAGATATACACTATAACTGTCACTATATACAGTAGATATACACTATAACTGTCACTATATACAGTAGATATACACTATAACTGTCACTATATACAGTAGATATACACACTAGAACGGGCACTATATACAGTAGATATACACACTAGAACGGGCACTATATACAGTAGATATACACACTAGAACGGGCACTATATACAGTATATATACACACTAGAACGGGCACAATATACAGTATATATACACACTAGAACGGGCACAATATACAGTATATATACACACTAGAACGGGCACAATATACAGTATATATACACACTAGAACGGGCACAATATACAGTATATATACACACTAGAACGGGCACAATATACAGTATATATACACACTAGAACGGGCACAATATACAGTATATATACACACTAGAACGGGCACAATATACAGTATATATACACACTAGAACGGGCACAATATACAGTATATATACACACTAGAACGGGCACAATATACAGTATATATACACTAGAACGGGCACAATATACAGTATATATACACTATAACTCACTATATACAGTATATATACACTATAACTCACTATATACAGTATATATACACTAGAACGGGCACAATATACAGTATATATACACTATAACTCACTATATACAGTATATATACACTATAACTCACTATATACAGTATATATACACTAGAACGGGCACAATATACAGTATATATACACTAGAACGGGCACAATATACAGTATATATACACACTAGAACGGGCACAATATACAGTATATATACACACTAGAACGGGCACAATATACAGTATATATACACACTAGAACGGGCACAATATACAGTATATATACACTAGAACGGGCACAATATACAGTATATATACACTATAACTCACTATATACAGTATATATACACTAGAACGGGCACAATATACAGTATATATACACTAGAACGGGCACAATATACAGTATATATACACTATAACTCACTATATACAGTATATATACACTAGAACGGGCACAATATACAGTATATATATATATATATATATATATATACACACACACACACACACACACACTATAACGGGCACAATATACAGTATATATACACTATAGTTAGTTTATATTTAATATAATTAAAAGTTAATTATAGTTTAGTAATTAATTCCGTGTCACATTACAAGACAGTACAGTAACCAGTGCATCCTGCAGCAGAATTTAATAATCAGCCCTGGGGCATCAGCTTCTATGGCAGATGAACCTCACTTTCCTTGTTGATTTCCCACAACCCCTAAGCTCAGCTTCTCCCCAGCAGCCCAGAGCCCACTGAGCATGTGCAGTGCCACTGACACACAAAAGGACAGGCCTAACAAGATCCAAGATGGGGAGAACTTTAAAAACCTGGATCATTACAGTTATAGGGCTGCTGCACTTCTAGGCCGGTACAGTAACATCAGGATATACAGTGTCGAATGGGGTGCCAGGGGTTCCATTGGGGTTGCCACCTGGGCACCCCTCCTATAGTCACAAGGTCCTACTGTAACGCTAACCCCCCTCCCCTGCACACAGCGTTGTGATGCCCAGAAGGGCCCGGGCCCACCAGGTTTTTTCCTGGTGCCCCGCCAGCCCAGTCAGACCCCGAGGATATAAATCACAACATTTGGATCTTGATTCATTTTTTAGGCTTAAGTTGTCCTTTAGGAGTACCATTTCAAGTTTATGGTGTATCCTTGAGTATTTAACAAAAAGCAGATTATTTGCCATTAATTCATAACAAAGGCTATGATACAAATTACTGACTGCAACCTGCCCAGTAAGTACCTTAAACCTAACGCGTTATGCGCCCCATCAATCCGTTCTTTTCTTAGTACCTACAAGTTTTGATGATCAATGGAGCAAGGTTCTAGGTTTAAACCATTCCCGGAACTGGTCGCCCCTACATCCCTGGGGATGAGATTTTCCTGATCGACTCCTTCATCGGATGTGTCTATTAACTCTTCGTCCTCAGAACTTTCCCTTTTTTTCCCTGAATCTTTCTTTATAGGGATTAGGCTAGCCAGAAGCATAGATGGACCAATGAGTTGCTGGTCAATGGTGTGCAATCTCCCGCCACGCTTTTTCTGCACTGCAAAACGGGGACTTAGCCTTGGCGTGGTTGTACTTGATCTCCGGCGCCCATTTCTTTTGGCGATGCGTGATGGTGCCCCCAAACTAATAGGAACTGGTTGCACCGGATTGATAGAGGTTCGACGTTGCATGGCCAAGGAAGACGATGGCTGGCCCGCACTGGACCGACGGCGGGCTTTCCCCGTGGTGACAACCACACTGCACCGCCGCGGTGTTGGGGCAAGGCAAGGCTCCGCGGGGGCAGATGGACGTTTCCTGCGGAAATGTCTTTTAAAAAAAGTATCCATTGTGGGCTCAACAAGAGAGAGACAGCTTACGGCACTTCAGTAGGCTGTTGGTGCAGAAACCATGGTGTTAAAATGACAATTTTTGGTTCGGTAGCAGCATCCCCTAAATAATACACTTCCTGAAGCGAGCAGGAAATCAGCACCAAAAATAGACCAATATTCTGCAAGTTATTCAGCACTGGGGGGGGGGGAAAAAAAAAAAGAGAAATCCCAGCCCAAGCATAATTGTTCTATGGAGGAAACGTGCAATGGGGGTTAATATACTACAAAATAAGGGTTAAATACCTCCCTCCTCCCCCCTAAGTGTCAACAGTGGCACGGTGCCCTTTGATGTAGGTGTAGAAGTGGCGCGAGGGGCTGCCTTTGTTTTCTGTTTTAATTAGCATCTTTTCATCTGCTAATCAGCCCTGAATCCCCCACTGGCAGTTACGCAAGTTAGAGGGCGAATATGACGGGAGGCTGAGGGTGCCCGGTGAGCAAAGGGCATAGCACACAAGGGGGGGCACTGTCACCACAAGCAAGGTGGTAAAGGGCGGGTGTTAAACCAGTATTTGGAAATGTCCCAGCAGGGCAATGTTCTCTCTAATCTTTAAAGGCAAGTTTCCTTCATGGACTGCATAGAGACAGTTAGTGTGCAGGTACGGGCTACAGCCCTTGGAACATCACAATGACGTTGAACAACTCCATGCCTTGGGGTGTAGGCAAGGAATAACTGAGTCACTAATTACCTCACTTGCACTTAAAACTAAGAGCATGGTTAGGCCAGCATGGGGAGAGACTATGCCAACTCCAAACATTCCTCTTTATGTAATCAGCCTTTTATGTAATCATACTTAAGCACGTATGTACTGATATTACTATCTCTTTAGCAGGTTGGTAGCCCCTCTTGACGACCAAGGAACTGCGCATCAAGCTGGGTTGATCAGCTTTCAAGGCAAGGCCATAGAGTCAGATCAAAGCAACAACTAGAGGTCCATAGCTGCTTTAGTCCCTACTGTTATTGTCCCCTATAGGCCACCCCAGATCCCAAAAGCCTGGGTCCCAAAGGTCTTGGAACCTCACCCCCTGTAGATATGCCTCTTGTGTATCTGTTGGGAATTATGAGAAAATACAACAGCTTAAATGTAAAAGGGATGAATTAACAACAGTTTTGCATTGTAGGTTTGTATGTTGTCAAACTATAGTACTGTCCATACAACTCCATGCCATGGCTAAACAATGACAGGTAGAAATGGAATATCATGTGGCCAAATGTTCCAATTATTCACCACCCAGTCCATTGATCGGGTCACATTGGTCACCTGTGTCAAACTGTTGACCTGCACCCATGGTGGCATAAGGTCAATGGTCTTTAATAATTGCTGCCTAGACTGAATATGGCCTCATCATCTTATTTATGGGCAATTCGTTTGTGCCCATACTTTGTGGGTCAGCCAAGAGTGGCGATGTAGATAACCAATATGAGTCTATGTATGCACACCTTTAGACTAAAGGTCCCCATACACGGGCCAATTCTAGCTGCAGATATTGCGCTTGGCGACATGAAGTAGAGCGCTGGTCAGTCATAGATACATTCTTAATGCTGAGCAACTGACAGTCAGCGTAGGGTCTGATTATACAGAGCTCATGGCAGCTTTAGGTGATAAACAATAGAAATGTCTGTACCAGTCCAGGAAGCTAAGCAGTGAGAACCTTTGTGGTCACTGCAGGGAGCCGTACAGTAAAATGGCAAATAGCAGAACCTGGAAAAGTGAAAGGGCAAACGTAAGTAAACCAGACCCCTGCAAGCACCTTTTTCATATCATGGCATTCTACCTTCTCTCTCTCTAATTGCGTATATGAACTAACCGTCTCGTTGGCAAGCTCTCGCTTGAAGGGGGGCTAGATCTGTATTTAAAGTACAACAGCTGGAAGGGAGGTGTTTATAGGCCAAATCCTGCATGCAGGAAGAGAAGGAGGGGGGTTAGATTAGGTAGGGCACACCACGTATCAGCCATCAGTAGATGGATAAATGGCCAGTGTGGGCACTAAAGCCCAAGCCGAGTGCTTTTCAAAAGACTTCACCATTGTGCATTTGTGCCGGTTACAGGCCATAATGGATGTGTGTGCTCTTTAACCTTATGGCTGCCAGGAATGCCTGTGGCATATTTATGCAAGCCCTGTAGTTCCTTGACTTTGTCAAAAGTTCCCTGGGCTCGGAGCAATACAATGTGCCTTCTAGCCGGGATGTTCCCAGCCTCCTTCCTAAAATCATTCTGGACCCCGGCCCAGAACAGCCAAAAAGGACACAGGTTAAAGGTCCCTCAACTCTCAAAAGAATGAACAGGAAGCTGGTTTGTTTCGTGCGTTTCCTGTACATGGACTCTTTGGGAGCTGGGGGGGCAAATCTGCAGGCACAATGCCTGCCCTGTGGCTGCGGCCATTCGGGGGGCTGCTTATTTGCACTTTAGTGTTCACTTCTGGGTTACGTCAAATATCAGAATATCATTAACTCAGTGTTGCAGAGGAGCGATGAATAAGAGATGTTTATTTCCTGTATGTTGGGTTAACCCTTTGCATGATATATTTTTATGGCAATCTACCCTGGAACAACTATATGCACCATCACAGTTACAGCCGTTTCCACCATGTTATGTTATACGCACTAGCCCACAATTATCCTGTTTGCAGAATCTAATCATGGATTTGCATTTTATTATTTTGCCTTCCGTGATCAAAGCAAATTGCTGATAGTCTGCTTTGTATTACAGAGCAGTGCAAATTAGCCCCATATTCATTAACAAGCCATCGGTTCTTCAGCAAATTTGCTCAGAATACTGGTGTCAGATCACATCCCATAATAGCTGATAGGTAGTGCCAGTATTCTGTAGAAACCAATCCATAACTCACTGCAAGTCAGAATTACCAACACTAATGTAAATCTTATTAACCCATAGCAACCGATCAGCAGTTAGCTCTTCTGCACTAACACAAGCAAATATTCTTATAGGTTGTTACAGGTTACTCACCAAAGTAAATTTTACACCTATTTTGAAAATGACAAGTCACTTAGAGAAAGTTCTTCTCAATAAGTGAATAAGCCTTGACACATTTAAACAGGAGTGGTGCTCCAGGTTTCACTACTTGCTCTAAAAATCACAATGAGCTAAAACCTTCAAAACAAGTTGCTTTCTCCAGCGACAATAGAAATGGTCATCCTTATAGTGGGATAATAGCCCCTGGGAATGGACTGGGGCTGTGGGATAGCAGGTATAGTAGGGAGAGATGGTGCCTATAGTAGCAGTGGGGGGATAATAGCCTCTGGGAAGGGACTGGGGCTGTGGGATAGCAGGTATAGTAGGGAGAGATGGTGCCTATAGTAGCAGTGGGGGGATAATAGCCTCTGGGAAGGGACTGGGGCTGTGGGATAGCAGGTATAGTAGGGAGAGATGGTGCCTATAGCAGCAGTGGGATAATAGCCTCTGGGAAGGGACTGGGGCTGTGGGATAGCAGGTATAGTAGGGAGAGATGGTGCCTATAGTAGCAGTGGGGGGATAATAGCCTCTGGGAAGGGACTGGGGCTGTGGGATAGCAGGTATAGTAGGGAGAGATGGTGCCTATAGTAGCAGTGGGGGGATAATAGCCTCTGGGAAGGGATTGGGGCTGTGGGATAGCAGGTATAGTAGGGAGAGATGGTGCCTATAGTAGCAGTGGGGGGATAATAGCCTCTGGGAAGGGACTGCGGCTGTGGGATAGCAGGTATAGTAGGGAGAGATGGTGCCTATAGTAGCAGTGGGGGGATAATAGCCTCTGGGAAGGGACTGGGGCTGTGGGATAGCAGGTATAGTAGGGAGAGATGGTGCCTATAGTAGCAGTGGGGGGAAAATAGCCTCTGGGAAGGGACTGGGGCTGTGGGATAGCAGGTATAGTAGGGAGAGATGGTGCCTATAGTAGCAGTGGGGGGGATAATAGCCTCTGGGAAGGGACTGGGGCTGTGGGATAGCAGGTATAGTAGGGAGAGATGGTGCCTATAGTAGCAGTGGGGGGATAATAGCCTCTGGGAAGGGACTGGGGCTGTGGGATAGCAGGTATAGTAGGGAGAGATGGTGCCTATAGTAGCAGTGGGGGGGAAAATAGCCTCTGGGAAGGGACTGGGGCTGTGGGATAGCAGGTATAGTAGGGAGAGATGGTGCCTATAGTAGCAGTGGGGGGGATAATAGCCTCTGGGAAGGGACTGGGGCTGTGGGATAGCAGGTATAGTAGGGAGAGATGGTGCCTATAGTAGCAGTGGGGGGGGATAATAGCCTCTGGGAAGGGACTGGGGCTGTGGGATAGCAGGTATAGTAGGGAGAGATGGTGCCTATAGTAGCAGTGGGGGGATAATAGCCTCTGGGAAGGGACTCTGGCTGTGGGATAGCAGGTATAGTAGGGAGAGATGGTGCCTATAGTAGCAGTGGGGGGATAATAGCCTCTGGGAAGGGACTCTGGCTGTGGGATAGTAGTGAGAGATGGCACCTATAGTTGCAATGGGGACTGTTGCATAGCAAGTATAATAGGCTAAAGCAAGCCCAAGACCACTAAAGAAGTCCCAGAATTACAGTTTTATAATGAAAATATGGGAAATATTGGACAGCACTAATACAAGTTATGGGGTTAGTGTAGGTATACTGTATCTGTTGCAAAAGGTGTAACACCATGTGACTGCACTGGGTATTGCACATTACCGCCGCAGGTGGGAAGCTGACAAGTCGCTAATGGCCAAAGGACAATAGAGGCCTATACAGACCTGCTGTGAGAGGAGCATAATAACTGCCCAATGCAGTCAATGTCTGACAAGAATTTTAAACCAGTCCAAAAGACACGTGGCCAGTCTCCAGGCAGACACTGATTGGTCAGGCTCTTTGGCCCCAGAGTGCCTGAATGAGCAGGGGATGTTTCATAGTGACAACAGTCTGTAGTTGTACGTCATACAGCCCAGGAGGCAGCTTTCTGTTTGTGTATATTATGTAAGAGCAAAAGGGGTTAATAAGCCAGACATTTTAAGAAGGTTTTAAGCAGGGCTAACAAAATAGACTGATGCGGCTATTAATAGAGGCACTATGGCTCGGCACCCAGCTATTAATAGTAGCGGTGCCGCACTCACTCAGTAATGGGAATATACATGCTGGGGGATAAGGGGCAGGTGAATGTATATCTACACAATGCTCCCTGTGTATCTGTATCGGCGCAATGGAGATATAATAAAGGGTAGCCAATGCAGTTTTGCATACCCCCCCCGACCGGTTTTATCCACGGTCAGACTGGGCCGGTGGGGCACCAGAAAAAAAAAAAAAACGGTGGGCCCAGCTGGCCCGACCCGATCCCCAGAGCTCTCGATTGCTGCTGTTCTCTAGGGAGGGGTTGGGCGGGCAGTGAGGGGTCCCTTTGGGGGTGCAGGGGCCATGACAGGGGTCCCTTTGGGGGAGCGGGGGCCCCTGGGGTGGCAGCCCTGACCCTGACCCATAAAAGCCTTACAGACAGTGTCGGACTGGGACCCCAGGGGCCCACCAGAAAACCTTAGACCACAGACCCACTCTCTAGACTATTTTCCTCCTTTCATCACCCAACCTCTTTATTCTCCTAGTCTCTTTCATGTACATGCTAGCATCTATTCTTCCAACTATTTCTCCTCTTTGTTTCCATTCAGAAATAGGAAATGACCATGAAGCCAGCTGAATGGTCAGGGGCAGGAGGGCCCACTGACCCCTGGGCCCACCGGGAGTTTTCCTAGTATCCTGGTGGGCCAGTCTGACACTGCTTACAGAAGCAGGTACTGGACCCCTTATCCACCTATCTTCTTATCTGGAACCCTCCCAAAGTCTGGATGCCCATAAACCCCAAATCCTTCATGAAAGATTCGGCCGAAAACCGAATTTTTAATTTCCGTGTCTATGTGACAAAAAGTCCCGTGATTTTAAGGATTCGGTTCAACCAGAAGTGGGCACGACAGAGAGAAAATGAGACTGTGTGTGAGAGTTCAATAGTATATATGCATATTTTATAGGGAGCAAAGGTACATTTTTTGTTTCTACAGTTCACATACACACACACGCACACACATATATATATTTAGGTTTCTGTTACCAAAAATATCCTGTCCTAATATACACACGCTGTATAAATAATAGACACACACTGAGAACACCAGAATGCATCCCTCTGATATATATAATTATTGCATAAGTACCCATGCATTATTTAAGAAGAAGAGCCTGAGTCGTGTGTGTGTGTGTGTGTGTGTGTGTGTGTGTGTGTGTGTGTGTATCTGTAAATCATTGCTTAGTTATACATATAAACATATAGATATAGGAGCTGCTATCCAGAATGCTCGGGACCTGGGGTTTTCCGGATAAGGGGTCCTTCTGTAATTTGGATCGCCATACCGTAATAAAAAATCATTTAAAAATTAAATAAACCTAATAGGATTGTATTGCCTCAAATAAAGGTAAGTTTTATATCAGTTGGGGCAAAGTACAAGGTACTGTTTTATTATTACAGAGAAAAAGGAAATTATTTTTAAAAATTAGAATTATTTGATTATAATGGAGTCTATGGGAGACGGCCTTCCTATAATTAGGAGCGTTATAGATAAAGGGTTGGGATTCCGAACAGTGAATCCCATACCTGTGTTTCTGCGTTTTTAATACACAATCTTTTTTTTTAAATAAAACTCGGGTGTTGCTGGTCTTTTTTGTATATCTAAATCATTTACCTTGCACCTGAGGTAAGAGCTGAAGCAGAGTGCCACCCTGGGTTTATATTTTTATTATATATATATATATATAATGTTACACACACACACACATAATTTAATTAAAAGCGTTATGGATAACTGGTTGGGTTTCCGAATAATGAATCCCATATATTATATCTATATATATATATATATATATATATATATATATATATCTATATCTATATATCTTTATCTATATATATATATCTATATATATATATCTATATATCATTTATTAATATACATATATTATACACACACGTATGGGACCTGTTATGCAGAATGCTCGGGACCTGGGATCTTCCAGATAAGGGATCTTTCCGTAATTTGGATCTCCTTTCCTTAAGTCTACTTAAAAATAATTTAACCATTAAATAAACCCAATAGGGCTGTTCTGTCCCCAATAAGGGGTAATTATATCTTAGTTGGGATCAAGTACAGGTACTGTTTTATTATTACAGAGAAAAGGGAATCATTTAACCATTAAATAAACCCAATAGGGCTGTTCTGCCCCCAATAAGGGGTAATTATATCTTAGTTGGGATCAAGTACAGGTACTGTTTTATTATTACAGAGAAAAGGGAATCATTTAACCATTAAATAAACCCAATAGGGCTGTTCTGCCCCCAATAAGGGGTAATTATATCTTAGTTGGGATCAAGTACAGGTACTGTTTTATTATTACAGAGAAAAGGGAATCATTTAACCATTAAATAAACCCAATAGGGCTGTTCTGCCCCCAATAAGGGGTAATTATATCTTAGTTGGGATCAAGTACAGGTACTGTTTTATTATTACAGAGAAAAGGGAATCATTTAACCATTAAATAAACCCAATAGGGCTGTTCTGCCCCCAATAAGGGGTAATTATATCTTAGTTGGGATCAAGTACAGGTACTGTTTTATTATTACAGAGAAAAGGGAATCATTTAACCATTAAATAAACCCAATAGGGCTGTTCTGCCCCCAATAAGGGGTAATTATATCTTAGTTGGGATCAAGTACAGGTACTGTTTTATTATTACAGAGAAAAGGGAATCATTTAACCATGAAATAAACCCAATAGGGCTGTTCTGCCCCCAATAAGGGGTAATTATATCTTAGTTGGGATCAAGTACAGGTACTGTTTTATTATTACAGAGAAAAGGGAATCATTTAACCATGAAATAAACCCAATAGGGCTGTTCTGCCCCCAATAAGGGGTAATTATATCTTAGTTGGGATCAAGTACAGGTACTGTTTTATTATTACAGAGAAAAATGGAAATCATTTTTTAATTAAATTATTTTATTAAAATGGAGTCTATGGGAAATGGCCCGTAATTTGGAGCATACACACACACACCATTTTTCAGAGGACCAGAAAAAAAATGGTGTAAAATGTAAAAAAGTTTCAATGCATTATATATTGATGGCACCACAACAAAGAAAAACAATATAAAATGAGGGAAAATGTCACTGTATATACATATACACACATGCACACAGACACATATAAATATTAAATGACTTGTCAGTCAATACACAGTGACAGTTGTGCATACAGTAACTATACACACAGTACGCACGCGCCTCCATCACTTCACAAACGCTCACACTTGCACTTGTGTCACTGCCAACAATGGTTATTTTGTCTTTTGTTTTTTTTAAATACTCCCCCCACCTCTTACAACCCCATCCAGTGCTGGAGATCTGCAGAATATTGCTCCAAATACATGAAACATACAAGGCAGGCTATGCCAGCCGTGACCAACCCACCATAACAGGAACCCAGTGAGACACTTGCCCCCCTCCTCCCCATTAGACAGACAGACAGACGAGAGAGAGGAATAAAGTGTGTGACCTGATCAGCGGTGAGGAGACTCCGGCCAAGGGAAACTGAGCCCACTGTGTAAGGAGACACACAGCAGTGTCAACTTCAAGGAAGCCAAGCATGTGAGAGAGTGTGTGTGTATAGTGAGAGCCCTGCGTGTGTGCCCAGCCTATCAGGGAGAAGCAGAGGTGTGCGAGCCTATCAGGGGGCTGATGTGAGGTGTGAGAGCTTCCCCATGTGGCCATGGGAGTAGCATGACAGGCAGGCTGGCACATCTCTCCTAGTGCCTGTGTGGTAATAAAAGGTGTGAGGCTGTCAGTGCGAGAGGTACATGAGTCAGTCCCACAGTGTGACTGTGACATACGGGTCTGGGTGGGCTCCTCATAGCCTTAACTCATAGCCAGAACCCACTGTTATCATGTATATACATATAACAATATCCTAATTGTATAAATGTACAGGGCAGGGGTGAGCTGCGTGCTGGAAGGATTTGGGGAGTTGTAGTTCTACAGCTGCCGGAGTTCTATGACCTGTATAAAAGCATTACGGAGTTCTATCCTGCATTTTACAATTTCAAGAGTTCTGGAGTTAAAGAAACGGTCACGGGAAAACATGATTTTTACAAAACAGTTAATAGAGAATCCTGCATTGTAATCTGTTTTCCCCATGGGGCTAGCCATATGCTTCATTTCCCAGGGTGCCACAGCCATGTGACCTGTGCTCTGATAAACTTCAGTCACACTTTACTGCTGCGCTGCAAGTTGGAGTAAAATCCTCCCCCCCCCCCTTCCCAGCAGCCGATCAGCAGAACAATGGGTAGGGAGCAGCTCCCAGTAGGTATCAGAATAGCACTCAATAGTAAGAAATCCAAGTCCGGCTTGGGACTCCTCCAGTTACATGGGAGTAGGAGAAACAATAGGTTAGCTGAAAGCAGTTCTAATGTGTAGCGCTGGCTGAAAGCTCAGACTCAGGCACAAGGCACTGAGATGGCGCCTACACACCAATATTACAGCTACAAATACATTTGTTGGTTCAAGAATAAAATGTTTAAATGGCAGAGGGAATTATTTGCTATGTGAAAAGTGTAATTTAGAAATAAAAAGTACAACATAAAAATCATGACAGTATCCCTTTAATAACAATGAAACAGTTAACAGATGGAGGATGTTCTCTAACAGGTTGGTCACAGGCTCGCTATCACCTCCCACAGGTCACAATCCCATTACACAACGCTAAAGGGGGCGGTGTAGGATGGGATTGTGGGTGTGGCCAGCCAGACCGGGCCATAAATGGCACTCTCCATAGCAGGGGGAACTCCTTTCCCAAAGCCTCTACAGAGGGATACCCTCAATCTACCCCACGATATATCCCTGCAACAAGGACGACTCTGCAGGGAAATTCTGAGGGTACAGTGCACCTTAAAATAAGTTCCTTCCCCAATTACCAGCTAACACTCTGTTCCTAATTTAATTACCACCCCTAGCAACGTGTAAATAAATGCCAGGTGCAAGTCTGGTCCCGTGGGCTGGAGGTACCAGTCTGGTGAGGGAGGGGGTGGAAGGAATCCGGTATTATAGTGAATCTAATAGTGAAACAAATGTTACAACCCTAAATAGAGGTTTTTATGGCTAATAGTAATGGCGTGTGGGGTGCACGGATGGTGGTGCAGAGCAGGGATGGTGGCTGCCATCTTTGGTCACATGACAGCCGATGTATGTACCCCTTGCAGCAATAAGCAGTAAAGCCAGGACCAGATTGTCCTCCAGTGTCTTAGAGAGTACGTGGGGCTTCTATGCATGGTCAGAGATAGAAAGCCTGAGTATATAAAGGGACAATAAAGCAAGTGTGAGCGAGTGTGCAAGAGCATTGGCGTGATGGTAGCAGTGTGGGAGCTGTCGTACTAGTGAATAGATTATCACTGTGGGGATTTCAAACTGTTCCCATTACAGACCCCATGTCCCCAGAGGAGACACTTGGCTGCATATATGTAGGGAGGCTGGGGGCCCCTAGCTATGTAGGGAGGCTGGGGGCCCCTAGCTATGTAGGGAGGCTGGGGGCCCCTAGCTATGTAGGGAGGCTGGGGGCCCCTAGCTATGTAGGGAGGCTGGGGGCCCCTAGCTATGTAGGGAGGCTGGGGGCCCCTAGCTATGTAGGGAGGCTGGGGGCCCCTAGCTATGTAGGGAGGCTGGGGGCCCCTAGCTATGTAGGGAGGCTGGGGGCCCCTAGCTATGTAGGGAGGCTGGGCCCCTAGCTATGTAGGGAGGCTGGGCCCCATTTGAAGCAAGGAAAAATTCCAAAAAGTTCCAAAGTCCAACCTGCACCCTATAAGCGGTTATTAAAACCACAAATCCCAGCATCCCTTAAAAGCCTGTGGCTGCTGACGCACTGGAGGGCCACATCCGCTGACAAATGGCCCCTGCCTATAGTTTATCCTGCAATCTGGGGGGTATACCGTTTTTTTAAAAAAAAAAAACGGTATGAGTTTTAAACATACTGCTATACCGGTATGCGCGCCTCCTGCTGTTTTTCTCCAATCACATCCGGGTTGCGCCCGTGCGTACGTGACGTCGGCGCGCATGTGACGTCAGCGCGCACGCGACGTCGCTAGGACGCATCGCTGGAGCTGGAGGAACCACAAGTTGGGTAAGTTCTGCTGGGGGGTTGTGGCTGGGGTTGTGGCTGGGGGGGTTGTGGTTGGGGGGGTTGTGGCTGGGGTTGGGGGGGCTGGGGTTGGGGTTGTTGGGGGGGGCTGGGGTTGTTGGGGGGCCACCAATATTTATTATTTATTTTTTATTTATATACCGTCAAATACCGTGATACCGATATAATTTTGAAAAATACCGTGATATAAATTTTTGGTCATACCGCCCAGCTCTACATTTTATGTTATTTAGCCACATATATGAATGGCAGAACTGTAAAACATGGGCTGAATAAAGAGCCCAGCTCCAGGCTAATAAGCATATCAAGTCTGGACTGGCAATCTGTGGGTACTGGGAATGCCAGAGGGGCTGCTGTAAGGTGCCATAGTCACTCACTATTTATTGGGGCTGTTTGGGCCTCTGAAATGCCAGGGCCCATTTTCAATTACATTTTTGAGTTCTAAATGCAGCACAGATATGGGACCAGTTATCCAGAATGATTGGGATGTTTTCCCAGATAAGGGGTACTTCTGTAAGTTGGATTTCCATACCTTAAGTCTACAAAAAAAATCATGTAAGCATTAAATAAACCCAATAGGGTTGTTTTGCCTCCAATAAGGGGTAATTATATCTTAGTTGGGATCAAGTACAGGTACTGTTTTATTATTACAGAGAAAAGGGAATCATTTAACCATGAAATAAACCCAATAGGGCTGTTCTGCCCCCAATAAGGGGTAATTATATCTTAGTTGGGATCAAGTACAGGTACTGTTTTATTATTACAGAGAAAAGGGAATCATTTAACCATTAAATAAACCCAATAGGGCTGTTCTGCCCCCAATAAGGGGTAATTATATCTTAGTTGGGATCAAGTACAGGTACTGTTTTATTATTACAGAGAAAAGGGAATCATTTAACCATTAAATAAACCCAATAGGGCTGTTCTGCCCCCAATAAGGGGTAATTATATCTTAGTTGGGATCAAGTACAGGTACTGTTTTATTATTACAGAGAAAAACTGAATCACTTTTAAAAATTAGAATTATTTGATTAAAAAGGAATCTATGGGAGATGGCCTTTCCATAATTCGGAACCTTCTGGATAACAGATTTCCAGATAACAGATCTTCTACCTGCACAACATTAAAATACAGAAGATGCTTTATGCATTGGGTTGAAAGGGTTGGTTCAGCTTTATGATAACTTTTACTATGTTGTAGAATGTCCTAGTCCTAACAACTTTGCAATTGGTCTTCATTGTTTATATTTTATCGTTTTTTTTTTTTGTTTTTTTTTTAATAATTTGCCTTCCTCTTCTTCCAGCTTTCAAATGGTGGTCACTGACCCCGGCAGCCAAAAACCTATTGCTCTGTGAGGCTCCAGTTTAATCGTTATAGTTCCTTTTTATTACCTATCTTTCTATGCAAGCCCCTCTCCTATTCATATTCCAGTCTCTCCTTCACCCCACTGCCTGGTTACTAGAGTAAATAAGACCCTAGCAACCAGACAGCTGCTGAAATCCCAGACTGGAGAGCTGCTGAACAAAAAGCTAAATAATCGAAAAACAAAATGTAGACCAATTGCAAATTGTCTCAGAATATCTTCATCGTACTAAAAAGTTAATTTAAAGGTGAACTACCCCTTTAACCAAGCATACAGCAGAACCCATGGTGCCCTTCTATTGCAAGCGGTAGCACTGCAACTTACCTACCTATCAACTTCACATTCAGCTGCATAAGATTGTGGGAAAATGTGATGTATTTTTTCAAGTGCTATAGTTAAAAATACTTTTTTTTTTTTTTTTTTTTAGACGTGCGAAAGAGGCTGGGGGTTGCGGAGTGTGACAAGGAGAGAGCGAGGCTGCCGGTCCCGCAGCCAACAGCAGTCACAAGGCTTTTAAGTCCTAGTTTGGTGTTTGTGTTTTGCAAAGGATCCCTGGCTCCCACCGCGCTGTATGACAGGGGAGATGGCTTGGCAGCACTCAGAACTTCAGAAAAAGGGAATATTAGTGGAAGGGAGTTCTGGATATTAAGTGGTTGAGGTTGGAAAACTCCCAGCACCCTTTGCCAGCATGTGTGTGTGTGCATTCTAAAGCATAGATATGAAAAGTGAGAATTGGCACAGACAAATGTGCTGCACTGGTTACCCTTTAGCATCTACAGCCCCCCTACACTTGTGCGACAGCCCCCACTAAGGGTGAAACTGCAAGGCGTGAGTCAGAGAATGGGGAGGGGGGGGGGACACAGCGAGCAGGGTGAAGCCACAGCCAGAAGCGAAACCTGGGGGAGACCGGTGCAAAATGAGAATTTTAAAAGCCTGAGAACAATCTAGACCTCAGAAAGAGAGAGAAAAATCTCCCCAAAAAGAGCACCAACCTCTCAGCGAGATGCTCCTTAATCCACGCGTATTTGTATTGGGAGGGGCGGCGAGACAGCCGCTTAAAGGGGACCCGGCCCGTGACGATTTTGGTTTTTTGAATAAATACATTAATATAATTAAAACACTATCAGTGTATATTTATTTTGTGCTTGGGTTTTTTTTTTTTACATAAACATTGCTTTTTTTTTTTTTTTTACAAGACAGGAGTGCTCCTGGCACAGGGATGCACAGCAAAACATCAGCGCTTGGAGGCACCTATACCAGTCCAAAGCAAGGCGGGCGGTGCGAGTCAGCTGATAATTTAACCCTGGAAGTGCCAGTAAGCCGGCAGCGGATATAGAAAAGGGGATTATTGCTGGCGCTTACAGGATTAAATCAATTGCTCTCATGAAGGCAGTCTGTGATGAGTCGGGAGTTAACACAGGCAGCCTGCCTAGTTATTTATTACTGATTTGTCTATTTGGGCCCTCTACTATTCACCTCCCAACTCAACTGCCTGGTTGTTAGGGTAAAATGCACCCTAGCAACCAGACAGCTGCTCAGTGCTGGATTTTAAAATGATGCACCCCTAGGCCAGCCACCTATTGCGCCCCCTTGTGCATATCATATACCCTACATCCCATATCACATATATTGTGTTCTCTCTCATGCCTGGACATGGAGCTGGAGATTCAAGTATTTTTCAGAATCTTAAGCGTGTCCAGTCCCCACTGTTCCAGGAGTCTGTAGGAACGAGAAAGAGACATTCGGCTGGGTGGCATGCCTCCCCAAAAAACTTGCCGCCCTAGGCCAGGGCCTTTGGGCCTTCCCACAAATCCGGGCCTGTAGCTGCTGAAATTCCAAACCGGAGAGAGAAAAAAGCTAAATCATCCAGAAAAATTAGGACCAACTGCAAGCTTTATGAGTATATCATGGTCTATAGTAGAACAGTAGTAAACTTAATTTCCAGGTTGCCTATCCCTTTAAGAGAGGGAGAGGCTAAAACGGTACAGAAAGATGGCAACACAAAAAAGCAAGAGGCTTATAAAATAAAGGTCACCTCTCAAGCAGAATGAGGGGAAGTATCAGGAGAGTTACCAAAAGGAGGGGTGGGTGGAATGAAAGAGTGAGTGAGAGAAACTCAGAATGAAAGTGAGAGAAGCAGGGGAAGGCAGAAAGAGACAGCTATTACATCAGTTAAAGACAGAAAAAGGGCAAGAGAGAGCAAGATGAAAGAAATGAAACAGAGATGGAGAGGGTAACTGTAACTAGTGGCTATACAAAGTCCAATATGGCTGCAGACTCAGAAGCTTATTGGCCAGTGTTGATGGCCTCCCTGGCCGATAACTGGTCAACACTGAACCATATAGAGCATCCCACTGAGTGAGGATCAAGCCATAATTGTGCCCCTCTCCCAATGGGTCTGCACAAGCCACCAGTCTGCTCCAATTATCAGCCTGGGGGCCAAGAGACAGGGATAGCCTGATCTGACCAACTGACCATTGCTGGCTTAACTTTTGAGGCCTATGGCACCCGTCCCATGTTGTGTGTCAGAAATCTGGCTTTTGGTGAATTGCAGCCCAAAAAGATAGTGTTTGCATTTATTGGAGGCTGGGGCATGAAGTGGGCCACAAGTACGACCCACAGGTTGTCTGTTCGGCATTAGTTATATACTGAAATATACTGGGTTTTTGCATGTAACAGGGTTCACACATTAACCCCACTGTTGGCATAAATGCTATGTATATTAACAGCACAAAAGGCACCAAATTTATATTATGTGGAGCTACACATACTAGTGACTTACACTTATAAAACCCCTTTGATAAAGTCATATAATAAACAAAATACTACGCTTAAATATCAGCCCAGTAAACACAGCGCCGGTTCTCCCATACAGGACAAAGAGCGGCCCCTGCTGACCAGAAGAGGAACTGCACCGAAAATGACAGCTGTTGGCTCTGCATGACAAACTCTCCAATCACGCAGCGTGGCAGATCATTTGTTATAACAGCCGTCTATTGAATGTCCTACAATCAAAAATAATAATAACACTTTTTTCACTGAGGGCTTCTTATGGATTATGTGTCATCAACATTGCAATTTTACACTCATGTAACATCAGAATAAAAAGTAAATAACATTTCAAACCACACACAACAGTATAACGTAAAATAATGCCCCAGTAGTGGGGGAAACATACAGGCAGGTTAATGGGCTCCTAATAAAACTGACCCATAGGGGGAGATTTATTAAGACCCGAACGGGTCCGAACGCGCCGAGCGGATTCGCGCGGGCGCACGAAAAAGTTGTGCGCCCGCCCAATTTTATCGAGCGGGCGCACAAAAAAGTCGTGCGAAAAGTCGTGCGCCCGCGCGAAAAATTCGGAAAGACTGCCGCTGTTTGCAATGGCTTGTTACGAAAATTACGTGACTTTCGGATCGCCAATACGATTTTTTCGTGACTAATACGATTTTTTCGTGACTAATACGATTTTTTCGTGACTAATACGATTTTTTCGTGACTAATACGATTTTTTCGTGACTAATACGATTTTTTCGTGACTAATACGATTTTTTCGTGACTAATACGATTTTTTCCCCTATGGATTTTTTCGTAAGCATTTTCGGGATATTTGCGATCTTCAGAAATTTTCGTTTCCAATCCGAATTTTTCCCATTCGGGATTCGAACTCGGGTTTTGATAAATCTGCCCCATAGTGTGTGAATTGGATTGGGCCCTTAAACTGTAAGCTCCTCTGGGACAGGGAAAATGAGAATGATTTATAATCTCTCTAATGCTGCACATTAGTTCCTACATCAATAAATAATAATAATGCCCATAACTCTTCAGAATCAGTTAATAGTTCTACTTCAGAAGCTTATTTAGATGAGCTAAAAGTCCACTACTAAATATAGGTACTTCCCTTTGGCCTGCAAGGGCCCACTGTGATATAATTTCCTATAACCTTCCTTGCCTTAGCCCGACAGGAAACTGAAAAACCACTCCCAGAATCCTTTTCCGGCGGCCAAGCTGAACTAAACCCAAGCCATGAGACCTCCAAGCGGCTCTGATTCTCCCCATCAGTCATAGGGGCACCAGGAGGAAACAGGACAAGGAAAGCCTAAATCAGTATAGGATACCAAGCAGAATCTGCCTATCAAATCATTATTAAGATTGGAGGAAAGGAGGTTTCAACATCAGCATAAGTAGTAAGGGCAGTCAAGCTACGTCATTTCCTACCAGGTGGGTGTCATTGGTTGGGTTTGCAATTGGTCGGATGCATTGCTAAGAAGGAGCACTAGTTGCGACTGTAGATCATACTATTTATCATGGAATAATCAGAAAAATATTTCTTTTCTCTGGTGCGAATCCCACTCTTTTCAGCTAAATAAACACATAGTTGAAAGATGGAAGCCGATGAATACACCATTTTCACCCTGCCTACGTAGCAATACTAAAGTGCCAGCAATTCCCAAGAGCTGGGGGGCCGCCGACTGCGCACCCCGGCGGGACACTGCATGCCTTCAATAGCCATATACTGATGTCAGGTTTAGTCACCTCCAATTAGCAAAAGAAAATAAAAAGGAAATAAAAAAGTGATAATGTTTCTAAGAATAACACAGTTTGCAGTATTGACTTAGTGATATTTATTTCCTTTCCCCCCCCCACACACACATTCACCCACTTTCCTTACAATCTGCACTGATTCCTATCCCCCCCCCCCCCCCCCCAGTAATTGTGTAGCTTTGTGCAGAATATTACAACTCAAGCCATCGGGCTGCACATAATTGCACAGTTTGCAGCAGAGACAATTCATGCCACTTGCTCCTACACTATTCATTTTCACCCACGTACATAAACCTGAGCAGGAAAACCATTATCTGACCAGATTCCTAGTGAGTAGATATGGTTATACATATAATAGTGTTAGTTACAATGTGTTATTCATATACACCGACAATGGACTGCCAGTATTTAAAAACAATATATATAACTTTCTGCTACTAGTTCCAGGGGTACCCAGGGCACAAATAAGCACTCACCCCAAATCTCCCCCTAACTGGCCTTCAGGCTGGGCCCCCTTAGCCCATAACAAGGTTACAGATATATAGAAACATTGGGGTAACAGTCACCCTGCTATAGTTCCAGGGGTACCCAGGGCACAAATAAGCACTCACCCCAAATCCCCCCCTAACTGGCCTTCAGGCTGGGCCCCCTTAGCCCATAACAAGGTTACAGATATATAGAAACATTGGGGTAACAGTCACCCCGCTATAGTTCCAGGGGTACCCAGGGCACAAATAAGCACTCACCCCAAATCTCCCCCTAACTGGCCTTCAGACTGGGCCCCCTTAGCCCATAACAAGGTTACAGATATATAGAAACATTGGGGTAACAGTCACCCTGCTATAGTTCCAGGGGTACCCAGGGCACAAATAAGCACTCACCCCAAATCTCCCCCTAACTGGCCTTCAGGCTGGGCCCCCTTAGCCCATAACAAGGTTACAGATATATAGAAACATTGGGGTAACAGTCACCCCGATATAGTTCCAGGGGTACCCAGGGCACAAATAAGCACTCACCCCAAATCTCCCCCTAACTGGCCTTCAGGCTGGGCCCCCTTAGCCCATAACAAGGTTACAGATATATAGAAACATTGGGGTAACAGTCACCCCGCTATAGTTCCAGGGGTACCCAGGGCACAAATAAGCACTCACCCCAAATCCCCCCCTAACTGGCCTTCAGGCTGGGCCCCCTTAGCCCATAACAAGGTTACAGATATATAGAAACATTGGGGTAACAGTCACCCCGCTATAGTTCCAGGGGTACCCAGGGCACAAATAAGCACTCACCCCAAATCTCCCCCTAACTGGCCTTCAGGCTGGGCCCCCTTAGCCCATAACAAGGTTACAGATATATAGAAACATTGGGGTAACAGTCACCCTGCTATAGTTCCAGGGGTACCCAGGGCACAAATAAGCACTCACCCCAAATCTCCCCCTAACTGGCCTTCAGGCTGGGCCCCCTTAGCCCATAACAAGGTTACAGATATATAGAAACATTGGGGTAACAGTCACCCCGATATAGTTCCAGGGGTACCCAGGGCACAAATAAGCACTCACCCCAAATCTCCCCCTAACTGGCCTTCAGGCTGGGCCCCCTTAGCCCATAACAAGGTTACAGATATATAGAAACATTGGGGTAACAGTCACCCCGCTATAGGAGTAGAACAAATAAACACATGCAGAGCTGACTGCTGCAATTCTTATATATATATATATATATATATATATATATATATATATATATATATATATAATCTGTTAAACAAGGGAACCATTTAAGCTCTATGAATGGACAGTTGTCACATCATAGAATAATAAGTAATATTTACACCATGACGTTACATATTTACGTGACAAAAACCAAGTCAACAATAGTTAACTTCACATCATCACTACTGTCAATGCAAAAAAATAGTGTAAATTGGTTTTATTTGCAGAAGGCGAAGCTTTCTATTCATGGCCGGACTGTGTGTCAACAGAAAAGGAGAAGGATAGGATGTATATGTCACGTTTCAAGGGCAGTTAAACCTCCCCGGCACATTTTTTTTTTCTTTAGCCCCAGTGTAAAGGCCAGTGGCCCCATCTTTGAGCTGCACTGATCTTGGGGATCAGCAAAACGTGGTGGAAGCTGTTAGTGATGCACTTGGCAAGGGGGTCTGTGCACTGGGTCTAATGCGATGAATTCTAGGGATGAACCAAATGCAGGGTTTGGTTTGAGATTTGGTGAAGATTTGGCTTTTTTAGCAGGATTTGGCCAAATCCAAGTGTCTGGCCGAACCGAATTCGTAAAATCGAGGGACTTTTGGTTACGTGAAAAATGTTTAAGCACGCGCTTCTATTTAACCCTTCTCACCCTAATTTCAATATGCACATTTGGATTCAGATTTGGGTCAGTATTCGGCTGAATCTTTCATGAAGAATTCGGGGTATGGCCGAACCTAAAAATAATGTATTCAGTGCATTAGTAATGTGTAGGTTGAGAAAACCTTAACCCGACCCTTAATCCGCTTGATCCCAACCCGAACCCCACCTGACCCAGCATCTCCCCTCTATTTATAGACCCACACCCGCCACGCAATGACATCACAAAAGGGGTGGGGCATATCAGGCGCGCGTCTATATATTCCCAAGCCAGAAGAGGAAGCCGACAGTGTTAGGTCGCAGGCAGAGAGGGTGACCTGCAAGTGTTGTGCCAAGGTCGGCCCGAGCTCGACTGACCCCCGGGTATCGGGCTGGCCCGCACATAACTACAGCGCATCCCTAATAAATTCACCAAGAAGCGTTAAATTGCCCTTTAATTTTACCTAGCCACATTTACATTAGCCCCACTAAGACTCTTCCCCGGCATAAGTGGATCCAAGCTCCTTCCTATCCATATACTTACCTAAATTGCGTGTATTCTCTTCTTTTTAAACCTAGGCTGCTCTCTTTCCTACTGGCAGGAGAAAGGGGAGGGGCTTGATTAGGGCGTTCTTCCCATTGCATTGATCTCTACTGGCCACAAGAGGGAGCTCCTGCTTTATAAAAATATGTTTTACACTGCTTCCTCTGGCTCTTTTGAGATCAAAGCAACAGCAAATTTCAAAAGGGGGTCATTTGCCTGAGCGGCAGGAAGGAGCACAGCCCAGGAAGAGGAAGTGCAGATAATTAAGACTCCTCTGCCTGAGCAAGTAATTGTATTTGGTTCAAATCATAAGTAATCCAACAATGCACACATCCCTGAGGAAGGTCACTGTTATGTGACCAATTCCAATCAGTCGTTATTTGGGTTGAAAGCCTGAATCTGGACAGTTTTTTTTTGGCTCATATTATATATATTTATTATATTTTTGCTTTTTATACGCAGTAAAATGTAAGCCTGGGCAGGCCTTATTTTCACCACACGGGACCCTTGTGTGTCTGCATATTTGCTTTTATTTGTGTATGGGACTGCGCCCGACGGATCTAACAATAAAACAGTAGAACGCTTGCTTGGATTTACGAAATAAAAACATACTCCGCGTAACCTCAGACAAGGGAGCGCCCTTTCTGAGGAAACACAAAAAAAAGCCGACTCCATACTTGGTCATTATTATGTGACTGTAACGAATCAGAACACATTTATGGGACGGCGGCACAAAAATGCTGCCCGACTTGTTACCAAAGTGGCTCCTTTGTATGTAAAGAAAAAGCTATATATAAGGTGAATGTTTGAATTGGGTTTACAACAAGCACGACAAAGCGCAAACTTCCCCATCTCATCGGAACAAAAGATCTAAACATGAAGAGGCTCTAAAAATAAAGGCAGCGGGCAGAAGCGGGCCCTCTGGGCGATTCCTAACCTTTGGGCGCTCGTGGGAGACATACAACATGCTATAAATCACTTAAAATACCACAGTCCCGGCTTATTGCCCCTACAGTATGTAAAATCTTACCGAAATGATAAAATGTATGGTGTATGTATGCCAGAGTAAGTGTAAGCAATGCAGAGCTATGGGATGGTTTGTGGGCGCTATTATTAACAATGGAGTAGCTCCCAGATAATGTCTAGTGTTTCTACAAGTTTAGGCATGTAGTTATCTTAAAGCAGGCTGCTAAACCAGTTTCTCCCCCTTAAGATATAATAGTCCTACTGAGTTTCCCTTCAATCACTTTAGTCCAGAAAAAACTCTGTACTTCAACCTGAACTGTATTTCCATTACCTGCTATCCCACAGCCCCAGTCCCCCCACTGCTACTATAGGCACCATCTCTCCCTACTATACCTGCTATCCCACAGCCCCAGTCCCCCCACTGCTACTATAGGCACCATCTCTCCCTACTATACCTGCTATCCCACAGCCCCAGTCCCTTCCCAGAGACTATTATCCCCCCACTGCTACTATAGGCACCATCTCTCCCTACTATACCTGCTATCCCACAGCCCCAGTCCCTTCCCAGAGGCTATTATCCCCCCACTGCTACTATAGGCACCATCTCTCCCTACTATACCTGCTATCCCACAGCCCCAGTCCCTTCCCAGAGGCTATTATCCCGCACTGCTACTATAGGCACCATCTCTCCCTACTATACCTGCTATCCCACAGTCCCAGTCCCTTCCCAGAGGCTATTATCCCCCCACTGCTACTATAGGCACCATCTCTCCCTACTATACCTGCTATCCCACAGTCACAGTCCCTTCCCAGTGGCTATTATCCCCCCACTGCTACTATAGGCACCATCTCTCCCTACTATACCTGCTATCCCACAGTCACAGTCCCTTCCCAGAGGCTATTATCCCCCACTGCTATTATAGGCACCATCTCTCCCTACTATACCTGCTATCCCACAGCCCCAGTCCCTTCCCAGAGGCTATTATCCCACCGCTACTATAGGCACCATCTCTCCCTACTATACCTGCTATCCCACAGTCCCAGTCCCTTCCCAGAGGCTATTATCCCACCGCTACTATAGGCACCATCTCTCCCTACTATGCCTGCTATCCCACAGCCCCAGTCCCTTCCCAGAGGCTATTATCCCACTACTACTATAGGCACCATCTCTCCCTACTATACCTGCTATCCCGCAGTCCCAGTCCCTTCCCAGAGGCTATTATCCCCCCACTGCTACTATAGGCACCATCTCTCCCTACTATACCTGCTATCCCACAGCCCCAGTCCCTTCCCAGAGGCTATTATCCCCCCACTGCTACTATAGGCACCATCTCTCCCTACTATACCTACTATCCCACAGTCACAGTCCCTTCCCAGAGGCTATTATCCCCCCACTGCTACTATAGGCACCATCTCTCCCTACTATACCTGCTATCCCACAGCCCCAGTCCCTTCCCAGAGGCTATTATCCCCACTGCTACTATAGGCACCATCTCTCCCTACTATACCTGCTATCCCACAGCCCCAGTCCCTTCCCAGAGGCTATTATCCCCCTCTGCTACTATAGGCACCATCTCTCACTACTATACCTGCTATCCCACAGCCCCAACCCCTTCCCAGAGGCTATTATCCCTCCACTGCTACTATAGGCACCATCTCTCCCTACTATACCTGCTTTCCCACAGCCCCAGTCCCTTCCCAGAGGCTATTATCCCCCCACTGCTACTATTAGGCACCATCTCTCCCTACTATACCTGCTATCCCACAGCCCCAGTCCCTTCCCAGAGGCTATTATCCCCCCACTGCTACTATAGGCACCATCTCTCCCTACTATACCTGCTATCCCACAGCCCCAGTCCCTTCCCAGAGGCTATTATCCCCCCACTGCTACTATAGGCACCATCTCTCCCTACTATACCTGCTATCCCACAGCCCCAGTCCCTTCCCAGAGGCTATTATCCCCCCACTGCTACTATAGGCAGGCACCATCTCTCCCTACTATACCTGCTATCCCACAGCCCCAGTCCCTTCCCAGAGGCTATTATCCCACTGTTACTATAGGCACCATCTCTCCCTACTATACCTGCTATCCCACAGCCCCAGTCCCTTCCCAGAGGCTATTATCCCCCCACTGCTACTATAGGCACCATCTCTCCCTACTATACCTGCTATCCCACAGCCCCAGTCCCTTCCCAGAGGCTATTATCCCCCCACTGCTACTATAGGCACCATCTCTCCCTACTATACCTGCTATCCCACAGCCCCAGTCCCTTCCCAGAGGCTATTATCCCCCCACTGCTACTATAGGCAGGCACCATCTCTCCCTACTATACCTGCTATCCCACAGCCCCAGTCCCTTCCCAGAGGCTATTATCCCACTGTTACTATAGGCACCATCTCTCCCTACTATTCCTGCTATCCCACAGCCCCAACCCCTTCCCAGAGGCTATATTTCTGACTGTGACCTGCCAAAATAAACAGGAGCTCTATTAAAAGAATCATTTGAATCTTGCAAATGTGCCTTTACACATATTTTGCAAATAGGCAGCCTGTAACTACAAATTCAAATATGCATCACCAACCAGGGAACCCCTCCCCAAAAAATTATTTTTGAACAATTAAAGAACAAAGCAACTTTCCAATGCAAGTTAGTTGAAAATGTTCATTAGTTTTAAAATATTTTTTTTTTTAATTTTAATTGAAATTACTGTTGGCTCCTGAAACAAGGCATCAGAAGCCAACTCAATAACATATCTGGAGGAGAACGGATTTCTGCTGCTACCAATAAGCTTATGGAAAATAAATGCTAAAACATATTGTATGTTACAGACATATAAATGTAAAGGTATGTTGCAAGGAGCAAGGGGAAGCCGTTTCCTATAATATCACTTCCTGTTTTGTACCAGTTACTCTATGTTACAACTTCCTGACCTGGAAGAACTGGAGCAGGAAGTAGTGGGAGGGGGTTTGTAGCTCTTGCAATTGCAAGCTGGCCCCTTGCTACCCATTTACCTATTACATACATTTCCTGACACATTAATGGGCCACTACTTTTTCTCATTGTATTTATAATAGTATTAGACCATAATAAACAATACAGCAGTGAAAACATAGGGGATTTTGGCACTGCAGGGGGGTTGTGGGAGAAAAGGACAACGATACCTAAGTGCCCTGCCATGGGGCGCTTCATTGTCCAACAGGAGATAGAGAACAAGTAAAGGGGAGAAGTATAGCAGCCAAGAGGGCATTCTCAGGGCTGCCATCAAGGGGGTACAAGTGGTACTGCAGTCAGGGGTCCTAGGGCCAAGGGGTCCTTAAGAACAGGTTGTAAATTGGCTGGCCTGCAGGAGAGCGGGTGAGGTTTTTATTAAATGTGAGCAGAGATTTGGCATAATTGGGTGTTGCTGGGAGGATCAGGGGCAGTGGCGTTCCTAGGCCACAGTGGGCCCCCCTTGCAAAAAAAAGCCTTCATAGGGGCCCGGGGTACAACGTAAGCACATCCTCACGTCCCCCATCTCCGCCTGCTAGCTATCAGGTAAGAGAGCAGTGGGGAGGGGGGGTTCGCTAAAGCTATGGAGGAAGCAGACCCCCCCGGTCCTGTCCCCCTCACAACTGTGGGGTCTGCTTCCTCCTCTACAGTTAAAGGGGTATTGTAAGATTGTGCATCCATAATATCCACAGCTAGTCAAGACCCTCTGTCCCTGGGTGATCAATGAGTTAAAGTTTGTAGTACGGGGGCCATGATTACTGATGGTCTTCATTATTTATAGTTGCCTATAGTATCTGCCGCTCTCTTCTGACTCTTTTCAGCTTTCAAATGGGGGTCACTGACCCCAGCAGCCAAAATCTATTGCTCTTTAAGGCTACAATTTTATTGTTATTGCTACTTTTTATTACTTATTTGTCTATTTAGGCCCCTCCTCTATTCATATTTGTGTCTCCTTTTCAAATCACTGCCTGGTTGCTAGGTTAAACAGGACTCTAGCAACCAGATAGCACCTGAAATTCCAAACTGGAGAGCTGCTGAACAAAAGGCTACATAGTTCAAAAAACGCAAATTACAAATGAAGACCAATTGGAAATTGAGCACAGAGAATGTAAAAAATACAGGTATGGGACTTTTATCCAGAATGCTCCGGACCCAAGGCTTTCCGGATAAGGGATCTTTCTGTAGTTTGGATCTCCATACCTTAAGTCTACTAAAAAATAAATTAAACATAATTTAAACCCAATAGGATTGTTCTGCCCCCAATAAGGGGTAATTATATCTTAGTTGGGATCAAGTACAGGTACTGTTTTATTATTACTGAGAAAAAGGAAATCAATTTTTAAAAATTAGAAATATTTAATTATAATGGAGTCTATGAGAGAATGCCTTTTTGTCATTCGGAACCTTGTTTTTTTTTTTTTTTGTCATTCGGGCCTTTAGGCATATAGCCATTAGCCTGTCGGTTCTGGGAGGAGTGTCGCCCACGCTCCGGGTTACCCTAGGCCATAGGCTACAATAGTACATTAGAGGAAGGTATGTTTCCCCCCCCCCACGGCCTGCAGGAAATACAAGTCATTCAAGGAAGTGCAAACGTATGGATGGGGAATTAGCATTGCATTGTTCCAGCGGATAAAGTCCTCCTTTAAAGAGCACTGACACTGAGGCTGCGAGCGGGTCACAGTAATACATGGGAGAGGCGCTAGGAAATAACCCCAAGTGAATTGTTGTTATTCATGAGGAATGGTTTCTTGCACTTTCCTATTGAGGAGGCAGAAGATTCTAGCCATAGAGGGGATATTTCTTATTGCACAGTCAGCCAAGAACTACAGCTCCCATGATTCTTAGTGAGCCAACGGCCCATCAGTGGAACATATTATACACATATCATGAATTTAGAAAACTCCCAGCATCCCCTGCTGCCACAATATACAGGTGTAGGACCTGTTATTCAGAATGCTCAGGACCTGGGGCTTTCCCGATAAGGGATCTTTCTGTAATTTGGATCTCCATACCTTAAGTCTACTAAAAGATCATTTAAACATCATTGAAACCCAATAGGATTATTTAGCCTCCAGTAAGTATTAATTATATTCTAGTTGGGATCAAGTACAGGTACTGCTTTATTATTACAGAGAAAAGGGAATCATTTAACCATGAAATAAACCCAATAGGGCTGTTCTGCCCCCAATAAGGGGTAATTATATCTTAGTTGGGATCAAGTACAGGTACTGTTTTATTATTACAGAGAAAAGGGAATCATTTAACCATTAAATAAACCCAATAGGGCTGTTCTGCCCCCAATAAGGGGTAATTATATCTTAGTTGGGATCAAGTACAAGGTACTGTTTTATTATTACAGAGAAAAGGGAATCATTTAACCATTAAATAAACCCAATAGGGCTGTTCTGCCCCCAATAAGGGGTAATTATATCTTAGTTGGGATCAAGTACAAGGTACTGTTTTATTATTACAGAGAAAAGGGAATCATTTAACCATTAAATAAACCCAATAGGGCTGTTCTGCCCCCAATAAGGGGTAATTATATCTTAGTTGGGATCAAGTACAAGGTACTGTTTTATTATTACAGAGAAAAGGGAATCATTTAACCATTAAATAAACCCAATAGGGCTGTTCTGCCCCCAATAAGGGGTAATTATATCTTAGTTGGGATCAAGTACAGGTACTGTTTTATTATTACAGAGAAAAGGGAATCATTTAACCATTAAATAAACCCAATAGGGCTGTTCTGCCCCCAATAAGGGGTAATTATATCTTAGTTGGGATCAAGTACAGGTACTGTTTTATTATTACAGAGAAAAGGGAATCATTTAACCATGAAATAAACCCAATAGGACTGTTCTGCCCCCAATAAGGGGTAATTATATCTTAGTTGGGATCAAGTATAGGTACTGTTTTATTATTGCATTATTATTATTATTATTTTCAGATATAAATTCACTTCCAGTATGAGCCATAGTCCAAGACAATTTCAAATTGGTCTCCATTTTTTTTTATTGCTTGTGGTTGTTGAACTATTTAGCTTTTATGTTCAGCTGCTCTCTAGATTAAAATTTCAGTAGTTATCTGGTTGCTAGGGTCCAAATTACCTTAGCAAATGGGCAGTAGTTTAAATGACAGACTGAAAGATGCATAGGAGCAGGATAAGAATTGAAAATTGACAGTGACATTGAAACTGTAGTTTCACAGGGCAATAGTTTTTTGCCTGCTGGGGTCAGTGACCCCCATTTGAAAACTGCAAAGTGTCAGACAAATCATTCAAGACCAATTGAAAACTTGCCAAGAATAGGCCATTCTAAAACATACTAAAAGTTAATGTAAAGGTAAATGACCCCTTTAATACTGCACAAAATTAGAGACAAACAAATGAGATTTAAGTCTTATACAAAGCAGCTATGAGAGGGGAAAGCAGCCAATGTAAGTAATTAAGCAAATTAGAGCCTGACATTTACTGCTACTACTCACTCCTCTCAATAAAAGCAGCTTCTGACTCCCATATAAATAACATCCAATGAGCATTCTCCATCTGTTCCAGTGAATAAGCACGGCTCCTCGCAGCGCAATGCATTTAATGGGCTACTCTGTCGGCCCATAGCGCGAGGGAAGTATGCTCAATGGCTGCATTTATCTCCTTATTAGTGTCTTATTGGTGTGTAGGTGCCATCTCAGTGCATTGTGCCTGAGTCTGAGCTTTCAGCCAGCGCTACACATTAGAACTGCTTTCAGCTAACCTATTGTTTCTCCTACTCCCATGTAACTGGAGGAGTCCCAAGCCGGACTTGGATTTCTTACTATTGAGTGCTATTCTGATACCTTCCCATTGTTCTGCTGATTGGCTGCTGGGGATGAGGGGTGAGGGGAGGAATCACTCCAACTTGCAGCGCAGCAGTAAAGTGTGAGTGAAGTTTATCAGAGCACAGGTCACGTGGCAGTGGCACCCTGGGAAATGAAGAATATGGCTAGCCCCATGGGAAAAACAGATTACAATGCAGCTCTATTTACTGATGCGTTTTGAAAAAAAAAAAAAAACATGTTTTCCCATGACAGTATTCCATTAAGTTAATGTTGCCAAACTGGACACAACTGCACCAGGTGCAACACCTGCTTACAGCTTCAATGTCGCTTGAACTCAGGCAAAAAAAAAAAAAAAAACCCACCAAAAACATGACAATTGCGTAAAATTAAAAAAAAAAAAAAAAAAAAAAAGAATCTGAGGAAAGGGTGTGCTGCAATATTCTCTGATGAAAGGTTTACAGATTGCAGAATAATGAAAAATACCCAGAAATGAAGATAGAAGTAAGAGTGCAGAGTTCTAGTATCATGGAGCTGAAAGAAGGCAGGGGTGGGCTACAGGGAGGGGGCGCTGAAAGGGCCCAGGGAGTGCTAAAGGAAGAACACTAAAAGAGCCAGTGGGGTGCTAGAGAAAACGCTGAAAGAGTCCCGGGGGGGGGCTCTAGAGCAGTGATCCCCAACCAGCGGCTCAAGAGCAACTTGTTGCTCCCCAACCCCTTGGATGTTGCTCTCAGGGCCCCCAAACCAGGGAGTTATTTTTGAATTCCTGACTTGGGGGCAAGTTTTGGTTGAATAAAAACAAGATTTCCTACCAAATAAAGCCCCTGTAAGCTGATAGGGTGCACAGAGGCCCCGAATAGCCAATCACAGCCCTTATTTGGCTCCTCCATGAACTTTTATGGTGCTTGTGTTGCTCCCCAAGTCTTTTTACATTTGACTGTGGCTCACGAGTAAGAAAGGTTGGGGAGTAACTGAAACTTGACTGTTATATTCTGATATCCGCTGCATAAAAATCAAAAGGCAAATAAAAATTATTGAAAGGAAAGGTAGGAGAGACTCCAGAAAGCCAGAAAGAACCCAAGGGAGCAAAAATAGACTGTCAGGTCTGGAGTGGGAGTCAAAATAGGCCTTGCCATTCCATGTATACAGTGGTCATACAGCCCTGGCATTAAACTACAGGCCCAGCGGAAGAGTTTAAATGTCAGATGTTACTCATCAGCATCCACTGCTACCTCCTATTAGAAGCAAGCAGATAATATTCCAAATGATGCCCCAACAGGAACATTAGGGTCCCTTTATCCCAGGGCAATTTGTCTGGCTGTCTGGTTGTTAGGCCTTGATTACCCCAGCAACCAGGCAGCCGTTTGAAAGATGAAGTGAAGCCACAGCCAATATTTCTTTTCTTGGCTACCGAGGTCAGTGACCCAGGCAAACAGACCAGTGATAGAAGGAATAAGAGGTATAGAACCTTATTCTACCTCTTTATCATTCAGAGAAAAGTTGATAAAAAAGAAGCATTTTTGAGAACACACCCTCGCTACTGGGTGCAAGTGAAGCATGTGACACCTCACAATGTGCTACATAACCCACAGGATGGCAGGAATATGTCACATCATGAAGCTTCAGCAGATAAAAGAGCCTGAGTAGTGTGTGTGTGTGTGTGTGTGTGTGTATATGTGTGTGTGTGTGGGGGCGAATAGAAGAGCAGATTCCATTCGACTGAAGCAGCCTGTGCCATAGAGTGCCCTGTCGTGCTCAGCAAATATACCTTTTACTATGGTGCTTCCCACAGCCAGCAGCACCGTCCTACTAAACCTACCTTTTATTATACTTTATTTATATAGTGCCGGCCCGTATAATCAACCCTTTTACAGAGATCATACATAATTTATATCAGTCCCTGCCCCAGTGGAGCTTACAATCTAAGGTTCCTATCCCATTCCCATCAGCCCCTGCCCCAGTGGAGCTTACAATCTAAGGTCCCTATCCCATTCCCATCAGTCCCTGCCCCAATGGAGCTTACAATCTAAGGTTCCTATCCCATTCCCATCAGCCCCTGCCCCAGTGGAGCTTACAATCTAAGGTCCCTATCCCATTCCCATCAGTCCCTGCCCCAATGGAGCTTACAATCTAAGGTTCCTATCCCATTCCCATCAGCCCCTGCCCCAGTGGAGCTTACAATCTAAGGTCCCTTTCATATTCCCATCAGTCCCTGCCCCAGTGAGCTTACAATCTAAGGTCCCTATCATATTCCCATCAGTCCCTGCCCCAGTGGAGCTTACAATCTAAGGTCCCTATCACATTCCCATCAGTCCCTGCCCCAGTGGAGCTTACAATCTAAGGTCCCTATCACATTCCCATCAGTCCCTGCCCCAGTGAAGCTTACAGTCTAAGGTCCCAATCATATTCCCATCAGTCCCTGCCCTAGTAAGCTTACAATCGAAGGTCCCTATCACATTCCCATCAGTCCCTGCCCTAGTAAGCTTACAATCGAAGGTCCCCATCACATTTACACACACACTATGGTCAATTTTATCAGTAGCCAAATAACTTGCCTGTAGTCGTATGGGAGGAAACTGGGGTACCCAGATATACACATATAGGGAGACCATACAAACTCACCACAGATAAAGAAAGTCAGAATGCAGCTAAGCTGAAGTGCCTAAGCTACTGAGCCTCCTAGGACTAGCATGGGCCTGCTTTGCCCGTGCAGCATGAGCTGCCTCAGTGGGGTTGCCTTCTTCATGCACGTTACCCCTCTGGGGTTGCACCTCACATGAGCATATCCCCACAATAGAATAACATGAATAACGTGGACTTGAGCTGACCTTAACAAGGCTAAAGATACATGAACATACCACATCAGTGTCGGACTGGCCCACCAGGTTTCCAGGAAAACTCCCGGTGGGCCCAGGTGTAAGTGGGCCCTCCTGCTCCTGAGCATTTGGCCTGTTTCATGGTCATTCCCTATTTCTGTATGGAAAGAAAGAGGAAAAATAAATGGAAGAATAGATGCTAGCGTGTAAATAAAAGATACTAGGAGAATAACGCGGTTGGGTGGGGAAAGGAGGAAAAATAGTATGGAGAGTTTGGCCTACGATGTAAAGTTTTCTGGTGGGCCCCTGTGGTCCCAGTCCGACAATGTACCACATTAGAAGTCACCCTTCTATAAATACCCGGGGATCCAGGATCAAAAGTAAACATTTAGCCTAACACTTATTGGTCTGGGACAGTACCACTAAAACCCTTTTCTTTACAGTACATACCTCGGGTGGCCAAAATGCTTCAAATAGCCCCTCACCAGTCCCTATGATAATTGCCCTGAGAGGGCTAGCACCAATGCTAGCCGGGTCATACTCACCTGAAAAAAATGATTCTCATAGGGAGCCATTGAAAGAATATTCTGGCCCTGGGCTATTAAAAAACTATAATATATAGGAATATATAGGAATATATAGGAATACAGTTTTCCCTTAATATGCGGCAGATAACAACACAGCGTGGAATGGAACAAGTCTGTACCGGTCTGTTGTGCCTAGGGTAACTAATCTGGTCTCCATTCCATAACGACTGATTGGCCCTTAGGGCACAAGGTGCCACATAGGGATCCTGATTTTGGGTCCAGAAAGTGAACCAATCCAACACTTATCTACATTTAAGGGCTAATGCCCATTGCACCAGGCTTTAATTTGCCCTTATCTCTCAGTTAGTAAAAAGGGAAGCGGTTATGTGGGGCAACAAATGCACTTGATGCAACTGACCGATTTGCATCACAATTCACTGCTGTGTCTTAATAAATAAATTAAAGTTAAACGACGATGGAGTTTCTCCATGAGATCATTTTAAAGGGGTAGTACACCTTTATTTTAACTCGGGGGCCCACTTATCAATGTTTGAATGTATTTATTTAGTTTTTATTTACCAGACTTGAGAATTTGAGTTTCACACCTTCATAAAAATGTGCACATTCAAGATTTTCAAGTTAAGAAAAAACCCCAGAAATGAGATTTGAATTTTGATAAATCTGCCTCTTAGTATATGACATATTCGGAGACTAAAGAGTTTTTATTTTTTGTGGGTTTTGAATTATTTAGCTTTTTATTCAGCAGCTCTCCAGTTTGAAATTAAAGCAGCTGGTTGCTATAGTTTATTTTACCCTAACAACCAGGAAGCCGATTGACAGGAAGAGGAGTAGGAGAGACCTAAATGGAAAGAAACTTAAAAGTAACAATAACGTTGTTTTGCTTTATGCATGTTATTACCAGAGATGCACTAAATTCAGGACCCGGTTCAGGGTTGGAGGCACCTGAACAGTCTGGTTGCTAGGGTCCAATCCACCCTAGAAACAAGGCAGTTATTTGAATGAAAGACTGAAAGATTAATATGAAAGGGCTGAATAGAAAGATAAGGAATAAAAAGTAAAGGTCCCCATACACCTTCAGATCCGCTCACTTAGCAATATCGCCAAGCGAGCGGATCTTCTCCTGATATCCCCCACCTACGGGTGGGCGATATTGGGAGAATCCAGGCAATAACGACAGGTATAGGCAAAGTCGGTTCGGGGACTGCATCAACGAGCCGATGCGGTCCCTGATCCGACTAGATTTTTTAACCTGCCCCATCGAGGTCTGGCAGATTTCAGGCCAGATATCGGTCTGGCAGGCCCGTCGATAGTGCCCCTACACGGGACGATAAGCTGCCGAATCGGTCTAAGGGACCTATATCGGCAGCTAGAATCAGCCCGTGTATGGGGACCTTAACAATAGCAGTAGTTATTGTTTTGTCTGCCGGGGTCAGTGACTCTCAGCTGAAAGCTGAAAAGAGTGAAGACCAATTGAAAAATTGCTTACAAGTACCCCTTTAAGAAGAATCAGATATGAAACATAAGGACAGAACTTGCCATACACTGAAAGATCAACTTTTTTGGCAAGGTAGTGAACCAAGACCTCTCCCCGATAGGCCCACCTTGATATTGGTTGGGGGGCCCGTCAGATATTGGTTGGGGGGCCCGTCAGATATTGGTTGGGGGGCCCGTCAGATATTGGTTGGGGGGCCCGTCAGATATTGGTTGGGGGGCCCGTCAGATATTGGTTGGGGGGCCCGTCAGATATTGGTTGGTAGGCCCGTCAAAGTGCCCCATACACGGGCAGGTAAGCTGCCGATTGAAAAAGCTAAATCGGCAACTGCAATCTGCCCGTGTATGGCCACCTTTAGACTTTTGTTGCTTCAACTGTTCCAGGACTACAGTTCCCAGCATCCCTGCACTAGGTCATCTATAGGAGAGATAGTGAGAATTGTGGATCTGCAGCGTCTGAACTACAAGTATAACATAAGTTCAGACAAATAAAAAAAATATAAAAATCTAACTTCAATATTTTATAGAACAGTACATCAAAGCGGTTGAAAAATGCAACCACACAGAAGATCAGAGGGCACACTTCTTGCATTATATTAATCATATTCTACCTTAAATCGCTTAATGAAGGGATTCCCCGCCCCCCCCTGTAATGGAATTAATAACACAAAAACACATCATACGATATTTTGTTCCACAAGATCATGACTTGGAAAGTAGCGTTCACCAGTGGAAAATATATAAAGTCATCAGATTCACGCTGACAACATCAAATGGAAACAGTCCTTTATTCAACACACACAGTGCAACCACAAGAACGTATAAACAAAATAAAATGACAAATTAGGAGCGGGACTGCGCTTAAACCATAGAGTCAGAGGGGATTACAGCAAGTGCAGTGCAATGTTTTGATTATACCAAATATACAAGTTATTTAGCAGAAAAATTGGCCCGGTTTTAATGTTAGTTTTAAAGGAACAGTAAGACCAAAAAATGAAAATATATCAAAGAAATTAAACAATAATGTACTGTTGCCCCGCACTGGTAAAGGTTATGTGTTTGCTACAGAAACCCTACTATAGTTTATATAAATACCCCGCTGTGTAGCCCCGGGGGCAGCCATTCCTGCACTGGTACAGCTGGGGTGTTTGCTAAAGAAACCCTACTATAGTTTATATAAATACCCCGCTGTGTAGCCCCGGGGGCAGCCATTCCTGCACTGGTACAGCTGGGGTGTTTGCTACAGAAACCCTACTATAGTTTATATATAAATACCCTGCTGTGCAGCCCCGGGGGCAGCCATTCCTGCACTGGTACAGCTGGGGTGTTTGCTACAGAAACCCTACTATAGTTTATATATAAATACCCTGCTGTGCAGCCCCGGGGGCAGCCATTCAATAGGAGAAAAGGAGCAGGTTACATAGCAGATAACAGATAAACTCTGTAGAATACAACAGTGTCCTATATGTTATCTGCTATGTAACCTGTGCCTTTTCTCCTATTGAATGGCTGCCCCCGGGGGCTACACAGCGGGGTATTTATATAAACTATAGTAGGGTTTCTGTAGCAAACACCCCAGCTGTACCAGTGCAGGAATGGCTGCCCCTGGGGCTACACAGCGGGGTATTTATATAAACTATAGTAGGGTTTCTGTAGCAAACACCCCAGCTGTACCAGTGCAGGAACGGCTGCCCCCGGGGCTACACAGCGGGTTATTTATATAAACTATAGTAGGGTTACTGTAGCAAACACCCCAGCTGTACCAGTGCAGGAATGGCTGCCCCTGGGGCTACACAGCGGGGTATTTATATAAACTATAGTAGCGTTACTGTAGCAAATACCCCAGTTTACCAGTGCAGGGCAGTACATTATATTTTAATTACTTTAAAACACATTTGTTGGTGTTACTGTTCCTTTAAATGAAGATGCCTGCCACATTGCAGACTATCATGGGGTAAGGAAGTCATACAGTAACAGCAAAGTAAAGTTTCCAACCATTGGCTCACCTGCGCCTGAAGAATCGAAGCCCGCTGAAGGCCTTGACGCTGTGTCTTCGGCTCACCACAAGCCTTTCGGTTTCGGGGTTCCTTTCCGACTCGCTGGAAGCACCCGAGCTGCTATTGCCCAAGTCCTCGTCCATGCCCTCTTACCTGCCCCCCCCTCCCCCCCGAAATCTACGCAACCGTGTGGCCTCACGCCATGCTCCCAGAATCAAAGGAAGAGAGCGCCAAGTCCTGCCTTAGGAATCTGCCCAGCACAGAGCACTGTGCATACTGCTTGCAGATACCGGTGTGTACACACAATGCAAAATAACATTGCAAAAGTCTACATAGGCATTGGTATCAGTACACACAACGACACAGCCCTAATATTATACACATACACGACAATTATTCTTACTCCATGGCTGTGTCAAGACACTGCTTTCTACTTACAAACCAAGCGATCACAATGACAACCCTGTTGTTGTACTATGGCTGTCCATTGTCACTTGAAACCTGACTATAAAACGCCTTCCGTCTCCCTTTAATCCAAGAACAAACCGACTCTAGAGATGAATGAGCAGCCTAACTAGCAGTGTGGCAACCGTAATCCCCGTATACAGCCGAGCCTGGAAACCCTACACCCCAAACACAGATACAATCAGAAAGTGCCAAGAGAATAAGGGACAGATCCCTGTACAGTAATATAATACAATAGTGACACGACTAGCAATAGACTAGTGACGGCGGTAGGAATCCATTAACACACGAAGGGGCGTAACTATACAGAAAAGCACATACTAGAGGGTATAGGGGACATTGGCTGATAAGCAGCTTAGGTATTTGCTTTTGATCCCAATGTTGGGGGTGGGTTAATGGAATAATGCACTACTACTAGTCAGTTACACACACCCCTACTACTAATAGGAATACACAGTGGGGCAAGATATGTATCAGCCTAAGCCTCTGCCCACTCTGCTCTCCTGCCCACTCTGCCCACTCTGCCCACTCTGCCCTCCTGCCCCACACACACAGCCCACTGTACCTGCCACATACACAATACCCTATGGCTGCCAGCGAAGCTTCCCAGCCCCAGTCAGCAGTGCTAAAGGCATGCAGGGTTCCTTCCCCTCTGACACACAACACGTTTCCTGTCACTTCCCAGCTCACAATAACAAGACTCTTCCCAACCAGGAAGTGTTTGAAGCCTGTGCGTCCTACACCGAGGACCCGCACACATAGGCGTCCTTTCTGTTGCCTGCTCAGGCTGAGAGACGAACTACAAAAGAAGTAGCGAGCGCCACCTTCTGGTAACTTTAAAAAATGACTGCTATTCAAAGGGATGGAAACCCTGCTGGGTTTAACTAAACTTTTACTTTACAGGGTTACCCTTTTGAAATAAAAAGTGGTATAAAGGTGACACCTTTATTGGCTAAGCCTAAGATAACCATAGCCAAAAGGGGTTACCCTGTAACATTTTGACTGGCTAGCACCCTACATTACTAAACTTTACTAAACTTGTTGCTGGATTACAAATCCCAGAATAAAGTAACATATAATGAAGGGTGAGGCATGCTGGGAGCTGTAGTCCAGCAACATCAAGGTTGTATTCTTAAAGTAATATTGCGCAATAAAACTTTTTCTAAACTTTTACCCAAATCTCCACAGCCAGCGACTGCTTTAAAATGAAAAAAAAAAGCTGATATAAATCTGGCTCCATGTTCTCTGTTCCTGCAATTGGAGTTGGGAGCATTAAACCCAGTTTCCCAGCACTGAACAAGTCTGTCCTTATCCCCATGTCTGATTCCTGTGCCATATAATGAGGGGAAAATGCCATCATTATCTCTATATGTAAGGTACCAGCAAGGTGCCTGACACAGTGCTGGGAATCAGCATTCTCATTGGTCACTTCTTCTGTATTTATAATGAAGTTATTTATCAGTAGAATTCTCATTGGTGAATTTTCTTGCATCTATAATTATGTTTTCTAGCAACTTCTATAGCAAAACTAGGGGGCGCAAGGTTTTTGAAACCACCACTAAACTCATTTCCACCAAAACCATGACTTACTAGTTCATACCCCCCAACTGTCCCGCTTTTCGCGGGACAGTCCCGCTTTTTATGGCGCGTCCCGCTGTCCCGGATAGTTCCATGAATGTCCCGCATTGTGGGACATTCATGGAACTATCCGGCACAGCGGGATGCGCTTGCTGTGCCGAATGTTCACGCTTCGCCTGCGGCTTCGTTATGCCTCTCCTTGTGCAGCGCGACAGTCCCTTTTATAAGGTTGCGCCTGTGGGTGTGACGTCATTACGCACAGGCGCAACCTTATAAAAGGGCCTGTCGCGCAGCGCAAGGAGAGGCATAACGAAGCCGCAGAAGAAGGCGGAGCTCCTATGGGAGGTACTGTGATAGGGGGACACTGTGTATAGGGGACTACTGTGATAGGGGGACACTGTGTATAGGGGGCTACTGTGATTGGGGGCTACTGTGATTGGGGGACACTGTGTATAGGGGGCTACTGTGATAGGGGGCTACTGTGATAGGGGGACACTGTGTATTGGGGGGCTACTGTGTATGGGGGGCTACTGTGTATGGGGCGGGCTGCTGTGTATGGGGTGGGCTACTGTGTATGGGGGGCTACTGTGTATGGGGGCTACTGTGTATGGGGGTTACTGTGTATGGGGGGGCTACTGTGTATGGGCGGGCTACTGTGTATGGGGGGGCTACTGTGTATGGGGGGGCTGCTGTGTATGGGGGGGCTGCTGTGTATATGGGGCTACTGTGTATGGGGGTTACTGTGTATGGGGGGGCTACTGTGTATGGGCGGGCTGCTGTGTATGGGGGGGCTACTGTGTATGGGGCGGGCTACTGTGTATGGGGGGGCTACTGTGTATGGGGCGGGCTACTGTGTATGGGGCGGGCTACTGTGTATGGGGCGGGCTACTGTGTATGGGGGCTACTGTGTATGGGGGGAAAAACTGGTACTTAGTTATAACTCACTTATAACTGACTGCCTTCTCTCTATATTTGTATTTTAATGTAGGAGTTGCTGTATTGTTTTCCTTAGGTCGTTCAGTATGAGGGTATAGCACATTTTCGTCTGCTCCCGCCATTTGATCTATATAAAAGGGGTATTTTTTTTAAAACGGGGTGTGGTAATTGGGGCGTGACCACAAAAGGGGGCGTGGTCAAAAAAATTGTCCCTCTTTTCATTTTTCAAATGTTGGGAGGTATGACTAGTTATTTATTAAAAGATTTAAGACATGAATTAAAAAGGATGTGAAAAAAGGAAGGAACTTGTAAAAGGGACACCTGACTTCTACATAATCTCAGCAGCTTTTAGATGGTGTTTTGTTGCTTTCAGATTTGTCTCAGTTTTGTCGCATAATAAATCACAAAAAAATTGTGTTAGGAGAGGGGCCAGGGAGGGGGACTACAATACAGCCAGGGCCGGATTTCTACTTGGGGCACCCCAAGGCCGCCCCCATTCGGCCGCTGCCGGCGCGAATGCGCATGCGCCTAACTTGCGCATGCGCGAACAAGCCCCCCCCCGTGACCGCTAATGCGCAAGCGCCAAACGTAGACCTCCCATACGGCGCAGTGGGGAGGTGTCCCCATTGCTCCGTATGGGAGAAAAATGTTAAAATTTGCTTGCGGCGGGGCGGCATGCTGCCCCTGTGTATGTGCCGCCCTAGGCCCGGGCCTTTGTGGCCTCGCCACAAATCCGGGCCTGAATACAGCAGAGCTTGTGGTCCGGGCCCTCCTGTCACCCTGTCTGTTGTATAGGTAGTTCCGGCACTGAAAAGTCACCAAAGTGCAAATTTTTCAAATTTAAAAACCAGGATCTCTACTGTTTCGAATTGCCGCACAAAGAAACAGTGTCAAAAATCCGAAAACCTCTAACGTTTTAAAGGAAAAAAGGATCCTCCAGGCAGGACTGGGGTGTGGAGGGCCCACTGGGGCCCGCGCCCATAGCGTACCCCCCCCCGAGGGGCCCCCCACCCGACGACCTTCCCTGAGCACGTAAATATAACGCGTCGGGGCAGGAGCGTTTAGGCAGGGGGAGCGGGTCTGGGCCGCCGGGGCCCACTAGAGCCGGGGCCCACCAGGATTTTTCCCGGTGTCCCGGCGGCCCAGTCCGACCCTGCCTCCAGGGAAAGAAAGGGGCATCCGCCATTGACTTCTACATTATCTCAGCAAGTTTTAGCTGGGAAATTGTTGAATTCTTATTTTTAGCTTATTTTTAGCTGTTTTAAAGCACAGTAAATCTCTTTCACTTTTTTTTTGCGACTTCTGCACAAAAAAAATCGGAGCTTTCGTTAATGGCCCCCTAAAAATTATAGTTAATATGTTAATAACCACCAGGGTCGGATGGGGATGCCGGGACACCGGGAAAAAACCTGCTGGGCCCCGGCGGCCCAGACCCGATCGCTTTAGGGCGCTCCACCGAGCCGCCCGTCTCCCTCCCCCGACACGCTGCAGGTAACTTTCATTTACGCGCATTCAGGGGAGGGGGTCGGACGGGTGGTGGGGGCCCCTGTGGAGGGGGGATGTGTGTGTGAAGGCTGTGGTGGGGACATTGGGGGCAATCCGACAATGATAACCCCTTTAATGACGTGATGAAATATGCCTTATTTTTATCGATACTAGATGTTATATATATAAAATGAAAGGCACCAAGAAATATAAATAAATGTTAGAGTACTAGGAAATGTTGGTTCAGGACAAGCAATGAGTGAGCACGTAAGGGTATTGTTATAATGAACTAGGTATAAAAAAAAAAACTCTCCTAAAAAAAAAGATCTCCTATGAAATTTATCTTTGCATTATTTATATAAAGACCAGTGTCGACCCAAATACAGAACTGGTAGACTGTTGTTCAATATGGGCACTGTCCCCCCCTTTGTGGCACAACCCCAACTTCTTTAATCACAGACCACCCTCTTTCATCACCTCCTCCCCCACTGTCCGGCAAGGCAATGTTAAAAAATGGCAACCCTAGCCCCACTAGATCCTTAGAGCTATCTTGTACTGGAATTGGAATCCAGTAGGTACCAACAAGCCAGGTGGCTCCCAGTAGTAGTGTATGTCCGGCTTGGTAAAGCTGTAATACGTGCCCAGATTTGGTCAGGCAGTTTTGTCAAGTTTGACCATGCTGCCCGTCACCTCAGGGACCCTATGGAATCACAGCTATGTCCAAACTTGAACATTCCATCTGCTGATATACCTTGGCAAAATCCCAAATCCGCAAGCATTTTAGATAGTAGTTCCCACAGTTTACTTTGGCAACCAGTATGGCAGGGCCCTCGCATTTGTATATATGTATATATATATTACAAATACATATCCAATATCTGTGAAGAATCTCCATATGCGGTACTAAATAGTTACTGTAAAGCAAAGTGAAAGGACCAAGTAAAGGACTAGCCCCCATTACAATCAGTTCATATTTTCCAATAATAATCTCTAATGATGGCATTTAACTAGTGCTATGCAGACAATATTCAGAGACCCAGTGCAATACTTGGTTGGTATTTCTCCCCCTCTAGTAACGTGAATAACCTCCATCTGTTTAATGGCACCTTCCTACCCCCCCCCCCCCAACACTCTGCCTCCTCATAACTATCTGACAGGCAGCCTTATCTTAATTACCCAGCATCCCTTTCTCTGCCTCTTTACCACCAGCTGACCAAGCCGATATCAAAATCCACTTCCTGCTTCCCCTCTCTCACTTCATTGAATGGTTCCCATTCTGTACCACAGTATAAATGATACAAGTGAGCAATGAAAGGAACCAAAAGAATATTGCAGCAAAGCACTGGCAGGTTAAAAGCCGAGTGGGGGGGAAATACAATCTTTTACACACATTTTGCTATGAAGCCAAGTGCCCACATACTCATCTCCACCTACAGGTCTTCATTCATACAGGAATAACATGGACCAGATATCCCTCTGCCCCAAATCCAACCTGTGACAAATGCAGTGCAACCCTTTTCCCTCTCTGTAGTAAACATGTGCAACTTTCACCTACCAAGATGTAGCTGAACTACCACACTCAACCGCCTACCTGAGAGAATTTTCATTCCCATCCCCTAGCATACAACTTATTCATTCTTGCAAAATATATCAAATATCAGGGTAAGAAAGTCAATTAAAAGGGGATAATTCACGTTTACTATACAATTGATCTTTATTTTTCGCTGTTTTTCATTGATTTAGCTTTTTTTTCAGCAGCTCCTCAATTCAAGCTCTCTCATTGCTAGGATACAATTTACCCTAGCAACCAGGCAGTGGTTTGAATGAAAACAGAACACTGTAGAACAGGGGTGGCCACACTTTTTGCAGTTGCGACCGGCGTGAATGTGTACGTACGTAATCGCGCAGCACTTCCACATCCCTGGCTTGATGGCGGTCCACTAGAAATCTACGGGGGATTGACTGGTGGACCGCGATTGACGTATTGGCCACCCCTGCTGTAGAACATACTTTAAAGAACTACTCCTTTACACTTATATATACATATTCACGGGCACTAACCTTGTCTCCTCCTCCGGGGGTGTTGGTGGCACATCCCAGGAATATCTTTTCCACATGGGCACGGATTTCTGTTACACCCTCCTTGCTGCTTGGAACCTGTCCCCACTAGCACCCGGAGCGATGCCTGATCACTGGCCTCTTGTGTAGATTATTGCCCTTTGCATTGCCTGCCTCACTTCTCCATTATCCTTTGCTCACTGTTATATCTCCCTCCACCCTTATCTGATCTCCCTTATTATTCCCCGCACTGCTTTTGTCCCAAATAACTTATCTAAGTGTCCCAGCGCTCAACCATCTCTCCTCCCTACCCAAAGCTAATTTCTCTCTCTTGCTCTTTTCATGACTCTCTTTCCCAGAAGCCTCTCTGTTTTACCCTGTTAAATTTACCCTGTTCTGTTCAGTTGCTTCTCTTCCATTTATTTTTACCCGTGCCCACTTTCCTCTCTCACTAATCTCTCTTCCTTATGGCTCCCATCTCCTCGCTCGTGTCTTGACTTTTCATGTCAGGCAGATATTTGGTTGCGCCTTCCTGTTTTTAACACTTCCTTCTCTAATTTCTCTTGTTTCTGATTGTTTCCACCCACGGACCCTCTTGAGTGCAAAGAAAAGCTGAGGATAGCGTGCAGCCGTGCATTTCTGTCTATAACACAGGATATTGGTGTCAAAATAGGATTCAGCACCATCTTCTGGAGACAGCACCCACGTCTGTGGGGTCCCCTAGCTTATTGCTACTGCAACCCTTCCTACATATTTTTTTTTACTTAAAAGGGATTTAAAACCCCCCATAAACTTCCATAATGAAAGAAAATGTTTATCACAGGGGGTACTAATTTGTTAGCATCCACTGTAATCACTCACCTCAGGCCCCAGCCCAGTGGAACTACTCTGCGTTGGACCCACACACACAAAAAAATCTTCAAATGGGCCCGGCAAGTGTCATATTGTGTGTGGCTCCACCAATGGACATGCTCCATTTTCACACCATCACTGCCCTGATGCCCCCGTTCCCAAGTCACTATTTAGTGGGCTGCTGGGGGGCTGTTTGGGCCTCTGGGTACTGGGAATGCCAGGGGGGCTGTAAGATGCCATAGACACTCACTATTTATTGGGCTGGGGGGGGCTGTTTGTGCCTCTGGGTACTGGGAATGCCAGGGGGGCTGTAAGGTGCCACAGACAGTCACTATTTAGTGGGCTGCTGGGGGGCTGTTTGGGCCTCTGGGTACTGGGAATGCCAGGGGGGCTGTAAGATGCCATAGACACTCACTATTTATTGGGCTGGGGGGGGCTGTTTGTGCCTCTGGGTACTGGGAATGCCAGGGGGGCTGTAAGGTGTCACAGACACTCACTATTTATTGGGCTGGGGGGGGCTGTTTGTGCCTCTGGGTACTGGGAATGCCAGGGGGGCTGTAAGGTGCCATAGGCAGTCACTATTTATTGGGCTGGGGGGTGCTGTTTGTGCCTCTGGGTACTGGGAATGCCAGGGGGGCTGTAAGGTGCCACAGACAGTCACTATTTATTGGGCTGGGGGGGCTGTTTGTGCCTCTGGGTACTGGGAATGCCAGGGGGGCTGTAAGGTGCCACAGACAGTCACTATTTATTGGGCTGGGGGGGCTGTTTGTGCCTCTGGGTACTGGGAATGCCAGGGGGGCTGTAAGGTGCCACAGACACTCACTATTTATTGGGCTGGGGGGGGGGGCTGTTTGTGCCTCTGGGTACTGGGAATGCCAGGGGGGCTGTAAGGTGCCACAGACAGTCACTATTTATTGGGCTGGGGGGGCTGTTTGTGCCTCTGGGTACTGGGAATGCCAGGGGGGCTGTAAGGTACCACAGACACTCACTATTTATTGGGCTGGGGGGGCTGTTTGGGCCTCTGTGTAATGCCAGGGTCTATTTTGAATCCCAGTTTGAACCTGTTTCCAGAACTAATGCCGACATGTTCTTATTATTGCCTTTGGGAATAGAAATAGGTAGCACGCAGGTTAGATCACCTCAACAGAACCAAAGGCTCATTGTTGTAGATTATTTACTATCCCACTATATGTTTTGGTCTAACATACAGCCAGAAACCTTCTTTCTGTGTAAACAGGCGACACACGGGTGATGTAACTAGAACGTAATGGGTTCCACAGCAAACTTATTTAAAGCCCCCCCCCCCCTTAGCTTTAGGAATAATACAACATATATAGAAACAGCTTATTGGCCATTGCCCTACTGAGCCCGCTAGCAGTCTTAAGATCTGCTTGCTCTATAGTTGTGCCCCTCTATACAGGTCAATCATTTGTGCTAACTAGGCCACTCCTTGGCAACTTATTGGCCCATGTACGAGCCCAAAATGAAGCATAAACAATACCTGGTCAGGGCTGAGGCAGATACCTATAGGGCTGACTTAAATATATACAGATGGACATGTCTCACTTTTGTATAGAACTTTAATGTAATAAAATCAAACATTTTTACAGGTTAGTTAGGGCTATGATCTATATCAGCCTTTAGGCTGTCACTTCCATGATGTTCTGATTTTGCCTTTTGTGGGCCAGCCCCACAATGTGGGAATCTCTATGGGCAACAAAGCATATAGACAATTCTGTCAACAAAGACAGCAGCAGTTAAACCCTCTTTCTACTGTAATTTATTATAAATGACATACATAGCATGGGTTTGTTAGGTGACAGCTGTGACAGTACAATGGGTGGGGGCATATTGCCACATCAGCCTTTTATCAGGTCACGCTCACTCATATATTAATGTAATAATGTCGGTAAATCCAGAAACAGATCTTCATCTCATTGATGGGAAGCAGTTAGTTAACATCTTTGTAAGGAAGCTGCCTGCCCTTATGCTATTTCTTTCCTTATTTAATATCCTCAAGCAATTGAATTAAACTTACATCTGGATCCCTTGGACCAGAGCTCCAAATACACCAAACTAATAATGTTGTCTTTATTAAATTACTTATTTTCCTGATTCTTAGTCATTGTCCCATTAAGTACTGGTCAGGCGGGGACTCCCTGCATCTCAGCAGGGTCAGTGAGGTGACTGAGAAAGCAGAAAATGGGATTCATTGCTTATATGGAAACAATTGAGCATTTGGGTCCTTATTTAGAATATTGAATAGGATTTAGGTTTCATACATATCTGTAAAATCATAAGAGCTTTTCAATGGAAAAATTCTGCTGATCCAAAGGATATATATGACCATCATTGTTATTAATGGGAATCTCTGGTTTGTGGCTCATAATGGGCATGACTACCTCGAGGAGGTAGTTAAACTACAATTCAAGATGTCAGGCAATTCCCTTCTACTAGTTGAACTGAAGAAGCCCCCAATCAGCCAGGAAGCGGTTTGCATGATGGAAAATTAATTAAACCAATTGTATCTTCAAAGGGCAACACATTTTTGGCTGCTAGGGTCGGTGACCCCCAATTGAAAGCTATATATAAAAGGAAGAGCAGTTGTAGCCATGCATGCAGGTTGACATAAAAAGTTGTGCAATGAATCATGATACTTTATTTTTACTGGCCATTGGCCAATACAGGTATGGGACTCGTTATCCAGAATGCTCGGGACCTGGGGTTTTCTAGATAAGGGGTCTTTCCGTAATTCCGATCTCTTACCTTAAGTCTGCTAAAAAAAATATTTAAACAGTAATTAAACCCAATAGGATTGTTTTGCCCCCAATAAGGATTAATTATATCTTAGTTGGGATCAAGTACAGGTACTGTTTTATTATTACAGAGAAAAGGGAAATCATTTAACCATTAAATAAACCCAATAGGGCTGTTCTGCCCCCAATAAGGGGTAATTATATCTTAGTTGGGATCAAGTACAGGTACTGTTTTATTATTACAGAGAAAAGGGAATCATTTAACCATGAAATAAACCCAATAGGGCTGTTCTGCCCCCAATAAGGGGTAATTATATCTTAGTTGGGATCAAGTACAGGTACTGTTTTATTATTACAGAGAAAAGAGAATCATTTAACCATGAAATAAACCCAATAGGACTGTTCTGCCCCAATAAGGGGTAATTATATCTTAGTTGGGATCAAGTACAGTTACTGTTTTATTATTACAGAGAAAAAGGAAATCATTTTTAAAAATGTGAATTATTTGATTAAAATGGAGTCTATTGGAGATGACCTTTCCGTAATTTGGAGCTTTCTGGAAAATGGGTTTCGGTATAAGGGGTCCGATGCCTGTACTTACAGGGTTGTCTGCAAGAGTCGAATACAGTGCATGCTAGCACTTACATCCTGTCATAGCAACCAAAAAGCTCACACAAGTCACACATTGTTATTTCTTCAGCAGGAAAGAAACCACTAAACATTTAACTTAAAAGGGAAGCGTTATTGCAATATATCTAAAATTATCATTATAGTAAGTCAAGGCGCTGCACAATGCCCATATATATATATATCCCGCCTACTCACCATTTTTTTATGGTGTCCTGTATCACAGACTGACAATCTGTCTGTGATACAGGACACAGCATGTAGCCCAGCATGTAGCCGGCCAAATAGGCTAAAGTTCTGATTTCTTGGTGCCCTTGCCGTGTATACCTGGCTTTACACTGGCAGTCAGTAGGTTCTAAAATTAAATTAGGTTAAAGAGTCATATTAATCTGTGATATTTCTCCAGTTTGGAGTCTGAGTGAATCAAGGAAGGGTTGGCTCTGATAATGGCTAATATAAGGCAGGGATGGCGCCTGGTTAATCTTAGTAGATACAGTAAAGTGGTGCAAGTGGCCAGGACTGCAGCTGGTGATGCCCTAGCCCACTCCATCCACATTATTTCTACATTTTTAAATGCCTTTTTTTCTACTGTGGGCACCTTAAGGGCACCCACCCCTAATTCCAGTATGCTTGCACATCCTTGGATTTGTGTGCAGGAATGGGCAGAAGTCATATAGGGTTTGAAAAGAACCCAAGCTAACAAGTTACTATCTGCGTTATCCTACATATCTCAACCATTCTTTGTACTGGTACTGTAGCCGCTTTACATCCCTTTCTTATGTTAACCCCAACTAAATACCCCTGCTTTGTTATACAACCTCCAATCTGCCAAACCATCACCCCACTGTTTCATACCCCTTTGTCCCAAGGGATGGTAGATGAACCTGGTGTTCCCTCTCCCCCACCGCCCCAACGTAAGAGGCCATCAGTTAAGATGTTCCATTGAGATCAACCTGCTCTTCAAACCGACACCCTGGGGGGGCAGGTGGGGTTTCGAGTCTGGGTGGGTGGGGCCCATAGGGTGTGGGGCCCATAGGGTTTTTTTCCGGTGTCCCGTCACCCCAGTCTGAAACTGTACATGGGTGGATTTTAGCTGCCAATCCCCCCTCAGACTGAGTTGGCACATAATCTGCCCATGTATGGGCCCTATCTAATGGCCTATCCAATAGATATCTGGCCAGTTGCAGTATTGTGTAAAGATCCACTTGTTTGCGTTCTCACCAAATGAGCATATCTTTATGAGCATAGCCATTTTACTTTTAAATAATAAAAATAGTATCAGAAAGGTTTTCTTTGGTAATGGTTTTACTGTGGGCTGAGATGAGCTAAATTTAGGATTCAAGAATTGCCCTACAGTTAATCAAACGCTTCTCCTTTAAAAAGAGTATGTGCCACAATTTATGGTGCAATGTAGTTGCCTTGCAGATTAGGGAAGTGGTGGGGGCACACAACAACAACACAACTTCTTCCTTCCATTGTGCAATGATCAGTAGGTTGTTAGTCCATTGGGGAAAGTCATTATTATGTGGTCCAGGGAATTTAGAACTTGATTTGATGGCACTTTGGGAAAGGGGGGTGTCAATTTTAATATGTTTGAATGTGAACCAATGGGCTGTTTTCTTTTAGTATCAGAACCAGCCTTCGACGTGTCCGACCTGTATGGCAACATAAGGTGCCATAAGGGACACTTGAAACAAAGAATATCAGGAAAACGTATATTTTTTTACTTTTTACGGCTAGTCACTGGAACTTTCAGAGTGGCTGTTACCATCATGTTCCTATATATCTGTAACCCAGTCTGAAGGCCAGTTAGGGGGCAAGCGCTTATTTGTGCCCTGGGTACCCCTGGAACTATAGCAGGGTGACTGTTACCCCAATGTTTCTATATATCTGTAACCTTGTTATGGGCTAAGGGGGCCCAGCCTGAAGGCCAGTTAGGGGGGGATTTGGGGTGAGTGCTTATTTGTGCCCTGGGTACCCCTGGAACTGTAGCAGGGTGACTGTTACCCCAATGTTTCTATATATCTGTAACCTTGTTATGGGCTAAGGGGGCCCAGCCTGAAGGCCAGTTAGGGGGGGATTTGGGGTGAGTGCTTATTTGTGCCCTGGGTACCCCTGGAACTATAGCAGGGTGACTGTTACCCCAATGTTTCTATATATCTGTAACCTTGTTATGGGCTAAGGGGGCCCAGCCTGAAGGCCAGTTAGGGGGGGATTTGGGGTGAGTGCTTATTTGTGCCCTGGGTACCCCTGGAACTATAGCAGGGTGACTGTTACCCCAATGTTTCTATATATCTGTAACCTTGTTATGGGCTAAGGGGGCCCAGCCTGAAGGCCAGTTAGGGGGGGATTTGGGGGTGAGTGCTTATTTGTGCCCTGGGTACCCCTGGAACTATAGCAGGGTGACTGTTACCCCAATGTTTCTATATATCTGTAACCTTGTTATGGGCTAAGGGGGCCCAGCCTGAAGGCCAGTTAGGGGGAGATTTGGGGTGAGTGCTTATTTGTGCCCTGGGTACCCCTGGAACTATAGCAGGGTGGCTGTTACCCCAATGTTTCTATATATCTGTAACCTTGTTATGGGCTAAGGGGGCCCAGCCTGAGGGCCAGTTAGGGGGGGATTTGGGGTGAGTGCTTATTTGTGCCCTGGGTACCCCTGGAACTATAGCAGGGTGACTGTTACCCCAATGTTTCTATATATCTGTAACCTTGTTATGGGCTAAGGGGGCCCAGCCTGAAGGCCAGTTAGGGGGGGGATTTGGGGTGAGTGCTTATTTGTGCCCTGGGTACCCCTGGAACTATAGCAGGGTGACTGTTACCCCAATGTTTTTATATATCTTTAACCTCATTATGAACTAAGGGGGCCCAGTCGAAAGCCAGTTTTGGTGAGTGTTTGCTTTACTAGGTACCTGAATAGCAGGGTGATAGTTATACCAACATTCCTATATATCTGTAACCTTTTGAAACACAATAGGAATCATTTGTGACATCCAAGACAGAGTGAAAAATGCAAAAAATGTTTTAGCTCTAAATTTAATTCGTTTTTAGGTTAGGGCATTTCATTTAAGAAACTGGGACAAGACAGACGACCTATCATTATGTTGGACCTCACTGTGCTTCACACATAATGACCGCTACCAGCACAGTCTGTACAGATTCTGCAGTAAAAACCCCATCCATCCACGTCCCTTAGCAGCTTCTGGTTTCTCTTGCCTTACTAATTGGGAACAGAATGTGCTCCTTTCCCCCTGTTGATCTTTAGAAGACATGTCAGCCACACAGAATCGAGATTTATATTTAGCTGCTTGACAAACATAATTAATTAGCAGGATCCCTTTGAGAGCAGGCTGATTGGCAGTATTAGAGAGCGAGGAGGGGAGCAGGGTTAAATAACATCTTGGGTACAGGGCTGGGTATAAAGCGCAGAACTGGAGAGCAGGTTAAAGGGGTCGTTCACCTTTCAGTTAACTTTTAGTGTGATATAGAAAGTGATATTCTAAGACAATTTCTAAGTAGCCTTCATTATTTATTATTTGACCAATTTGCAATTGGTCTTCATTATGTATTAATTATGTTTTTTTCAATTATTTCACTTTTTGTTCAGCAGCTCTCCAGTTTGGAATTTTAGCATTTATCTGGTTGGTAGGGTTCAAACTATCTTAGCAACCAGAGAGAAGTTTGAATGAGTGCCTGGTATATAAATAGGAGAGGACTGGAATTGAAAAATATGTAATAAAAAGTAACAATAACAAAAAAATGATGCCTAATAGAGCAATGGTTTTTTGGCTGGTGGGGTTACTGACCAATTGAAAAGTTGCTTAAAATTGGCCATTCTATAACATACTAAAAGTTAATTTAAAGATGTTGTAAACCCAGCCATGATGCTGTCCCACTGCGCCCCCTAGTTTTGCTATAGAAGCTGCCAAAATACATCATTATAGATGCAAGAAAATTCACCAATGAGAATTCTACTGATAAAAAACTTCATTATAAATGCAGAAGAAGTGACCAATGAGAATGCTGATTCCCAGCACTGTGTCAGGCCCCTTGCTGGTACCTTACATATAGAGATAATGATGGCATTTTCCCCTCATTATATGGCACAGGAATCAGACATGGGGATAAGGGCAGACTTGTTCAGTGCTGGGAAACTGGGTTTAATGCTCCCAACTCCAATTGCAGGAACAGAGAACATGGAGCCGGATTTATACAGATCAGCTGGGATTCTCATTGGAGGATTTTTCGCATTTTAAAGCAGTCGCTGGCTGTGGGGATTTGGGAAAAGTTTTATTGGGCAATATTGCTTTAAGAATACAGCCCTGATGTTGCTGGACTACAGCTCCCAGCATGCCTCTACCTTCATTATATGTTACATTATTCTGGGATTTGTAGTCCAGCAACAACTGAGTAAAGTTTGGTTGAGCAGTGCTGTGCAGCAGGGTTTATATTTATATATATATATATATATATATAAAGGTGAACCACCCATTTAAAGGGTTAGTGGAAGAATGGATGAGGGGAGACAAGTTCAGGCCTCCAACAAGACGATCCCCTCTGTGCCAGAGGTGGCAGGGCCCATGGGTGTTGGGGCCCACAGGGAATTGTTCCGGTGTCCTACTGGCCAAGTCCAACCCTGGGGGTAATGGAAAAAATGATACAGAGTTTACTTCAGGTGCAAAAACCCACAACAGGGATCACTGATTGGTCTGTTGTTATAAATGAAATGTCTAATTGGTTGCTATTAGTGATGAACAAATCTGTCCTGTTTGGCTTTGCTGGAAATATAGCGAAACGGCAAAAATCCACAAAATGCATTGAAATTAAATGCCCATTTTTTGCAGCTACCCCATGACTTGGTTTTTACAGCACCTTTTTGCCCATTGGAGATTTTATCCCCTGTGACTGGGGGGGTTGAGACCGATTTCACAATGTTGCTCCTTAATAACCCGCCTGTTACTGCCTCTTTGTCTAGTTCTAGTGTCTAGTGCAATTGTATTGGGTGGAGAAGTATTCCAATAAAATGCCCCAGCATTACTGGGGTATCAACCAGTCTGTTGTTTAAAGGGGAACTCCGGCTTCCGAACCAAAATTTGTTTAAGAACCCCACACAGCTCAGAAACCCCCTAATATCCCTATCACTGTAATCTGTTCCTTCATAAATAAATACCATTTTTATGCTGAAATCCAGCTGCAAAACAGTTCTTCTCTTGCTGCATCATTTGAGATCCTGGCAGGGGAGGAGGGACTAAAACATTAATGTTACAAATTGTAACAACTTCTCCACAGCTTACAGACAGCATGCAGGAACTACATATCCCACAATGCATTGCACTGCGATGTTCCTTTCCTAATTCACATCACATGTGCAGGGAATTGTGGGATTGGGAGGAGGCAGGCTGGAGGCAGGCTGAGGACAGGCGACTACTGTTACATTTTGTTTGAGTCTAAAATTAGTCAGTCAGATCAGCAGGGGAACAGGGGGTTACATTAAGGGGGTTACATTAAAATTGCTTGAAATTATGTTTTCTTTTCATAAAGCTTTAGTAGGGTAGAGTTCCCCTTTAACCAGTATGATGGTCATCAATTCATTGCATTGTCATAACTATAAAGTGCCTATGGGGCCCCTCACTTGTGCAGCTGTAGGGTGGGCATCACCTTGGGAAGAGATACATTTCTGTTGACTCTCATTTCATGTTATTGGGGGACTATTGAAGCCCCTGTTGTTACCTTGAGCTGTTACTGCTGTTTGTTGGCAAGGCTAACATGATTACTGGGGCTGATACACTGTGACAAATGGCTGGGCAGCACTGGCTCCATCTGTAGATACAAGCATATGGCTGGTGCTTTGGAACATCTAGTGTCTCTCTGGTGCAGCGGATATTGTGCTAATTACTGCTCTTGATAAATGACAGATTGAATCAGGATACGAGATAAGGAAACCCATGGCAAGGCACAGAAATACAGCCAATCCTGAGCAAACTCAGAGCTGCTTTTAGGGGAATACAGTTTGGGGCAGTTGGTTTAAATTGTAATACTTCAGGGGCTGGAACTGTGGGATAGGGTGTATAATAAAGCACATTGGTCTCAGGGGAAGAGGCTGGAACTGTGGGATAGGGTGTATAATAAGGCACATTGGTGTCAGGGGAAGAGGCTGGAACTGTGGGATAGGGTGTATAATAAGGCACATTGGTCTCAGGGGAAGAGGCTGGAACTGTGGGATAGGGTGTATAATAAGGCACATTGGTCTCAGGGGAAGAGGCTGGAACTGTGGATAGGGGTGTATAATAAGGCACATTGGTCTCAGGGGAAGAGGCTGGAACTGTGGGATAGGGTGTATAATAAGGCACATTGGTCTCAGGGGAAGAGGCTGGAACTGTGGGATAGGGTGTATAATAAGGCACATTGGTCTCAGGGGAAGAGGCTGGAACTGTGGGATAGGGTGTATAATAAGGCACATTGGTGTCAGGGGGTAGGGTGATTCTGGGATAATTTGTATAGTAGGCAAGATGCTTAGCTAAAGGTCCCAATCATATTCACACACACTAGGGCAGTTCTATCCAGTGGCCCCCACAGTCTATCCAGAAGGATTGCTATGTAAGCTGCTGGCTACTGTCATGATTTGCCATCTGTACCAATTCTATCTCTGTGCCACCTTGCCAGCCTCACCGGTGCCAAACAAATCCATTCCCCTAACAGGCACCAAGTTAGCTGTAACAAACACTACTCTGTTTTGCTGACATTTTGTGTCAACTGTAACATCACATTAATTAGCTGTCGGCACTGAGTGGCAGGATGCCTGGAACACAAGCACCAGAGGGAGTTTTTTTGACACAGGGGGGATAGAAATGATGCGGAATAACACGGAATATGAACAATCCCACTCTCTCATACTCGCCCCCACCCAAGAGACCAATTACAAACCTTTATGCAGTATCTTTTCTGTGCTTAGGCTGATATTTAAACAGCAGAAGAACCATGCAGAACATGTGCATTTGTGACTGTGTATCTTTGTTTGGTCTTGGAAGTCTTTGATGGCTTCTGATATCCTTATAGCAGTGATCCCCAACCAGTGACTCGGGGCAACATGTTGCTCCCCAACCCCTTGGATGTTGCTCCCAGTGGATCAAAGCAGGTGCTTAGTTTTAAATTCTTGGCAAGTTTTGGTTGCATAAAAACCAGGTGTCCTGCCAAACAGTGCCTCCTTAAGGCTGCCAGTGCACATAGGGGCTACCAATTAGCCGATATTTGGCAACCCTCATGAACATGTTTTATGCCTGTGTTGCTCCCCAAGTCTTTTTACATTTGAATGTGGCTCAAGGGTAAGAAAGGTTGGGGATCCCTGCCTTATAGTTAGCTGTAGGAGGTACATTATTCCTCACAATATCCTTATCATTTACAGTAGGGGGTACATTATCCCTTATAATACATGAGTGATACTCAGAGTTCCCTGTATAACTCAGCCTGCAGCCTTGTGCCTTTATATGGGCACAGAACCCCTCAGTGACTTCTAATATCCTTATCATTTACAGTAGGGGGTACATTATCCCTGATAATACATGAGTGATACTCAGAGTTCCCTGTATAACTCAGCCTGCAGCCTTGTGCCTTTATATGGGCACAGAACCCCTCAGTGACTTCTAGTATCCTTATCATTTACAGTAGGGGGTACATTATCCCTTATAATACATGAGTGATACTCAGAGTTCCCTGTATAACTCAGCCTGCAGCCTTGTGCCTTTATATGGGCACAGAACCCCTCAGTGACTGCTAATATCCTTATCATTTACAGTAGGGGGTACATTATCCCTTATAATACATGAGTGATACTCAGAGTTCCCTGTATAACTCAGCCTGCAGCCTTGTGCCTTTATATGGGCACAGAACCCCTCAGTGACTGCTAATATCCTTTATCATTTACAGTAGGGGGTACATTATCCCTTATAATACATGAGTGATACTCAGAGTTCCCTGTATAACTCAGCCTGCAGCCTTGTGCCTTTATATGGGCACAGAACCCCTCAGTGACTTCTAGTATCCTTATCATTTACAGTAGGGGGTACATTATCCCTTATAATACATGAGTGATACTCAGAGTTCCCTGTATAACTCAGCCTGCAGCCTTGTGCCTTTATATGGGCACAGAACCCCTCAGTGACTGCTAATATCCTTATCATTTACAGTAGGGGGTACATTATCCCTTATAATACATGAGTGATACTCAGAGTTCCCTGTATAACTCAGCCTGCAGCCTTGTGCCTTTATATGGGCACAGAACCCCTCAGTGACTGCTAATATCCTTATCATTTACAGTAGGGGGTACATTATCCATTATAATACATGAGTGATACTCAGAGTTCTCTGTATAACTCAGCCTGCAGCCTTGTGCCTTTATATGGTCACAGCACTATTCAGTGACTCCTAATATCCTTAGAATGTACAGTAGGGGGCACATTATCACTTAAGTGATACTGTTCTGTAACCAGAACATTAAAACAGTCTCATCATAGAATCAAGAGGCTGATTAAGGGACATTAATAGATATCTATCTACATCTGGTTAGCGTTGTTGCCTTGCAGCACTGGGGTTGTGGGTTTGATTCCAGGCAGGGTACTATCTGCAAGGAGTTTGTATGGTCTCCCTAAGTCTGTGTAGGTTCCTCTGGTTACTCTAGTTGTACATTTTATGTTTAATGCTGCCAGCATTGGCCAATGGATATGCCTTGGGTCCTGGAATAACTAAAGGCCGTTCAGATAGCGAGCCGGTGGAACTGCGCAGAAAGGCGCCACTCCTGGCCTCTAATGATTCCGTTTAGCAGAGAGGAGTCACCTTTATAATTAGCAGTTTGCAGCCGGCAGAACAATTCCACTGCATTAATAATTCAAGGGGCCAAGTGTTATGTGAAATGGGAATATTCAAGTCCTTTGGGGTTTGTAATTGCCTGATGTGCGGTTACTGTTCAGCGATGAGTGTTTTCAGATTAAGCAAAATCACTGAAATAAGTGCAGAGTTTAGTGATAATTAGCCCCACATCCCTGGTGGTACAACGGCCCCCCGTGTCTCTATGTGGTACAGTGGCCCCAGGCATCTCTATGTGGTACAGTGGCCCCAGGCATCTCTATGTGGTACAGTGGCCCCAGGCATCTCTATGTGGTACAGTGGCCCCAGGCATCTCTATGTGGTACAGTGGCCCCAGGCATCTCTATGTGGTACAGTGGCCCCAGGCATCTCTATGTGGTACAGTGGCCCCAGGCATCTCTATGTGGTACAGTGGCCCCAGGCATCTCTATGTGGTACAGTGGCCCCAGGCATCTCTATGTGGTACAGTGGCCCCAGCATCTCTATGTGGTACAGTGGCCCCAGGCATCTCTATGTGGTACAGTGGCCCCAGGCATCTCTATGTGGTACAGTGGCCCCAGGCATCTCTATGTGGTACAGTGGCCCCAGGCATCTCTATGTGGTACAGTGGCCCCAGGCATCTCTTTGTGGCACAGTGACCCCAGGCATCTCTATGTGGTACAGTGGCCCCAGGCATCTCTATGTGGTACAGTGGCCCCAGGCATCTCTATGTGGTACAGTGGCCCCAGGCATCTCTATGTGGTACGGTGGCCCCAGGCATCTCTATGTGGTACTGTGGCCCCAGGCATCTCTATGTGGTACAGTGGCCCCAGGCATCTCTATGTGGTACAGTGGCCCCAGGCATCTCTATGTGGTACAGTGGCCCCAGGCATCTCTATGTGGTACAGTGGCCCCAGGTATCATCCCTCTACATAGGACAGCACTGTGACTCCCAGGATACAATTGTACAGGGACCCCAGTAACATCCCACTACATAGGACAGGACTGTGGCTCCCAGGATACAATTGTACAGAGACCCCAGTAACATCACTGTAACTAACAGTCTAAAATTGCCATATGAACCCACCCCAGCAGCTCCCCTAGCAATAGTACAACAGTGTCATTTCCATAAACTCACCAGCAAAGGGCAGCACTGTGTCTCCCAGCATCCAGTTATACTGTGACCCAAACAACACCCCCCCCCCCGCACAAAAGAGAACAGGGAGTCCCACTATAAAATGATACTGTGACCCCAGCAACACCTTCCCGCACAGGACAGTGATAGGATTCAGCACTCCCTGCCTTAAAAACCACCTCCATGGGTGGCGCAGGGGTCTGGACGATTTCTCTTCTGCTACATTGCCCTGCCAATTGGATGTGAGAAATAAAGCTCAGTGCAAATGGAGAGCAAATGGAGCCTCTCAGTTAAATGTGGGTAACTGCAAACAGCAGCTCCCTGAACTGCCCCCTCTCCCCTTGGGCTTTTGGTTTGTAACTGTGACTCAACATGGGACATAATGTACAGAACTACTGGCTTTTCCTCCCGCAATCTGTCTCCGGTATATCCAAGGTCACTCTCCGGCTCCATAAATATCCAGCGCAACAGATACATCCCACATATATATATATAGTCATGTCATGGAAATGAGCAGGAATCTCTCAGGCACTAAGTGTCCGTTTCTTTTCCTTCTGTCAATAAAATATTAATCCATTTATCCTTTTAATGTTCATAAAATATTAATTCACTTCCCTTCTCATTATTTTATGGGTACTCTCAGTAAGTGCATGAATTTTGGAAACAAAACATCTGGTTGGTGCATGAATGTGCATGATAATGAGACAGGGTAGGCAGAAGAGGCAAATGCCTAGGGTGCTATGGAGGGGGGCACTAGGCAGGTACCTCTTATTTTTGCCTACAAGTCTGGGTCCTTGTCCCACCACCACCCATTTACAGACCCAGTATTGAACATCCCAAAAGATGGGACTGGCAATCGGTGAATTCTGGCAAATGCCAGAGGGGCTGCTGTAAGGTGCCACAGACACTCACTATTTATTGGGCTGGGGGGGCTGTTTGGGCCTCTGGGTACTGGGAATGCCAGAGGGGCTGCTGTAAGGTGCCACAGACACTCACTATTTATTGGGCTGGGGGGGCTGTTTTTGCCTCTGGGTACTGGGAATGCCAGGGGGGCTGTAAGGTGCCACAGACACTCACTATTTATTGGGCTGGGGGGCTGTTTGTGCCTCTGGGTACTGGGAATGCCAGGGGGGCTGTAAGGTGCCACAGACAGTCACTATTTATTGGGCTGGGGGGCTGTTTGTGCCTCTGGGTACTGGGAATGCCAGGGGGGCTGTAAGGTGCCACAGACACTCACTATTTATTGGGCTGGGGGGCCGTTTTTGCCTCTGGGTACTGGGAATGCCAGGGGGGGCTGTAAGGTGCCACAGACACTCACTATTTATTGGGGCTGGGGGGGCCGTTTGTGCCTCTGGGTACTGGGAATGCCAGGGGGGCTGTAAGGTGCCATAGACACTCACTATTTATTGGGCTACTGGGGGGCTGTTTGTGCCTCTGGGTACTGGGAATGCCAGGGGGGCTGTAAGGTGCCACAGACACTCACTATTTATTGGGCTGGGGGGGCTGTTTGTGCCTCTGGGTACTGGGAATGCCAGGGGGGCTGTAAGGTGCCACAGACAGTCACTATTTATTGGGCTGGGGGGCTGTTTGTGCCTCTGGGTACTGGGAATGCCAGGGGGGCTGTAAGGTGCCACAGACACTCACTATTTATTGGGCTGGGGGGCTGTTTGTGCCTCTGGGTACTGGGAATGCCAGGGGGGCTGTAAGGTGCCACAGACAGTCACTATTTATTGGGCTGGGGGGCTGTTTGTGCCTCTGGGTACTGGGAATGCCAGAGGGGCTGCTGTAAGGTGCCACAGACAGTCACTATTTATTGGGCTGGGGGGCTGTTTGTGCCTCTGGGTACTGGGAATGCCAGGGGGGCTGTAAGGTGCCACAGACAGTCACTATTTATTGGGCTGGGGGGGGCTGTTTGTGCCTCTGGGTACTGGGAATGACAGGGGGGCTGTAAGGTGCCACAGACACTCACTATTTATTGGGCTGGGGGGGGCTGTTTGTGCCTCTGGGTACTGGGAATGACAGGGGGGCTGTAAGGTGCCACAGACACTCACTATTTATTGGGCTGGGGGGGCTGTTTGTGCCTCTGGGTACTGGGAATGCCAAGGGGGGCTGTAAGGTGCCACAGACAGTCACTATTTATTGGGCTGGGGGGGGGCTGTTTGTGCCTCTGGGTACTGGGAATGACAGGGGGGCTGTAAGGTGCCACAGACACTCACTATTTATTGGGCTGGGGGGGCTGTTTGTGCCTCTGGGTACTGGGAATGCCAAGGGGGGCTGTAAGGTGCCACAGACATTCACTATTTAGGGTGAAGACACACAGAGCTACTAGTAGCAGTTACTTGTCACGGCTACTAAAATAGACAATGCTGATCATTTACTGATAATTGTCTCTACGTGTGTTTTAGAAGGGGCAATTCTCAGTATTGTCTATGGCAGGGGATTTTCTGGGGTTTAGTAGCCATGAAAAAGTAGTTGCTACAAAGTAGCTTTGTATGTCTTCACCCTTATTGGGCTGATGGGGAAGCTGTTTGGGCCTCTTTGTATTTGCAATGCCAGTTCTAGTGATGAGCAAATTGTTTTTGCCTGTCATTGATTTTGCAGCAAATTTCCACATTGCTCCATTGGCGAATTGTTTCGCGAAACTTCTGCAAAAATTTGCAGCGAAAATGTGGCAAATTGGCTGTGGTCACGTATAAAAAAGACATTGGTGACAAAAAAAAACACATGGGTGACAAAAAAAGTTGTGCGACAAACGCGTTTTGCGGATTTTCCACCATTTCACAAATTTTCCTGTCATTTCAAAAAATTTTCTAAGCCAAACGGGACAGATTCGCTTATCACTAGCCAGGACCTATTTTGAATTCCAGTCCAGACCTGGTTGCAACCCTATTTGCACCCTGCCCTGCAGTTGGTAAGTGGCCCCTATAGAGACTGACCCTAGCGTCACCATTTTGTTCCTGTGCCATACATTGTTTTACTTTTCTCCTACAAATGGCCACACCCACACCTAACCCACCCAATCCCAAACTGCATCTAGGGTTGCCACCTGTCCGGTTTTTACAGCCGGTTTTGGGAAGGGCTGCCCAGGTTAAAACCTCCTGCCTGGTTTTCTAAATCAGGACTGAGATTGACGTGGCGATTGGCAATCACAAAATTCGTGTCATAGCCCCGTCCAGTGATGTCACTGCTCCACCTCTTCCCTGCCCCGTGACATCACGGCCCCACCTCCTCCCCACCCTGTGACATCACCGCCTGCCCCCTGCCTGGCAAAAAAAGCTGGCAGAGGTGGCAACCCTAACTGCATCCAACTCAACCCAGCAAGTGGTTGGTATTTATATACCCATGCCATCCCTGTTGTCACAGAAGGGGGTGGGGCAAAGAGGGCTTAATGACGCCACATGTGGAGGGCAGATTTTGCCCCCCATGACCTACAAAGGATGTGTGTGTGTGCTGGCCTGAATCCCCCAACCCCTGGGTACCATGGGTTTCGGGCTGGCCTGCACTTCACTAATGCTCTTGGCATACTGCATAAAAACAACATGGCGGCACTCATGCCTGCGACACCAGTGTATGGAAAGTATGAAATGGAAGTGTGAATAAAACCCAGCACAAGAATCACTTGATTAAATGTGTGATCAAAATTCCCAGCATCCCCATAGGCCGACAAGAAAGAGAAGAGATGCAGTTCCCACGCCGATGGAGACGTCACCTTTATAAAATTAATATTGTGTAGCCGCAAGGGACATTTCCTGGCTGAAAAGTCACAGCAAAGCATTGTTTTCTCTAAATAACCCCAAGCCTCTTAGTTTATGGCTTTCTCAGTACCTGCAATCAGTGACATTTACATGTAAGCAAAGGGTAAGTAAAGGGCAGATGTTTTCATGTTAAACGCAGATATATCGGGTGAAGAGAGTTCCCCCCTCCCCAGCTTGCCACTTAGTATTTTCTTAATCGTGACATCAGGTTTTTATTGCCCTTTAAAACCAGTTTTTGTGCGTCAGTGATGCCCAAGAGCCTAAAGGGGATATAAACCCTGCTGCACTGCTCAACCAAACTTTACTCAGTTGTTGCTGGACTACAAATCCCAGAATAATGTAACATATAATGAAGGGTGAGGCATGCTGGGAGCTGTAGTCCAGCAACATCAGGGCTGTATTCTTAAAGCAATATTGCACAATAAAACTTTTCCCCAAATCCCCAAAGCCAGCGACTGCTTTAAAATGAAAAAAAATCCCCCAATGAGAATCCCAGCTGATCTGTATAAATCCGGCTCCATGTTCTCTGTTCCTGCAATTGGAGTTGGGAGCATTAAACCCAGTTTCCCAGCACTGAACAAGTCTGCCCTTATCCCCATGTCTGATTCCTGTGCCATATAATGAGGGGAAAATGCCATCATTATCTCTATATGTAAGGTACCAGCAAGGGGCCTGACACAGTGCTGGGAATCAGCATTCTAATTGGGCAGTTCTTCTGCATCCATAATGAAGTAGAATCAGTAGAATTCTCATTGGTGAACTTTCTTGCATCTATAATTATGTTTTTCAGCAACTTCTATAGCAAAACTAGGGGGCGCAGTGGGACAGCATCATGGCTGGGTTTATATCCCTGTTAAATGTACCTATGTGTGTTTTACAAATAAAGGGCAAGTAAAACTGGCCAAAAATATTTAGATCTGCTTCTTTAGCCATAGGTTTGATCTGACTGTTTGACCAAAGGGGACAATAACCGAATTATACAGCAGGGCCTATGGTGACACTTCTGTACAGAACTTCCCAATTTTCTGCAACCCCAATAAGCCATTTTTTTTGGGCCAATAAGTCAACTTTTATTGCCCTCCAGGTTAACTGGGGGTTAACGTTGTGACTGTTGATTGTAGTAATAGCTTATATGTCCTTGGCGCTTTACTTGGCCTTTACTTAATTCAAAGGATATGACAGCAATGAAGAGATGGCCACTGTGAAGAATCTGTGTTTGCCTCCCTATTCCATAGCTGCCCTTGAGATTGTCCCTATTCAGACAGAGCAATGTTTGCCAAAACATTGGTAGAAATCTGCCCTCCGGGACTTACAAGAAGAGAGCTTAAAATTTGACCATGGGGAGGAGAGCAGCCCAGGAGCAGGGAAGCAAAGCTCTGTATCTGGGTAGGTTCTACACCTTCTGTGTTTGCATTTCACACTCGATGCAATTCCCACCGATCCCCCAATTCTGCATTAACTCTTATATCTGGCAGAGCAATGTGCAAAGTGCAATTCGGAGCACAATTCCCCATGTTTTTTGTTTTACCTACAGTGCAATTTTTTCACCATAAAAGATTAAAGCTGTCAGAGAATGCTGGTACTTGTAGCTACATACATGTCCCTGGTATATAGTATGCAGAGCACATATGTAATGTATAATCACAAGTAAAGCTTTATTGACCCCCTGAGGCGCTCACTTACCGGTAGGACAGCTGCTTCTTCATATACAGAGGCAGAAGGGTCTCTGCTGCTCCATGGACACTGATTGCGGGGTCTGTGCATCTTCTGCCCCCGGAGGTGCCAGGTATCACGTCCATCTCCTCGCCCACCTCAGGGAAGCAGGACCCCCGCCTCCCCCCAAGCTTCAGCTTTTCCTTGCCTGGTTCCCTAACTTGCCCCCCCTCTGCCATGGTAAAGATGCCCTCTTCTGTTCCCACTTTTACCCCTGCCTGGCCAGCTAAGCCCTCCCTGCGTGCCCCAAGCAGTGCCAGGCTCAAGAAGAAAATGAAAGGAAAACCAAATAAAAAATAGAAGAAATGGGAATGGGAAAAGCAGGGGGAGAAAGCCCAGCGTTCACTAGAGAGGTTGATCCAAGTGGCAGAAAAGAAGGGAGGGAGAGAGAGGTTAGTGGGGAAGGGAATGCAGAGAGGCTGGCAGGCAGGCAGGTAGAGAGGGGAGAGGGCAAGGTGTGCGAGAGAGAGTGCTGTCTGGCTGTGCTGGAGAGCTGAGACAGGCAGGATGGAGTGAGAGCCAGAGAGCTGTGTGCCCTGTAAAGCGAGGAAGAGGAGGAGGAGGAGGAGACCGCTCTAATACAATAATGTTCATCGTGTCACCTTAGAGACAATAATTAACCCTGAGTGGCTGTATGGATCGGCTAAGTGCCAAACTCACAGGAGATGTGACCCACATGCTGGTTTCTTACTGGGTTGCTCAATAGATGCCATGGTGTTGCATTGCCAGCTTGCTATGGAAGGGAGGCTGCTATGGCATCAGTCTAAATAAATGTATTGCAATAAATATATAGTCTCCGGGCAGCGTGTATGCGCCAGTGCCCACTAATTGCAGCCTTCCTGCAGCACAACAAGTAACCCTTTAATGGACAGGGCCGGAACTGGGGGCACGTACCTCGGGCACAGCTAAGGGGGCTGGGAAGCAACTGGACCATACCTAGTGACGTAGGCGGTGTGCCAAGTAGAACTGCCTTGGGCGCAAATACTACTTGGCCGGCTCTGGTACTGGAACTTTCAGGGTTAAATCAGTTCGTCTGTTGAAAGCAGACTGCATTGTATCATTCATGTATTATAAGGGGTAATGTACCCCCTACTGTAAATGATAAGGATATTAGAAGTCACTGAGGGATTCTGTGACCATATAAAGGCACAAGGCTGCAGGCTGAGTTATACAGGGAACTCTGAGTATCACTCATGTATTATAAGGGATAATGTACCCCCTACTGTAAATGATAAGGATATTAGCAGTCACTGAGGGGTTCTGTGCCCATATAAAGGCACAAGGCTGCAGGCTGAGTTATACAGGGAACTCTGAGTATCACTCATGTATTATAAGGGATAATGTACCCCCTACTGTAAATGATAAGGATATTAGCAGTCACTGAGGGGTTCTGTGCCCATATAAAGGCACAAGGCTGCAGGCTGAGTTATACAGGGAACTCTGAGTATCACTCATGTATTATAAGGGATAATGTACCCCCTACTGTAAATGATAAGGATATTAGCAGTCACTGAGGGGTTCTGTGCCCATATAAAGGCACAAGGCTACAGGCTGAGTTATACAGGGAACTCTGAGTATCACTCATGTATTATAAGGGATAATGTACCCCCTACTGTAAATGATAAGGATATTAGCAGTCACTGAGGGGTTCTGTGCCCATATAAAGGCACAAGGCTGCAGGCTGAGTTATACAGGGAACTCTGAGTATCACTCATGTATTATAAGGGATAATGTACCCCCTACTGTAAATGATAAGGATATTAGCAGTCACTGAGGGGTTCTGTGCCCATATAAAGGCACAAGGCTACAGGCTGAGTTATACAGGGAACTCTGACTATTTGCAAACAAAAGAATACACGGTTCAGTGTAATTCAGTCTGAGCACTTTGATTAAGCTCCCTCTGCTGGCACTCTACTGCAACTACAAAACATTATTTACATTTTTAGCTTCCCAACGCCTTTTGCGGAGATGGGGGTGTTGGTCATGTTATTACTATCTTTATTCTATTAAATACATCAGTTCAGTCCCCACTGGAGCTTACAATGTAAAAGGGAAACTAAACCCTGAAACCCATATGACTAGAACTGCTGTATTATATACTAAACTTACTGTAGCAGCCTAAAGGTTTAACATCTCTATAACAGCCTTCAAAATTGTCACAGAAGCTTGCCATCTTGAATTCTGACAGTTGTCAGTGGCACTGCACATGCTCAGTATCACATAGCATCAAGCAACACTAACCACTAAGCCACTATTGTTATTGCACAGTGATGGAGCTCCCCCTACTGGCACTCTATGGTTGCTACACATACTAGTATGATACAAGCCAGAGTGGGGTCATTAGCAAAAATCTACTGATCATTAACAAATGTTACTGAGAGGAAAGTATATTTCGGGCAGTGTTGTATTTAGAATTCCAGCTCATTAAAGAGACAATTATGTTTCAAAATATTAATAAGATGCCAATCATATAACGAGCATACGGGCCATTAAGCTGCCTGACCTTCACAAATCTCTGATCTCGGTGGCCCCTTTATTGAGTTATGAATCAGGCACCTCCACTGAATGGCGGCCCCATTGTCTGCCTCAGCAGGAAGCCCCCCTGCCCCTTCCTGAATCAATATAAAGCTGACCCATACGTAATAATGGCACCCTGCCTAATAATAATGAGGTTATCGCTTGGGTGCCTCTTTGGGTGCAGAAAGACAAAACCTTGTGGAGGAATCTCGGGATACAGACAGGCTTAATTGCTGCCTTTCTAAAGGAGCCTATGGCGTTGCTGGGGGATAAACACGATGGATGGAGGTAGAATTTACTATAGGAGGGTGGTATCAAAGACTCAGTTTGATGGGAAATGTATCTCCTAATTCAATTCCAGGTTTTCCAATAGAGTCAGACGCAACTCAATGAGAAAAATCTCACTCTTTATCACATGAGAACTCTAAAGGAAAACTATTCCCCTCCTAAACAATGTAGGACTCTTTATACATAAACAAACCAAGGGCACAAATATATGTTAGGCCCCATCAGCCAATGAATGGGCAGAGTTCTGCCTTTTGCTTCCAAACTACTTCCTGTTACAGTTAGAGCTGCTTTATTTCTGGTCATGTGATCTCTGAGGGAACACACAGCCCATCACTAAATGGCGGCTAAAGGGAAAAGATGTAAAAGGGCAATATTTACTGATATATATATTCCAGTTTGGTGAGATTCTTTTCAATCACTGATGGAAAAATCGCTCGCTTGGTGATGTCACCAAGTGAGCGGATCTTCTCCCGAGATCCCCACCTACGGGTGGGAAATATCAGGAAAATCCAGGCTAATTCGATCGTTTGGCCCTGGGGCCAAACGATCGAATTATAACAACGGGTATAGGCCAAGTCAGTCCGGGGACCGCATCAACGAGCCGATGCGGTCCCTGATCCGACTAGATTTTTTAACCTGCCCGATCGATACCTGCTCGATTTCAGGCCAGATATCGGTCGGTAGGCCCGTCGGTAGTGCCCATACACGGGCCGATTAGCGGCTGAATCGGTCTAAGGGACCCATATCGGCAGCTAGAATCGGCCCGTGTATGGGCACCTTAACATGTGACTGCTGGGGTGGCCCAAGAAGTATAGGGGGCACTAACTGATAAGCAGTTTCAGTATCTGTTTATGAAAATTACCTTATTCCCAATATTTAGGTATCCATAAAGACTTAGGGGCTTAGTAATAGTAGGGTGTTAGTTCTAAGCCAGTTTTTGGGACCCAAATACCATACACCTAGGGTTGCCACCTTTTGTAAAAATAAATACCTGCCTGGTTGTCGGGGTGGGTGGGCCAATGATGTGGGTGGGCGTATCAATGACATTGTAGGGGTGGGGCAATGATGCAAAGGGGCGGAGCTATGGAGTTGACAGCCGGTGCAATGAAGGGTGGGTTCCTGGGGGATCAGGCAAAAAAAGTTAGAAAATGGGGTGGATCAGGGTCGGGACAAGATTGGAACTATGGGAAGGCAGACCCTAATGGGGGGGGGGGGGCAGTAGGAGAGAATGCAATGGGCACATTAAGGAGCAAAAATAGTGGGAGGCAGGTGGGAAAGGGTGGGGGGGTGGTTTGCGGACCAAGCCACATGGACAAGATGGGATTGCAAGGAGGCAGGGCATTGGGTCAAGTCGTATTGCCTTTGCAACCAGTATTTAGGTCTGGACTGGGAGTCAAAATAAGCCCTGGCATCCCAGGTACATAGAGGCCCAAATAGCCCCCCAGCCCAATAAATAGTGACTGTCTATGGCACCTTACAGCCCCCCTGGCATTCCCAGTACCCAGAGGCCCAAACACCCCCCCCAGCCCAATAAATAGTGAGTGACTGTGGCACCTTACAGCCCCCCTGGCATTCCCAGTACCCAGAGGCACAAACAGCCCCCCCAGCCCAATAAATAGTGAGTGTCTGTGGCACCTTACAGCCCCCCTGGCATTCCCAGTACCCAGAGGCACAAACAGCCCCCCCAGCCCAATAAATAGTGACTGTCTGTGGCACCTTACAGCCCCCCTGGCATTCCCAGTACCCAGAGGCACAAACAGCCCCCCCAGCCCAATAAATAGTGACTGTCTGTGGCACCTTACAGCCCCCCTGGCATTCCCAGTACCCAGAGGCACAAACAGCCCCCGAGCCCAATAAATAGTGACTGTCTGTGGCACCTTACAGCCCCCCTGGCATTCCCAGTACCCAGAGGCACAAACAGCCCCCGAGCCCAATAAATAGTGACTGTCTGTGGCACCTTACAGCCCCCCTGGCATTCCCAGTACCCAGAGGCACAAACAGCCCCCCCAGCCCAATAAATAGTGACTGTCTGTGGCACCTTACAGCCCCCCTGGCATTCCCAGTACCCAGAGGCACAAACAGCCCCCGAGCCCAATAAATAGTGACTGTGGCACCTTACAGCCCCCCTGGCATTCCCAGTACCCAGAGGCACAAACAGCCCCCCCAGCCCAATAAGTAGTGACTGTCTGTGGCACCTTACAGCCCCCCTGGCATTCCCAGTACCCAGAGGCACAAACAGCCCCCCCAGCCCAATAAATAGTGACCGTCTGTGGCACCTTACAGCCCCCCTGGCATTCCCAGTACCCAGAGGCACAAACAGCCCCCCCCCAGCCCAATAAATAGTGAGTGTCTATGGCATCTTACAGCCCCCCTGGCATTCCCAGTACCCAGAGGCACAAACAGCCCCCCCAGCCCAATAAATAGTGAGTGTCTATGGCATCTTACAGCCCCTCTGGCATTCTCAGTACCCAGAGAGGCACAAACAGCCCCCCCAGCCCAATAAATAGTGAGTGACTATGGCATCTTACAGCCCCCCTGGCATTCCCAGTACCCAGAGAGGCACAAACAGCCCCCCCAGCCCAATAAATAGTGAGTGACTATGGCACCTTACAGCAGCCCCTCTGGCATTTGCCAGACCCACAGTCCGGGCCACACTGTATTACTCTGATCAGATATACTCCTTGATTATTCAAGGAAGGTTTATTACACGACTCAAGGGGCAAGGTGAGGCTAAAACCACAGGCCAGTAACCCCTCCATAGAAGCTAGGGGAAAATAAAGCAAACCTCTTCCACTATTAATATATCTGTTGGATAAATACAACTGGGAGATAGAAAATGAAGGTAAAATGAATGAAGGTCAAACAGTAATGGATGTTTACCAAGCCTGGTAGCACACAGCAGCCATTATAATGATAAAAGCATCTGTTGCTATGGGTTACTGGACTGGGGCGAGCGTAGCTCATGTTACAATGAGAGACAAACATCATTTCATACTGTGTGTATGCATTCATGCTGTATATAGGCGCAATGTTTGCAGTTCATTCCGTTGCAGGCTGTTGCAGTTAATGCACAATTGCAGTTATTGCACAGTTGCAGCCTGTCGCAGTTGACGTACAGCCTATTTGGATGTAGGAGCCTGTATCTGGGCCAGGTAGGGCGGTTCTGTGATGGTTCTGGCCCAGGAATCTAATCTCGCTGAGCAGACTCGGGGCTTTGCAGGCCGCTGAAGCGGTGCCTGATCTCATTAGGGGAATGTGGTCTGATTGGGCTGAATTAGAATCCCCTGCTCAGTGACTTTTCCATGTTTGGGAACATCTGCGGCTGCCTCATTAACTGTTTGTGTGCCAGGAGAGAGAGTAATGAGCCTACTCATCCTCTGAGACCCTCACACTTAACCCCTGCAGAGACTGTACCCACAGGCGTAACTACTACGGGGCTGAAGTTGGGCCCAGGGCTTGTACCATAATCCTCTCTTTTTATATCACCTATTCCACACCTGTTCTAACTCCATTCTTTTTCTTCCCTTTTCCACCTTAAATTCCCTCCTCCTGGGTATAATCCCTGGGGGTTACCAAAAGGATAAGTAAACTTTTAAAATAAGTTGATGTAAAATTGATGAGAGTGATATTCTAAGCCCTTTTGAAATTTATATTCATTATTTTTTTTTTAATTCCAAGATATGAAGGATTAAAGTACTGTTAATATGAATGCATTTTGTTACGGCGCCACCTGCTGGTCACTTTCCGAATATGAAGTAGAGGAGGAAGTTGTCAGGAGAAAGATAAAGGAGCTGATCTCTCCCTACTATACCTGCTATCCCACAGCCCCAGTCCCTTCCCAGAGGCTATTATCCCCCCACTGCTACTATAGGCACCATCTCTCCCTACTATACCTGCTATCCCACAGCCCCAGTCCCTTCCCAGAGGCTATTATCCCCCCACTGCTACTATAGGCACCATCTCCCCCTACTATACCTGCTATCCCACAGCCCCAGTCCCTTCCCAGAGGCTATTATCCCCCCACTGTTACTATAGGCACCATCTCTCCCTACTATACCTGCTATCCCACAGCCCCAGTCCCTTCCCAGAGGCTATTATCCCCCCACTGCTACTATAGGCACCATCTCTCCCTACTATACCTGCTATCCCACAGCCCCAGTCCCTTCCCAGAGGCTATTATCCCCCCACTGATACTATAGGCACCATCTCTCCCTACTATACCTGCTATCCCACAGCCCCAGTCCCTTCCCAGAGGCTATTATCCCCCCACTGCTACTATAGGCACCATCTCTCCCTACTATACCTGCTATCCCACAGCCCCAGTCCCTTCCCAGAGGCTATTATCCCCCACTGCTACTATAGGCACCATCTCTCCCTACTATACCTGCTATCCCACAGCCCCAGTCCCTTCCCAGAGGCTATTATCCCCCCCCCCCCCACTGCTACTATAGGCACCATCTCCTTCCTACTATACCTGCTATCCCACAGCCCCAGTCCCTTCCCAGAGGCTATTATCCCCCCACTGCTACTATAGGCACCATCTCTCCCTACTATACCTGCTATCCCACAGCCCCAGTCCCTTCCCAGAGGCTATTATCCCCCCACTGCTACTATAGGCACCATCTCTCCCTACTATACCTGCTATCCCACAGCCCCAGTCCCTTCCCAGAGGCTATTATCCCACTGCTACTATAGGCACCATCTCTCCCTACTATACCTGCTATCCCACAGCCCCAGTCCCTTCCCAGAGGCTATTATCCCCCCACTGCTACTATAGGCACCATCTCTCCCTACTATACCTGCTATCCCACAGCCCCAGTCCCTTCCCAGAGGCTATTATCCCCCCACTGCTACTATAGGCACCATCTCTCCCTACTATACCTGCTATCCCACAGCCCCAGTCCCTTCCCAGAGGCTATTATCCCCCCACTGCTACTATAGGCACCATCTCTCCCTACTATACCTGCTATCCCACAGCCCCAGTCCCTTCCCAGAGGCTATTATCCCCCCACTGCTACTATAGGCACCATCTCTCCCTACTATACCCGCTATCCCACAGCCCCAGTCCCTTCCCAGAGGCTATTATCCCCCCACTGCTACTATAGGCACCATCTCTCCCTACTATACCCGCTATCCCACAGCCCCAGTCCCTTCCCAGAGGCTATTATCCCCCCACTGCTACTATAGGCACCATCTCTCCCTACTATACATGCTATCCCACAGCCCCAGTCCCTTCCCAGAGGCTATTATCCCCCCACTGCTACTATAGGCACCATCTCTCCCTACTATGCCTGCTATCCCACAGCCCCAGTCCCTTCCCAGAGGCTATTATCCCCCCACTGCTACTATAGGCACCATCTCTCCCTACTATACCCGCTATCCCACAGCCCCAGTCCCTTCCCAGAGGCTATTATCCCCCCACTGCTACTATAGGCACCATCTCTCCCTACTATACCCGCTATCCCACAGCCCCAGTCCCTTCCCAGAGGCTATTATCCCCCACTGCTACTATAGGCACCATCTCTCCCTACTATACATGCTATCCCACAGCCCCAGTCCCTTCCCAGAGGCTATTATCCCCCCACTGCTACTATAGGCACCATCTCTCCCTACTATACCCGCTATCCCACAGCCCCAGTCCCTTCCCAGAGGCTATTATCCCCCCACTGCTACTATAGGCACCATCTCTCCCTACTATACCCGCTATCCCACAGCCCCAGTCCCTTCCCAGAGGCTATTATCCCCCACTGCTACTATAGGCACCATCTCTCCCTACTATACCTGCTATCCCACAGCCCCAGTCCCTTCCCAGAGACTATTATCCCACTGCTACTATAGGCACCATCTCTCCCTACTATACCTGCTATCCCACAGCCCCAGTCCCTTCCCAGAGGCTATTATCCCCCCACTGCTACTATAGGCACCATCTCTCCCTACTATACCTGCTATCCCACAGCCCCAGTCCCTTCCCAGAGGCTATTATCCCCCCACTGCTACTATAGGCACCATCTCTCCCTACTATACCTGCTATCCCACAGCCCCAGTCCCTTCCCAGAGGCTATTATCCCCCCACTGCTACTATAGGCACCATCTCTCCCTACTATACCTGCTATCCCACAGTCACAATCCCTTCTGGTTTCAGATGCTAATATAAGGGTGGATAAGAGGCTAATACTGTATAAGGATGGATAAGGGGTGAAGCCCTGTTCTGACCCAACACTGACCGGACCTGGCCCCACCCTGACACCAGTGAGACACACAGGAGACTTTGTTGATGATGCAATTTTTTTTTCTTTTTTAATTTTGCTCGACTGAAGCAGGCACAAAGAGGAGAGGAGAGTAAGGGGCATATAAATCTGTGAGAGGGTCTCCGAAAGATATAAAGCTTGCACTAACTACCTTCGTCTTCTCCAGAAATCCGGGTGTGTTCTGTACAGGGAATGAATGTTGAGAGGGGCTCGGGGGTGACGAGAGGCTCCCAAGCTGAGGGGCAATAGGGCTGGCAGAGCGCATCTCTGAAGAAGTCCTTGGTCGGCGAAAGAATAAAAAACCCAGAGGGGCCATCCAGGCGTCACAGTTCTGTCTGGCAGTGAAAGGGTTAGCCAAGAGGAATGCTAATTATAAGCAGATTAGGTAGAAGCAGTAGAAGCCTCAATGCTGTGCCAGTTTGGGGAACAAGATGGGCACTCGTGCCAGCGCCATGCTGAGAGCGCTGCTATTTGAGTCTTTGCTCTCGGAGGTTGGGAACACACTTCCTCCCCGGTGTCACGTTGTGGCAGAGACAGATGGGCTGAGGTCTGTGCTGGGGGGGGGGATAGTTTCCCATAAGTTCTCAGTCTTTTAATCCAGTTCACCCTGCGGTTCTTTGCTCTTCCCTATTGGCACAGTCAGCTCCGGATTCCTCTCCCTCAAACCGACCCTACAAAAACTCAGAGCTTCTGTCCCTGTAATAAGGAAAGAAAACATAGGGGTTAGTGCTCTGTGACTTTGTATTAGTGCCCTCCCCCAGGTAAAGGAATCCACCAATACTAAACAGTTATATATCTTGGGCTGCTCTCTTTCCCCTGGTCAGGCAGAGGTGCAGGAAACACTCCCTTTAATGTTTTTGTGCCCATATGTGCACTCCAGAACATGAGGGGTGGGCCGGGTGCAGCACATGGGTGTCCCTTTGGATGCCCCCTAGCTTGTCATACAGATGTGCAGGGATAGGTGGGGTGCAGAAGCCATTGCCTCGGCTGAAGGAAGTAAATGAATGGGCCCTACAGGAAGTACTTTTACACCCTGGGGCAATAATAGCTGAGCCCCCACAAAGATCAATGCAATCCACAGCCACCTTATTCGGGTGAGACCAAGTCTAACCATCCCACCTGCCCATGGGAAAGAGAGCAGTCCAGGAGCAGAAGGTACAGGTAATCTCAGCCTTGTGTCTGGGTATTAGGGTAATTTTATTCACTTTGGAGGAGGATACCGTAGAGTTAAAAGATTGATAGATTATAGGAACCCTTACGGCTATTTTATATACTGCAGACTGAATTCCACTTGTCAGCTATTTGACATCTTGCCACTAGATGTCACTGTATCATTAGTTCATGAAGCTAAAACTCCCCTTTATACAAAGTTATGTATTGACATCCCCTAAAGGCCCCCATACACGGGCCGAAAGAAGCTGCCGATATCGGTCCCTTGGACTGATTCAGCAGCTGAAATTGGCCAGATATCGTTCGGCCAGGTTAGAAAATCCAGTCGGATCAGGGACCGCATCGGCTCGTTGATGCGGTCCCCGAACCGACTGCCCATGGCCGCAAATGTAATCCGATCGTTTGGCTCCAGGGCCAAACGATCGGATTATTTTTTTTTTAAGCAACTTGCTACCCGATATCGCCCACCCGTAGGTGGGGATATCGGGTAAAGATCCGCTCGCTTGGCGACATCGCCAAGCGAGCGGATCTGATAGTGTATGGGGACCTTAATTCTGGGGGTAGAAGAGTAACTTTCTTCTTCTTTTTTGTAGTCTACTCTAAAAAAACTGATAGGGAATGTGGGAATGTAGTTCATTGGTTGAACCTAGGCAAACCCAACACGGAGCCTCAGTGATAAGTATGGGTGTTTACTATAGAGCAGGGATCCCCAACCTTTTATACCAGTGAGCCACATTCAAATATAAAAAGAGTTGGGGAGCAACACAAGCATGGAAAAGTTCCTGGGGGTGCCAAGTAAGAGCTGTGATTGGCTATTAGGCAGCCCCTATATGGACTGGCAGCCTACAGGAGGCCCTGTTTGGCAGTACACATGGTTTTTATACAACCAAAACTTGCCTCCAAGTCAGGAATTCAAAAATAACTCCCTGGTTTGGGGGCACTGAGAGTAACATCCAAGGGACTGGGGAGCAACATGTTGCTCACGAGCCACTGGTTGGGGATCACTGCTATAGAGAGTATCCCCATTTTGTAGTTGACGTGACACCTTTCAGTTGATGCATAAAAGGATACCTGGCACCCAATCATTTGCATTTCTTAAGCATGAACAGGCCCAGGTGTGACCTGTGCTATATTCCAGCCTGGCACACTATGGGTGTTTTATTGTTGCACTAATGCTACACCTCTATAGAGATAACCAAGGGGGCCAAGATACATTTATGGGGTATTTAGAGATGAGTGTAAGAGCACATGCTATGGGGATCAGCCAGACCCAGCAGGATCTACATGCTATGCTATGGGGATCAGCCAGACCCAGCAGGATCTACATGCTATGCTATGGGGATCAGCCAGACCCCACAGGATCTACATGCTATGGTATGGGGATCAGCCAGACCCCACAGGATCTACATGCTATGGTATGGGGATCAGCCAGACCCCCCAGGATTTATGTTTATGCCATGGAGCTTAGTCAGTCCCTGCAGGAGCTACATGCTGTACTATGGGGATCAGTCAGACCCCGCAGGTTCTACACGTTATACTGTATGACTGGCTCCTCACTTACCCCTCTTCCTGTCTCGTTCTTCCATCTGTCTGGTTATCTCCCAGGTACTTGCCCCTCTCATGGGAGGTGTACTCTGGGTGTTGGCTGAGAGATGCTGTGTCTGGAACCCAGTCGCTCTTCTGCAACCCTAAAACAGAATTTGGACCCTCCTCCATTGCCCCGGGCCCCTCATCGTAGGACAGGAGATTTCGGGAGCGGACTGCAAAATAAACAGAAAACACCATGAAGTTGTTGAGTGGCTCAGTTGCACACATGGGTCTGTCTCTATAAACAAGGAGCTGTCATTCTCCCAAACCCCAGCAGTCTCCCCATGTGAGTGCCTGGGGGGGAGAGAATACAGTAGGGAGCAGTCGGGGGGAGTGAAAGACTTACTTTGGCTGTGGGTGTATATGTCGGGGGTCAGCAGAGGAGCTGATTTCACTGTCTGGGACCCTGAAGAAAATTCTGGAAAGGAGGGGATCAGGGACCCAAAGGCAAGAACAAAACACAGCACCATGACCTGTAGGGAAGGCATTACATAGAATGTTACACCCTGGAGATGATTGGTCTCCATCTATCTCACACTCACACATCATTGGTCTCCATCTATATCATACTTACACAGGATTGGTTTCTATCTATATCATACTGATACAGGATTGGTCTCTATCTATATCATAATCACACAGGATTGGTCTCCATCCAGATCATACCCACACAGGATTGGTCTCCATCTATATTACCCTCATACAGGATTGGTCTCCATCTATATCATACCCACACAGGATTGGTCTCCATCTATATCATACCCACACGGGATTGGTCTCCATCTATATTATACTCACACAAGATTGGTCTCCATCTATATCATAGAGACACAGGATTGGTCTCCATCTATATCATACCCACACAGGATTGGTTTCCATCTGTATCATACAGACACAGGATTGGTCTCAATCTGACTGTTGTCCATCAAACTTCCCCCCACCAGATTGTTTCCATCTGTGTCCCCACCCCAAAGGGTCTCAGTCTCTGGTCCCCACAATACTGGTCTAAGTCTCACTCCAGGATTGCTCTCTGTCTCACACCTACAAAACTGGCCCCATCTGTCTAACACCATCTCAGGATTGGTCTACACCTGTCTCACATCCACACAATACAAATCTGGTTGTACACTAGAAGATCTGCTCATCTGTCAATGTCCAAGGAGATTGGATCAAACGGGAGCCCCAGAGCAACACAGCTCAATGAAGTTCTTGTCTAAAATAATATTTCTACTGGTTCAGACCTGATGAAGTATCAGTGTCAATGATAACCAATGAAATGGCCATGCACAGGCAACTGGTCTCCATCTTCTGTCACTTGGTCTCAGTCTATGTTACATCCAGGTCTCCTATGATTTCCGTGCTCACTGAGCTTCTCTCTACTGGGCTCCTCTGTATCAATCCCAGAATGTCTCACATAGGGAATGGGGCACCCCTACATCTATCAACCCCTGATATGCCAAAAGGTGTAAACCATCCCACACTTCCATTGCCACAATGAAACCCTATACACTTGGTGTGCACAAAAGTAACTGCCAATCAGAGCTTCCCATGCAAAAAAAGTAGAGGAACTGGCACTTTCTCTCAGCATCTCACACACCCTCTCTCCCACTCACATACACATAATGCTACACCAGTCTGTGCCACACAAACACTCAAGCAAGGGTCTCTGTGGCAGTGCCACAGTATGCCATAGGCTTTACCATTAGGCAGGTACTTGTCTGGGTTGCAGCCAGTTTACATGGTCTGGGCACTTTCCCTGTCACCAGCGCCTGCAACTTCTGCAACTGCTGCAGCAGAGACCTGTGGGCAACACGGAATAGAAATGAATACCTGATAACAAGGATTCTAAAGAAGTAGTGGTGATGAGGTACCTAGAGAGATTCTGACAGGTGGGTAACTTCTGGCTACATTAATGCATGTAATGGCTGTGTGCTCAGTGCCAGCAATGGCTGCCCCCAAAAACACTCAACTGGAGGCTCAGGCCTTATGGCTAGGGCAAAGCTGGCATACATGGCACAGTTGGACATGACGTTCTGCCCTGGCAAAGACAAAATTTAACCAATACGGGTTTAATTCTAAGTAAAAATCTTAATATTACCCCCTTAGTGGTTACTTATATCTTTGATGCAAAGCTGTAACAATGGGACATGGGGTTAAAAAGGGGAATCATACTGGGAATAGCAGGAGCTATGTGAGCTCTTTCAGCAGAATAACAAAACACCTTAACTCCTAGCATGCTCGGTAACTAGACAGATAGATAGATGACAGATAGATTAATAATTAGATAGATAGATAGAGATGATAGATAGATAGATGATATAGATATTTTGCAGTTTACATTGTTGACAGCAGGTGGTGCTAGAATACCGCTATTCCATTAATTCCACTTATATTACCCAATTATACCTATGTTAGGGACAGAGTGCCAGTGAACTCCATTAGGGAATGAGAAAGGGCATCAGATGACCAGCAAAATATTTATGGGGAAAAAAACTGATCAGTTTTGGAGTCAAACAGCTTGAAATTGGATTACCCATCTTAGTGCTTTCCCACACCCCTCACCTGTTGGCGTTCTCCAAGGTTTCTACTTTCTTCCACAGGTCGTTGTTCTGTGATGTGAAGGTTTCCACTCTAGAAGGACAAGCACAACAATTGTCCTTAGAACTCCACCATTCCAGAGCCACCCTGAGCCCAAAGCCACCCTTATCCCAGAGCCACCCTGAGCCCAAAGCCACCCTTATCCCAGAGCCACCCTGAGCCCAAAGCCACCCTTATCCCAGAGCCACCCTGAGCCCAAAGCCACCCTTATCCCAGAGCCACCCTGAGCCCAAAGCCACCCTTATCCCAGAGCCACCCTGAGCTCAAAGCCACCCTGATCCCAGGGTCACCCTTATCCCAGAGCCACCCTGAGCCCAGAGCCACCCTTATACCAGAGCCACCCTTATCCCAGAGCCACCCTTATCCCAGAGCCACCCTGAGCCCAAAACCACCCTTATCCCAAAGCCACCCTGAGCCCAAAGCCACCCTTATCCCAGAGCCACCCTGAGCCCAAAGTCACCCTTATCCCAGAGCCACCCTTATTCCAGAGCCACCCTGAGGCCAAAACCACCCTTATCCCAGAGCCACCCTGAGCCCAAAATCACCCTTATCCCAGAGCCACCCTGAGCCCAAAGCCACCCTGTACAAGTAGACCATGCAGGTAGCTTCTTAACTCCTTCCCCTCCTCCTATCTCTTTTATCATTCCCAGGTCCCTTCATACACAACCAAAACTCTTCTTTCTGCAAGATATTTTCCTTCTTTTTCCATCCTGCTTCATACTGATCCTCAGCTCTTCTCCAAACATCTACCTGACCTCTTTATCCAAGTGATGTCCGGTGTCACTTCTGAAATGACCATTCCAAGCACTATCCTATGACTAAGGCTAATTTCATTGTTCATTTCATTGTTCCCTTCTATAAGCGGAATAGTTGTGTGCAGGATCACAAAATTCCCGTTTCCTTCATTTACTGCTCCACTGTCTTCCCAAAATAATAGCAGTCATTTAGTTTCTTCATCATAAAACTTCTCACTAAGTGACTCCCCAGCCGTATCCTGATTCCAAGCCCCCCGCCCTTCCAAGTCCTGACAAGTATGGCACACAGCTAAAGTATAAAGGATCTTCTCAACCTTGACAACTCACTTTTTCTCCAGACACTCCACATATTCCTTTTTTTTCCTTCGGCTCTCTTGGGCTGAGATCTGGATGGGAAGATTTAGAGATTTGCATGAGTGCACATATCTATGATCAAACTGTAGCCTCTTCAAATCCCATTCATCATTCAAGCAGTCTGCCCATGGGCTCTCTTTAATCTTCCATGTGTTCTGGGGTATTATACATGGAATTGGCACTGTATTTATCCTGCTGTGTGTTCTGGGGTATTATACATGGAATTGGCACTGTATTTATCCTGCCGTGGGTTCTGGGGTATAATACATGGAATTGGCACTGTATTTATCCTGCTGTGGGTTCTGGGGTATAATACATGGAATTGGCACTGTATTTATCCTGCTGTGTGTTCTGGGGTATTATACATGGAATTGGCACTGTATTTATCCTGCCGTGTGTTCTGGGGTATTATACATGGAATTGGCACTGTATTTATCCTGCCGTGGGTTCTGGGGTATTATACATGGAATTGGCACTGTATTTATCCTGCCGTGGGTTCTGGGGTATAATACATGGAATTGGCACTGTATTTATCCTGCTGTGGGTTCTGGGGTATAATACATGGAATTGGCACTGTATTTATCCTGCTGTGTGTTCTGGGGTATTATACATGGAATTGGCGCTGTATTTATCCTGCCGTGTGTTCTGGGGTATTATACATGGAATTGGCACTGTATTTATCCTGCCGTGTGTTCTGTGGTATTATACATGGAATTGGCACTGTATTTATCCTGCTGTGTGTTCTGGGGTATTATACATGGAATTGGCACTGTATTTATCCTGCTGTGTGTTCTGGGGTATTATACATGGAATTGGCACTGTATTTATCCCGCCATGTGTTCTGGGGTATTATACATGGAATTGGCACTGTATTTATCCTGCCTTGTGTTCTGGGGTATTATTCATAGAATTGGCCCTGTATTTATCCTGCTGTGGGTTCTGGGGTATTATACATGGAACTGGCGCTGTATTTATTCTGCTGTGTGTTCTGGGGTATTATACATGGAATTGGCACTGTATTTATCCTGCTGTGGGTTCTGGGGTATTATACATGGAATTGGCGCTGTATTTATTCTGCTGTGTGTTCTGGGGTATTATACACGGAATTGGCACTGTATTTATCCTGCTGTGGGTTCTGGGGTATTATACATGGAATTGGCGCTGTATTTATTCTGCTGTGTGTTCTGGGGTATTATACACGGAATTGGCCATGGGAAACTATGAAGATATCTGTGTAGAAAATATCTTTAAATAGCTTCCCCCAAACACAAAAATAGCCGTCTGCCAAGGCACTCTTCAGACCACCAAGTTACGTATGCCCAACATTCTCTTGGGTGCTGCATTGAAAACCCTTAATGTCAGTCTGCCCCCAATAAACCTCTAAAATAATACCAGGAGCAGAGGACACTTTACTAAAATTATTAAAGATTTGTGGTGGAGTCACTCTTCGGGCAAATGATGGATTAGGTGGCTGCCTAGTTTCAAGGATTAAGGATAGGTCCCACAAGATGACACTGGAAGGGTATAGAAGCCGCCATTCACCTTATTCTTGATCTTTCTTCGCACTCTCTTCAGAGCCTTCTCTTCGGTCTTTGTAAGGGGGAGTTTAGTGGGAATGGGGTAGCCCTCAGCGATTAGAGTCCGTCTCTCCTCCTCGGTCAGCATCAACGGGCCAGATGTGCCTTGTAGTTTCTACGCACCCAAATAAAAACAGACATTACAGCTTCTCTACGACACATCATTGTACCAGTATATTTAACATAGGGAGAGTCCAACGTGTGACCAAGTTTCTTTTGTTGTAATGTTACTTATCTCCAGTAACATAACCCAAATCAAATATTAATGGTTATTGGCTACTAGAGATTTTTGGGCCAAGGCCATGAGTAAACATCAGCGGGTTGGTGTGCCACCTACCATCTATCCCACAGAGCTGACCATAGAGATTTAGACAAGGAATACTCACATGGGGTGCAGTAAGTAGTGGTGATGAGGATATAGCATGTGAAGAGCGCGGGGCAGGACGGGCTGGGCTTGGGGGTGGGAGAGATCGGGGGCTCTGTGAGCCATCACTGTCGCTGCTGTGACTACTTGGTGGGGTGAGAGGCATCATCCCTAAAACATCTAGAGAAAAAAACATAAAATATGTGTTACAATACAAAGACCATGGGGGAACCCACAGTATCGTTCTAGTATTTTTAGGGTGACACATCCTGATAGGCTAGGTACAAGGCAGGTCTGGGGGATGAACATTAAAAAGTGCACTGGCTTGGGGTACTATTACTTCTGCGTGCCACCATCTTGGCCGATGTCCCAATTTACTGCCCTGGACAGCCTGCACACACAGTAGAATTAAAATGCAGAGAGTAACACGTAGGGTTAATGAACTATTTGGACATAGTTTGGACTATTATTCTACTGTGGGCTATTCGGGCAAGGCATCACTGGGACACTGGCAGAGACAGCGGGCAGTTCTCAAGGAATAGTACCCAGGGTTGGTGCATTTTTCAGCATTTTTAGGTCTGAGGTCTAAAGTAAGCAATTATAATTACTGGGGGTGGTACATAACATATTGGCATCCATGGCAGCCATGATGCTGCCCCACTGCGCCCCCCAGTTTTGCTATAGAAGTTGCTAAAAACATAATTATAGATGCAGGAAAATTCACCAATGAGAATTCTACTGATAAAAAACTTCTTTATAAATGCAGAAGAAGTGACCAATGAGAATGCTGATTCCCAGCACTGTGTCAGGCCCCTTGCTGGTACCTTACATATAGAGATAATGATGGCATTTTCCCCTCATTATATGGCACAGGAATCAGACATGGGGATAAGGGCAGACTTGTTCAGTGCTGGGAAACTGGGTTTAATGCTCCCAACTCCAATTGCAGGAACAGAGAACATGGAGCCGGATTTATACAGATCAGCTGGGATTCTCATTGGGGGATTTTTCGCATTTTAAAGCAGTCGCTGGCTGTGGGGATTTGGGGGAAAGTTTTATTGTGCAATATTGCTTTAAGAATACAGCCCTGATGTTGCTGGACTACAGCTCCCAGCATGCCTCACCCTTCATTATATGTTACATAATTCTGGGATTTGTAGTCCATCAGGGTTTACATTCATTTGAATTTGTCCATTACAAAAGAAAGGAATCCTGTAATAAAGCAGGGATAGGGACAGGCAGTAAGGGGGGGGGGGGGGGGGGGGCTGTACAGAACAGGAATAGGTACAAGGTAGTTACACTGATAGAAGTAGGGGTAAGAGAAGGCTTCTGACCCACCTGTTGGTACATTTATGAAGCTATGTGGCACACCTGGTTCAGCCTTTATGTGCGATATCGGTGTCCTGGGCACATTCTGCAACGGAGCAAGTTACAGGGATCATCTACAGCGCTACAAGCTTGATACTCAGAGAGCAGACAGCATGTAATACATATACATATAATACACATACAGGTAATACACAAACAGGTAATACAAATACGCGTAACAATCACGCATATAATGCACATACAGGGAATACACATAATACACATACAGGGAATACACATACATGTAGTATACATACAGGTAATACACATACAGGTAAGAAACATACATGCAATACACATACAGGTTATACACATATATGTAGTATACAACAGGTAATACACATACAGGTACGAAACATACATGTAATATGCATACATGTAATACACAAACATGTACATATACATGAAATCCACATACGTGTAATACACATACAGGTAATACAGATATCGGTAATACACATACATGTAACACACATACATGTAACACACAATACATACGGTTTCCTAACATCCCACTGTGTTACTAGGCACACTACCACCCAATTGCAGCCTCTTCCCAGACTGATGGGAAATCTGCAGGCTACTTGCTGCCTATGTACAGACCTACAGCGGCCAAACACAATAAAAGGAAAGCCGGATACAGCTGAGAGGATTCTCAGTAGTTAAGTAGACCAATTGCAACTAAAAGCAATGGAAGAAAGCACTGCTCACACTGCCCCCTGGCTGTCACACACACACAGAGCACACAGATCCCTAATGACTACAATAAAGCCCATATGATAGTGATTGTAGGGAGTCTGTCAGATGTCTGGGGGGAGCATTATCCCCCCCTCACTGGTTACTGCCTGCCCTGGGGCCCTGCTATAAATAAATAATAAGCGTGTCACAACATTCACGGCATTCCTGCAAGTCTAGGAACATGGACCTCAGTGCGTTCTCTTTGTTAAAGGGGTGGGTCACCTTTACGTTAACTTTTAGTAAGTTATACAATTCTAAGCAACTTTTCAATTGGTCTTTATTATTTATCTGTTAGAGTTTTTGATAGGGATGCCCCAAATCCAGTTTTTTGGGTTCGGCCGAACCCCCGAATCTACTGTAAGCTATTCAGCCGAATACCGAACCAAATTAGCTAATTAGGATTTGGAAGGGTTAACATGACAAAAACTTGGACATTTTTAGGATTCAGTTCAGCCAGAACCGTGGATTGGTCGAATCTGAATCCTGACGGAAAAGGCCAAACCCTGGATTCAGGGCATCCCTAGTTTCAGAATTATTTGACTTTTTGCAGTTTTAAATGGGGGTCACTGACCCCGGCAGTGAAAGAATTATCACTCTGTGAGGCTACAGTTTTATTGTTATTGTTACTTTTTGAAACTTTCTTTTCTATTCAGGCCCTCTCCTATTCCTATAGCTGTCTCTTATCCAAACCACTCCCTGGTTGCTAAGGTAACTTGGATCCTAGCAACCAAATAGCTGCTGAAACTCCTGATTTGAAAATAATATACAGTAACTAAAAAATAATAAAAAATGAAGACCAATTGCAAATTGTCTCAGAATATTACTCTCCACATCATACTAAGGGGCACATTTACTAATCCACGAATGTCCGAAAAGCGTCCGAATGCGTTTTTTTCATAATGATCGGTATTTTGCGTCTTTTTCGAGCACTCAATACGAAAAAGTTGCGACAATTCGCGAAACTCGTAATGGCTATGAAAAAGTCGCGACAATTCACGAAAGTCATAATGGCTATGAAAAAGTCGCGACAATTCACGAAATTTGTAACGGGCATGAAAAAGTCGCGACAATTCACGCAAGTTGTAACGGCTACGAAAAAGTCGCAAAAAATACGAAAAAGTCGCAAAATGTTCGTTTTCAAATCCGAATGTTTCCCATTCGGATTCGTGGATTAGTAAATCAGCCCCTAAGAGTTAACTCAAAGATGAACAATCCCTTTAAAGGGCCAAAGGCAACCGTTCCTTAGAGAAGCACTGAGAGAATCCTGCTCGGAGCACTTGCGTCCCTGGCAACGGTCGGACCAAGCGAGCAGTCACTCACCTCCTCGTCTTGGGGGCCCATGGATCCCTGGGCATGTTCTAGTGCGGTGCTGCAGTGCGCGGCGTTGGTTTGTGCCGTTAGACTGTGTTCCTGTTTGACCAGTAGGGAGCAGATCTCGTGCTCCAAGGCCCAGACTCCGTTGCTAGGGGGCTCTGAGGGAGAGAAAAAAATTAGCCACCTCTAATACACCCCAAAAGCCCACTCTGTAGTAAACAGTACATATACCCCCCCCAACTTACACACAGCTTATTCCAACATTGCTTTTTGGGGTACTTTTGCAATTTCCATAACCATTGCTACAATTATGAATGTATAACAGGAGTGCCCCCTGCTGTTTTGTCCTGGTATTGGTAAAAGCTTAATTTAGTTTTAGTATGAAGTAGATATAGAGAGTTACTGGGGTCCAATTTATCCTAGCAACCAGAAACTGGTTATACTGTGAGACTGGAGGATAAATAGGAGAGGCCTGAATAGGAAGATAATAAATGAATATGAAGTAATAAAATGTCACAATAACAATTAAATTGTAGCCTCGCAGAGCAATAGCTTTATGGCTGTGACCCCCATTTAAAAACTGGAAAGATGCAGAAGAGGAAGGCAAATAGATATAAAAGTAAAGACTAATAGTCCATTAAGCTAAAGCCTTCAAAATAATACCCAATGCATACACACAGAAACATTGATACACTATGTATACTGGAGCCCAAGATGAAATACTTGTCCAAGAAGTCGTCCAAGCCACTGTTAAAAGGATTAATGTATTCTGCCATTACTACATCAATGTCAGTGTGGCCTGAGCAATAGAACTGAGCAGACAAGACTCTGAAGACGCTTCCTGCATCAGTCACTGAATAGATACGATGACTCCCAGGACTGCAATGTCATATTCACTAACCGGTCGGACTTTCTTCATCCTCCTCCTTGATGGTGAGGGCAGGGCTCTGAGGGGCTGAGTCTCCACTCAATGAGTAGCTGTGTTCGGCTTGGATAGGTGGCGATGGGCTCTCCACATCCATGTCGAGTAAGGAGTCTCGGTCCAGTAAGGGCGGGTCATCGAAAAAACTGTTAAATAGCTCATTGGAGAAGTCATCAAGAGCTTCTGAGAAGTGCTAGGGGGGAAATGGGGAGAAGTGAGAATAAACATACAGAGACTTAAATATAGAACATTATGGCAGATATGTACCCAAGCGGCTACTTATTCACCCATCTAATTCAGCTGCAGGCCAGTCCTGTTATTCTTGTATGGCCTTAATCAGGGCCAGCATCTCTCATGTATTATAAGGGATAATGTACCCCCTACTGTAAATGATAAGGATATTAGCAGTCACTGAGGGGTTCTGTGCCCATATAAAGGCACAAGGCTGCAGGCTGAGTTATACAGGGAACTCTGAGTATCACTCATGTATTATAAGGGATAATGTACCCCCTACTGTAAATGATAAGGATATTAGCAGTCACTGAGGGGTTCTGTGCCCATATAAAGGCACAAGGCTGCAGGCTGAGTTATACAGGGAACTCTGAGTATCACTCATGTATTATAAGGGATAATGTACCCCCTACTGTAAATGATAAGGATATTAGCAGTCACTGAGGGGTTCTGTGCCCATATAAAGGCACAAGGCTACAGGCTGAGTTATACAGGGAACTCTGAGTATCACTCATGTATTATAAGGGATAATGTACCCCCTACTGTAAATGATAAGGATATTAGCAGTCACTGAGGGGTTCTGTGCCCCCCATATAAAGGCACAAGGCTGCAGGCTGAGTTATACAGGGAACTCTGAGTATCACTCATGTATTATAAGGGATAATGTACCCCCTAATGTAAATGATAAGGATATTAGCAGTCACTAAAAGGTTCAAGCAGAGGGCATGGCACAAACATGGCTTCCATTATGATTTCCAAAATGCAAGTTCTAATTCCATTCATGCTGCTGCTGTAAATCCTTGGGCACTGCACACACACACATATATATATATCTGTATTATGAGCAGACAGACATTCCCCCCCCCTAACTGGTGTCTACTAGAAACATCTCATGTGAATACATTATGCAGGCCAGGAATGTGTACAAAACAATCTCATTTTATTACTATATTGCAGTTTGGTATAATAACCGCTTGGCCGCTAATATCCTGCTCCCCAGCAGTGAATTAACCCCTGCCGTGCCAGTGAGTTCGCCCACGCCGCGCTTTTCTGTACATTAAATAAACCCATCTCTGCGGAAGGGACAGCAGTTAATAGTTCCCATGTCCAGAATCTGAATGAGCTCTGAGGCATTTTATGGCACCATCTGTTCCCATAATAAAAACACCTCCTGTAGCAGTCGGCAAGGGGTTAATTCTGAGTGCTAGTAAAGCCAGCATGAGATCAGGAAGCTGGATTGGCTGGTTACTGACGGCTCTGAGCCAATGGGAGAGGAGCATGCAAAAAAAGTGAAAGTTAGTGGAGCCTTATGTCTGGCCACAGAGCCCGGGAGTGCAGGGTTAGAATGGAGCAGTCGCTGTTAGTGAGTCGGAAAAGCAGCGCAGGGTGTTTGCATTCAGAGTGCAACATGTACCGTATGTACCGCAAATCATAGCATGCAAATACAACAACAATAACAACAACAACAATAACAACAACTCCTCCCACACCCACAATTGCCCTAATCTTCTAGTGCAGCTAAATTATAAATACTAGGAGAGATGGGAATAATATTGGATAGAAGGCACTGGGAAAATATATCATTTTATACCATATTAAATATATTAGTATTAGATTGTAAGCTCTGCTGGTGCAGGAACTGCTGTATCATCTCTGTAATGTGGGCAGAACAGGCCAGTGCTATAGAAATAAAGGTTAATAATACTAAAAGGGCATGGGGAAAGTCATCAGTAAGCATCAGTAGTAGTTAGGCTATTCACACTATAAATCTATGCCAGTATAAAATTCCCCTATGTATAAGCACAATTCAGCAGGAACAGCCCCCTAAGTTTGCTCATAGCCTGTACAGAGAGATACCATAAAACTATGGCACATAGGGATTCCCCTTGTACTAAGCACAATTCAGCAGGAACAGCCCCCTAAGTTTGCTCATAGCCTGTACAGAGAGATACCATAAAACTATGGCACATAGGGATTCCCCTGTACTAAGCACAATTCAGCAGGAACAGCCCCCCCTACGTTTGCTCATAGCCTGTACAAAGAGATACCATAAAACTATGGCACATAGGGATTCCCCTGTACTAAGCACAATTCAGCAGGAACAGCCCCCTAAGTTTGCCCATAGCCTGTACAGAGAGATACCATAAAACTATGGCACATAGGGATTCCCCTGTACTAAGCACAATTCAGCAGGAACAGCCCCCTAAGTTTGCCCATAGCCTGTACAGAGAGATACCATAAAACTATGGCACATAGGGATTCCCCTGTACTAAGCACAATTCAGCAGGAACAGCCCCCTAAGTTTGCCCATAGCCTGTACAGAGAGATACCATAAAACTATGGCACATAGGGATTCCCCTGTACTAAGCACAATTCAGCAGGAACAGCCCCCTAAGTTTGCTCATAGCCTGTACAGAGAGATACCATAAAACTATGGCACATAGGGATTCCCCTGTACTAAGCACAATTCAGCAGGAACAGCCCCCTAAGTTTGCCCATAGCCTGTACAGAGAGATACCATAAAACTATGTAACATAGGGATTCCCCTGTACTAAGCACAATTCAGCATGAACAGCCCCCTAAGTTTGCTCATAGCCTGTACAGAGAGATACCATAAAACTATGGCACATAGGGATTCCCCTGTACTAAGCACAATTCAGCAGGAACAGCCCCCTAAGTTTGCCCATAGCCTGTACAGAGAGATACCATAAAACTATGGCAGCATAGGGTTTCCCCTGTACTAAGCACAATTCAGCAGGAACAGCCCCCTAAGTTTGCCCATAGCCTGTACAGAGAGATACCATAAAACTATGGCAGCATAGGGATTCCCCTGTACTAAGCACAATTCAGCAGGAACAGCCCCCTAAGTTGACTCATAGAAATCATACAAAAATGCATGCAATATGCCAAATCATGTGTGCTCCCACAGCCAAATGTCAGTTGTACATGACATAAGCCACTTTGCACTAATTCTGCTAGTAAATAAGACCCACTGTATTTGGGGTTGGGGGGATGAAGGGTGGAGCCATGATATAAAGGGGCATGGCAGTGTCATAAAGGGGTGGGCTGTGGCGTTAGACCAGACAGAAAACAGGGGAAGTAAAAAAAGAAGTGACCAATGAGAATGCTGATTCCCAGCACTGTGTCAGGCCCCTTGCTGGTACCTTACATATAGAGATAATGATGGCATTTTCCCCTCATTATATGGCACAGGAATCAGACATGGGGATAAGGGCAGACTTGTTCAGTGCTGGGAAACTGGGTTTAATGCTCCCAACTCCAATTGCAGGAACAGAGAACATGGAGCCGGATTTATACAGATCAGCTGGGATTCTCATTGGGGGATTTTTCGCAATTTAAAGCAGTCGCTGGCTGTGGGGATTTGGGGGAAAGATTTATTGTGCAATATTGCTTTAAGAATACAGCCCTGATGTTGCTGGACTACAGCTCCCAGCATGCCTCTACCTTCATTATATGTTACATTATTCTGGGATTTGTAGTCCAGCAACAACTGAGTAAAGTTTGGTTGAGCAGTGCTGTGTAGCAGGGTTTACATCCCCTTTAAATAATATGTGTCACCTGTCAGAAAAAATCGTCAGTACCTGATGCCTCCTTTTTGGTGTTACCGGCCCTTTAAAGAGACACAGATACCGACACATATGTATTCAGATTCCTGTGACACTCAGCACTGAGCTGCCATTTAGTGGGTCATGTGACTCTCAGCCCAGCGGAGCTATTTCTGGGGCTGGATGTGTGGAACTGGGATGCAGTTCAGCGATTTGTGATAATTAAAATTCTACCCCACTAGCGAGGACCTGTAATCTGGGATTAATTCCTTTCTAGCTCCTCCCCACAATGGGAAATGTCAGTGATTCTTCATTAGCGCCAACACTGTGCCTTTAATAATGTCATTTTCCTTTCCAGAATATTCAGCCTGCCAGTATTCCCTCATCAGCACCAGCTCGGCACCTTTCATTTGCCAGTAACCCTTCACTAGCTTTACCCTATGGATAATCCCTCCCTGGGACTCACATAGAACATTGAATTTGTGATTAAATGGGTGGTTCACCTTTTAGTATGCTATAAAATGGCCAATTCTAAGCAACTTTTCAATTGGTCTCCATTATTTTTTTTTTTATAGTTTCTGAGTCATTTGCCTTCTTCTGACTCTTTCCAGCTTTCAAATGGGGGTCAGTGACCCCGGCAGCCTCTGTGAGGCTACAGTTTTATTGTTATTGTTACTGTTTATTACTTACTTTTCTTTTTAAATCATCTCCTATTTATATACCAATCTCTCATTCAAACCACTGCCTGGTTGTTAAGGTAATTTGAACCCTAGCAACCAGATAGCTGCTTAAATTCCAAACTGGAGAGTTACTGAACCAAAAGTGAAATGAATAAAAAAAACTACAAACAATAAAAAATGAAGACCAATTGTAAACTGTCTTATAACATTACTCTCTACCTAATACTAAACGTTAATGCAAAGGTGAACAACCCCTTTAATCCTTCACTATTACCTACCTAGAACCCATATATTTGATTAATCCCTCACTAGTACCTGCCTAGATCCAGTATCTGTCATTAATCCCTCACTAGTACCTGCCTAGAACCCGTATCTCTCATTAATCCCCTCACTAGCACCTGCCTAGAACCTATATCTCTCATGAATCCATCACTAGCACCTGTCTAGAACCCGTATCTCTAATTAATCCCTCACTAGCACCTGCCTAGAACATATATCTCTCATTAATCCCTCACTAGCACCTGCCTAGAACCTATATCTCTCATTAATCCCTCACTAGCACCTGCCTAGAACCTATATCTCTCATTAATCCCTCACTAACACCTGCCTAGAACCTATATCTCTCATTATTCCCTCACTAGCACCTGCCTAGAACCTTTATCTCTCATTAATCCCTCACTAGTACCTGCCTAGAACCTATATCTCTCATTATTCACTCACTAGCACCTGCCTAGAACCTTTATCTCTCATTAATCCCTCACTAGTACCTGCCTAGAACCTATATCTCTCATTAATCCCTCACTAGCACCTGCCTAGAACCTATATCTCTCATGAATCCCTCACTAGCACCTGCCTAGAACCTATATCTCTCATTAATCCCTCACTAGTATCTGCCTAGAACCTTTATCTCTCATTAATCCCTCACTAGTACCTACCTAGAACCTATATCTCTCATTAATCCCTCACTAGCACCTGCCTAGAACCTATATCTCTCATTAATCCCTCACTAGTATCTGCCTAGAACCTTTATCTCTCATTAATCCCTCACTAGTACCTACCTAGAACCTATATCTCTCATTAATCCCTCACTAGCACCTGCCTAGAACCTATATCTCTCATTAATCCCTCACTAGTACCTGCCTAGAACCTGTATCTGTCATTAATCCCTCATTAGTTCCTGCCTAGAACCTGTAACCTTTAATTACCCTCACAATTTCCATTTTAGAATCTTTAATTTCTTATTAATCCGTTATTAGTAGCTGTCTAGAACTTGTATCTGTCATTAATCCCTCACTAGCACCTGCCTAGAACCTATATCTCTCATTAATCCCTCATTAATCCCTCATTAGTACCTTCCTAGCACCTGTAACCTTTAATTACCCTCACAATTACCATTTTAGAATCTTTAATTTCTCATTAATTTTTCAGTATCCAGTATCTGTCATTAATCCCTCACTAGCACCTGCCTAGAACCTATATCTCTCATTAAACCCTCACTAGCACCTGCCTAGAACCCGTATCTCTCATTAATCCCTCACTAGCACCTGCCTAGAACCTATATCTCTCATTAATCCCTCACTAGTACCTGCCTAGAACCCGTATCTCTCATTAATCCCTCACTAGCACCTGCCTAGAACCTGTATCTCTCATTAATCCCTCACTGGGACCTGCCTAGAACCCGTATCTCTCATTAATCCCTCACTAGCACCTGCCTAGAACCTGTATCTCTCTTAAATCCCTCACTAGCACCTACCTAGAACCTGTATCTCTCATTAATCCCTCACTAGCACCTGCCTAGAACCTGTATCTCTCATTAATCCCTCACTGGGACCTGCCTAGAACCTATTTCTGTCACTACCCCCTCACTAGTAGCTGCAGAGAAACTTTATATGTCATTAATTCCTCACTGGTATCTCCAGAACCTAAAATCTAGCATCTTTCAAATGGGGGTCACTGACCCCAGTAACCAAAACACCTATTGTTCTGTGAGGCTACAATTATATTGTTTATGTTATTCTGTATTAGTTATCTTTCTTTTCAGGCCCCTCCTATTCATATTCCAGCCTCTCATTCACTCCACTGCCTGGTTGCTAGGATAAAATGGATCCTAGCAACCAGAGAGCTGCTAAATTCCAAACCACAGAGCTGCTGACAAACCAGCTAAATCCTTCAGTATCCAGAAAATAAAATAACGAAGGGCAACTGCAAATTTCCTCAGGATATAACTGTCTGCGTAAAACTGAAAGTTCATTTAAGGCAAATAACCCTTTACCACAACAAAAATACCTTACACCAGACCTTAAAGGGGATATAAACCCAGCCATGATGCTGTCCCACTGCGCCCCCTAGTTTTGCTATAGAAGCTGCCAAAATGCATTATTATAGATGCAAGAAAATTCACCAATGAGAATTCTACTGATAAAAAACTTCATTATAAATGCAGAAGAAGTGACCAATGAGAATGCTGATTCCCAGCACTGTGTCAGGCCCCTTGCTGGTACCTTACATATAGAGATAATGATGGCATTTTCCCCTCATTATATGGCACAGGAATCAGACATGGGGATAAGGGCAGACTTGTTCAGTGCTGGGAAACTGGGTTTAATGCTCCCAACTCCAATTGCAGGAACAGAGAACATGGAGCCGGATTTATACAGATCAGCTGGGATTCTCATTGGGGGATTTTTTGCATTTTAAAGCAGTCGCTGGCTGTGGGGATTTGGGGGAAAGTTTTATTGGGCAATATTGCTTTAAGAATACAGCCCTGATGTTGCTGGACTACAGCTCCCAGCATGCCTCACTCTTCATTATATGTTACATTATTCTGGGATTTGTAGTTTCCAACCAAAGGACTCCCCAAAGCAAGCACCAAAATCACTGCATGATCCCCATACATACTCACTAAGCGCAGCCCCATCTGGCCCCAAGCAGGGGCGGCACAGCACTCACAGCCCAACTCACAGAGGGCAATACACCTGGTACTTGGCAGGCAAAGTGCAGAACTGACAGTGTGTGCTCAACATGTGTACAGCACAGCTCCCCTCTCTCTCTCTCTCTCTCTATATATATACATATTATATAGTCTAGTAACCCATAGCAACCATATGCAGTGCAGTTGTGCAGGCTGCATAAATGGTATGTCTCTACAAGCAATCAGATGTCTGCCTTCAAACATCAGACCTGTGAATGCTACCTGCTGATTGGTTGCTATGGGTTACAAGACATTAACTAATTAGTGGTAATAAATTTCAAGTTTTATCACATCCTTCAATGACAGAATTCCGTATGTACCACCCAACCACTCAGGAAATCGCCCTCCTGACTGTCACATGATTAGCGGTCCCTGCACATTGGCCGGGCCGGAGGGGGAGAGGGGCCTGTTGGAATGGCAGGGTTTCCGGGACACAAATATCCTAGAGTTCAAAAGTAAGAGAGAACTGGAAAGATTTCGGCTGGAGAGAGTGAGATGAGGCAGAGACGGCGGCAGGTCCAACTGGCGAGAAATCAAAGGAGCAGCAGTTCTGAGCCAACACAAGCCCAGCGCTATAACCAGAGCAATGTGTGCAGAGGCAGCACACCCAGACATTCAGGGGGAGAGAAGATACGGAGAACAAGGAAAAGCAAGACCAGTGGGAGACGGGAAGACACGGGAAGAGGAGACACGGGGGGGGGGACATGGGGAATAGAAAATGAAATTATGTTTTTCCGGTGAGACCTAAAGAAAAAGGGTTCAAAACTAAGGATAAAAGCTGAAATCAGGGATGTTGTAGCTCCATAAGAACATGAGGGTGATTATTATTATACAAGGGGCAACGGCCCACTCTGTGCCACCCTAAACCCACCTCTGGATGGTGTCAGAGAAGAGAAGGACAGATGGACAGATAAGATAATAAGAGGCATCTTGCACTTTCTTCCCATTCCCTTTGTGCCTCAACCCTCAGGACCCAACCGATGCCTCTGTAGCATGGGTATCAGTGGCACACGTTGGCACATTCACCTGCTGGGGCACCTTATGGAACAATAGGAAGGGGGCCATACACAGTTTGGGCACTCACGTGGTATCTGTTTAACCCAAAGCTGGGACAAGTAATACTTTGGCACCCAAGGGAATACTTCTTGGCCCAGCGCCCTGCACATATACCCCTCTCCTATCACTCTGACTGCACAACGCCCCCTATTGCCCTGCTGCTAGATCTGCCCTCCAGTCCCCCTGCCTTTTGATTCCCACTATTGCTGCTCGTTCATCAATGCTGATGTCCTCTCCTTCATCTTCTGTTTGCTCCCCCCAGTTGCACCCAAGGTGCATGCCTCTTCTGTCTCTACCCCTCCTTCCATCCCTGGTTGTGCCCACAGCCTCTGGGTCAGATATCAAAGTGTATCACCAAATTCTTCTCATTTTAAAGGGGATACAAACCCAGCCATGATGCTGTCCCACTGCGCCCCCTAGTTTTGCTATAGAAGCTGCCACAAAACTTAATTATAGATGCAAGAAAATTCACCAATGAGAATTCTACTGATAAAAACTTCATTATAAATGCAGAAGAAGTGACCAATGAGAATGCTGATTCCCAGCACTGTGTCAGGCCCCTTGCTGGTACCTTACATATAGAGATAATGATGGCATTTTCCCCTCATTATATGGCACAGGAATCAGACATGGGGATAAGGGCAGACTTGTTCAGTGCTGGGAAACTGGGTTTAATGCTCCCAACTCCAATTGCAGGAACAGAGAACATGGAGCCGGATTTATACAGATCAGCTGGGATTCTCATTGGGGGATTTTTTGCATTTTAAAGCAGTCGCTGGCTGTGGGGATTTGGGGGAAAGTTTTATTGTGCGATATTGCTTTAAGAATACAGCCCTGATGTTGCTGGACTACAGCTCCCAGCATGCCTCACCCTTCATTATATGTTACATTATTCTGGGATTTGTAGTCCAGCAACAACTGAGTAAAGTTTGGGTGAGCAGTGCAGCGCAGCAGGGTTTACATTCCCTTTAAACCAAAACTTTTTTTCCTTAACCCACAAAGTTTACCCTAAGTCCACCCTCTCATGACTCCACACCTTTTGTTAGTCATAGGACAGCAGGCATGTAATATAGTACAGAGTAAGCAAAGAGAATAATTTCATGATTTTGGGCTTTAATAGCCATTAGATGCTGGGAGTTGTAGTTCTGTAGGGTATCTCTAAGAAATACACATGACAGGCAGATAGAGATGAAAGCGAGCGGAGCCATGAGTAGGAGCTGCTGTGCTGCTATAACCTGGGGAGAGAGGCCTGCGAGTGCCGTCCAACTCCATGTTTGTGTGACTCACTAGGGAAATCCTGCTCCTCCGGCCAAAAGATGGAGGGAAAAAAATGGTGTTTAATATCTGTATCTCCCAGCGGCCGGGCCAGGAAGCTTCTCCCACAAGAACCAGATCTGGATTCATATATTATTATTATTGTTCTATTTCTCAGCATCAAGAAAATAAGCAAAGGGATGGATAGGAGCACGCCAAGGAACATTATCTCCAATTCTTCATTTTTATTTTATGTACTTTTTTATGTACTTCTGAGAACTAATTTGTTGCTAAATATAACCAGTTTTCATGCGGCCTTTCTACTGCTGAGCATTCTCATCCCATTAACTCTGCTAGGGCAGGACTGCTGCTTCCAATGGGGGGATCAGATAGGATCTGTGCCACTGTGACAGAATGCTCTGTTATACAGATAGCTAGAATCTCAGCCATAAAGCAGGGCAGGACTGCTGCTTACAATGGGGGGGGATCAGATAGGATCTGTGCCACTGTGACAGAATGCTCTGTTATACAGATAGCTAGAATCTCAGCCATAAAGCAGGGCAGGACTGCTGCTTACAATGGGGGGATCAGATAGGATCTGTGCCACTGTGACAGAATGCTCTGTTATACAGATAGCTAGAATCTCAGCCATAAAGCAGGGCAGGACTGCTGCTTCCAATGGGGGGATCAGATAGGATCTGTGCCACTGTGACAGAATGCTCTGTTATACAGATAGCTAGAATCTCAGCCATAAAGCAGGGCAGGACTGCTGCTTCCAATGGGGGGATCAGATAGGATCTGTGCCACTGTGACAGAATGCTCTGTTATACAGATAGCTAGAATCTCAGCCATAAAGCAGGGCAGGACTGCTGCTTACAATGGGGGGATCAGATAGGATCTGTGCCACTGTGACAGAATGCTCTGTTATACAGATAGCTAGAATCTCAGCCATAAAGCAGGGCAGGACTGCTGCTTACAATGGGGGGATCAGATAGGATCTGTGCCACTGTGACAGAATGCTCTGTTATACAGATAGCTAGAATCTCAGCCATAAAGCAGGGCAGGACTGCTGCTTACAATGGGGGGGATCAGATAGGATCTGTGCCACTGTGACAGAATGCTCTGTTATACAGATAGCTAGAATCTCAGCCATAAAGCAGGGCAGGACTGCTGCTTACAATGGGGGGATCAGATAGGATCTGTGCCACTGTGACAGAATGCTCTGTTATACAGATAGCTAGAATCTCAGCCATAAAGCAGGGCAGGACTGCTGCTTACAATGGGGGGATCAGATAGGATCTGTGCCACTGTGACAGAATGCTCTGTTATACAGATAGCTAGAATCTCAGCCATAAAGCAGGGCAGGATTGCTGCTTACAATGAGGGGATCAGATAGGATCTGTGCCACTGTGACAGAATGCTCTGTTATACAGATAGCTAGAATCTCAGCCATAAAGCAGGGCAGGACTGCTGCTTACAATGAGGGGATCAGATAGGATCTGTGCCACTGTGACAGAATGCTCTGTTATACAGATAGCTAGAATCTCAGCCATAAAGCAGGGCAGGACTGCTGCTTACAATGGGGGGATCAGATAGGATCTGTGCCACTGTGACAGAATGCTCTGTTATACAGATAGCTAGAATCTCAGCCATAAAGCAGGGCAGGACTGCTGCTTACAATGGGGGGGATCAGATAGGATCTGTGCCACTGTGACAGAATGCTCTGTTATACAGATAGCTAGAATCTCAGCCATAAAGCAGGGCAGGACTGCTGCTTACAATGGGGGGATCAGATAGGATCTGTGCCACTGTGACAGAATGCTCTGTTATACAGATAGCTAGAATCTCAGCCATAAAGCAGGGCAGGACTGCTGCTTACAATGGGGGGATCAGATAGGATCTGTGCCACTGTGACAGAATGCTCTGTTATACAGATAGCTAGAATCTGTCTACTGCCTGACTGGTCCCTGCCCATAGCACCCAATCGAATGTTTACAAACAACAGACTAGTAAAGCTGCCTGCTGATTGGTTAGTTTACATGTTACCAGGTGAGAGGAAATGTTTCTCTTAACTTTGACATCTCAGTGCTTAACTGTAAATGAAATGCAACCAACTGAGCAAAATAGCAATGTTGTATTAAGTTTTGTATATTTTTATATTGTAGAAAAAAAGTAATGCTCAGTGCTGCCCGAGGCTTGCTGCCTACCCAACCGGCATATTTACACAGATGGGCCAATCAGGTAGGAGAGCGATAGCCCCCCCTCTCCTGTTCACCTCCAGAACTGCCAGTAAGTACCCCCAGGGGGGCAGAACTAGGTGAATCTGTTATACATTTCCTGTTCAGAAGAATCGGAAGCTGAGCCGCAGAACATAAGAAATATCCATATATACAGTATATATACCCCAGGGGGCACCCATACAGCTCTATAAAGCCTCTTCCCTCTGTGCCAGTGAAACCGGACGTGGATTCCAAACACTTTCCACCCAACAAAGGCGTGACGCTACAAATAAACATGACTTCTGCCCCGAAAACGCAATGAACCTGCACTGTTCTTATTGCACACAGAGGCCCGGGGTACTTATTACTACTGTATAGCACCGACATATTACACAGCTGGGTATTTAAAGGAGAACTAAAGCCTCGCGAAACGTATCATTGGGGAGTGCCAGAACCTTAGGGTGCCCCCATATCACAAAATGCCCCACGTCATTTCCATTCCCTGCTTGGAACCCCATGATCAGCAACCGGCCATATGCCCATGGGTAGTTGCCCAGTGGCCCTGGGCTGGTGTGCTTTTAATTAACTTTTAGTATGATGTAGAGAGTGGGACAATTGGCAATTGGTCTTATTATTAGTCATTTTTTAGTTATTTCACTTTATGTTCAGCAGCTCTGCGGTTTGGAGTTTCAGCAGCTATCTGGGTTGCTAGGGTCCAAATTACCTTAGAGACCAGGGAGCATCTGAATAAAAAAACAAGTTATAAAAAATAACAAAAAAAAATGCAGCCTCACTGAGCAGTGATGGGGTCAGTGACCCCCATTTGAAAGCTGCAAAGAGTTAGGAGAAAAAGGCAAATCGATTAAAACCTATAAGAAATAAATAATGAAGACCAATTGAAAAGTTGCTTAGAATAGGCAGTTCTATAACATACTTTGAGCCTAGTCACTGGTCAAGCTAATGCCCCCCACCCCGGCAAAGCTACCCACTGTGGGGCTGAGGGGTGTGTCGCCATATACACAGGGAATGTTTGTACCCAGCATACAGCGTTAATCACTGGTGAATTATTTGACTTACTGGGGATCAAAAAAGTTGTATGGGCCTCAAAAAAGCTAAACATACAACATAGGGTCCCCTGGTTTGGTTGAGGTTGCCAAGGGGCAGATCTTTACCCAATTTGCCCACCAACACACTGGGTCATACTGGGATGATTGCAATGGTTTGGCCCTATACATTCTTATACTACTTATCAAAGAGAGACATTCCGCACTCTGACTGACGTTTCAGCTGACATAGCAGCCTTTTTCTTTTTCCTTTTGCTCTGTCAGCCGAAATGTCAGTCATTTTGTAAATAAATATTTTTTGTTTCATAAGTCCTGTGAGTGCGGAATGTGGAATTTTCTCTGTAATAATAAAACAGTACCTGTACTTGATCCCAACTAAGATATAATTACCCCTTATTGGGGGCAGAACAGCCCTATTGGGTTTATTTAATGGTTAAATGATTCCCTTTTCTCTGTAATAATAAAACAGTACCTGTACTTGATCCCAACTAAGATATAATTACCCCTTATTGGGGGCAGAACAGCCCTATTGGGTTTATTTCATGGTTAAATGATTCCCTTTTCTCTGTAATAATAAAACAGTACCTGTACTTGATCCCAACTAAGATATGATTAATCCTTATTGGATGCAAAACAATCCTGTTGGGTTTAATTAATATTTTATTGATTTTTTTGTAGCCTTAAGGTATGGAGATCCAAATTATGGAAAGACCGCTTATCCAGAATACCCTTGGTCCCGAGCATTCTGGATAACGGGTCCTATACCTGTACAGCACCTCTAAGTGGGTTAAGTAGGTATCTGCAGCAGCTACTGCACCATGGGATGCCCTTCCCTCCAGGGCACTTTACACAGGAGCTTCTGGCTGGAAATCCCCTCCCCATGTGGAATTAACCACTAGGTTGCTGGCCATCATTGCAGGAAAAAATGGGTTTCAAAGGCTCTCATACTCAAACACGGGTCATTATAGCATTACAGTAAATCACAGTGGTGCTTATTGGAACCACTTCTTGTACAGGTATGAGATCCCTTATCCAGGAACCCGGATTCCAGAAAGTTCCGAATTATGGAAAGGCCATCTCCCATAGACTCCATTATAAGCAAATAATTCTAATTTTTAAAAATGATTTTCTCTTTCTCTGTAATAATAAAACAGTACCTGTACTTGATCCCAACTAAGATATAATTACCCCTTATTGGGGCAGAACAGCCCTATTGGGTTTATTTAATGGTTAAATGATTCCCTTTTCTCTGTAATAATAAAACAGTACCTGTACTTGATCCCAACTAAGATATAATTACCCCTTATTGGGGGCAGAACAGCCCTATTGGGTTTATTTAATGGTTAAGTGATTCCCTTTTCTCTGTAATAATAAAACAGTACCTGTACTTGATCCCAACTAAGATATAATTACCCCTTATTGGAGGCAATACAAGCCTATTGGGTTTATTCAATATTTCAAAGGTTTGTAGCAGACTTAAGTTATGGAGATCCAATTTACAGAAAGATCCCTTATCTGGAAAACCCCAGGTCCCGAGCATTCTGTATAACAGGTCCCATACCTGTACCTGAAGCCTTTTCTCTGCTACGCCAAACCCCAACTATTGGGGATCAGAGAGGATATGGGGAAAATTCAGATTTAAAGACCCCACACTAATGCTGTGCCCTGGATACAAAGAGTCAGTTCAGAGAGAATGGCAGCTAGGTAAGTGGCATTCACACCATCAGGTAAGTTCCCCTTTCCCTGTTTGCAGCAAGGTGTTTGCTTTCTGGCAGGGATCCTATGTGTTTCTGCATTGGTTGCTCTGATTGGCTGCCTGGAAGTTCTGCCGAGCCGGGGAAGCTTGGTGCGGTGCCAAGGGAAGCGCGAGACAGAGGCCTCGGGCGGAACACGTGTACTCCCAAGGCTACAATGGGCTCAGTCTGACACATATCATGCACCCTACAAACACTATAATCCAATCATACATGATAACTGGGAGAGGTATTCCATTAAAAAATCACATATTATTTCCTGTAAATATAGAGAATATTGGATACAGAGCTAGCGACTAGCCAGGGGCTGCCTTACGCAGCTGGGGTTGGAGGGGGGCAGAACAAGCACCATCAAGTCACAGCGCTTGTTGTAATTCCAAGATGTAGGGGTCAATTTCTGATCCCATGAGCTGGCTGGGGGCTCCCCAAGGCTGTATAAGTCAGACCCCAGGTATGTACTGAGTTTGCTTTCTCATAGGCTGACTGCGTCCTAGGGGCCTAGCGGTGGGTACAGGGCACTTATAAGCCAAATCCTGTTACAATCAAATGCCCAAACCTTGTCTTCTTAGGAAACCTGCCCCACCCTTGATGGTGGCCCCGAACCCCCATATGTGAAAGAACAATTACAATGACTTTATGTCTATGAAGATTTTCATTCATCCAGGTCATGGTATATCTACTATAAATAAATCTAAAGCAACTGGACTTGTTAAGTATTAAGTAATCATAAAAGACGTTTCACTACTCATCCGAGCAGCTTCTTCAGTTCAACTGACTGGTATGGGAAGCCCTCAGCATATGTACTCTTCTACTAATCCAATACTATGACTTTACTATTACTATTACTACTATAATACTGTACTGATAACAGAGTCGGCTACAAGGCCCCCTGGCAGCTTTCCCTGCTAATCAGCTACTAATGAGCCTTTATTTGCCGAGGTTCCCTGCTCTCAGGGCCGAGCCCATTGGAGGAGAGGGCCATCGCCTTTGTCTGGTGTTTGCGTTTAACCAAAGGGATGGTCTGGTCACTTAAAATATTCCAGGATATGTGAACCAGGATGGAAAATATCCGTACACTAGGGAGGGAAAGTGTAACACAAAGGGGGGGGGGGGGAGGTGAACAAAGCAAACTCACAAGGAAGAGTGAAAAAGGAAGAAAGTGACGAAAGAGAGAGAAAAGTGTCAAACCCACTGATACTATAGGCACCATCTCTCCCTACTATACCTGCTATCCCACAGCCCCAGTCCCTTCCCAGAGGCTATTATCCCCCCACTGCTACTATAGGCACCATCTCTCCCTACTATACCTGCTATCCCACAGCCCCAGTCCCTTCCCAGAGGCTATTATCCCCCCACTGCTACTATAGGCACCATCTCTCCCTACTATACCTGCTATCCCACAGCCCCAGTCCCTTCCCAGAGGCTATTATCCCCCCACTGCTACTATAGGCACCATCTCTCCCTACTATACCTGCTATCCCACAGCCCCAGTCCCTTCCCAGAGGCTATTATCCCCCCACTGCTACTATAGGCACCATCTCTCCCTACTATACCTGCTATCCCACAGCCCCAGTCCCTTCCCAGAGGCTATTATCCCCCCACTGCTACTATAGGCACCATCTCTCCCTACTATACCTGCTATCCCACAGCCCCAGTCCCTTCCCAGAGGCTATTATCCCCCCACTGCTACTATAGGCACCATCTCTCCCTACTATACCTGCTATCCCACAGCCCCAGTCCCTTCCCAGAGGCTATTATCCCCCCACTGCTACTATAGGCACCATCTCTCCCTACTATACCTGCTATCCCACAGCCCCAGTCCCTTCCCAGAGGCTATTATTCCCCCACTGCTACTATAGGCACCATCTCTCCCTACTATACCTGCTATCCCACAGCCCCAGTCCCTTCCCAGAGGCTATTATCCCCCCACTGCTACTATAGGCACCATCTCTCCCTACTATACCTGCTATCCCACAGCCCCAGTCCCTTCCCAGAGGCTATTATCCCCCCACTGCTACTATAGGCACCATCTCTCCCTACTATACCTGCTATCCCACAGCCCCAGTCCCTTCCCAGAGGCTATTATCCCCCCACTGCTACTATAGGCACCATCTCTCCCTACTATACCTGCTATCCCACAGCCCCAGTCCCTTCCCAGAGGCTATTATTCCCCCACTGCTACTATAGGCACCATCTCTCCCTACTATACCTGTTATCCCACAGCCCCAGTCCCTTCCCAGAGGCTATTATCCCCCCACTGCTACTATAGGCACCATCTCTCCCTACTATACCTGCTATCCAACAGCCCCAGTCCCTTCCCAGAGGCTATTATCCCCCCACTGCTACTATAGGCACCATCTCTCCCTACTATACCTGCTATCCCACAGCCCCAGTCCCTTCCCAGAGGCTATTATCCCCCCACTGCTACTATAGGCACCATCTCTCCCTACTATACCTGCTATCCCACAGCCCCAGTCCCTTCCCAGAGGCTATTATCCCCCCACTGCTACTATAGGCACCATCTCTCCCTACTATACCTGCTATCCCACAGCCCCAGTCCCTTCCCAGAGGCTATTATTCCCCCACTGCTACTATAGGCACCATCTCTCCCTACTATACCTGCTATCCCACAGCCCCAGTCCCTTCCCAGAGGCTATTATCCCCCCACTGCTACTATAGGCACCATCTCTCCCTACTATACCTGCTATCCCACAGCCCCAGTCCCTTCCCAGAGGCTATTATCCCCCCACTGCTACTATAGGCACCATCTCTCCCTACTATACCTGCTATCCCACAGCCCCAGTCCCTTCCCAGAGGCTATTATCCCCCCACTGCTACTATAGGCACCATCTCTCCCTACTATACCTGCTATCCCACAGCCCCAGTCCCTTCCCAGAGGCTATTATCCCCCCACTGCTACTATAGGCACCATCTCTCCCTACTATACCTGCTATCCCACAGCCCCAGTCCCTTCCCAGAGGCTATTATCCCCCCACTGCTACTATAGGCACCATCTCTCCCTACTATACCTCCTCATATATACATATAACAAAGCAGTGCACACATAGTTATGTTTGTTTATATCAATCCAAAACATTTCTGCTCAGTGAGAATGTAAATATAAACTAATACTAAAAGCAGCAACCATAGGCGGAGGATGACTTTTTTGTTTGGGGAGGCTAAAGATGGCCCATACACAGACTGACCTACAGCTAATGTGACACTTAGTGGATTCACTGCTGGTGTACAAAAATTAACCTCCCAACTACCTCTTGCCGTTCCCACTGACTCCCAGGGATACTGTGCAAAAGTGCGGGTGGGGGGGATTTTTTTTAACCCTAAAATGCTTAGGATGTAAAAGCATTCATACGTGCACTTCTGTTAGGGGTTCTCTATACATTTGTGTTTGTGTTCAGTTAGGTTAAAGGGGTAGTTCACCTTTAAATTAACTTTTAATATGATGTAGACACTGATATTCTGAGACAATTTGCAATTGGTCCTCTTTTATTTTTAATGGTTTTTCGGTTATTTAGCTTTTTGTTCAGCAGCTCTCCATTTGGTATTTCAGCAGCTATCTGGTTGCTAGGGTCTTATATACCAGGTAGTGGTTTAAACAAGAGATGGGAATATGAATAGTTAAGGGGCCTGCATGGAAAAATAAAACTGTAGCTTCACAGAGCAATACTTTTTGGTCAGTGACCCTCATTTGAAAGCTGGAAAGAGGCAGAAGCAAAAGGCAAATTATTAAAAAACTATATAAAATTAACTAGGAAGACCAATTGCAAAGTTGCTAGGAATAGGCCATTCTATAATATACTACAAGTTAACTTAAAAGTGAACCTCCCCATTAGATGTGTAGCTTTATAGAAAGTGAGGCAGCAGGTACTGACATCCCAGGCACATTATATACAGCGAGACATAGTCTTTATATACAAACCCAGCACATTATATGCCATGAGGAGCAGTGGGTACAGATGGCAGATATTCAGGCCCTGGCACTATAACACTGGCACTGATACACAACATTGGCCCCACTGTAACTTACTATAAATGAAAAAAACAATGACAAAAGTAAAAAAAAAAAATGTGCAAAAAACCATAACAAATATATAAAAGCACAATGAGCTTTGTCAGGGGGAAAAATTAACTTACCCTCCATCTGTTAGGGTAGGGGATATTATAAATGTCAGATGACAAAAAACAATTTAATTCCAGCTAGTGGGTCAGCCTTTAGAACATATACAGTATAGTACCTGTGAGATGAAAACTGCAGCAAAGTTCAAAGCTGGTTCATGGGTAAACTTACAGTCTGCAGATTCTTCTTTTTTAAGTCTTCATTTCTGCAGTTTGCAAAATTTCCCGATCCCTGTCTGCATCTGTGTCTTGATTGGTCAATTTTACTGTCTGTCAAGAAAGCTGTGCTCTGATTGGAGAATATACAAGAAGAAAGATCCAATCAGAGCACAGCTGATTAGAGCAGAACCCGGAGCTTGCAGGGACAGGAGAAGATTTGCAGGACAGCATAGAAACAGAGCCAGGTTTTTTTATTTTATTTTTTTATTTTTAGGGTGCCAGAGCAGGTTTGGGGAGGCTTAGCCTCCCCTAGCCTTATTGAAAATCCGCCTATGGCAGCAACTGCAGAAATGAAGGGAGAAGCGGAGAAGCCATTCCTTCAGTTCTGTGTATCAGGGAACATGGAGGGTCAGACAGGCACTGCTTCCATAGGAATTACATTTACAGAGATCTTTAAAAACATTTACAACTTTAAATCTTGCCTTTAGGGCAGAATTCCTGTTTCCGCTACAGAGTTAGAGGTTTATCTCCTATATCTGACCCAATCACCCTCACATCTCCAGCTTCTATTTTCATGCCAAAGGGCTTTTCTCTAAACCTGCAGAATATATATATATGTATATGCGTATTGTATAGATAATATCACCACACAGGTAATTACACAGGTTATATTTGCCCTGCATTTACAAACCAGAGCAACCAATCAGCAGTTTGCTTTTATTGGTTTAGAGCAGTGAGAAAAATAAACACCCGAGTGGCTGCTATAGATTTTAATGGATTAGAACAAACATTGCCATGGATTAGAACAAACATTGCCATGGATTAGAACAAACATTGCCATGGATTAGAACAAACATTGCCAATGTGCAACATCAAAAGGATAATGGAATAAAAGGTGCCAAAGTTTCTCTAGGTCTAGTAACCAATAGCAACCAATCAGATATATACTATTCAGCAAATGCTACCTGCTAATTGGTTGCTATGGGTTACTAGGAGAGTCTCAAAGAGTCCAGCGTAATACAGAGACCAGTTTAGATCCCCTCTTATCTACAAGGGCGCAGAGAGACCCAGGAAGCCTGATCCGTGCACTTTGGGGAGTTTTAAGCACTATATACTATGTGAACGTGGTACCATGACTAAGTCATTCCCTAAGCACTGTCAGCGCCCGCTGTGAGTCAGTGGTGAAGCAGATATTGGCTAAGAGCAATGGGAGGCTCGGGCAATGCTGGTTTATATCTGCAGGCAGAGCCAGACCCATATCATGGGTTAATTCTTAAAGGGGATGTAAACCCTGCTGCACGGCACTGCTCAACCAAACTTTACTCAGTTGTTGCTGGACTACAAATCCCAGAATAATGTAACATATAATGAATGCAGAGGCATGCTGGGAGCTGTAGTCCAGGGTTGTATTCTTAAAGCAATATTGCACAATTACACTTTCCCCAAATCCCCACAGCCAGCGACTGCTTTAAAATGCAAAAAATCCTCCAATGAGAATCCCAGCTGATCTGTATAAATCCGGCTCCATGTTCTCTGTTCCTGCAATTGGAGTTGGGAGCATTAAACCCAGTTTCCCAGCACTGAACAAGTCTGCCCTTATCCCCATGTCTGATTCCTGTGCCATATAATGAGGGGAAAATGCCATCATTATCTCTATATGTAAGGTACCAGCAAGGGGCCTGACACAGTGCTGGGAATCAGCATTCTTATTGGTCACTTCTTCTGCATTTATAATGAAGTTTTTATCAGTAGAATTCTCATTGGTGAATTTTCTTGCATCTATAATTATGTATTTTGGCAGCTTCTATAGCAAAACTAGGGGGCGCAGTGGGGCAGCATCATGGCTGGGTTTGTATCCCCTTTAATAAAGTAACTAGCAAGCCAGAGGCTAAAGGTCAGAACAGCAGTCGTAACTATACAAGACAAATTCCTGACCCCCCCCCCCCATAACCCCCCAGGCTGAGCCCTATGCTTTAGGAGAGAAACAATAAATCACAGTTAACACAGCATTGGTGCCCAATATTGGGAATTTTGGACCCCTACGACAGTAGTTACCGCACTGTGGGACTGGCCCAACAAGAGCAGTGGTTGGGGGTCCAGTCGGAATTGTTAAATGCGTTTGCTGAATATACTTCTTGCCTATTGGTTTCCCATTTCTGGCACTAAGCCGTCCAACCAGTGAAACTGAAAGTACTTTCATTTCCCAACTTCACTCTTTTTTCTGCATCACATTGTGGGAGGAGCAGGAGGCAGTCCATCAAATGACCCTCCCTCTTCCAGCTTAACCCTTGATAAAATGGACTGCTGCTTATCTGGCTACAGCTAGGGGTGGAGGGAGGATCTTGTTTATACAGAGCTCATTCTATCTGTTTAAACAGATGCTTCTGACAACAAGGTGCGGAGGCAGTGAGGGTACAAATGAATCAATGTGGTTTATTACAGACACACCTCAGGTCGGATATAGCCCTCCAAGTTATTTTTACGGCCCCCTGCCTGCCTGTGGGCTACATGGTGTGCATCATCGCTTTGATACAATCCAGTCCTCGCACACAGCGGCGTGTGTCAGCTTATTGGCCCAGGACATGGGAAAAGTTGGACAGCGCCGGATTAATGGAAACACAAAGGCTGCATCCCATTATCTTTCCTCTGTGTCCTGCAATGGGCCAATTAGCTGCGCTACGGACCCTGCGTGACACACCGTCTGCTCACAGCGGAATCTTTGCGGTGTCTCTGATTCACGCCGAGCTGGCCCCCCGAGTGCCGGGAGTTGTTACCCCCTGCAAGCTGATCATGTCCGTACAAGCGCAGGGATGCAGGGGGTCACGCCATGGGGTCATTAGCCCTCAGCAGCATCTGGCGGGGAACATGACCTCACAGCCCCCTGTACTGTGCAGCTGGAGGGCAATTAGGAGAGAAAATGATGTCGGCTCTGGCTATGATCTAATTCTCCTGTAACCCATTGGGTGCCACAAAGCACAGCAGGGCTACATGGGAGTCAAAGGCTGGAATTGCTTAATTGCTGAATTTTGGGCAGATATTGATCAGGCAGGTCCCCTCCAAGCAGCGTTAGACTGGGGCATCAGGGGCAGGGCCGGCCAAGTTCAACAGGTGCCTTAGGCAACCCATACGGGTCTCTGCCCCCCTATGAGCAAGAATGCATGACTGAGGGTCCGAGCTAGGGGAGCTCAGGCAGAAGGGGTACATGCCCAGCACCCCCCCCACCCCACTATTTTGCCCTAGGCACGTGACTCTTCCGCCTACTCCTAGTTTTGGCCCACTGAGGCTGTGGCTTCAAGGGCATTCCTCACAACCGCCAGGATCCTAAACACATCTGCCCCCCCATGGGCACTGTCTACCTTTTACCTCCTCCTTAACTTTAATGAGGCAGCCCAGGCCTAGGTCCAGGGTCGGGCCCACCGAAGGGCCCAGTCTGACCCTACTCCTGAGGCCAATAAGCTGCCAGCTTGGTCTAGAGGAGCTGAGCCAACAGCTTTCATTGGCCCGTGTATGGCCAGCTTTACTGTATTGGACACCAGGGATTCCTGTGCTACAGTTTGGGTTTAAGCCATACAGATTAACCTGCAAATGAACATTCCCAAATCCTCAGCATTATACCAATATCATTGGATCTCTAGGCCTAACACTGTGTCCCTCCTGCCTCCAGGGGCCCATGTCCCAATGATAAGGAAATAAGGTCACTCCATTTCTTAGAGCAAGAAACAAGCACTAAATTGCACAGGGGCCAGTAGTAACCAATCAGCCATTAGCTCTGAACAGTCTACTGCAAGTTAGAAAATGACAGCAAAGATCTGATTGGTTGTTATAGGTAACCACTAATCCCACAATATACCTTCTGGTCTGATTACACATAGTAACCAATCAGCAGGTTGCATTTATTGATCTGCAGTGTGAAAGCTGATTGGTTACTATGCATTACATGACCAGGAGCAAATATTGTGCCTGAATTTGTATCCCCCTTGGGCTAAGGATAACCTCCCCTTTGGTCCAGACTTCGCCAATAAGAATTAATGAAACAATAAAACTCATGGCGCAATGAAGAAAGGCCCAAACGTTACCATCCGGCCTGTCGGCGGCTTTAATGAAAACCACCTGTCAGCAGTGGATTTTGGGCCAAAAATGGAACATTTTCAGTTCAAAATGTGCCCATAGATGACATATTTTTAAGGGAAAAATCCCATTGTCATTAATTATTCTAAGTATAAAGGGAAATAAATACCAGCAACACCATTTATGAAAAAAGAATTACATTTTCCTTTAAATGCCATTCAAGGGAAAAGTGTAAGTTTGGTACATTGGGCCAGAACTAAACTGGCAGCTGGTTTAACTGCAGCGACAAATGGATCTAACAGGTGCACGAGTCGGGCCATAGAGGCGCTGGGTGTTTGTTCCGCCAGGGTGGAAAACTCAACAGTTCACTCTCCCCGGGCAGTAAGGGAATGACAGGCACCCAAGTCCCAAGGGAGGAACTAGATTTCTCTGATTTTACAATAACAGTAAATGGATTCATGGAGCTGAATGGTGATTGACAGCTCCGCTTCCCAAAATATTTACTGGCACCGCGACTGCTCAATTCATTTTGGGCCAATGAATGCAGGAGCTTGGCTAAAAGTCACTTTAGTTCTGACTATCCCACATCCCCAGTCCCTTCCCAGAGGCTACTATCCCTCCCCCCCACTGCTACTATAGGCACCATCTCTCCCTACTATACCTGCTATCCCACAGCCCCAGTCCCTTCCCAGAGGCTACTATCCCTCCCCCCACTGCTACTATAGGCACCATCTCTCCCTACTATACCTGCTATCCCACAGCCCCAGTCCCTTCCCAGAGGCTATTATCCCCCCACTGCTACTATAGGCACCATCTCTCCCTACTATACCTGCTATCCCACAGCCCCAGTCCCTTCCCAGAGGCTACTATCCCTCCCCCCACTGCTACTATAGGCACCATCTCTCCCTACTATACCTGCTATCCCACAGCCCCAGTCCCTTCCCAGAGGCTATTATCCCCCCACTGCTACTATAGGCACCATCTCTCCCTACTATACCTGCTATCCCACAGCCCCAGTCCCTTCCCAGAGGCTATTATCCCCCCACTGCTACTATAGGCACCATCTCTCCCTACTATACCTGCTATCCCACAGCCCCAGTCCCTTCCCAGAGGCTATTATCCCCCCACTGCTACTATAGGCACCATCTCTCCCTACTATACCTGCTATCCACAGCCCCAGTCCCTTCCCAGAGGCTATTATCCCCCCACTGCTACTATAGGCACCATCTCTCCCTACTATACCTGCTATCCCACAGCTCCAGTCCCTTCCCAGAGGCTATTATCCCATAGCTACTATAGGCACCATCTCTCCCTACTATACCTGCTATCCCACAGCCCCAGTCCCTTCCCAGAGGCTATTATCCCACTGCTACTATAGCCACCATCTCTCCCTACTATACCTGCTATCCCACAGCCCCAGTCCCTTCCCAGAGGCTATTATCCCACTGCTACTATAGGCACCATCTCTCCCTACTATACCTGCTATCCCACAGCCACAGTCCCTTCCCAGAGGCTATTATCCCACTGCTACTATAGGCACCATCTCTCCCTACTATACCTGCTATCCCACAGCCCCAGTCCCTTCCCAGAGGCTATTATCCCCCCACTGCTACTATAGGCACCATCTCTCCCTACTATACCTGCTATCCCACAGCCCCAGTCCCTTCCCAGAGGCTATTATCCCCCCACTGCTACTATAGGCACCATCTCTCCCTACTATACCTGCTATCCCACAGCCCCAGTCCCTACCCAGAGGCTATTATCCCCCCACTGCTACTATAGGCACCATCTCTCCCTACTATACCTACTATCCCACAGTCACAATCCCTGTCCCACAGTCCCTTTCTAACTGTGTTGTCCCACTATGTGCTGGGCCTCGGGTTATAAAACCTGCTGGTACCTATGTAAAGACAGCTTTGAGAACATATATATATATATATATATATATATATAAATAATAGCAGACATGAAAGCATTTGGAAAACATGTGAAGGTTCCAATCAGTGAATTACCTGCTCTTGATACAGCACAGAAGCACTGGCTACCAGACTGCATTACTTTAATGCCCCTGTGCTACAGTATAAGGCCACTGAGTAACCAAGTGGCTTCCAATGTGCCAAAATAATCCACCTTTTGTCACACTCCATTCCCCCCCACACATACTCTGGGTTTCTATGATGCTTCTGCTCTTACCATATTGTTCATGAAATCTGCCTCGCTGAAGTCTTCCAGCTCCAGGAAAGGACTGTGGAAGGACCTGTCCTGCGGGAGGGTAGCACTCTCCATGTTGGTCGGGGACCCTGTGTATCCTGTATCAGGCGTCACAAGAGCTGACAGTTCATGAGGTGCCCAACGACAGTCCCACTTGGAATGGGGCAGTGGTAACTTTAAGGTGCAAGATATTTGAGACTGGGGTCAGTGAGTGAGAGAAGGGGTACAAAGCTGGTGCCACAGGGGTTAACAGAGGCAGTAACAGTGAGGGCAGACCGTGCCCTGTATGTAGGGGGCAGAGTGGTTATTAAGGAAAGGGTTAAACCTAAAGGGATAGTGGCTTTATTGGGTGCAGCAAATATATGGGCAGTGGGACTGTCAGCTGAGTATCCGGGAATGAAGGAAAGGTGGGGGGCCACCAGGTGCCTGTAAGTTTAATTGCCCAGGCTGGGGGTAGGGGAGGCAGTAGGAGGAGGGCTATGGGTGCTACTGGGTGCCTAGGGCAGTCTGATTGAGTTTAGGCAGAGGAATTTATGAGTTAATGGCTGTCCCTATTTAGTGGGAGGTTTCAGTTATTTGCTGGGGGGCAGAGAATCCTGGGATAAGGGGGATCAATTTGTGCAAATGTATTGGGGGGCTCTGTGGGTGCAAATAGAGGTGTTGTGGGAAGCAACATGTAAGGGTGGGGGCAGTGGGTGCAGGAGGGGGTGCTGGTAAGAGAGTTACAAGTCCCAGGATTTGGGGGTGCAGATAAGAGAGTTACAAGTCCCAGGATTTGGGGGTGCAGATAAGAGAGTTACAAGTCCCAGGATTTGGGGGTGCAGATAAGAGAGTTACAAGTCCCAGGATTTGGGGGTGCAGATAAGTGAGTTACAAGTCCCAGGATTTGGGGGTGCAGATAAGTGAGTTACAAGTCCCAGGATTTGGGGGTGCAGATAAGTGAGTTACAAGTCCCAGGATTTGGGGGTGCAGATAAGTGAGTTACAAGTCCCAGGATTTGGGGGTGCAGATAAGTGAGTTACAAGTCCCAGGATTTGGGGGTGCAGATAAGAGAGTTACAAGTCCCAGGATTTGGGGGTGCAGATAAGAGAGTTACAAGTCCCAGGATTTGGGGGTGCAGATAAGAGAGTTACAAGTCCCAGGATTTGGGGGTGTAGTGGTTCTGACCCACCGCTGCAGAGCTGGGATCCCCGGGCTGGAATGGGGGTGCAGGCTGCTGCTTCAGCTGGGCTCTGCGGGCCCTCTCTTCATCCCAAACATGATGCTCCTGAGGGGAAGGCGGCCTCCCTGCCTGGGTCAGTCCCGGGATTGTGCTCCAGCCGGACTCCGTCTCCCGGCGACTTTCCGCAGCTGTCAGTGGCGACCTGATCGCAGCGCCCCGCCCCCCTCATTAATATTGAGAGTCCTGAGCGGCAACAGCCCCGCCTCCTCCTCAATATCAATGCATCCCCGGCATGAGGGCACGCCCCCTTGCAGTAACCCCTTGTGTACCGTATCCTTGCGGGTTAAACAGAGGAACCATCTACTTACATAGCTCTGAGCTATTACTTAGCTACTTACATAACTCTGTTACAACTATTACAGCTCTATGCCCACCATGTCAGCTCACAATAGAGCCTGAGACTGTTTGGACAGTCCCATTTGTGCTTGCAGCATAAGAGCTTACAATCTAATTTCTCAGTCACTCTCTTTAGAAGACAGTTACCTCTACAAAGCTTTAAGCTTTACTACATGAGCACCTCACTTTATGGCCAATGTGCAACTTTGATCCACCTGGTGCAGGACCCCCATTGAACCAGCTCACCCCCAACACTCTGTCCAGAGCTAGGACTAATGGTAACGCCCCCTCTCCACCCATCACACCCCATTTTGCCCAAACCCCACCCATAACCCACCCACACCTCCTAGCCCCACCTCTGGGAATGACACCTTCCCATTTAGGGGCCCCACTCCTGTTATAGTGCCCCTCACTCCAGTACCCCCTGTACCCCTGTTGCCAGGAGTCAAAATGGCAACCAGTGCAATCAGAGCTGGAGGTGCATAAAAGTGCAGACTGTCTCTCAAGCACTAATGGGTATTGGCTTCAGAAATCCTTATATAGGTCAAATTCTAATATGGGGGTTAAAAAAAAATCCTGCATTTAGAGGGCCACCAGGGTGGGACTGGGGCATCAGCAAGAGGGGGGAGTGTCGGAGGGGATCAGGTCTGGGTCGGCGGGGCCCATATGGGCCTGGGGGGGCCACTGGCCCTGGAGAGCTGGGAAAAAGTGTTATCAAGCAGCTTTAAATGAACCTTTACTATGATGCAGTCAGGGAAAATTAATACATTTTGCAGTTGGTCATTTTTTATGATTTAGCTTTTTGGTGCTATCTGGTTGCTATGGTCCCATATACTGTAGCAACAGGCTGTGGATTGAAGTTTAAGGCTTTTGCGAATACGCCCTTCTGTATTTTCCAGTTCTGCTTTCCTTCCCCGCTGTGATTAACCCCTGCTGTACCAGTGACACGATTAGATATTAGCAGTGTACACATTAGGCAAGTCCAAACTGCAGCCCTCCAGCAGTCATGGGACAATATTTACCCCTCAGTTTCCCTGCATTGCTTTGGGGCCTATTGTATGTAAGGCCGGCCCACTGTGGGCTAGTGCGGGCTTGTGTCCCCTCTAGGGTTAATGGGAAGGTGATACACACCTAAGCCTTTGGTACAGACCCATTAAACTGCCGCCTGTGCCTCCATGACAAGTAGTGCGATGGTATCTGCATCTGGCTGATAAGACATAATAATAATAATACACCATATTATTCTGCGCTAAGACACCCAATGGAGGCAGGGGCCTTTCCCTTTAGGGCGGGGCAAATGCAGAAGTTTAATTAATGTAATGGGCAAGAACCAATTAAGGGTTTAAGCAGAAATTACATAGATTTAAAGTGAAACCATTTAGATCTGTATCTCGGCTGTGCCCCACCCTTACAGAAGCGCAGCCTGTGGTGTCCCAGTGACGCCTCGTCTGGGGCAGTTTTGTGCATTAACCCCTTCAGTGCCACACACCATAAAATCAAACGAGTGCCCTCATAATACCTGCTGAGCTAATGGGAACGGCGTCCGTGGTTAAATCTCGGCTACAGAGGGTAATAAATCTCCTCGAAATGGTTTCCCACCGGCAATAAAGTGAATCGCCAATGGGAAAGCGCATGTGATGCTTCGGGTTTCTGAAGTCGCCCTACACGGGAAACTTTGGGGCAAGTTCAGAAAATGAAAAACCCAGGATCAGACTGGACCAACAGAAGACCAGGAAAAAACTTGGTGGGCATCAGCCCTAGTGGGCCCAGTAGCCCCCGCCGGCCCAGCTTGCTCCCCATCTGCAGCCCCCACCGGCTCACTCCCCCCGTATGGTAGTCTGGAACTTTGTGGGGGGGGGGAGTGCTGTATGTGGTGCAAGGAAGTAGCTTTCAACTGGGGTGGGGGGCCCCATGCAGTAGCCCCGGTGGGCCCCAAGCACCCCAGTCCAACACTGGAAATGCCTTGTGTGTTTTCCCACTGATAAAAGCTTGAGAAAGTCAACAGATTACACCTAGGGGCGTATTTATATGCTGTGTAAAACGAATTCGCCGAAAAAACGGAGTAAGATCGCCATCTGAATGCCGGATATTACGCCATTATTTTGCATAAGTTCGGGTGGAAGAAAAAACGCGTAAAACAATTACGTCGATTTTACGCCATTTTTACACAGCGAAGCCTGGCGATGTGTGCCGAATTTTCTCGCCATTTTTTACACAGCATAATAAATATGCCCCCTAGTGTTGCAGTTTTATGGGGGGGGGGGGAACCTTGGGTGCCTATATGGTAAATTCAGCCATTGGATACTTTCCAGTTAAATCCAAAGTGGGCCCCAGAGCACCCAAACCCCCTGCGTTCCATTTCCTCCCATGTGATTTCCCAAGGGGTCACAGACCCAGGTGCAACTGCACCCCCAGTAGTTACGCCACTGGAGTAATGGTATTGGGGTACCTCAGCTCCGTGACTGACAGATGTGTAGTATACAGGGAACATGTGCAGACTAAGTCTGGGGGTGCTGGGCTGAGGCCCGGAGCCTACGGCAGAACCAGCCTGAAACCCAGCCTTGGGGTTATCTGTAGGGACCCCCAGTAAGAACCCAAAATCCCCAGTGCCACCGCCTGCGATCCCCTGTTCCTGATAGAAGGTGTGACATTAGCCCTCTTGCTGTTATGTAACATAGTGAGACTGCAGGACTAGAGCTCCCAGTATGTATACACAGCAACACAGCTAGGAAAGTATACTTACCCTTTAATCTCTCCAGCAGGGATCAGGGAGCTGGATATACACAGAGCAGGCAGGTTTCTCATTGGTTGAGCCTCTGCCTGCCTTGAATATCCAAAAAATGCTGCAGAACTCTGGCATCTCTGATCAAAGGAGCGCTGCAAGGTTCTTGGATATTCAGAATATTTGTGACCCCCTGACTAAGGGTCGATCTGCCCCTAATCACACCAGGATTTGTTGCATAAGGGCTACTGCTCACCTGATTGGGCATGGCTAGTATTCCTGCGCTCGTTAGGCCAATGGAGAGCAGGGATAAAATATAAATGAGTTGAAGTATCCATACATTGTGTTTCTGGACTACAGCTCCCAGCATGCATTCTGAAATCTGTAGTCCAACAGCTTCTGGGTAACTCATACATGTACAAAGCTGTTGTGGGAGGTTTAAAGGTCAACTTAGCCAGTGCTACTGAATATCAATGATATTTCAGTGAATTTCTGAAATAAGATGCATATGGATAAAAAGCAGTTGGATTTGTGGTCTTTATCTGATCTGTAGCACTGGCTTGGGCAGACTCCCCTGCCTGAGGGCATCCTTCCAGCATGAAACCATTTCCCAGTTTAACCCCGTCAGTTCCATACTGTCCCATACTGCAGTATAAAGGGGTTTTCTTTGGCACTGTCTGCGGCTGCAGCTGGGGGTTAACCCTTCCACTGACAGGCTGTGTGTGGCTGAGCCCTTTGTTATAGCAAAGGGTTAATGGTGGGAGAGATTCCCTTTCCTTCGTGTGGGGCACGAGGCCTGTAATGAAGGACCTTCTAATTTAACTGACAGGGAAAGGAGACACAAACAAAGTCTGCCGGATTGTGGGGGAGACTGGACGCAATTGGTAGTTTGGGGTTTTCTTTGTCCTGCGTTTCCCTCAACAAATTGCAGCCTTCCCCTGAGCTGATTAAAGCTGCTCCCTAAAGGGCACCGATGTGAGGAATTAACGATGCCAGGGAGAAGCGGGGACCACACCCTGTGCCCCCACTCAACCCCAGCACTGGGATCATGGAAGCATCTGAATGCCAACCACAGGGCTGGGTTTAGAGTTGGGCAGAAACGGCATGTTGTTCCCAGCATCCCACCTAAAGCTGAAGGCTCTATGGGTTAGATTTACTAAAGGTCACAGTCTCTGATGCAGCATCATTGACCACTGTGATAGAATCCTTTGTCCTCAGCCATAAAGCAGGGCAGGACTGCTGCTTACAATGGGGGGATCAGATAGGATCTGTGCCACTGTGACAGAATGCTCTGTTATACAGATAGCTAGAATCTCAGCCATAAAGCAGGGCAGGACTGCTGCTTACAATGGGGGGGGGGGATCAGATAGGATCTGTGCCACTGTGACAGAATGCTCTGTTATACAGATAGCTAGAATCTCAGCCATAAAGCAGGGCAGGACTGCTGCTTACAATGGGGGGATCAGATAGGATCTGTGCCACTGTGACAGAATGCTCTGTTATACAGATAGCTAGAATCTCAGCCATAAAGCAGGGCAGGACTGCTGCTTACAATGGGGGGATCAGATAGGATCTGTGCCACTGTGACAGAATGCTCTGTTATACAGATAGCTAGAATCTCAGCCATAAAGCAGGGCAGGACTGCTGCTTACAATGGGGGGATCAGATAGGATCTGTGCCACTGTGACAGAATGCTCTGTTATACAGATAGCTAGAATCTCAGCCATAAAGCAGGGCAGGACTGCTGCTTACAATGGGGGGATCAGATAGGATCTGTGCCACTGTGACAGAATGCTCTGTTATACAGATAGCTAGAATCTCAGCCATAAAGCAGGGCAGGACTGCTGCTTACAATGGGGGGGGATCAGATAGGATCTGTGCCACTGTGACAGAATGCTCTGTTATACAGATAGCTAGAATCTCAGCCATAAAGCAGGGCAGGACTGCTGCTTACAATGGGGGGATCAGATAGGATCTGTGCCACTGTGACAGAATGCTCTGTTATACAGATAGCTAGAATCTCAGCCATAAAGCAGGGCAGGACTGCTGCTTACAATGGGGGGGGGGGGGGGGGGGGGGGGGGATCAGATAGGATCTGTGCCACTGTGACAGAATGCTCTGTTATACAGATAGCTAGAATCTCAGCCATAAAGCAGGGCAGGACTGCTGCTTACAATGGGGGGATCAGATAGGATCTGTGCCACTGTGACAGAATGCTCTGTTATACAGATAGCTAGAATCTCAGCCATAAAGCAGGGCAGGACTGCTGCTTACAATGGGGGAGATCAGATAGGATCTGTGCCACTGTGACAGAATGCTCTGTTATACAGATAGCTAGAATCTCAGCCATAAAGCAGGGCAGGACTGCTGCTTACAATGGGGGAGATCAGATAGGATCTGTGCCACTGTGACAGAATGCTCTGTTATACAGATAGCTAGAATCTCAGCCATAAAGCAGGGCAGGACTGCTGCTTACAATGGGGGGATCAGATAGGATCTGTGCCACTGTGACAGAATGCTCTGTTATACAGATAGCTAGAATCTCAGCCATAAAGCAGGGCACGACTGCTGCTTACAATGGGGGGATCAGATAGGATCTGTGCCACTGTGACAGAATGCTCTGTTATACAGATAGCTAGAATCTTAGCCATAAAGCAGGGCAGGACTGCTGCTTACAATGGGGGGGGATCAGATAGGATCTGTGCCACTGTGACAGAATGCTCTGTTATACAGATAGCTAGAATCTCAGCCATAAAGCAGGGCAGGACTGCTGCTTACAATGGGGGATCAGATAGGATCTGTGCCACTGTGACAGAATGCTCTGTTATACAGATAGCTAGAATCTCAGCCATAAAGCAGGGCAGGACTGCTGCTTACAATGGGGGGATCAGATAGGATCTGTGCCACTGTGACAGAATGCTCTGTTATACAGATAGCTAGAATCTCAGCCATAAAGCAGGGCAGGACTGCTGGTGACAGAATGAAAGCTAAAAGCTAACTGACAAGGGGATCTGAAGATGAATATATTAATCCCTCTCACATTCACATCGCTGTGGAAGCCGTCAGTGTCGGTTTTTGCATTTGGCACGGCGAGAGAACACATACAAGCCGCCAGGCCGGGAGGATTAATGGGCAAAATATTAAATATAATAAACACTTTTCAGCGCGTTTGTGCTGTGGGATTTATGAAAGTGCAGAGAAATGAGTGTAACAGACCTGCCCCACGCATCAGGGTAGCGACCGGCCCAAGAAGGAATTCTAGGATTTGTAAGAATTTTCGGATCACAGCTGTTTAGTTAATAGAGACGCACAGAGGCGCGCGGCTTTAAAGGGACGTGAAACCCACATTGCGCTGTCATTTCATTTTCGGGGACATTTCCTCTCTGGCCCACCCACCCACTGAATGCCCACTGCCACCCTCAACATGCCCCCATTTGTATACGAATCCTGTATTGTTCTACAAAAACAGCTAGCCATATTCTTCATTTCCCAGGGTGCCACAGCCATGTGACCTGTGCTCTGATAAACTTCAGTCTCACTTTACTGCTGCGCTGCAAGTTGGAGTGATATCCCCCTCACCCACAGCAGCCGATCAGCAGAACAATGGGAAGGGAGCAAGATAGCAGCTCCCAGTAGGTATCAGAATAGCGCTCAATAGTAAGAAATCCAAGTCCGGCTTGGGACTCCTCCAGTTACATGGGAGTAGGAGAAACAATAGGTTAGCTGAAAGCAGTTCTAATGTGTAGCGCTGGCTGAAAGCTCAGACTCCGGCACAAGGCACTGAGATGGCGCCTACACACCAATATTACAGCTACAAATACATTTGTTGGTTCAAGAATAAATGTTTAAATGGCAGAGGGAATTATTTAGTCATTTAGAAACTAAAAGTACAACATACAAATCATGAAATGGCCTCCTAAGTGTGATGTAGAGCATGATATTCTGAGGCCATTTGCAATTGGTCTATATTTTCTATCATTTGTGGCTTTTGAATTACTAAGCTTTTTGTTCAGCCACTCCCCCGACTGTAATTTCGGCAGCTATATGGTTGCTATGGTCCAAATTATCCTAGCAACCAGGCAGTGGTTTCAGTGAGACAGTGGAATATGAATAGGAGAGAGCATAAATAGAAATTATAGAAAGTTGACCTGAAGGTTAACTAAACCTTTTACGTCTGACAGGTGCCAGTATATAGGGGATATATGCCCCCCTGTCCCCCCGGGTCCCTATACAGCTATGGGGTGTGCTCTCCCTGTATTTACCCCCCTGGGCCAAGGAAAGGCAGTACTGGGTTCCATATAATTATACAGGCCAGTACCTCTGGGTTCATTTACTAGTGAGACATGTATAAAAGGGATAACTGCGCACATAGTAATGTCAGATGCTTTGCGTCAATGAACATCGCTATGGCAACTACCCTGTTCCGACACCCTTACAATTTAACGTCACTTGACGAGAGGACCAGCCATCATCTGCCTCATTGTAACGGGTTGCTGGGATACGCAGGCCATAGTAGCCTTCTCTATTAACCCTTTATCAACTGGGGCTTATGTGCAAGCAGGGACCCCCTTACTGGTGTTCTTGGGGCAAAAACTCTGAGCTCCCAGAATCCCTATTACTGCTTTAAACTAAGATTGTTCAGTCTATGGTCTTGTTTCTGTTCTTCCATTGGCCCCTGCTTGAGCCTTCTTCAAAAAAGACTGAAATCTCTTGGTTCAATCGTACATTGTCCAGAAGTTGCTGAACTACAGCTTCTTGTATATATATATATATATATATATATATATATAGTAACGAAGATTTATATGGATCTTCTTTTGCTCAAATTTTAACCATTTGTAGATCCAGTTTGAGTTATTATTGTTATTATTGTAATAACAATACATCAACAATAATAATCATCATCATCATCAACCCAGTCACATATATATATATATATATATATATATATATATATATATATATATATATATATATATATATATATATATATATATATACAATATATATATATAAAGCCAAATTTGCACTGCAATCTCCCTATGTTAGGTAACAGCAAGGTGACAGATGTAGATGTGGGCAGGGTTATGAGTGGGGCATCTTCTTCAGCCACCTATCTTGGAAAGCCCAGATCTGGTTGGGCAATTTGGCCACTTTCAACCATACTGGCTGACCATGTAGGAAAAAAAGGCTGGTTGGTAACATGATAATCTCCAGATTGTGATGGTTAGTGGTTTATCAGTCCATTGGTTAGCCGACAGTGAGCAGTACTGAGGCTCCTTATCAGTTCTTCTTGGTCCAGTTGTTTGGGCGGCCAACCTGAATGAACAGACAAGAAGAGAGGCCCCTTATACCATATCTATCTGGGTCCATGGACCAGTCAGTCATATACTTTGCCTGGTTGGCACTATTTAACCACCTTTACATTAGGGCTGTCCAACCACTGGCCAGCATGTTGGTTGTAGCCCTTCATGGTACTTTCATGACCCCCCGTCCAAAGCACCAGCCTTATAAGTAGGCAGTCTGGTCCCATAAAACCACTGACCACTGAAGCGTAGGACATGGCTTTAAACTTGAGTCCATGAATGTTTTACATTTACTAAAATGTCTGAACTGAAAAAGTCTGCGAAAGAAAAGTCGCCAAGATCCCGAATTTTTGGAGTTGTCACTTGTAAACCGTGACTTTTTCCAATTGGTGCATAAAAAAAACCAGCATCAAAAATCTGGAGCAAAACGGAAGGAACATCTACTATTGACTTCTACGCGATCTCTGCAAGTTTTAGTTGGCGAATTGGTGGGTTCGGATTTTTAGCCGCTTGGTTGCAAAGTAAATCTTGAAAAGTCTCAACTTTTTTTCTGCAACATTTAGCCCTAAAACTATTCATTGTGAAACAAAAACATTCAAGCATTAGTGAATGGCCCCCCAAAATCCCATTCTTTGATCAGAACATCATCAATGAAATGGACCATAAATGGGTCAGCAAATGATGGCAGTGGACGCTACAAGAGGCCAATGTTTTTGGACTGGGCCACTGGGGGGCACCGGAAAAAAAACCCGGTGGGCCCCGATGGCCCAGACCCGAGCCCCCGGGGTGCTCCCGCGACCCTTCAGTCTCCGACGCACCGCAGATAGGTTTAATTTAGGCACACTCGGGGGAGAGTGTTGGGGGCCCCTGCAGGGGTGGGTGTGAAGGCGGTGGGGCCTTTGGGGGGTGCAGGGGCCCCTGAGGCAGAAACCCAGGTGGGCCCTGCACCCCCAGTCCAACCCTGGATATAATGCAAATGGCACTATTCCTAAATATTGATTCCCATTTGGAACTGGGCGACAGTGGCTGAGAATGTGACCCAAATAGAGCCAATATTTACGTACAGAATCTGCCCGCCCTAATACATGAAAAACACTGTAATGTGACCAGGAGCAAACAATCCCCATAATCCCTATACAAAGAGTCACGCGCTGAAAGTCACACTCAGGTTATAGGTAAATAATCTATAAAAATGAGATATAACAGTGCCGGCACTAAAACGCTATCATTTCTCATTTTTTGTAATTTGCAAACTCGACTAAACGCATTTCCCGGAATGTCTAATATTTCCTAAAAAAATCAGATCGACTTTTTTGAATTGTTGCTGTGAAGACTTGACTTTTTTGAGTTACCGCACAAAAACCAGCGCCAAAAATCTGAAAGCACTAAAGTTTTGTGACAAAAGAAGGATCTTCAAGGAAAGGGAAGGAACATCTGCCATTGACTTCTGCATGTTCTCGGCAAGATGGGGGGGCTTCTGTTGGGGGATAGGGTTGTACAATATAAATCAGAAATTATGGTTCTGGAGTGCTGATGAACTTCTGGTACAGGGTCTCCCTACTGATCCACAGACAGTGTTTCCCAAACTGTACGAAGGGGGAGCGGCAATAAGGCGACAGTTGCAGCTCCATCTGATCCATCAAAATCTCAGAGCAGGGGGAATATTATAGGAAAGAGGTCATTCTCACTGGTATTTCTTAATGGGTTTGGTTATTCATACTATTAACTGTTTCATCCAGAGGCTATTATCCCCCCACTGCTACTATAGGCACCATCTCTCCCTACTATACCTGCTATCCCACAGCCCCAGTCCCTTCCCAGAGGCTATTATCCCCCCACTGCTACTATAGGCACCATCTCTCCCTACTATACCTGCTATCCCACAGCCCCAGTCCCTTCCCAGAGGCTATTATCCCCCCACTGCTACTATAGGCACCATCTCTCCCTACTATACCTGCTATCCCACAGCCCCAGTCCCTTCCCAGAGGCTATTATCCCCCCACTGCTACTATAGGCACCATCTCTCCCTACTATACCTGCTATCCCACAGCCCCAGTCCCTTCCCAGAGGCTATTATCCCACTGCTACTATAGGCACCATCTCTCCCTACTATACCTGCTATCCCACAGCCCCAGTCCCTTCCCAGAGGCTATTATCCCACTGCTACTATAGGCACCATCTCTCCCTACTATACCTGCTATCCCACAGCCCCAGTCCCTTCCCAGAGGCTATTATCCCCCCACTGCTACTATAGGCACCATCTCTCCCTACTATACCTGCTATCCCACAGCCCCAGTCCCTTCCCAGAGGCTATTATCCCCCCACTGCTACTATAGGCACCATCTCTCCCTACTATACCTGCTATCCCACAGCCCCAGTCCCTTCCCAGAGGCTATTATCCCACTGCTACTATAGGCACCATCTCTCCCTACTATACCTGCTATCCCACAGCCCCAGTCCCTTCCCAGAGGCTATTATCCCCCCACTGCTACTATAGGCACCATCTCTCCCTACTATACCTGCTATCCCACAGCCCCAGTCCCTTCCCAGAGGCTATTATCCCCCCCACTGCTACTATAGGCACCATCTCTCCCTACTATACCTGCTATCCCACAGCCCCAGTCCCTTCCCAGAGGCTATTATCCCCCCACTGCTACTATAGGCACCATCTCTCCCTACTATACCTGCTATCCCACAGCCCCAGTCCCTTCCCAGAGGCTATTATCCCCCCACTGCTACTATAGGCACCATCTCTCCCTACTATCCCACAGCCCCAGTCTCTTCCCAGAGGCTATTATCCTCCCACCGCTACTATAGGCACCATCTCTCCCTACTATACCTGCTATCCCACAGCCACAGTCCCTTCCCAGAGGCTATTATCCCCCCACTGCTACTATAGGCACCATCTCTCCCTACTATACCTGCTATCCCACAGCCACAGTCCCTTCCCAGAGGCTATTATCCCCCCACTGCTACTATAGGCACCATCTCTCCCTACTATACCTGCTATCCCACAGCCACAGTCCCTTCCCAGAGGCTATTATCCTCCCACTGCTACTATAGGCACCATCTCTCCCTACTATACCTGCTATCCCACAGCCACAGTCCCTTCCCAGAGGCTATTATCCCCCCACTGCTACTATAGGCACCATCTCTCCCTACTATACCTGCTATCCCACAGCCCCAGTCCCTTCCCAGAGGCTATTATCCCCCCACTGCTACTATAGGCACCATCTCTCCCTACTATACCTGCTATCCCACAGCCACAGTCCCTTCCCAGAGGCTATTATCCCCCCACTGCTACTATAGGCACCATCTCTCCCTACTATACCTGCTATCCCACAGCCACAGTCCCTTCCCAGAGGCTATTATCCCCTACTGCTACTATAGGCACCATCTCTCCCTACTATACCTGCTATCCCACAGCCCCAGTCCCTTCCCAGAGGCTATTATCCCCCACTGCTACTATAGGCACCATCTCTCCCTACTATACCTGCTATCCCACTGCCCCAGTCCCTTCCCAGAGGCTATTATCCCCCCACTGCTACTATAGGCACCATCTCTCCCTACTATACCTGCTATCCCACAGCCACAGTCCCTTCCCAGAGGCTATTATCCCCCCACTGCTACTATAGGCACCATCTCTCCCTACTATACCTGCTATCCCACAGCCACAGTCCCTTCCCAGAGGCTATTATCCCCACACTGCTACTATAGGCACCATCTCTCCCTACTATATCTTAATGGAGGGGCAGGTCTGTATTGCAGTTTTACAAGTGCACAGTGGCTAGAAGGGAGTTAACAGTTACAAAGCAGAGGCAATGCTTGTACCCATTCCAAGCGATTGGTGTTAAACCCAGAGCCGGCTCTGCGAGGGAAACCACAGGACTTAGTGTGCAAGGAACCACAAGCTTGTAATGAAGCCCCAGTTAAATCCTCTTTCAGGGACTCCGGATGCCAGAGGCTGAACTGCTGTTGGCTGCTGAACTGGACTCTATAGTTTTCTTCTTTGAAAAATGCACATTGATACAGATTCTCTTTAATGTTTTGTTTTGTTAGTGTTAGGGGGGAAAGTTATTTAAAAATGTCCTTTATCTTCCATTGAAAGAATGTAAAGTATGAGAGCTTAGCTTCGGGAGGGAACTCCTTCTTCTATCTGTAAGGCAACTTTGTCTAGAACCATCTAGTAAGAAAAGTAAACCTGTAACCTGTAAAGTAACTATACTTTATAGCTCCCCCCAAAACAATGGCGTACCAACAACATGCTGGGCCCCCTGCAAGAAAATCATTAGAAGGGCCCAAGTTATGCGCTACCTCTACAAATACTAGGCAGCGGGCCCCCATACCTACTGGAGAGCGGCTATACAGGAAGAGGACCCCTTGGTTTGGCCCCCCCCTGTACCCGGGACCCCCCATGACTGTGGGTTCTGCTTTCTCTATAGTTACGCCACTGCATCCATATTTATGGCATCACTATTGTAAAATTTAGGGTCCAGAGTGGATTGGTAACCTGGGAATACCTGGAGTAAATTGCTGCTCAGCGGGTATGGGTTGGGTCATGGGTTGGCATAGATCCTTGGGGTAACCCATAACCCTTAGAGAGACCAAAGGGTTGGGCATAAAAGTGATTGGCTGCTCAGTGCAAGGTTGATAGGAGGATTAGTGTCGGGGCTTTTGTTTTTCCAGAAAGGAAACTTCTCTAGCTAAACTACACATGACTGCCCTGGTATTGACCACTGGCCCCAATGACTGTGACCGATCCGCAGTTATTTGTCTTTCTGCACTCGGCTACGCATCGTGCCGCTGTGACAGGGGGCGGGTTGGCTCCGGGACTGTTTGCTCCTCTCCTGAGAGCTTGGGGCTAAGCAGACTGTGACTCCGCTTTCTGCAGCGCAGTGGAGCAAAAGTCTTCTCTTTTGGTTATGGCTGAGACTGATCCAGAATGCTTGTTTGCAATAGGGGTTATAGAAGAAAAGAATCCAGTCTGGTGGGGTCACTGAGACATATATTGCTGGGGCCACTCTGTAACAAAATGCTGGGGCCACTCTGTAACAAAATGCTGGGGCCACTCTATAACAAAATGCTGGGGCCACTGTGCAACAAAATGCTGGGGCCACTGTGCAACAAAATGCTGGGGCCACTGTGTTATGAAATGCTGGGGTCACTCTGTAACAAAATGCTGGGGCCACTGTGCAACAAAATGCTGGCGCCACTGTGTTATGAAATGCTGGGGCCACTCTGTAAGAATGCTGGGGCCACTGTGTTATGAAATGCTGGGGCCACTCTGTAACACAATGCTGGGGCCACTCTGTAACACAATGCTGGGGCCACTGTGTTATGAAATGCTGGGGCCACTCTGTAACACAATGCTGGGGCCACTGTGCAACAAAATGCTGGGGCCACTGTGCAACAAAATGCTGTGGCCACTGTCTTATGAAATTCTGGGGTCACTGTGTTCTACATTTCTGGGACCACTGGCATATGACATACTGGGGTCACTGGGCCATACATTGCTGGAGTCACAGTGTTCTGCATTGCCATTATGTTATGAAATCCTAGGGTCACTCTGTAACAAAATGCTGGGGCCACTGTGCAAGAAAATGCTAGGGTCACTCTGTAACAAAATGCTGGGTCCACTGTGCAACAAAATGCTGGGGCCACTGTGTTATGAAATGCTGGGGTCACTCTGTAATAAAATGCTGGGGCCACTGTGCAACAAAATGCTGGAGCCACTGTGTTATGAAATGCTGGGGCCACTCTTTAACAAAATGCTGGGGCCACTGTGTTACGAAATGCTGGGGCCACTGTGTTATGAAATGCTGGGGCCACTGTGTAACAAAATGCTGGGGCCACTGTGCAACAAAATGCTGGGGCCACTGTGTTATGAAATGCTGGGGCCACTGTGTTATGAAATGCTGGGGCCACTGTGTTATGAAATGCTGGGGCCACTGTGTAACAAAATGCTGGAGCCACTGTGCAACAAAATGCTGGGGCCACTGTGTTATGAAATGCTGGGGCCACTGTGCAAGAAAATGCTGGGGCCACTGTGTTATGAAATGCTGGGGCCACTGTGTTACGAAATGCTGGGGCCACTGTGCCACAAAATGCTGGGGCCACTGTCTTATGAAATGCTGGGGTCACTGTGTTCTATATTTCTGGGACCACTGGCGTATGACATACTGGGGTCACTGGGCCATACATTGCTGGGGTCACAGTGTTCTGCATTGCTGGGGCCATTATGTTATGAAATGCTGGGGTCACTGTGTTCTGCATTGCTGAGGTCACTGTGTTATGAAATGCTGGGGTCACTGTGTTCTACATTGCTGGGGTCACTGTGTTATGAAATGCTGGGGTTCCTGTGTCATGCATTGCTGGGGCCATTGTGTTAGGAAATGCTGGGGTCACTGTGCTCTACATTTCTGGGATCACTGGCGTATGACATACTGGGGTCACTGGGCCATACATTGCTGGGGTCACTGTGTTCTGCATTGCTGGGGTCACTGTGTTAGGAAATGCTGGGGTCACTGTGTTATGAAATGCTGGGGCCATTGTGTTAGGAAATGCTGGGGTCACTGTGTTCTACATTTCTGGGACCACTGGTGTATGACATACTGGGGTCACTGGGCCATACATTGCTGGGGTCACTGTGTTTTGCATTGCTGGGGCCATTATGTTATGAAATGCTAGGGTCACTCTGTAACAAAATGCTGGGGCCATTATGTTATGAAATGCTAGGGTCACTCTGTAACAAAATGCTGGGGCCACTCTGTAACAAAATGCTGGGGCCACTGTGTTATGAAATGCTGGGGTCACTCTGTAGTGTTAGTATCCGCGCAGGAATGAAAGGGAAGCCAAGATGGTGGCGCTCTGCGCCTGTCTATCAATCCCTCATCCCCTATTCTCCAAAGCCGCATTCCTTTATTATTTTCCCATTTCACTAGTGCATAGTTTCCTATGGAGCGGGGAGAGCAAGCTGAGCTCTATATATATAATATATGGCACTTTCCTGACGGGAAGTCTAGCGCAGAGACGCACTGCGAGCAGCAGATAGATACGGGCCGGTTCATGAACTCTGCAGGGGGAACATGTTCAGACACAATGCAGTGCATGGGGCCACTCACAGACATGGAACAGTCCCCCCCCCCCCCCCCGCCTGACACTTTCCCTTTTCCCTCTTTATTGGGTGTCAGTTCTTGGGCCAGCCCAGACACGCTGGTGAATTTCGGGAGTGCGCTGGGAGAAGGGAATCCCTTAGGGTTAGAAATGAGCCCAGGGCTTACGGCTACTGTGGGAGTCACAGGATGCAATGGAGACCTAGCATTAGTGAGTCCCTAGTAAAGGGACAGTAACAGGCAACAAGGAACAGTAACGGGCAATAAGGAACAGTAACTGGCAATAAGGAACAGTAACGGGCAATGAGGTAAAGTAACGGGCAACAACGAACAGTAACAGGCAACAAGGAACAGTAACTGGCAATAAGGAACAGTAACAGGCAATAAGGTACAGTAACGGGCAATAAGGAACAGTAACGGGCAACAAGGAACAGTAACAGGCAATAAGGTACAGTAACGGGCAATAAGGAACAGTAACGGGCAACAAGGAACAGTAACGGGCAATAAGGAACAGTAACTGGCAATAAGGTACAGTAACGGGCAATAAGGAACAGTAACTGGCAATAAGGTACAGTAACGGGCAATAAGGTACAGTAACGGGCAATAAGGAACAGTAACGGGCAACAAGGAACAGTAACGGGCAATAAGGAACAGTAACTGGCAATAAGGTACAGTAACGGGCAATAAGGAACAGTAACGGGCAATAAGGTACAGTAACGGGCAATAGGGAACAGTAACAGGCAATAAGGAACAGTAACAAGCAACAAGGAACAGTAACGGGCAATAAGGAACAGTAACGGGCAATAAGGAACAGTAACGGGCAACAAGGAACAGTAACAGGCAACAAGGAACAGTAACAGGCAACAAGGAACAGTAACAGGCAACAAGGAACAGTAACAGGCAACAAGGAACAGTAACAGGCAACAAGGAACAGTAACAGGCAATAAGGAACAGTAACAGACAACAAGGAACAGTAACAGGCAACAAGGAACAGTAACAGGCAACAAGGAACAGTAACAGGCAACAAGGAACAGTAACAGGCAGCAAGGAACAGTAACAGGCAATAAGGAACAGTAACAGGCAGCAAGGAACAGTAACAGGCAATAAGGAACAGTAACAGGCAACAAGGGACAGTAACAGGCAATAAGGGACAGTAACAGGCAATAAGGAACAGTAACAGACAATAAGGAACAGTAACAGGCAGCAAGGAACAGTAACAGGCAATAAGGAACAGTAACAGGCAGCAAGGAACAGTAACAGGCAATAAGGAACAGTAACAGGCAATAAGGAACAGTAACAGGCAATAAGGAACAGTAACAGGCAACAAGGAACAGTAACAGGCAATAAGGAACAGCAACAGGCAACAAGGGACAGTAACAGGCAATAAGGGACAGTAACAGGCAATAAGGAACAGTAACAGGCAACAAGGAACAGTAACAGGCAACAAGGAACAGTAACAGGCAACAAGGAACAGTAACAGGCAACAAGGAACAGTAACAGGCAACAAGGAACAGTAACAGGCAACAAGGAACAGTAACAGGCAATAAGGAACAGTAACAGGCAACAAGCAACAAGGAACAGTAACAGGCAATAAGGAACAGTAACAGGCAACAAGGAACAGTAACAGGCAACAAGGAACAGTAACAGGCAACAAGGAACAGTAACAGGCAATAAGGAACAGTAACAGGCAATAAGGGACAGTAACAAGCAACAAGGAACAGTAACAGGCAATAAGGGACAGTAACTGGCAATAAGGAACAGTAACAGGCAACAGGCCGGCTTCCATCAGGCTACAACTCACACAGGGATTTGCCGTTACTACACTCCCTATTCTGTTTGTTTAACATTGGAAACATATCATATTTCTGTAGTGAGAATGGCGATAAAAAGGATCCAGGATTTATATCCTGATTAAACATTTTATTCCTGCTGTTTTTTCAAGTTTTATGCATAATAAATAATGCTCTCTGTCATACAGGGAACTCTGGGTGTCACCCATGTATTATAAAGGATAATGTACCCCCTACTGTAAATGATAAGGATATTAGAAGTCACTGAGGGGTTCTGTGCCCATATAAAGGCACAAGGCTGCAGGCTGAGTTATACAGGGAACTCTGAGTATCACTCATGTATTATAAGGGATAATGTACCCCCTACTGTAAATGATAAGGATATTAGCAGTCACTGAGGGGTTCTGTGCCCATATAAAGGCACAAGGCTGCAGGCTGAGTTATACAGGGAACTCTGGGTGTCACCCATGTATTATAAGGGATAATGTACCCCCTACTGTAAATGATAAGGATATTAGCAGTCACTGAGGGGTTCTGTGCCCATATAAAGGCACAAGGCTGCAGGCTGAGTTATACAGGGAACTCTGGGTGTCACCCATGTATTATAAGGGATAATGTACCCCCTACTGTAAATGATAAGGATATTAGAAGTCACTGAGGGGTTCTGTGCCCATATAAAGGCACAAGGCTGCAGGCTGAGTTATACAGGGAACTCTGAGTATCACTCATGTATTATAAGGGATAATGTACCCCCTACTGTAAATGATAAGGATATTAGCAGTCACTGAGGGGTTCTGTGCCCATATAAAGGCACAAGGCTGCAGGCTGAGTTATACAGGGAACTCTGAGTATCACTCATGTATTATAAGGGATAATGTACCCCCTACTGTAAATGATAAGGATATTAGCAGTCACTGAGGGGTTCTGTGCCCATATAAAGGCACAAGGCTGCAGGCTGAGTTATACAGGGAACTCTGAGTATCACTCATGTATTATAAGGGATAATGTACCCCCTACTGTAAATGATAAGGATATTAGCAGTCACTGAGGGGTTCTGTGCCCATATAAAGGCACAAGGCTGCAGGCTGAGTTATACAGGGAACTCTGAGTATCACTCATGTATTATAAGGGATAATGTACCCCCTACTGTAAATGATAAGGATATTAGCAGTCACTGAGGGGTTCTGTGCCCATATAAAGGCACAAGGCTGCAGGCTGAGTTATACAGGGAACTCTGAGTATCACTCATGTATTATAAGGGATAATGTACCCCCTACTGTAAATGATAAGGATATTAGCAGTCACTGAGGGGTTCTGTGCCCATATAAAGGCACAAGGCTGCAGGGAGTTATACAGGGAACTCTGAGTATCACTCATGTATTATAAGGGGTAATGTGCCTGAAAAAATAGATTCTTCTGAGTAGGAGCAATAGTATGATCAAATTCTCTTCCAGCAAAGGTTGTTTTGGCAGACAAATGAAATACCTTCAGAACTCTTTGGATACCTTCTCAAATAAGCAGGATATCCATAGTTACTGGATTTAAGTTGAACACGAGTAGGATGTTGATCCAGAGAGAAATCCAGTCTGTAGGAAGGAATGCTTTCCCCACTCGAGGCATTACTGGCCACAGCTTTGTGGTTCCTTGCCATCTTCTGGAGAAACACCAAGAATGGGGTTTTTATTAAGGGTTGAATTGGGTGGAATTACAGTTTCTTTCAGTTAAAATAACTATGAAATTAAATAGCTGAAATGTGAAAATTAATGGTGTAGATGAGCATGCCTTATATCAATGTGGCCTTGCCATATGGACCTTAACGGGAACTGAACACGATATAGTCCAGGCGGGGCTGTGCGGTTTGGTCTCCCAGATGATGTCATGTAGAGCAATGTTACTCAACCTCATGCTAGGGACCACCTAACTAGCGTGGATTTATGGCCGGCTCTGCTTGAAAAGAGAGGGATTAAAAAAAATATGACAGTGCACCCAACTGCCCTTGCAGATATACCCAAGCTAGTTATTCAGATCCCTGTTCAGAAGAATCAATGATTGGAAAGTGGTCAGTAGTCATTTCAGATGATGTGTAGACTAGCCACCCAGCCCATTTGATAAGCATGGACATTTTTGACATAGTACGATGAGCTGGCCCATTTGTAATACCATAAACTATGGAGGTGGAAGGGGCATCACTAGGCAAAGTCCCAAATCGATTTGTCTAGGTTTCTCTAGGACATGCGTCACCAACCTTTCTTACTTGTGAGCCACAGTCAAATGTAAAAAAACTTGGGGAGCAACACAAGCACCATAAAAGTTCATGGAGGTGCCAAATAAGGGCTGTGATTGGCTATTAGGGGCCTCTGTGCACACTATCAGCTTACAGGGGGCTTTATTTGGTAGGAAATCTTGTTTTTATTCAACTAAAAAGTCAGGAATTCAAAAATAACTCCCTGGTTTGGGGGCACTGAGAGCAACATCCAAGGGGTTGGGGAGCAACATGTTGCCCCTGAGCCACTGGTTGGAGATCACTTCTCTAGGAGCTCAAAACAGAGAGGACCTGGGCAGCAGGTCTAACATATGATATAATGGACTTTTTGCCCACGAAAGACCTGAATGTATAATCTAGAACAGTAATCCCAACCAATGGCTAGAGAGCAACATGTTGCTCACCAACCCACTGGATGTTGCTCCTCAAAGTAGCTGATTATATTTGAATTCTTGGCTTGAAGGTAAGATTAAGTTGCATAAAAACCATGAGTACTGCCAAGCAGGGCCTCTTGTAGGCTGTCAGTCCACATACTTCCCACCAATAGCCAATCACAGCCTGTATTTGGCACTGCCAGGAACCTTTTGCATGCTAGTGTTGATATCTGGTCAAGAGAAAAATATCCTTATTGGTCCAGTGGGCTTCTGGAGGTCTACTGGCCAGTTTGGAGAAATATGCTGTTCGCTGTCCAATGATAATAGCACGCTTGCAAGTTCTCACTTCTATCAAGCCTTATAAACTAGTGGCTGTATTTCTGAGGAGCCTCTAAGACCGATGGAGTGAGATAAGGAATTCCACAGAGTCAGTCCAGAACGCTATCATTTATATTAAAAATATGTTTTTGCTTTAGCATCATGATAACATAATATCTCCCCAGGAACTACATTGCAGAACATGCAAGGACCTGGTGTTAATCCCATCAGTTTGGCTTACTCTCCCTCTTTTACTTCTCAGTTCTTATGTTCTACTTTCCCTGGTCTGATGCCTCCTTAATGCTGCCTTAAGAATAAATGACGTGCAAATAGTCACGGGGAAGTAGAAATAATAAGTATTTAGTGCTGTTGTGTGGTCCAACTTCACAGCTCATATATAGTTTTGGAGGTGGGAAGACTAAATGGAAAGTCTGAAGGGCTTATAGGACAATGCCTTAAGCTCACCTTAATAGGTCCGATTCTGGGAAATCAGATTCCAAGTTTTATGGATTAAGATATAAAATTCCACTTGGCTGAGGCACGGTGAGATTTGCTAATCATATTTCAGAAATAACTTCTTTTTTTTTGCTAGAAAGCACGGTATTTTGGTAATAAAGTCTCACATCATGAACTATACTAAAGAAGTCATTCTAGAATGTGGTACCTAATTGATTCTATTCTTAAGGTGGCCATACACGCACCGATATTATCGTACGAAACCTCGTTTCGTACGATAATCGGTGCGTGTATGGCATGTCGGCGAGTCGACCGATATCGCAGGAAGCTGCCGATATCGGACGACTCGCCGATCGGACAAGTTTGAAAATTTTGATCGGGCGCCATAGAAGGCGCCTGACCAAAATTCTCCCTTCAGAGCTGAATCGGCAGAAGGAGGTAGAAATCCTATTGTTTCTACCTCCTTACCTGCCGATTCAGCCCTGAATGGTGTGTGGCGGATCTTACGATGTTTCGTGCGACCGATGGTCGTACGAAACATCGTCGGATCGCCACGTGTATGGCCACCTTAACCCTCTGATGATAGTTCTTAGTCCTCTATTGACAGAGCACCCAATTGTTTCTTCATGTGTGGTCAAGCAATGGGTGGTTCACCTTTTAGTATGTTATCGAATGGCCAGTTCTAAGCAACTTTCTAATTGGTCTTTATAGTTTTTGAATTATTTTCCTTCTACTTCTGACTCTTTACAGCTTTCAAATGGGGGTCACTGACCCCGGCAGCTAAAAGCTATTGCTCTGTGATTCTGCAGTTTTATTGTTAAGGTGCCCATATAAACACTGATATTATTATAGGAAATGTGTATGGTGGGTTGACATGGTGACCGATATCTGCAAAAGACTTGGATATCTTGTAGATTGGGCAGGATGGAAAATTTTTCTGTACATTAATGTTGAATAGTCAGATAGGGGTAGAATTGCTTTTGTTTCTACCTGCATATGTGACGATTCAGCTCTAAACATTAGTGGAGTGGACGAATGATCTTTCCTGCGACCAATGGCGTATGGCCACTTTCATTACTTTTCATAACTTATTTTTCTATTAAGGTCCTCTCTTATTCATATACAAGTCTATCATTCAAACCACTCCCTGGTTACTAACTTAATTTGGACCCTGGCAACCAGATAGCTCTCCAAGCTGGAGAGCCGCTGAACAAAAAGTGAAATCATTTAAAAATTCAAATAATAAAAGATGAAGATCAGTTGTACATTGTCTAAGTATATCGCTCTCTACATTATACTAAAAGTTAAGCAACACAACTAAAATGATGGGGGGATTTTAAAGCAATACCATGAGCGGGAATGTTTTTGGAGAACCTAAAAGTAGAGGCTGATAAATGAAGAAAAAAAAAATACAGGTATTGGACCCCTTACTCGGAAACCCGTTATCAAAGTTCCAAATTATGGAAAGGCCATCTCCCATAGACTCCATTTTAATCAAATAATTCACATTTTTAAAAATGATTTCTCTGTAATAATAAAACAGTGCCTGTACTTGATCCCAACTAAGATATAATTACCCCTTATTGGGGCAGAACAGCCCTATTGGGTTTATTTCATGGTTAAATGATTCCCTTTTCTCTGTAATAATAAAACAGTACCTGTACTTGATCCCAACTAAGATATAATTACCCCTTATTGGGGCAGAACAGCCCTATTGGGTTTATTTCATGGTTAAATGATTCCCTTTTCTCTGTAATAATAAAACAGTACCTGTACTTGATCCCAACTAAGATATAATTACCCCTTATTGGGGGCAGAACAGGCCTATTGGGATTATTTAATGGTTAAATGATTCCCTTTTCTCTGTAATAATAAAACAGTACCTGTACTTGATCCCAACTAAGATATAATTACCCCTTATTGGGGGCAGAACAGCCCTATTGGGTTTATTTCATGGTTAAATGATTCCCTTTTCTCTGTAATAATAAAACAGTACCTGTACTTGATCCCAACTAAGATATAATTACCCCTTATTGGGGGCAGAACAGCCCTATTGGGTTTATTTCATGGTTAAATGATTCCCTTTTCTCTGTAATAATAAAACAGTACCTGTACTTGATCCCAACTAAGATATAATTACCCCTTATTGGGGCAGAACAGTCCTATTGGGTTTATTTAATGGTTAAATGATTCCCTTTTCTCTGTAATAATAAAACAGTACCTGTACTTGATCCCAACTAAGATATAAATAATCCTTATTGGAGCCAAAACAATTCTATTGGGTTTATTTACTGTTTAAATATTTTTTTTAGTAGACTTAAGGTAGGAGATCAAAATTATGGAAAGACCCCTTATCCAGAAAACCCCAGGTCCCAAACATTCTGGATAATGGGTCCCATACCTGTAATGACAGATTTTCTCTTAATGAAATCTCTTCACTAGATCCTACCCTTCTTTTAAACTCCTGGCACAAGCCTGCCATGTTTTTGGGCTTACAGTAAATCTGCCTGTAGCATTGGTGTACAATTGATTTCTATTATTATCAATGTTTTTTTGCAGCACAGAATATCTAACGTGTGCCATAACCCTGCTTCCTGTTGGCAGAGCACCCAACTGCCACCTTACAGGTGGCCAAACAGGGTTATGCTAAAGTCCTAGCTGGGTTGGATTAGGACCAATGATCTAAAATGGTGTGCGCTAGGCTACAGTACGGTCCAGCCTCCTTAGCATTTGTATAGAAGCCGAGTGGAAAGTTTGAGGCTTATAGAGCTTATCCCAGTAGGTTTGTATTTGGGGGAACAGGATTCCAAGACTCTGATAGATTAAGGCAGAGAATTCCACAGGGCGGGTTGCAGAAGTGTAACATTTGCTAATCATCTGTAACATTTGTTAATCATATGAATGTCACTGGAGAACATGGGAAGAACTATGAAGATAAAGTATTTGCTCCTTGACAAGCCTGATCTTTCTTAGCTTGGCTCAAACCCCTTTGAATAACCCCCGGCTCTCTTTTTTTTTTTCCAGAGCGTTTACTCTCGCTTTCTTTCCCATTACCTCTGTTTTGTATCGTGGGGCTTCCCTATTGTGTGTCCCATTCTGGTTCCTTCATATTCTCTCTTTCTTGTATCGCTCTCAGCAAAGAGATGAGATTTCCACTGTGAACATTGCTGGGTCAATCAGTCACTGGCAGCCTGGGGAGCAGTGTAATTCAACTCAGATCTCGGTACACAGCTGCCAAAAAATATAAAGAAACAACAAAAAAAAAAAAAAAGAAGAAGAAGAAGGAGAGAAAGAAAAAAGATCCTTGCACACTTTGCTTACACATCTGGAGGAAAGATTGTGCTGAAGGGGGGAGTTGGAGACAAGAGAAGGGGTGAAAAGAGCAGACGTATTGAGGATACAGCATAGAACAAGGCGATGGATCTGCTATGGGGCCAACGTTTGCGACGCACATGGGGAAATAAAGATATGGAATCCAGCAGTGCTAATAGGACCGCCATAAGCAGGAATCCACAGAGCTCCAAACCATTGGCTTCTGCTGCGCATACTTTATGGGCTTTCCTCCCGTGCTGGCAAGTAGGCAACAAAGAACAGCCATAGAAAATAAGTTGGTTCCTACGCCTGGTGAAACTGGGAATAAAACCCTAGCAGATGTTACTCAGTAATTACATAGACTGTATCATGATAGCCATTATACACACATGGGCCAAGTATGTATGGGGGGGGGGGGGTGGAAAAAAGGAAAGGACTGCTGTATATTAAAATGTCAGTCATCTTGAGCAGAGGTGTCTAATGGCTATAGTGGCGTGGTCTATCTCCAGCAAAGGATGAGGAGAACTGGAGATCTGCTGTAGACCCCATTTCTTGCAGGGTGGCTATGGCCATTAGAATATACAGCTTTTATCAGCTGGGTCTATCTTCTACTAATGTCATGCATAACAAATTATAAAGGTAGGCAGAAGCCAGATAACTTAACCGCATCATTAAAGGCTGATAAGCTATAACTTATCTAACTGCCAACTGGAAGGCATAAGCAGAGAAAAATACATGCTGCTGGCAAAAAAACATTTGCCATGATTACTATGGGCATCAAGAGAAGGTGTAGGCAGAAAACCAGATAGATGTACCACATTATTAAAGAGTAATAAGCTAAGTTAAGACCTACCTTACTGCCAGCTGGGGCGTAAATGCAGAAAGGAGAAGGCGTTGATAAGATTTACTTGCCCATAAGGTGCCCTAAAGTTTGGAAAATAACAATTGCCATGATTATTATGGGCACCAAGAGAAGGCGTAGGTGATAAAATGAGATAAATGTACCAATTTATTAAAGAATAGTAAGCTAAGACCTACCTGACTGCCAGCTGGGATGTAAATGCAGAAAGGAGTAGGTCCTAGTTGTCATAAGACATACTTGCCCATAAGGAGCCCTAAAGTTTGAAAAAGAACATATGCCATCATTACTGTGGGCACAAGAGAAGGTATAGACAGAAAACGAGATAAATGTACCACTTTATTAAAGAATAATAAGCTAAGACCTACCTGACTGCCAGCCGGGACACAAATGCAGAGTAGAGTAGGTGCAGGTGGTCCCAAGACATACTTGACCACTAGACGCACTAAAGTTTGGGAAGGAGTATTTGCCATGATTACTATGGGCACCAAGAGATGGGTAAGCAGAAACCAGATAAACTAACCACTTCATTAAAGACTGATAAGTTATGACCTACCTAACTGCCTACTGGGACACAAATGCAGAAAGGAGTAGGGGCTGGAGGTCTCACGTTATACTTGACCACAAGGCGCACTAAAGTTTGGGAAAGAGTATTTGCCATGATTCCCATGGGCACCAAGAGAAGGCAGAGGCAGAAACCAGATAACCTTTCTACTTTATTGAAGACTGATCTAGGACCTACCCGACTGCCAACTGGGAAGCAAAATGCAGAGCAGAGAAGGAGATGGGGCTATATGGTCTGGACAGTGATTGGCTGAAAGCATGCTCATTCGTGCCATGGTCTGTTCACAAGTAGAGGGTTATTAACCAGAGCAGTGGGACTGAGGGAGCCCCCCCACCCCACCCCGGGCATAAAGGAATGGACAGAAGCAATTGAATGAGCAATATGGCAGTGAATCACAACAACTGTCACAGACAGAGTCCCAGGGCAAATTCTGTATCAGGACTCAGTGGGACTCATTTAAAAACACTGGGCAGTAACCCATGGCAACCAATCAGAAGTTTGCTTTCATTGTTCTACTTGCAGCTGGATGGAAAAATCCTATCATAGATTGGTTGCTATGGGTTACTGCCCAGGGGCAAATTTGCCCAGTGTTCATAAATGAGCCCAAGTGACTCCTCACAATTTTGCTGTTATTCTGAGCATTTGAGCAAATGCTGAAAATTGCAGGTTTTATACCGGGATTTTGCCCATGAAGAATTACTGAGAAAAAGTGCAAAATATCTGATAAATCTGCCCCTATGTATTATTCCTGGAATAATATCGGCTTCATCTGCAACGAGGATGGAGCGCTGTAAAACCCTATAAAGCGGCCACTTGGGATTTAGACTGGATGGAAGTATGTGCACTATGTCGCTAAAAGTTATTTTTGGCCGATTTTTATTATCAGACTGACGTTATTACGGCAGTACAGATTGTACCAACCGTCACTCCACTGTAGGGGAGCATTCTGCAACGTAAATAGAGCCCATAATTGTAACAAGATTTATGTTATACAGATAAACATAATGCTATAAACCATTAATAGCCCTGTTTCGGATATGCTCTGTACTCTCAGCAATAAACCCTCTTTATATAGCAAGAGGCCTGCAGTCTATTAGGGCACCTGTCGGTAGTCGGCTGGGCATTTTATCTAGGTCTAGGACTGATTTATTAAGGGATCCACGCAATTTACACATTTCCATTGTGAGAAGTAGTAAATTGCTACTGGGTATCCTTCAGCAGGGGCCAAGGGTTTCCCCTGGTCTGGGCCTGCTACATTGGATGTGGAAAGTGCAATTACCCCCTCCTGCATACATTGGGGTGTTTTTATTAATACTGGAGAGGAACATCACCGGTGATGTTGCCAATGACAACCAATCAGCAATTAGATTTGAACGGTTACCTACATGTAAGAAAACAAAAGCAAAGATCTTATTGGTTGCCATGGACAACATCACTGGTGATGCTTGTCTCCAATGTTAATAAATACACAAATACACAATTACAATACAATTTAACCTAGCAGCCAGGCAGTGGTATGAAAGAGATTCAGGAATGTGGACAGGAGAGGGCCTAATTAGGAAGATAAGTAATATAAAGTAATGATAATAATAAAATTGTAGCCTCATAGAGCAATATCGTTTCCTGCGTCCGGGGTCAGTGACCCCCATTTGAAAACTGTAAAGAGTCCAAAGATAAAGGCAAATAATTCAAAGATTAAAAAAATAAATAAAGAATTAAGAATAAAGACCAATTGGAAAGTTGCTAAAAATAGGCCATTCTATAACATACTAAAAGTTAACCTGAAGGAGAACCAAATGTTAAGGTTTTGGTTGAAATGGTAAATATTATAAAGTTAATTTCCCTTTAAAGCTTCTGAAAATGCTCTCTGTCTGTCTGTGCCCCACAGGAAAACATAAAGACTGGAAAGATTTCTGGAGCGTCCCCTCGGCACTTGGTGCCACCCCACCCATGGGCCTTATTCTGCCTGATGAGGAAAGCAGACGGGGCACTTTCCCTCCCATTAAACTGACAGCAATGGGAGCTGACAGGCAAGGCCGGGCCGATCTGTTTTCCTTCACACTGATACCTGGAAGCCTGTCATTTGGAATATATCCTTCCCTCTCTAGCTCCTGTATGTTCCTCCTATTCTTCTCCACCATCTTACCCTCTCTGATATTTCTCTGTACCTATTCCCCAGCCCCCTTCTGCTTTTCAGATTCCTATACTCAGCTTCTTTACTTCCCAGACATGGCAGCTCCTTTCATACTTTTAGTGCCATTCTACCCCCCTTGGTAGCCACTCCTGCCATTCTCTGTCCTTTTGAGACTAGGTGGGTGCAAATTAGTGGAAAAGAAGGTTTGTAGCAGAGCCCAAAGTTTCTCTTCCAGATTGTAAGCTCTTGTGACCCTCTTCTAACAATTGCTATGTACTTTAGGTAGGTGTTCTTGTTTGTATGTGTTACCTGTTATTGGCTGAACCCCAACATGGGTGACCAACCTCACTAATGCCCTTTTGGCTAAATGGAACCAACTCCGAGCATCAATGTCCCAATAACTAGCGGGAACCTTCCCAAGAGAGTTGGGGCAATTATAGCAGCAAAGGGAGGGGTAACTTCAACTGGTTCATAAGAATGAGATGTTGGACAGGCAGGTGTGGGCCCTGCCACCTACCCGCAAGCTACATATAGACAACAACAAGAGCCCCTCTGCACTCCCCTATTATCAGTATATATAAAGGGCATTAAGCCATTCTGTGCATTAAATACCAAGCAATGCCCTCCCCTTTAAGCAAAACAGGGATTGTTTGTCCATATACTGCAATATACTTCAAGCTGGCCAACTACCCCCAAGCTGGCCACTTAAGATTGTCACCTTATCCAGGTTATAAACCCAGACAAAAGGGCCTGTGTGATGGCGCTGTGCATCAACATGCAACATCATAGCGCAATGACTTTTTTCAGTGTCCCTTTATCTATCAACCCTGCAGCCTTGCAGGCCCTTACAGGGTTAAGTTATATATTCCCGTGGTTTTTGGCCATGTACTGATGTGGGGGGCAAGGTTATTGTGTCCACCAGAAGCAATTCGGAAAATGTATGACCAGTTCTGCCCGGCCAGTAGGTTTTGACTCATTAAAGCCCATTAAAAAACCGGGTTGTCTGGGTCAATACTGGAAAGGTGGCAACCCCATACCCGCACCACCGATCCCCAATTCAATGCCATGTGTTTCACTGTGGGATGCACGGGCATCTTTAATTTTTAACAGCGAAGTAATAGCCCATTGGAGCAGTGGCGGCTGGGGGTGGACAGGGGCAGAGAGCGGCAGTGGGCCCTGGGTAGTCCCAGTCTAACTCTGGGTGCACGGATACAACTGGCCATATGGTGTATATATATATCCAGGGTTGGACTGGGGTGTGCAGAACCCTCCAGGCTGCCACCCCAAAGGCCCCAACCACCTGCCCAACCCTCTCCTCCTGAGCATGGGTTCCCTGACGAAGGTGCCAGTACGGTACCGAAACGTAGGATTGGATTAATAAACCTCACCGTTTGCATCTATCTATGAGTCCCTTCGTGAATATTATCGTGAAATCCTGTGAGTGCCGACACTGCTTATTTCTATGTTACTATCCTGCTCTGGCACCTAGGTATTGAAAAGAACATTTTTGGTGTGCTCTCCCCTCTGTACTCTATATATATATATATATATACAGGGACCTATAGTGTTAACAATCCCTATAGCTTTAAACCCTACCTTCATTATTTTTTACTGTTACTAGGCCGAAGCCTATGTATCTATTTTTCAATTTATATATTACTATGTTATTGGCCCATAGGTATGACCACTTCCTGCCACACTTTAATATAGTGTTTGGCTAGGGGTGGATCTTCCTTCTTGACTTTCAGCAGTTGATCTGTGCGGATGTGCTACAGGAAGGGATCCACAGGACCCAGAAATGTTCAGCCCTAGAGAAAGCCATCATCTCTAGAGAAGTCAGGGAGCAGGGACCCTGTGACAGAGGATTTACTGAGTGCAGGATATGTTTTGTAATAGCTTGTTCTAGGAACATAAGAGAGTCAGTAATAGTTAGTAAAAGCAGCTTCTTTGCTCCAACTAGGTGAGATAGGAGGGAGTATTCTCCTTTACAAGCTTTGCTGCCTTAGTGAGGGGACTGCAGTAGTGACAAGGGTATCAGGCATAGTCTTCTCCCTGAACCATGTCTGCTAGTTGGAATCTGGCCCAATAAGGTGAAGGATAAAGATTGCTTACCCACCGTGGTGCATCTTTACATTTGCTTGCTCTTCATTGAATCTGCCCATTCATTTGCTATACCATCTGTATTGGGAGTATTTTGTGCTATCATTTTTTGCTTATCCCCGTGGATCATCTGTCTTGGACAACATAAGTGAATTATAGATGCACTACCTTCCCCCTTTGATCCTTCCACATAGTGAAGGTCCATCCTGTGTGTTAGAGTCAAAGGTACCCCATGTTCTATAGCATTCAAGCTGGTCATTGTCTGTTTTACAGCCAATAAGGGGTTACATTTATAGCAGTTGAGCAGGATGCACTAATAGTAATTTCCCTTCAGCACCCTGTTAATGCCACGTGCCAGTGTCTATCCCCTTTATCTACCTACCCTGCATCCTTGCAGGCCCTTACAGGGTTAAGTTATATGTTCTCATGGAGGTAAGTGGCAATGAGTCAGAGCTGACTCACACATCCCGCCTGGCTTTGAAACTGTTCCGGTGCATCCAGGCACTTACATAGTGCCGTGCATTTCTGGCATGGGAACCCTGGCCGTATTGCATTATTGGCCACTTGCCCTGGAGCAGGTGTAACTTAAAGTCTCCTTATCAGAAGCAGAGGGAAGAAGCTCAGCAAATAAAGTCAAGCAGATTAAGTTTAGTCCAGGGAAAATCAGAATTCTGGCAGGAGTTTGGGCCGCGCAGCCCTAAAATAAAAGCAAAAAGGCAGATCAGGTCAGACACAAGCTCAGTGCTGCTGCAGATCTAGCAATGGGCTGCACAGAAAGACGGCCGTTAGAGCTGGCATTTTCTAATGCTAGGAAGCAGCCACAATGACACCATTTTTACAAATAAGCAACAATAAATAAACAAATAAGCCTCCAATATATTACATGTCTGGAGCCCACATGGAAGGATAAGTGCATCCCGGCACCTCCAGGGGCACAGCTTCCGCTCCCACGGCAGGAAACCTTCTTGGGCTGTGACAATGTCCTAATGGCTCCAAAGAAACGCTGAGAACATATGGCAAAAGGCTTTGTGGTCAGAGGAGACAAAATGGGCACTTTGTCCCATAAAAGCAACTCTCTCCCTCTCTTCCAGCAAAACCAACACAGTGATTCACCCAGTCAACACCATCCGCTGCTTGTACAGTCCCCCATGGCCTAAATTTAGACGGAAAATGACACGCTTGGCCGCCGGAGAGGCTTGTAATGCTGTCATTAGCAATTTGCCGCAGGCCTCGTTCCCTGCAAAGTGCAATTCTTTCTGGTACAGACCATAAGAAAAATCATAGAACAGATACAGGTTGTGGGCAAGGATGAGCTTGTTGTATCACTGGGCTGTGGCCTTTGGCTCTGATCCATAGATGTGGCTTTAGGGGGTCAAAATGGGGACAACTGGCTCCTACGGTTGGGATCTCAGTAGTAGGAGTAGGATATGAAGGTAGAAAAGGTAGTGTCGGGGATCCCTCCTTAATGTGGGAGGATCAGAATGTGAGCCCAGTGGTCACGAGACCAAAGGTAAATGGTTAGGGCCACCATATGGAGATGGCCTTGGCAAGCTAGAGTGGCTTATCTCATAAAATGTCTAACTAAAAAGTATGATTAACATAAAGTTTAAACTTTACTTAGGCTCCTCCCATAATTCCCTTAGTGCCAGCTGGGCAAGATGGTGACAGTTGCACGTTAATTTGGGCTGAAACAACAGACGACTGTCCATCATGTTCAACAGTTCTATGTGTCCCCCCAACAATACTGACCGACCCCCTTATTAAACAGAATAGCCATCAGTCTGCTGTTTGGGTCTTACTATGGTCCCAATAATTTCATATCACATGTTCCCCCCTCGCTGTATGATTCACTGGTAATACAATGCTCAGACATATTGAGATTCCTGTGGGTTCGGTTCCCCGTGTGGCCTAAATATGAAAATGATTACACGGGCATTTTCCTAATACTTGGCTTTCTACCGCAGCAGAAATCTCAGTAGCAGAGAGACTGTAAAGGATTCAGTTTGCTCTTCCTACCTGGTGGCACAGGGGCTCCCTGTCTCTAAAGGGCATATAAACCTTTCATTAAAGGAAAACTATACCACCCCAAACAATTTAGGTATCTATAAAATATATCACATAAAATGAATTTTCATAAAAATATAATTTTTTAGTAGTACAGGTATAGGAGCTGTTATCCAGAAAGCTTGGGACCATAGGATATTCCAGATAAGGGCTGTTCTGCCCCCAATAAGGGGTAATTATATCTTAGTTGGGATCAAGTACAGGTACTGTTTTATTATTACAGAGAAAAGGGAATCATTTAACCATTAAATAAACCCAATAGGGCTGTTCTGCCCCAATAAGGGGTAATTATATCTTAGTTGGGATCAAGTACAGGTACTGTTTTATTATTACAGAGAAAAGGGAATCATTTAACCATTAAATAAACCCAATAGGGCTGTTCTGCCCCCAATAAGGGGTAATTATATCTTAGTTGGGATCAAGTACAGGTACTGTTTTATTATTACTGAGAAAAGGGAATCATTTAACCATTAAATAAACCCAATAGGGCTGTTCTGCCCCCAATAAGGGGTAATTATATCTTAGTTGGGATCAAGTACAGGTACTGTTTTATTATTACTGAGAAAAGGGAATCATTTAACCATTAAATAAACCCAATAGGGCTGTTCTGCCCCCAATAAGGGGTAATTATATCTTAGTTGGGATCAAGTACAGGTACTGTTTTATTATTACAGAGAAAAGGGAATCATTTAACCATGAAATAAACCCAATAGGGCTGTTCTGCCCCCAATAAGGGGCAATTATGTCTTAGTTTGGATCAAATACAAAGCACTGTTTATTATTACAGAGAAAAAGGAAATCAATTTTTTAAAATCTGAATTATTTGATTAAAATGGAGTCTATGGGAGACAGGCTTTCCGTAATTCGGAGCTTTCTGGATATCGGGTTTCCGGATAAGGGATCCCATACCTGTATGTGCCATTGGCTAATCCTAAATAGAAAATTGCCATTTTAAGAATTAAGGGATCATAGGATTCACAGTGCACACAAATAAGCCAAAGCACACATACATGCTAGGCCCCATCAGCCAATGAATGGTCAGAGTTCTGCCCGCACTACTTCCTGTCACACAGTTGTATCACTTCCTGTCAGCTGATCTCTGAGGGAGCACACAGCCCATCACTAAATGGCGGCTCAAGGGAAAGGATGTAAAAGGGCAATATTTACTGATATACGTATTCCAGTTTGGCTCTATTTTTGTGGGTAGACTTCACCTTTAAGGCAGAGAAGTCAAATGGCGTGCTGTTAAAAGCCGGCACCCCATGAGTGGTAGTTCCCAATAGCTGGAAGGCTGTGTGGGGTGACATCTAGTTCAGCAGATAAAGAACCCGGTTCAGGAGGGTTAATCTCTCTAGTAGGAGAGGGCCTGCTTGGGCTAGCGCAGGAACACACATCAAATGAGACAGGAACCTGCGGCCCCCCTGCAGCTGAGCACAGGTGAAAGGAGTCACAGGTTGTTATCTCATCGCTTGGGGGCAAGAAGGGGAATGTTCTATATAAGCAGTCGGTGAATTTCGCAGAATTGGACACTCCAAGCCCTCACCCCTCCCAGTGCCTGGAGCCTGCATTGTACTCGGCGCAGAGCGAGCACCTGCGGAGCTGCGTGTGTGTCGGAGCTTGCTAAGTATGCCTGCGCCGCCGCTGCTTTCCCTTCCCTGTAGGTGCACTGTAGGTGACTGACCTCACCCTGAGAGCTCCGAGGAGTCTTTTAACTGAGCACAAATTAATGTGCCCATATGCAGTATTGGACTTAGCTTGATTGATTGGTAGAACCAGGCTCGGACCGGCAATTTATATATTCTGGCAAATGCCAGAGGGGCTGCTGTAAGATATCACAGACAGTCACTATTTATTGGGCTGGGGGGGCTGTTTGTGCCTCTGGGTACTGGGAATGCCAGGGGGGCTGTAAGGTGCCACAGACAGTCACTATTTATTGGGCTGGGGGGGCTGTTTGTGCCTCTGGGTACTGGGAATGCCAGGGGGGCTGTAAGGTGCCACAGACACTGACTATTTATTGGGCTGGGGGGGGGGCTGTTTGTGCCTCTGGGTACTGGGAATGCCAGGGGGGCTGTAAGGTGCCACAGACAGTCACTATTTATTGGGCTGGGGGGGGGCTGTTTGTGCCTCTGGGTACTGGGAATGCCAGGGGGGCTGTAAGATATCACAGACAGTCACTATTTATTGGGCTGGGGGGGCTGTTTGTGCCTCTGGGTACTGGGAATGCCAGGGGGGCTGTAAGGTGCCACAGACAGTCACTATTTATTGGGCTGGGGGGGCTGTTTGTGCCTCTGGGTACTGGGAATGCCAGGGGGGCTGTAAGGTGCCACAGACAGTCACTATTTATTGGGCTGGGGGGGGGCTGTTTGTGCCTCTGGGTACTGGGAATGCCAGGGGGGCTGTAAGATATCACAGACAGTCACTATTTATTGGGCTGGGGGGGCTGTTTGTGCCTCTGGGTACTGGGAATGCCAGGGGGGCTGTAAGGTGCCACAGACAGTCACTATTTATTGGGCTGGGGGGGGGGGCTGTTTGTGCCTCTGGGTACTGGGAATGCCAGGGGGGCTGTAAGGTGCCACAGACACTCACTATTTATTGGGCTGGGGGGGCTGTTTGTGCCTCTGGGTACTGGGAATGCCAGGGGGGCTGTAAGGTGCCACAGACACTCACTATTTATTGGGCTGGGGGGGCTGTTTGTGCCTCTGGGTACTGGGAATGCCAGGGGGGCTGTAAGGTGCCACAGACAGTCACTATTTATTGGGCTGGGGGGGGGGCTGTTTGTGCCTCTGGGTACTGGGAATGCCAGGGGGGCTGTAAGATATCACAGACAGTCACTATTTATTGGGCTGGGGGGGCTGTTTGTGCCTCTGGGTACTGGGAATGCCAGGGGGGCTGTAAGGTGCCACAGACAGTCACTATTTATTGGGCTGGGGGTGCTGTTTGTGCCTCTGGGTTCTGGGAATGCCAGGGGGGCTGTAAGGTGCCACAGACAGTCACTATGTATTGGGCTGGGGGTGCTGTTTGTGCCTCTGGGTACTGGGAATGCCAGGGGGGCTGTAAGGTGCCACAGACAGTCACTATTTATTGGGCTGGGGGTGCTGTTTGTGCCTCTGGGTACTGGGAATGCCAGGGGGGCTGTAAGGTGCCACAGACAGTCACTATTTATTGGGCTGGGGGGGGCTGTTTGTGCCTCTGGGTACTGGGAATGCCAGGGGGGCTGTAAGATATCACAGACAGTCACTATTTATTGGGCTGGGGGGGCTGTTTGTGCCTCTGGGTACTGGGAATGCCAGGGGGGCTGTAAGGTGCCACAGACAGTCACTATTTATTGGGCTGGGGGGGGCTGTTTGTGCCTCTGGGTACTGGGAATGCCAGGGGGGCTGTAAGGTGCCACAGACAGTCACTGTTTATTGGGCTGGGGGTGCTGTTTGTGCCTCTGGGTTCTGGGAATGCCAGGGGGGCTGTAAGGTGCCACAGACAGTCACTATGTATTGGGCTGGGGGTGCTGTTTGTGCCTCTGGGTACTGGGAATGCCAGGGGGGCTGTAAGGTGCCACAGACAGTCACTATTTATTGGGCTGGGGGGCTGTTTGTGCCTCTGGGTACTGGGAATGCCAGGGGGGCTGTAAGGTGCCACAGACAGTCACTATTTATTGGGCTGGGGGTGCTGTTTGTGCCTCTGGGTTCTGGGAATGCCAGGGGGGCTGTAAGGTGCCACAGACAGTCACTATGTATTGGGCTGGGGGTGCTGTTTGTGCCTCTGGGTACTGGGAATGCCAGGGGGGCTGTAAGGTGCCACAGACAGTCACTATTTATTGGGCTGGGGGTGCTGTTTGTGCCTCTGGGTACTGGGAATGCCAGGGGGGGCTGTAAGGTGCCACAGACAGTCACTATTTATTGGGCTGGGGGGGGCTGTTTGTGCCTCTGGGTACTGGGAATGCCAGGGGGGCTGTAAGATATCACAGACAGTCACTATTTATTGGGCTGGGGGGGCTGTTTGTGCCTCTGGGTACTGGGAATGCCAGGGGGGCTGTAAGGTGCCACAGACAGTCACTATTTATTGGGCTGGGGGGGGCTGTTTGTGCCTCTGGGTACTGGGAATGCCAGGGGGGCTGTAAGGTGCCACAGACAGTCACTGTTTATTGGGCTGGGGGTGCTGTTTGTGCCTCTGGGTACTGGGAATGCCAGGGGGGCTGTAAGGTGCCACAGACAGTCACTATGTATTGGGCTGGGGGTGCTGTTTGTGCCTCTGGGTACTGGGAATGCCAGGGGGGCTGTAAGGTGCCACAGACAGTCACTATTTATTGGGCTGGGGGGCTGTTTGTGCCTCTGGGTACTGGGAATGCCAGGGGGGCTGTAAGGTGCCACAGACAGTCACTATTTATTGGGCTGGGGGGGCTGTTTGTGCCTCTGGGTACTGGGAATGCCAGGGGGGCTGTAAGGTGCCACAGACAGTCACTATTTATTGGGCTGGGGGGGGGGGCTGTTTGTGCCTCTGGGTACTGGGAATGCCAGGGGGGCTGTAAGATGTCACAGACAGTCACTATTTATTGGGCTGGTGGGGGGCTTTTTGGGCCTATTTGGGGGGAAATGCCAGGGCCTATTTTGACTCCAAGTCCAGACCTGTGTTAGGGTTGCCACCCTTCATCAATGTTCTTACCAGCCAGGGTAGAGGCCGGGTCCATGGGGGGGGGGGGGGTGCATCAGTGGCATCTGGGCAGGGTTGTGACATAAGTGGGTGCAGGGCATAATGGCGGTGGGCTGCGTTCAAGGGAAAATAGGGAGTAAAGATGGCCATACACAGGCAGATTTCAGCTTCTGATTTGGATCCCTTATCTGCTCGTGTATGGGCACCCCAGGTGGGCCTACCCGACCAATATCTGGCTTAAAATTGGGTAGTTCTCGATCAGGCAGGTTTGATTTTCCATCAGATTAGGGGGTGCATCAGCTCATTTATGTGGTTTTTGGTCTGACTGCGCCTATGCCTGCCGTTGTAATTAAGTTATTGGGCCACAGCGCCAAAATACCAAATTAGCCCAATATTGGCCGCCTTATTGAGTATGGGCACCTTAAGGCAGGTTTGAAAGGGAGCTGGAAGCGGGGAAAGTAGGTGGGACAGGGGCAGATCGGAGAGGGGCCAGGGGCAGAGGACAAGTTATTACAAATTTACTACATTGCTGGTAAATTTGTAATACTGGCCCCGGTCCTGGCTGGTATTTTACCAAAACCACAATTTTATGATCCAATCGAACTCTGAATACTTTGCGAAAGATTTGGACAAGGAAGGGTTAAAGGAAACCATGCGCAAACCACGCAGTGAAAATTTTTCAACTTCTATGTTTATTTGACAAAATGTCACATGATTCTATTCGGATTCGGTTCGGCCAGAGGCATCGATTTGGCCAGTCCGAATCCTACTGAAAAATGCCAAATCCCAAACCGAATCCTGGATTCAGTGCATCCCTAATAAATACCAGTTATGGACTGGGGGAGAGCGGAAGTTTCTTTTCTCTCCGTGCATTTCTCATTGTCAAGGCTGTCGGCCCAAAAGTACAGAACAATAAACACTCGGCCATACTATACTATGTATTGGCGGCCCCACTCTCTAACCCCCTGAATGGATCAGTAAGGAGACAACCTGGAGAAAGCTGCATACTTACTGCACCGATAGAAAGTTCTGTACTCTGCCTATTTAGCATTCGGTATAAATCAGAACTCATCGTGATTTAATTAAAAAAAAAAAGGGATTCAACTCTCTTTATCAGTTCATATGTCAGATGGTTTCTAGAGCAGCACATCATAATTTATGGGGAAATGAGAAGGAGCCAAAATGTGTCAAGATTTCTCTTAATCTATTGAGTCACTATAGGAGGCGGAATTGTGTAGAACTGCGGGGAGTTTTATAGGAATCAATAGCAAACAGCAGCACCCCACTGCTCCCTCTGTACCCCTGGGGCCCTCCAGCAGCAACTGCTGTGATATATATATACATATGTACTGTATGTATCCCATATACCATTCATACTCTGGTATCGAATTCCCTGTGTCAGAACTGTTATAACTAGCAGGGTGACTGTTACCCCAATGTTTCTATATATCTGTAACCTTGTTATGGGCTAAGGGGGCCCAGCCTGAAGGCCAATTAGGGGGGTATTTGGGGTGAGTGCTTATTTGTGCCCTGGGTACCCCTGGAACTATAGCAGGGTGACTGTTACCCCAATGTTTCTATATATCTGTAACCTTGTTATGAGCTAAGGGGGCCCAGCCTGAAGGCCAGTTAGGGGGAGATTTGGGGTGAGTGCTTATTTGTGCCCTGGGTACCCCTGGAACTATAGCAGGGTGACTGTTACCCCAATGTTTCTATATATCTGTAACCTTGTTATGGGCTAAGGGGGCCCAGCCTGAAGGCCAGTTAGGGGGGGATTTGGGGTGAGTGCTTATTTGTGCCCTGGGTACCCCTGGAACTATAGCAGGGTGACTGTTACCCCAATGTTTCTATATATCTGTAACCTTGTTATGGGCTAAGGGGGCCCAGCCTGAAGGCCAGTTAGGGGGGTATTTGGGGTGAGTGCTTATTTGTGCCCTGGGTACCCCTGGAACTGTAGCAGAGTGACTGTTACCCCAATGTTTCTATATATCTGTAACCTTGTTATGGGCTAAGGGGGCCCAGCCTGAAGGCCAGTTAGGGGGGGATTTGGGGTGAGTGCTTATTTGTGCCCTGGGTACCCCTGGAACTATAGCAGGGTGACTGTTACCCCAATGTTTCTATATATCTGTAACCTTGTTATGGGCTAAGGGGGCCCAGCCTGAAGGCCAGTTAGGGGGAGATTTGGGGTGAGTGCTTATTTGTGCCCTGGGTACCCCTGGAACTATAGCAGGGTGACTGTTACCCCAATGTTTCTATATATCTGTAACCTTGTTATGGGCTAAGGGGGCCCAGCCTGAAGGCCAGTTAGGGGGGGATTTGGGGTGAGTGCTTATTTGTGCCCTGGGTACCCCTGGAACTATAGCAGGGTGACTGTTACCCCAATGTTTCTATATATCTGTAACCTTGTTATGGGCTAAGGGGGCCCAGCCTGAAGGCCAGTTAGGGGGGGGATTTGGGGTGAGTGCTTATTTGTGCCCTGGGTACCCCTGAAACTATAGCAGGGTGACTGTTACCCCAATGTTTCTATTTATCTGTAACCTTGTTATGGGCTAAGGGGGCCCAGCCTGAAGGCCAGTTAGGGGGGGATTTGGGGTGAGTGCTTATTTGTGCCCTGGGTACCCCTGGAACTATAGCAGGGTGACTGTTACCCCAATGTTTCTATATATCTGTAACCTTGTTATGGGCTAAGGGGGCCCAGCCTGAAGGCCAGTTAGGGGGGGATTTGGGGTGAGTGCTTATTTGTGCCCTGGGTACCCCTGGAACTATAGCAGGGTGACTGTTACCCCAATGTTTCTATATATCTGTAACCTTGTTATGATGACTCATTGCTTTAATATCAATAATAAAGTATATAGAAACAAACATTTATTTTAATGGGTGAATTTCCCCTTAAAATTAACGTTTAGTATTTTCTGAATCAGAGTAATGAAAGCAGCCCTGGGACTGGCCTTTATTTGAAAATGTTGTACTTTTTATTAAAGAGTTTGAAGCTTTTGCCTCTGCAGCTTTGCATGTTATCTGGTTTCTAGGTATACAGTCCATAGCAACTAGGCAGTAATCAACTAACCAGCTGCAGGGGAAATCCCCATAACTTGCCCCTGTGCATTAACATGGTATTCCCCTGCAACTAGGGCAACCCCCCAGGAACGTTAAGGGTACAGTGTCACTTTAACATTACACAGTAGGAGCCGAGACCTAAGAGAAGTTGCCGCATGTGCTTATAATTTCAATAAGTTCCCTGGAGCTGAGTCAGTAAATCAGGAGATCCAACTGGCGTACAATGAATCTGTTAGGGAAACAGAATGAAACCCCAAGACGCAGGGAGAAAAGACTCCCAATGTGAAGCTACTGTTGGGGGGACTCTAGGTAGGCCGACTTGTAGCAATATTCACATTATTTCTATTATTTACATGCATAGGCTAGTATAGCTCAGGACAGGGTTTAGGTGCTGGCAGAAGGCTGCTGGGAGTAGTAGTGAGTTTCCTAACCTGACAGTTATAAAGTAACATTTGTCCTGCTCACAAGAGCTTACACCCTCCAACTGGGAGAAATCCTGGGGGACAGGTCTGTAAGGCAGGTATGCACATAGGGGTTTGTGGGGTGGGGTTGGGGCAAGGAGTGGTTGGCCGTGGTGGAGAAGAAGTGGTTGGTAGTAGTGGGGCCCTGGACGTCAGGATCTCTGATAGACCCTGTTTCCAGTCTGACAATGCACGCTGAACTGCAATCAGGAACCAAAGGGCCTCATACTACTAAATTAGCCCCAATTTTTAGCCCATTGGTCACCTAGGCCCATGAGTGGACAGTCACAGCCCTGCCAACAAATAGAATAGGGCCCCAGTGAAAAGAACATGGCCTGAGCACCCATGACCACAAACCCTGATCTGCCACATACACATCCCATTATGCAGAACCCCCACCCACTAGCTAGCCTAATCCTGCCTACTGCCCCCAAGCCCCGGCCCCCGTGCAACCCGTACATCTCACTCATCATGGAGCCCCTGATTGCCGTACCCCTGATGGAGGCACTGGCTCCATAATTCAGGACCGTTGCATCTTTCCAAGCTCCATTTTAGATGTAAGGACCCTGACTGGACTCCTACCTGCTGGCCTATTGATTAAACTGGAGGCCCAGTGGGGCACTGACTGATACATAATTTTGCTGTGGGGCCCAGTAAGATAAGAAAGCTCAGCAAAGAAAACAAAACCACTCTATAGTCATTTATAAACACTGGACTGAAAGCAAACTCCTCATCGCCCACATACTGGGGCACCCAAACAAAATAGGTGTCCCCGAAACTCTTCCACTGCATTTGTGAAATCAATTGGAAAGATTTCCCTCAGCCGTAAGGGAGTTGTTATTCTAGGGGAAACGGCCTTGTAGAGCCCCCAGTGTTTATTTTATAAGGCCACAGGGGAGGCATAACTAGGCCTGGGGGGCGGAAAAAAATCTATTTTTCTGCTACTGTTTTTCTTCCTTGCACCTCCGCAGCCAAGAATCACTTTTTCTGTTCTTCCGGCCCAGGCCAGGAATTGCCTGGTGAGAGAGGTCATAGTTCAACAACAGCGCTTGGTCCCCATTAAGGGCCACCGGCCGTCCCTAGTGGAAGAACAGAATGGGACTAAGGCCAGAGGAGGAAGGGAATGATCCGGCCGCTGTTTATAAAGGTTCTGCAGCCGAATACAATGTGCCGACAATGCTAATGGGCAGTTTAATCCAGCTTCTGCTACTGTGTCTGCTGTTTGCAACTGTAGGGTTTATGTTGGTTTACTGATATATATATATATATACTGTTTTATTTTTAGTTATAATATATATGATGATATATAGCAATCTTAGTTATTTGTATGCTTGTAATTATTTGTGTAAATGGGAGGAGCCATACTGCTTACTCTCTGTTATGTTGGCCCTGTATTATACATGATATATATATATATATAATATACAGTTTGGTGATTTCCCTATGGGATCAAAATGTAAATTATATCCGTAGTAATGTCATCATTTAGAATCGGAATGATGTAATTTCTGTCACATGACTCACTAAAACTTGTATATTATAATAAAGTATGCCCTGTTGTAAAATATAAGGATATTAGAAGAAACCTCGGTGTTCCATGACCTGTATAAAAGCACTCGGCCTTCGGCCTTGTGCTTTTATATGGTCATAGAACTCCTCAGTGACTTATAATATCCCTATATTGTACAATAGGGGGTACTTTATACACTATATACAGATATATACATACAGACCATAAATATATACTGTATATATATATATATAATAATCCCCATCAGTAGGGTTGCCAGGACAGGGATTCGAAATAGTCCCTGGCATTTCAAGTACACAGAGGCCCAAATAGCCCCCCAGCAGCCCAATAAATAGTGAGTGTCTATGGCACCTTACAGCAGCCCCCCTGGCATTCCCAGTACCCAGAGGCACAAACAGCCCCCCAGCAGCCCAATAAATAGTGAATGTCTGTGGCACCTTACAGCCCCCCTGGCATTCCCAGTACCCAGAGGCACAAACAGCCCCCCCCCCAGCCCAATAAATAGTGACTGTCTGTGGCACCTTACAGCCCCCCTGGCATTCCCAGTACCCAGAGGCACAAACAGCCCCCCCAGCCCAATAAATAGTGAGTGTCTGTGGCACCTTACAGCCCCCCTGGCATTCCCAGTACCCAGAGGCACAAACAGCCCCCCCAGCCCAATAAATAGTGAGTGTCTATGGCACCTTACAGCCCCCCTGGCATTCCCAGTACCCAGAGGCACAAACAGCCCCCCCCAGCCCAATAAATAGTGAGTATCTATGGCACCTTACAGCAGCCCCCCTGGCATTCCCAGTATCCAGAGGCACAAACAGCCCCCCCCCCCAGCCCAATAAATAGTGAGTGTCTATGGCATCTTACAGCCCCCCTGGCATTCCCAGTACCCAGAGGCACAAACAGCCCCCCCCCCCAGCCCAATAAATAGTGAGTATCTATGGCACCTTACAGCCCCCCTGGCATTCCCAGTATCCAGAGGCACAAACAGCCCCCCCCCCAGCCCAATAAATAGTGACTGTCTGTGGCACCTTACAGCCCCCCTGGCATTCCCAGTACCCAGAGGCACAAACAGCCCCCCCAGCCCAATAAATAGTGAGTGTCTGTGGCACCTTACAGCCCCCCTGGCATTCCCAGTACCCAGAGGCCCAAACACCCCCAGCCCAATAAATAGTGACTGTCTATGGCACCTTACAGCCCCCCTGGCATTCCCAGTACCCAGAGGCACAAACAGCCCCCCCAGCCAAATAAATAGTGAGTGTCTATGGCACCTTACAGCAGCCCCTCTGGCATTTGCCTGAACCCACAGACTGTCAGTCCGGGCCTGGTCGGGGAGTGGGGGATGATGTTAGAGGGCAGAGGGGATGCCATTTAGGGGATGGATGATGACATCACTCAGAGGGGCTATGATGGAATGGGTGGGCATTTGCCCAATTGAAGGATCAAATTGGCAGTTTTACCTGGTTTACAGGCCCCTGTATAAACTGGACTGTCTTGTTCAAAAGCAGACAGGGCACAATCCTCCCCATCACACATGTGCGACTCTAGAATCTAGATGTACTAGAGAAACCAACCAAACCATGAATGACCAATCAGAAAGGAGGAGGAAGAAGGTACAGAGAATCAGAACTCAGTACAATCTGGGTATCTACAGGTGGGAGCACTGGATTTACTTACCCAAAGGGCTAATGTAAATGCTGCCAGGTTTTATCCCTACTGTACTTCCCCTTTAAAGACACATCAGCTTGAGCCAGATACATTGATTTGTGAATTCTTTGCTCACAAAGGGTTGGTCATATAAAAAATGGGGTAACTAACATGGGATGAATTCTGCGGGGGGGGGCACTGAGATAGAAGGTTTGGTATAGACTTGCAGAAGAGTCTGAGACCCTAATTATAAACATTGGGTGGTTGGGGCCCATTTTTATGTATTTTTTTATTTCCTAGGGAGCCCGTAACCATATCTTCATGCAACATTGATCTGACTCCTTTACCTTCTGAACTCTATCAGCCACTCAGAGCATCTTTCGTCCAGATTCGCGGCCAGTTATCTGCAACACAAAGGATAGAGATGGCTGTGATTATAAAGGCAGCTCCCACTTTGATTGAAGTACATAGCGTCCATGAACAAGGGGAGGGCTGTGAGATAGCTGGACTGCAATGCAGATGTGAGGGTCCGGGGGGGGCGGACAGATACACTCCTGTGCCATCTGCATACCAGCCTTCCAGGACGACAACAGCAAATATCTTATTGGTTGCTATGGGTTACTAGATCTGGTGCAATTTTGACTCTATAGACATACTCTCAGTAATAACTAATATAGCAGCAACTTTGAACCTGCAGTTGGTAACCTCGAGTAACAATTAGTTTTCAACCCCTATCTTCACCCTTTGTTGCAACTGTTTTGTTAGAAGGAATTCATTCTGCAGGAGGATTATCTGAGCACAGAGATTCTAATTATCTACCTGGCAAGGACCAGAAATGGAGTAGCTGCAAAACATAAAGTCTACATCATACTAAAAGCCCATCTCAAAGTGAACTACTCCGGGTTTCTTGTTGGGATTCCCCGCTCCATGGCAGTACTAAGCACTAGCAGGGCTTTACTGACATCAGCTGGCCAATATGAGGAATTATCAGCCACAACCCCCTTTAGCAAATATTCACAAACAATTCTGGGGCACATTTAAATACAGGCCACAAATTTACTTCGCTTATAGCAACCATTCAAAAATGAGGTTATATTTTAGGTGTCGTGCAGTAAAGGTGACACCATACCTCTGATTGGATGTTAAGGGTAAAGCAAATTTGTTTGCTACTTTGTATACAATATTAAAGGTAATTTTCAGGCAATCTGTCCCTATAAAGAATAATTCCATAAAAACAAAGTAATCAAGTTTGTGTAATAATCGATATGTAGTGTCATTGCCTGCTCCAGTCACAGCTGCAATTCCCAGTGATTACCAGTAGGTGGAACCCCTGCTTGCCACCTTTTATGGAAAAAAAACCTGACCTTCCAATAATTTTATCATTCTTCCCTATTAATAACATTGGTATCAAGCAGCATAATATACTGCTAATATACCAGCCGGGTAACACAGAGGGTACAGGCAACACAGCACTCGTGACTCATGAGTGGTGAATGGAGTAAAAGTCGCAACCCAGAGGCGGCAGTGACACAGGCCACAGGCAGCACTGTGGGGTGACAATAATAGGGCACCTATTATACAAGTTATTTGCCCCACCAGGGGTGCACATTATAATTCATGCACCTACAGCCAACTAATAGCCAACAGGATACAAGGATAATCTGGCAAAAGTGATTCACTAAGAAGCTTGCTGGCCGATATCGACCATCTAGTCGTGTATGGCTAACTGGGAAGCAATTTATAGACAGAAAAACTTGTGATTTCCATGGGTTGGGAAAAAGGAAGCAAAGTGGAGATGTTTTACATCCTGCAGTTCTGATCATTTGGGCTCAAATTAATGGAACTACACACGAGAAGCCATACAATAGAATAGTGCAGGCCTGGAATGGGAGTCAAAATAAGCCCTAACATTCCATATACACAGAGGCCCAAACAGCCCCCCCCACAGCCCAATAAATAGTGACTGTCTGTGGCACCTTACAGCCCCCCTGGCATTCCCAGTACCCAGAGGAACAAACAGCCCCCCAGCCCAATAAATAGTGACTGTCTGTGGCACCTTACAGCCCCCCTGTCATTCCCAGTACCCAGAGGCACAAACAGCCCCCCAGCCCAATAAATAGTGACTGTCTGTGGCACCTTACAGCCCCCCTGGCATTCCCAGTACCCAGAGGCACAAACAGCCCCCCCAGCCCAATAAATAGTGAGTGTCTGTGGCACCTTACAGCCCCCCTGGCATTCCCAGTACCCAGAAGCACAAACAGCCCCCCCAGCACAATAAATAGTGACTGTCTGTGGCACCTTACAGCCCCCCTGGCATTCCCAGTACCCAGAAGCACAAACAGCCCCCCCAGCACAATAAATAGTGACTGTCTGTGGCACCTTACAGCCCCCCTGGCATTCCCAGTACCCAGAAGCACAAACAGCCCCCCCAGCACAATAAATAGTGAGTGTCTGTGGCACCTTACAGCCCCCCTGGCATTCCCAGAACCCACAGGCACAAACAGCCCCCCCAGCCCAATAAATAGTGACTGTCTGTGGCACCTTACAGCCCCCTGGCATTCCCAGTACCCAGAGGCACAAACAGCCCCCCAGCCCAATAAATAGTGTGTGTCTGTGGCACCTTACAGTCCCCCTGGCATTCCCAGTTCCCAGAGGCACAAACAGCCCCCCCAGCCCAATAAATAGTGACTGTCTGTGGCACCTTACAGCCCCCCTGGCATTCCCAGTACCCAGAGGCACAAACAGCCCCCCAGCCCAATAAATAGTGAGTGTCTATGGCACTTTACAGCCCCCCTGGCATTCCCAGTACCCAGAGGCACAAACAGCCCCCCAGCCCAATAAATAGTGACTGTCTGTGGCACCTTACAGCCCCCCTGGCATTCCCAGTACCCAGAGGCACAAACAGCCCCCCCCAGCCCAATAAATAGTGACTGTCTGTGGCACCTTACAGCCCCCCTGGCATTCCCAGTACCCAGAGGCACAAACAGCCCCCCCCAGCCCAATAAATAGTGACTGTCTGTGGCACCTTACAGCCCCCCTGGCATTCCCAGTACCCAGAGGCACAAACAGCCCCCCAGCCCAATAAATAGTGACTGTCTGTGGCACCTTACAGCCCCCCTGGCATTCCCAGTACCCAGAGGCACAAACAGCCCCCCAGCCCAATAAATAGTGACTGTCTGTGGCACCTTACAACAGCCCCTCTGGCATTTGCCAGACCCACAGATTGCCAGTCTGGGCCTGGAATATTGCCCATTAAATAGATGCAGGAGTGTGGGCTCTATGGGGCTTTTAATTAATACCCAGAGGAAACCCACGCAAACACAGGATAAAGATATAAACATCTCGCAGTGGAATAATTGGAATAGAACCTAGGACCCCAGCACTGGAAAGCAATCCACTGCAGGACTGTAGAACTAAAATATCAGTGTGGGGGATAAAAACAAGCAGAGAGTGGCCCAAAATGCAACAGTGTGTTATATACTGCCTGTGGCTTCATGGCTTTCTCAGTGCAATATTGCATTAGGGTGCTTTAGTTATTGCACTATTACAGTAACCACTAGAGGGCAGCGTGGCAACACTTTTTTGCAGCATGGGAATGCCAGACACCAACCTTTCACTTATGGGAGATCCTCAGGTATTTTTAGGCCTTTTTATTTTTAGAACAAGTGCGATTGTGAAACAAAGCACCGGGTAATATTCTCATTAAGCTCATCAGCCGTCAGCAACAAGACCCAAAGGAACATACAATAAATACAATATTATTATTACATATTCTACAACATGTATATTTTATATCACTACTGCAATCTTTAGAGCAGTGCTTGTCGGACTTATCGGACTACTATAGGCACCATCTCTCCCTACTATACCTGCTATCCCACAGCCCCAGTCCCTTCCCAGAGGCTATTATCCCACTGCTACTATAGGCACCATCTCTCCCTACTATACCTGCTATCCCACAGCCCCAGTCCCTTCCCAGAGGCTATTATCCCCCCACTGCTACTATAGGCACCATCTCTCCCTACTATACCTGCTATCCCACAGCCCCAGTCCCTTCCCAGAGGCTATTATCCCCCCACTGCTACTATAGGCACCATCTCTCCCTACTATACCTGCTATCCCACAGCCCCAGTCCCTTCCCAGAGGCTATTATCTCCCCACTGCTACTATAGGCACCATCTCTCCCTACTATACCTGATTTCCCACAGCCCCAGTCCCTTCCCAGAGGCTATTATCCCCCCACTGCTACTATAGGCACCATCTCTCCCTACTATACCTGCTATCCCACAGCCCCAGTCCCTTCCCAGAGGCTATTATCCCCCCCCACTGCTACTATAGGCACCATCTCTCCCTACTATACCTGCTATCCCACAGCCCCAGTCCCTTCCCAGAGGCTATTATCCCCCCACTGCTACTATAGGCACCATCTCTCCCTACTATACCTGCTATCCCACAGCCCCAGTCCCTTCCCAGAGGCTATTATCCCCCCACTGCTACTATAGGCACCATCTCTCCCTACTATACCTGCTATCCCACAGCCCCAGTCCCTTCCCAGAGGCTATTATCCCCCCCTGCTACTATAGGCACCATCTCTCCCTACTATACCTGCTATCCCACAGCCCCAGTCCCTTCCCAGAGGCTATTATCCCCCCACTGCTACTATAGGCACCATCTCTCCCTACTATACCTGCTATCCCACACCCCCAGTCCCTTCCCAGAGGCTATTATCCCCCCACTGCTACTATAGGCACCATCTCTCCCTACTATACCTGCTATCCCACAGCCCCAGTCCCTTCCCAGAGGCTATTATCCCCCCACTGCTACTATAGGCACCATCTCTCCCTACTATACCTGCTATCCCACAGCCACAGTCCCTTCCTATAGGTTACTGCTTCACATTTACTCTTTTCTAGGCTACCAGCACAATAAAGAGGTGGGCTTATGTTGCATTATTGTACTTTCCCACATTCCTTCCTTTTACAGCTGCTGCTCTTGCATGCCAGCTATGCACAGGGTTGAGAGAATTTGCCCCAGCTTGCAGCCTCTATAGAAAGCTCTGTCATCGGGATCACTGTAATGCACACTCACTGTTTCAGGAACCACTGGCAGCCGGGGGCAAAGCCCTTTGAGTACATAAATTGGGCCATGCCCCTTTTGATCCTGTTGTCGCTCATTATCTGCTGGTCAACATTAAGTGCCACAAGGGGACATATAAGACTGATATGAGAGTGTATTAGAACCCTTTGGCCCATGGTAGGTTTGGGTGTGATCAATCTCCTTTTTTGCCCACCATTAATGTAGCCCCCTATTCCCTTGCCAAATTCCAACATTATACACTCCGGGCTCAACACAGGTGTTATTGGCAAGTCCATACAATTCAGCTGGAATTTCTCTTATCTTATGTCTATACTATTATCTCCTTGGCAGAGATTGAGATCATCTAAGATCTATGAGTCTGCGGCACAGCTGGCATGTGGGGCTTATTTACAAAGCCGGTGCCTGCCCGTATGTATTTATCTGCATGAACTGTACCTATTAACTGGCAATGAATTCTGTAAATTAGTACGGAACATTCCATAAACATTAAAATAAAAGGGCCACGCAGCTGTAAACAGCTTATAGTGCCATTTATTTAAATGCTGGGCATTAGTTGTGGCACATCCTGAGACCCCAGGAGTCTGTGCATCCTAAAGCTATTGCTATGGCCCAGCTGTCTCACACACTTTGTTCACCCCCCCTTTCACTAAATGGATAGGGTTGCCATCCGGCCAGTATTTTACCAGCCTAGCCGTTTAAACACTTGCCAAGGCTGGAGCCCATTTTAGAAGTTTACCAGCAATGTAGTACCTGGTAAATTTTCAATACCCTTAAAAGGGTGGGTTAGCTTTAAGTTAACTTTTAATATGATATAGAATGGCCAATTCTAAGCAACTTTTCCATTGGTCTTCATTTTCTATAGTTTTTTTTTATTTGCCTTCTTTTTCTTTTTGCAGCCTTCAATTGGGGGTCAAAGACCAAAAAAACTATTGCTCTGTGAGGCTACAATGTTACTTTTTACTACTTATGTTTGTCTCTCATTCAAACTGCTCCCTGGCTGCTAAGGAATTTGAACCCTAGCAACCAGGTAGCTGCTGAAACGCCAAACTCAAGAGCTTCTGAACAAAAACTGAAAAACTACAAATAATAAAATATGAAGACCATTTGCAAATTGTTTCAAAATTGGATCCCCATAAGCCCCTGATTTACCCAGAATCTAGTGGAAACTTACCCTTTATCATCCCTTTTGTCTTCCCTGATCCTCCTCAAGTTGTCCATGATGCCGTAGCTCTGCACCCTTTTGTTATCACACTAGAATATGCATTGGACACATATTAGCATTTTATACTGCCAAAAAAATGAATCTAAAGCAACAGCCCCACCTGCTCTCCATTTCAGCCAACTGTCTAGTCTGCTGCAAATTAAGGACTAGAAAAGGAGCGTCTTTGGGATGTTGTTCTGCTTAAAACTGACCCAAGAACACTCAAATGATTCTTCCCTGCTCACTAAATTCATTTCCTAAGCAAAATGACTCACAAACGTAATTTTCAGCTGAACAGACCAGCAGGGGGCGCTGTTTCAAATGAATAACATTCTTTTAAAAACTGCACCCCATTTAGGTCTAAGAATCTGTCAGCCTCCACCCAAAGTGGCTGTTCACCTTTAGTAGAAAGTATTCTGAGATAATTTGGACAATTTGCATTTAGCCCTTGTTTTTTTTTTTATCATTTTTGAATTATCAGGTTTGTATTTTCATTGGCTATGTAATTCCAAACCCTAGCAACGAGGCATTTGTTTGGAGGTCAGAATGCAAGGTATCCTCATCAAAAGGATAAACAATAAAAAAAAGTAATAACAATAAAACAGTAGCTTGGAAGAAAATCAGATTTTTGGTTGCCAGGGTCGGTGACCCTGCTCCCCACATTTTAAAACATTTTATTCTGGAAAAAGGCACAAGAGGAAGGCATATTTGTTGCAGTGATTTCAAAAATTATAAGCCTTGTTAACAAACACAGTGCCTAGCGTAAACTGATATTTTCAGATTTCAGGATATAATTCCAAATTGCAAAAAAATTTCAATGTGCCATTCATACCAGCCTCACAGAACTGAAAACTGGAAGGTTTTGGCCACGTCCCTTGCTTCTCCCCCACTAGGGGTAGAAATATAGGCCCTAAAAATTATAGAAAGATAGGATGCCGGTATGGACATCCCTGTTTTTATTGAAGCGCGTGTGCTTCAGTCACCCAGTTGCAAAAAGTGCTCATGTAAAAGTGCCACACAGAGGCTAAGTCCAAAACTTCCAGGTTCACCTGGCCAAAAGGCAAAAAAATGATCCCAAAATCTTCGGGAACCCCCTTGCCGGAGCTCAGGGGAACCCCTTTATCTCCAACCCCCTTTGCCAAAAGGCCCGCAGGATGCAAGGGTCTTCGGATCCCCTTCGCTGCAAGGCTACGGGGACCCCTTTGTCCATTCCCCTCCAAGCCGAAGCGTAGAAGGGGGCCGGATAAACAGCGGACCTCCGAAGAAGTCCCAAAGTGGTATGCGCTCTCTCTGAGGCCAGGGATTTGTGCATAACCCGGAGGCTATTTCACCAAAATCCGTAAAAAAGTGAATTTAAATGTCGGCATAAAAGTGCTAAAAGTAATAAATAGATGCATAAAAATTCATAGTAAAATTGATAAAAGAGTGGCTTAAAAAGCCCCAGCCTTTCGGCCGGATTTAAAATTCTCTTGCCCCTACCAAAAGGTCTGGGACTAAAGAACAGTGTGCAAAAGAAAAAGTGTCCAAGTGCGCTTAAAGTGCCAGTGCTACACCAAAGTGCTCATCTGGCACCCCAGGGCTCAATTCTAGTGCCGGCCCTTTGGCCAGAGGATCAAGTGCCTCTCCGCCCTGCATTTGGATGGGGGTTGCATTACCTCCCTTAGCTAGGAGGCAACCCACCCACAGCAAGAACAGATACAGGGATCCCTTATCCGGAAACCCGTTATCCAGAAAGTTCAGAATTACGGAGTCAATCTCCCATAGACTCCATTATAAGCAAATAATTTTAATTTTATAAGACGATTTCCTTTTCCTCTCTATTAATAAAAGAGTACCTGTACTTGATCCCAACTAAGATATAATTACCCCTTAATGGAGGCAGAACAGCCCTATTGGGTTTATTTAATGGTTAAATGATTCCCTTGTCTCTGTAATAATAAAACAGTACCTGTACTTGATCCCAACTAAGATATAATTACCCCTTATTGGGGGCAGAACAGTCCTATTGGGTTTATTTAATGGTTAAATGATTCCCTTTTCTCTGTAATAATAAAACAGTACCTGTACTTGATCCCAACTAAGATATAATTACCGCTTATTGGGGGCAGAACAGCCCTATTGGGTTTATTTAATGGTTAAATGATTCCCTTTTCTCTGTAATAATAAAACAGTACCTGTACTTGATCCCAACTAAGATATAATTACCCCTTATTGGGGGCAGAACAGCCCTATTGGGTTTATTTAATGGTTAAATGATTCCCTTTTCTCTGTAATAATAAAACAGTACCTGTACTTGATCCCAACTAAGATATAATTACCCCTTATTGGGGGCAGAACAGCCCTATTGGGTTTATTTAATGGTTAAATGATTCCCTTTTCTCTGTAATAATAAAACAGTACCTGTACTTGATCCCAACTAAGATATAATTACCCCTTATTGGGGCAGAACAGCCCTATTGGGTTTATTTAATGGTTAAATGATTCCCTTTTCTCTGTAATAATAAAACAGTACCTGTACTTGATCCCAACTAAGATATAATTTTAAGATAAGATATAATTTATCCTTATTGGAGGCAAAGCATTCCTACTGGGTTAAAATGATGTTTAAATGATTTTTTAGTAGACTTAAGGTATGGAGATCCAAATTACGGAAAGATCCCTTATCCAGAAAACCCCAGGTCCCGAGCATTCTGGATAACAGGTCCCATACCTGTACTACACTTGATCTTACCCAAAAGGCCGAGAAGCTATATGGACATCCCTGTTTCTAAAATTGGTAACTCAACAGAATGTGTTCTTTGTACTATCCATGTTCTCCCTAAAAGGCCCCTGTAAAGTTGGGGGGCGCAGGGCAAATGCCAGTTCTGCACTACCTTAAACCCAGCCCCGCCAGGATGCAGTTTAGGTGTGAATTATACTTCTACCCGTAGCAACCAATCAGAATATTGCTTCCAATAGTTTTACTGCAGTTGACCCACCTGAGCTAAATGCTGATTGGTTGCCAATTATAACTACTGCAACATCCGACAAAATACTCTATTGGCAACCTACTAAAAGTGAATTTAAAAACAAACTTCCCCTTTAATCAGCCAATACACTGATGGTGTGTTTTGCCTCACCCTGGCAAACATTAGGGTAAGCTTTCCCTTTAAGTTACTTTATTTAATCCACACAAAGTCACTTGTGTAGCTCGGCAATAAAAATCAGACATAGGTTTAATTCCGAACATCATCGCAAGTGAAAACCATCAAATGTGCACTTGGATGCTACACAGTTAAGGTGGCCATACAGGGGCAGATTTAAAGTGGCCATACAGCTGCTGTTTTAGCTCCTTAAGACCGAGTCTGCAGGTTATCAGGCCATGTATGGGTCCCTCTGATGGGCCTGCCTTACCAATATCTGGGCAAAAATTGGGCAGATATTGATCAAGTAGGTTTGATTTAAGCGTCGGATCAAGGACCATGTCAGCTTGTTGATACAGTCATTGCCCCAACAGCCCAAACAACCATCGTTATGATCTGATCATATGGCCAGTTCCTCCCTCATTAAACCTGAACAATCGACGTCTGTCCCATTTCTGGCCAGATATTGGTCAGGGTGGCCCCCTGAAAGACCTTCTGGAAGGTCCCATACATTGGCCAATAAGCTACTGAAACTTTCTGGCAGCAGCTTTTATTGGCCTATGTATGGCCCCCATTAAGGTGGCCATAAACGTTAAGATCCGCTCGCTTGGTGAGGTCGGCAAGTGAGCCAATGTGGTCCCCAGTCCGACTAAATTTTTTAACCTGCCTGATCGATATGTGGCCGATTTCAGGCCAGATGTCGGTAGGTCAGGCCCGTCGTTTGTGCCCCTACACGGGCCGATAAGCTGGCGAATCAGTCTAAGGGACACATATCGGCGGCTACAATCGGCCCGTGTATGGCCACCTTTAGTTAGGCATATTGGGGAAAGATCTGCTTGTGTGGATCTCATTATATATGGGCAGCTTAGCTGTGCTCCTAGACATTTTCCTTAAGGAGGCCCTAGGTCTGTTATTTTGGTGGGGTCACCAGATGAGCGAATCTTGGCCCGATTTGGCCACCCTGATATACATACATACATACACCCATATTCTGGGCCAAATTGGTTTGATTTGATCATTGGTCTGAAACCTATTGAAAGACGACCACATCAAGGTGCACCTTATCTGAAAGCCTGATGCTCCAATGAGAATCCTGTGTGTACACCCTGCTCCAATGTATTCAAACGAAACACATTTCTTCCAACAGCAATATGGCTGCCCTGCTGCTATTTCATTACAGGGTGATACCGGCAAGCCTAAACTGCATGGTAACCTGTTACAAAGGATTCAGCTGGGGACCACACTTTTATAGAAGGTTCCCAATTAAAGGGATAGCAACACATTTTTAAAAATGTGAACTTTAACTCTCCAGCTGTTGCTGAACTACATCACCAGCTTTTTAATGACAGCCATTGGCTGTCAGAGGATTCGGGTAGATGTAGCTCAGTATTAGCTGGAGAGGCAAAAAAAGGTTGAAAAATCACTTTAATAAAATGCTATTTTGCAGTTTTCTGGTCCTGGGTTCAATTCCAGCCAGGGTACTATATGCAAGGAGATTATATGTTCTTCCTGTGTTGGCGTGGGTTTCGCTCCAGATACTCCGATTCCCTCCCACACTCCAAACACATACAGGCAGGTTCCCCTAGTGTGTGTGACTGTGATAGGGACCTTAGATTGTAAGCTCCACTGGGGCAGGGACTGATGGGAATGTGATAGGGACCTTAGATTGTAAGCTCCACTGGGGCAGGGACTGATGGGAATGCGATAGGGACCTTAGATTGTAAGCTCCACTGGGGCAGGGACTGATGGGAATGGGATAGGGACTTTAGATTGTAAGCTCCACTGGGGCAGGGACTGATGGGAATGGGATAGGGACTTTAGATTGTAAGCTCCACTGGGGCAGGGACTGATGGGAATGTGATAGGGACCTTAGATTGTAAGCTCCACTGGGGCAGGGACTGATGGGAATGTGATAGGGACCTTAGACTGTAAGATCACTGGGGCAGGGACTGCTGAGAATGTGATAGGGACCTTAGATTGTAAGCTCCACTGGGGCAGGGACTGATTAGAATGGGATAGGGACTTAAGATTGTAAGCTCACTGGGGCAGGGGCTGATGCGAATGTGATAGGGACCTTAGATTGTAAGCTCACTGGGGCAGGGACTGATGGGATTGGGATAAGTACCTTAGATTGTAAGCTCCACTGGGGCAGGGACTGATGGGAATGATGAATAATCTTTGTACAGCACAGTTGAGAATGTCAGTGCTATATAAATAAAGGATAATAACATTAAGGGTGAAGACACACTGAGCTACTAGTACAGGTATGGGACCCATTATCCAGAATGCTCAGGACCTGGGGTCTTCTGGATAAGGGGTCTTCCAGATAAGGGGTCTTTCCGTAGTTCAGATCTCCTACCTTAATTATTTAAACCATAATTAAACCCACTAGGATTGTTTTGGCTTCAATAAGAATTAATTATATCTTAGTTGGGATCAAGTACAAGGTACCGTTTTATTATTACAGAGAAAAGGGAATCATTTTTAAAAATGTGAATTATTTGATTACAATGGAGTCTATGGGAGATGGCCTTTCCGTAATTCAGAACTTTCTGGATAATGTGTTTCTGGATAAGGGGTCCGATACCTGTAGTAGCTATTTTTTCACTGCTTCTAAACTCCAGATAATACCCTGCCATAGACAATACTGAGAATTGCCTCAGTTAGGGCTCTGGCACACGGGGGAGATTAGTCGCCCGCGATAAAACTCCCTGTTCGCGGGCGACTAATCTCCCCGAGTTGCCTACCCCTGCCATCCCACCGGCGAACATGTAAGTCGCCGGCGGGATGGCAGACGCGGCGGCGCGATTTCGCGCAAATCGCCGAAAAAGACTCGCGAGTCTTTTTCGGCGATTCCCTGAAATTGCCCCGCCGCGTCTGCCATCCCGCCGGCGACTTACATGTTCGCCGGTGGGATGGCAGGGGTAGGCAACTCGGGGAGATTAGTCGCCCGCGAACAGGGAGTTAATCGCGGGCGACTAATCTCCCCCGTGTGCCAGAGCCCTTAAAGCACACGTAGAGACAATTATCAGTAAATGATCAGCATTATCTGTTTTAGTAACTGTGACAAGTAGCTGCTACTAGTAGCTCTGTGTGTCTTCACCCTAAAGCTGGCCATACACGTGGCGATGTGCCACACACCATTCAGGGCTGAATCGGCAGGTAAGGAGGTAGAAACAATAGGATTTCTACCTCCTTCTGCCGATTCAGCGCTGAAGGGAGATTTTGGTCAGGTGCCTTCTATGGCGCCCGATCAAAATTTTCAAACTGGTCCGATCGGCGAGTCGGCCGATATCAGCAGCTTCCTGCGATATCGGTCAACTCGCCGATTTACCATACACGCACCGAATCCTCATTTCGTACGATATTATCGGAGCGTGCATGGCCACCTTAATAGTAACTGTATCACCATGGGGATTATATTTCAGCTCCTGATTTTAGGTGAAACAGCTGCCCAATATTCCAGGCCTGACACAAAGGAGCAGTGGAAGTTGGGTTTCTGGATGCCTCCAGGTCTGGACTGGGATACAAAATAGACCCTGGCCTTTTAGGTGCAAAGAGGCCTAAACAGCCCCCCAGTAGCCCAATAAATAGTGAGTGTCTATGGCATCTTACAGCCCCCCTGGCATTCCCAGTACCCAGAGGCACAAACAGCCCCCCCCCCCAGCCCAATAAATAGTGACTGTCTGTGGCACCTTACAGCCCCCCTGGCATTCCCAGTACCCAGAGGCACAAACAGCCCCCCCAGCCCAATAAATAGTGAGTGTCTGTGGCACCTTACAGCCCCCCTGGCATTCCCAGTACCCAGAGGCACAAACAGCCCCCCCAGCCCAATAAATAGTGAGTGTCTATGGCACCTTACAGCCCCCCTGGCATTCCCAGTACCCAGAGGCACAAACAGCCCCCCCAGCCCAATAAATAGTGACTGTCTGTGGCACCTTACAGCCCCCCTGGCATTCCCAGTACACAGAGGCACAAACAGCCCCCCCAGCCCAATAAATAGTGAGTGTCTATGGCACCTTACAGCCCCCCCGGCATTCCCAGTACCCAGAGGCACAAACAGCCCCCCCAGTAGCCCAATAAATAGTGTCTATGGCATCTTACAGCAGCCCCTCTGGTATTTTCCAGAACCCAGAACCCAGATTGCCAGTCCGTAGGTAAAAGTGAGCCAGAAACTGCTCCTTGATGAGAGAGGCCTACAGGCAATAATGGATTATTTACAAAAAAAAAAAGTTTTACCCCAAGAAAACACGGCCGACATCCCAATAATTATGTTTTTAAAGTCACTGTATTATTGAAAAGTTCTACTCCCAGAAGCCACCAACAGCCAAGTTCTGTGGGGAGAAATGTGAGAGTTGTAGTTCAGCAACAGCTGCACAGTTACACGTTGCACAAATCACAGTTCTCTTTGTATAAACCCACTTATAGTAACAATATTAAGGTAGTGCCGTTAACTTGGGTTGTTTTGTCCCGTGTTCAAACTTATTTTCCTTGACCCGGTTTATTATTATTATTATCAGGGCAAATACTGAGCCAATATCTTATAAGTGACTATCATTTTCTTTGTCCCTTCTTTTTCTCTCTTGCTTTAATTACGTTCTATTGATCCCCTCTCCGTGTTTTATCCCCTGTGCTATCAGTTCTTTGTCCTCCCGTTCCTTTCCCCCTCCTCCTCCCTCTCTCCCACCCTGCCCCTCTCCCCTCACTTCTCTTTACTTTACTTTTCCTCACTTTACATCCGGGTTTTTTCCCTAGGCAATGGGAACCGCATCACACCCCGTTCCTTAGGCAAAGTGAAATAAATTCGCCGCACCGACACGTCAAGTAGTCCCTGCTTCCCTTCGCTTTTTCTCCCCTCCGGCCGCGGCTGAGACAGCCCTACTCCACATAATACAGGGGTTGTTGCCTATGGTGAATCTTGTTGTCCGAGTATGTGGTGTTTCTAAGGCTTTCCACCACTAACCTGTAGGTCCCATCACACCCCCTCTCACTCCGCTCGCCGGGCCGCTCGGGCCCTTTTCCATTCTACGTCACAGGGCCTGTGTGCGCGCGTTCCCGACAGCCCTCTCTCTTTGCTTAGCGGATAGGACCCCTCGGGAGCGCGCCTGATAGAGTGAGTGAAGGGGGGAGAGTGCGGCGGAAGGATCTAGCTCCCGGTGCGCTGCGGTCGGGGAGGGAGAGAGAGTTCTTTTGCCATCACTTTCTCTTTATTTATTTATTTGCCCCCCGTCCCCTTATTACCCTGCCCGGGGCAGCTCAACCTCTGCACCGCACTCTGACATTCCCTCTGGCGAGCTCTCTTACTCTTTGGCCTGTGTTTTTTTCTCTCATTGGCCCCCTCCTTTTCCTGGAAGGGGGCAGTGCTTGTGGTGCAGGGGGGTGACCCCCCCATATTATTTACCCCCAGCCTGTTGGGGCAGGGGGGAAGGGAGAGAAGATGTGGCGGTGACAGCCTGGGCCCCCTCCCCTGAGAGGAGAACAACAAGAAGAAGAAGAAGAAAGAAAGAAAAGAAGAAGAAGAAGAAGAGAAAGAAGGAGGAGGAGGAGTGGGGAGCAGCCCCGGTGGCAGCCCTAGGAGCGGGGGAGCCCGGCAGCAGCAGCAGCAGCAGCAGGTGTGGGGAGATGAGGTGCTGGGGTGGAATTGGGTGCTGCTGGGAGCGGGGGGCAGGAAGTTGTAGGAGAGAAGTCACAGGCTGATCAGGCCTGGGGGGGGGCAGTGTGGTGCTGAGGGGACAGCTGCTACCTACCTACCTACCTACTGCAGCCTGCTGCGATTGTTTGTGTCACACACTCACTGCCTGTCTGTGTAGCACTCACAATCTCTGCCACTCTGTGTGTGTTTGTGTTACACTCTCCTACCCCAAGCACTAACTCTCTGCTGCTGCTGCAATCACTGTTATTCTCCTTATGTTTGTGTAACATTCTGTGTCACAATCACTGCCACTGTCTGTGTAGCACTGGCACTGTGTGTGTATTACTCACAATCCCTGCCACTCTGTGTGTGTTTGTGTTACACTCTTCTACCCCAAGCACTAACTCTCTGCTGCTGCTGCAATCACTGTTATTCTCCTTATGTGTGTGTAACATTCTGCCACTCTCTGTGTAACCTCTGTTACAATCACTGCCACTCTCTGTGTCACAATCGTTGCCGCTCTTTCTGTGTGTTTGTGTTACACTCTACTACCCCAATCACTAACACTCTGTGTGTAACATTCTGCTGCAGTCACTGTTATTCTCCTTGATGTGTGTGTAACATTCTGCCACTCTCTGTGTCACCCTCTGTCACAATCACTGCCACTTTCTGTGTCACAATCGTTGCCGCTCTTTCTGTGTGTTTGTGTTACACTCTACTACCCCAATCACTAACACTCTGTGTGTGTAACACTGCTGCAATCACTATTATTTTCCTTATGTTTGTGTAACATTCTTCCGCTCTCTATCACAATCATTGCCGCTCTTTCTGTGTGTTTGTGTTACACACTACTACCTCAACCACTAACACTCTGTGTGTGTAACACTGCTGCAATCACTATTATTTTCCTTATGTTTGTGTAACATTCTTCCGCTCTCTATCACAATCATTGCCGCTCTTTCTGTGTGTTTATGTTACACACTACTACCCCATCACTAACTCTCGGTGTGTAACTGCAATCACTATTATTCTCCTTGATGTGTGTGTAACATTCTGCCACTTTCTGTCACAATCGTTGCTGCTCTTTCTGTGTGTTTGTGTTACACACTACTACCCCATCACTTACTCTCTGTGTGTAACTCTCTGCTGCAATTACTATTATTCTCCTTATGTTTGTGTAACATTCTGCCAGTCTCTGTGTACCCCTCCGCCACAGTCATTACTGCTCTCCATGTGTTTGTGTAAAACTCTGCCACAATCACTGCAACTCTATACCTGCGTGTGTAACATTTTGCCATAATCACTGCTGCTCTCTCTGCCACCCTATGTTTTTGTGCAACACTCTGCCACAATCACAGCCTTACTTTGTGTATTTGTGTAATACACAGTCACAGGCCCGCTGTGTTTGTGTTCAGATCTGCAGTCACAGGCTGTGTGTGTCACTGTCACAACCGCTAGTTTTGTGTGTGACTCTCTGACATTCAGTGGGTTTCTGTGTGTGACTGACACTATATGTGTTTGTATGTAAAGCAGGCCCCATTACAGACACTTTCTGTGTGTATGCAACTCTACTAATGTCACTGAAGATTTTGTGTGACTTTGCCACAGTCTTGTGCATTGTTTATTAAGCCAGTGTGCAACAATGTTTCTCCCCTTATCAGATACAGACCCCCCAAAAACATTTTTGTGCACTAGCCTAATAGACAACATATATTGTTATTTACCTGTGAGTGCTTTTTTGTTCCCTTTTACAGATTTTGGTCGCTGTTGTGATGGAGCACTGCACCCCAATACATAATTGCAAATGTCTTTATATTTGTGCTGTTTACTACAATCAGGACTGTGTGTTCTATGTTTGTGTGTGACCCAAAAACACAAATCTCTGTGACTGTGCAACGGTCACACACAAACATACAGTGATACCTTGTCTCGCACACCAACACAACAGATTCACAGAGACTTTGTGTGATGATGTGCGACTGTTTCAACATTACAGATACTCCTCATTGTGCTTGTGTTCTACACTTTTTCACTGTCGCCGAGACTTTTGTGATTGTGTGTGACTTTTAGGGGCATGCTTATGAAGGCGTGTAAAGACAACATCTACCCTTTTACGCCGCTGTACGCTGTGCAAAACCGTGGGTTCTTGTAATGATTTCACGTGAATGTCTAGTTGAGTTCAGAATTCTAGAGTAAAAAAAAAAAAGGTGTCAACATGATAACAGATGCTTAAATTCTAGCATTTTGTGGTGCCACTTTTTTGCATAGCATTTTACACCAATTTTCACGCCATGTTGTCAGTAAGAGAACATTTTATAAATGTGCCATTTATTTGACAACTTTTGCACCTTTAAAAAATGTACACATCTTTATCAATATGGCTTTTAGTCACAGTGGCAAACCCTGTGGTGATTGGGGGCTAGCCCTGTGGTGATTGAGGGCTAGCCCTGTGGTGGTTGGGGGCCGGTAAGAACCTTCTAAACCCCAGCCAGAAAACTTGTGCCATCAAGTGTGTAGGCATGGAGGATTCTGGCTGCCCCCTGCATGGTGGAGAGGAGCCCAGAAATTACTATTGTTTGAAAGGCCCAGAGCCGACAAGTTTCAGGTGTTTCAATCAACGCATTAAAAAGGTAGGGCAAGGGCACACTAAGCGGATTGATCACTTTCCTCCGCAGGTACTTTTTACAGACACCCTCGTAGCTCCATTGACAGGCCTGGCGTCGGCCTGTGTGGAGCTACACAAATCACATATTGTCAGGAAGGAAAGGAAAACTTGTTTGAATAAAAAGTTTGAGTACCTTGAATTATCGAGTTTACAAACTCAAAAAAAAAATTGGAAAAATTAGAAAAACTCGAATTGAAAATATGGCTTGACCTTGCCTAGGACAACTCCCACTGACTTCTGTAGAAACTCGCAAGCTTTTAAATGGCAAAGTTTTACATTTCAGGTTTTTTGCACTTAAACACCAGACATTCGATTTTTCGAGCCATAATTCGAATTAGCGTAAAAAATTCAAAACTTGAAAAAAAATCAAACTCAAACTCTGACAAATCACCTCCTAAGGGGCAGATTTATCAGAATGTGAGATTAGAACTGACCACAGAGAAATTCACCCACTTTCTATTCATTCCTATGGGATTTTTAGAAGCATATTTATAAATGGTAAAAGTTATAATTCACCACTTGGTAAATATGCTTCTTAAAATCCCATAGGAATGAATAGAAAGGGGGGGAATTTTTCTCCGGTGAGCTCTAATCTCACATTTTGATAAATGTACTCCTAAACCACAAACTCTGCAGCAGTGGGCCTCAAAAACTTTTTATGGCGAGATACATTGTACTAAAGTTACTCAGACTTGGGTTTGTGGGACCGTGTTACAGGTATGGGACATGTTATCCAGAATGCTTGCAACCTGGGGTTTTCTGGATAAGGGGCCTTTCCGTAATTTGGATATCCATACCATAAGTCTACTGAAAAATCATTTAACTAAACCCAATAGGATTGTTTTGCCTCCAATAAGGATTCATTATATCTTAGTTGGGATCAAGTACAGGTACTGTTTTATTATTACAGAGAAAAGGGAATCATTTAACCATTAAATAAACCCAATAGGGCTGTTCTGCCCCCAATAAGGGGTAATTATATCTTAGTTGGGATCAATATATATATATATATATTTATATGTGATCTAATTTGTATCATGGATCTCATGAGAATTAACAATAGGGACTATATTTTCCCTTATAATACATGAGTGATACTCAGAGTTCCCTGTATAACTCAGCCTGCAGCCTTGTGCCTTTATATGGGCACAGAACCCCTCAGTGACTGCTAATATCCTTATCATTTACAGTAGGGGGTACATTATCCCGTATAATACATGAGTGATACTCAGAGTTCCCTGTATAACTCAGCCTGCAGCCTTGTGCCTTTATATGGGCACAGAACCCCTCAGTGACTTCTAATATCCTTATTTACAGTAAGGGGGCACATTTTCTTTCTCTATCTATTTCTTACTTTCATACACACACAAAGACAGACTTTGTGTGTGTCACAGAAACAAATGGTCTGTGTATAATAACACTATGACACATGTAAATCATTGTGCCACAAGCCTGTTTGTCATATTGACTGTATATAGGGAGAATGTTAGGGGCGTAAACTAATGTATAATATACAAAATACTTCTACTATGTGACTCTTTTGCAAATTCACCTACATGTCATTGAGAGAAGCAAAGCACGTTTTATTTACAAAAAAAAAAAAAAAAAAAGTTTGTGAGTCAAGTTAGACAAAGTGTTACCCTGATATATATGAGATCATAGGCAATTATATGAATAATCTTCTATTTTAACTATCCTGTATAACCAGTGACTTCACTTATGTTATGTGACCCTTTGAAACTTGTGCCCCCTACTTTCAAAAATAAGGATATTCGAAGTCACCTTGGAGTTCTGTGACTCTAACCACTCTATGTGCAGTCTTGGACCTTTATCAGGTCCTAGAATTTGTAATATCCTTACTAATGTGTACATTGTTTTTTAAATAATCCCCCCTCCCATTTTTTTACTCAGTCTTTCGGCCCACTCTATGATTGAGACACTTCATTATTTACCCAACCCTTACCTGACCTCTCTCGATCCCGCCATGTCTTTAATTATATACCTGTGCCGGACCTGCCCATCTCTGCTGTCACTAGATGGGCAGGGCTTGTATGTACAAGTATATAAATAAGTCTTTGCAGGCAGCTGCCAGAGGAATTGGGGACACACTAACGTCATGGGTGCAAGCAGTGTTTAGCTCACCGTTCTCCACAAACTAGCCTTGCTGGCTCAAACGCAAGGTCCGGCGGACTTTGGGCCAGCCCACATATTACTAATAGCAGCAACCTAACTTCTGATGCTGTTTTGACACTATGGGGGAGATTTACTAATCCGCGAACGCTCCGAGCTTATTTTCGGCAACTTTTTCATACTTTGCGACAAAATTTGTGCAACAAAATTGTATTGTCGTGCCGAGTACGAAAGTTTCGGATTCATTCAAGCTTCATTATCGTGACTTTCCATGGGCCAGGTTGGAGCTGCAGAGTGCCATTGAGCCCTATGGGAGACTTTCCTTGGGCCGGGTTGGAGCTGCAGAGTGCCATTGAGCCTTATGGGAGGCTTCCAAAATCATGCACAGAAGGATCAAAGTCGGAAAGGTTTTCCTGCATTTTACGATCGTTCGGTACGAAAATTTTGCGGGATATTTGCGATTTTAAGAGATTATCGTATCCAATCCGAATTCATCCCATTCGGGATTCGAACACATGTTTTCATGAATGTGCCCCTATGTGTTAACTGTGGGCAACAGTTAAACACCCCTTAGGGTTATTCAGAAATAAAATAATCTCAATGTCCATAACAATTTAGGCAAGTGGTGTATTTGGCAAGTGGCTTTAAAATTGTCATTGTGTCTCCAGTTTATGGTACACTGGCAAACAAAGAAATGGATAGAAGCTATAACTGCGCTACCTGGTGTTTGGATCATTTGCGTTTTTTTGCCAAACAAAAGGAACAGTAGGCCTTAAGGTGGCCACACACGGCGATTTGCGATCTTTCGTGCTACTATCGATCGCATGAAAGATCATTAAATCCGCCACTAACCTTCAGGGCTAAAACGGCAGATAAGCAGGTAGAAACAATAGGATTTCTACCTCCTTCTGCCGATTCAGCCCTGATGGCGGATTTTGCTCAGGCGCCTTCTATGGCGCCCGATCAAAATCTTTTAACCTGGCCGATCGGCGAGTCGTCCGATATCAGCAGCCTCCTGCGATATTGGTCGACTCACCGACCATACACGCACCGAATATTGTACGAAACGATACGGTGCGTGTATGGCCAGCTTTAGGGTGGCCATACACTAGCAGATTTAAGCTGCCGATTCTGTACCTTCAGACTGATTCGGCAGCTTATCTTCCAGTGTATTGGGCCTCCCAACTGATATCTGGACAAAAATAGGCCACATCGGACAGGCAAATTTTCCCCTCAGATTGAGAACTGTATCAGCTCATTGATGAGGGCCTCAATCTGACCTCTTAATTGTAATGTGATCGTTTTGCCCTAAAGCCAAACAACTGCATAAGCACAATATCACACACCCAAGGTGGGCATATCTGGGGAAAGATTTGCTCATTTGGAGACCTTGGCAAACGAGTGTATGGCGATATCGCTAAGGTAAACCAAAGGGTTCTGATACTTTACAGGACATTTAGTGCCACCTTTAGAAACATGCATATTGGTGCCTGGATGAAGTGTTTCATTGTTCTGTGGCACACCTATAAGTGTCCGTGTAGCAAAGCCTTTTTTACCCAAATCCTATAACCTGTTGCTGATCCTGAAAGTTATGAATTGGCAAGGGGGGGGGCACAGAATAACAAAGAAGGGACAACATTTTGTTTAGCAGTGAAGTACATGTCTCCTCAGTTGTCCTGTGTGTGATTAATGAATGTTGAACTTGGTAGGGATGATTTACTTAACATATGGCGAGTAACTATAAAGCAATTAGGAGAGATATTGCTTGTCTGTCACGATTGTATTATTCTGTCTATTCTAGGCGTGTTAAGTCTCGTTTGTGTAAAACATCGGCACATAGAAACTGAAGAGGTGATCAGTTTTTTATTTGCAAAATTAATATTTAAAAATATCATAGTTAAAAAATTAGGAACTGTTACACACTGGTGACTTTTATTTATTTATTTATTTTTGAGTGTGTTGTAGCTGCAGGTGTGAGCGCACCTAATTTAATTTTATTCTGCTTGGTCGTCCCCATGAGCGTTCCCGATCTGTGTTTTAGCCTAGTCTTGCAATATATTCATTTTGATTTGTTCAGCAGGCGTCGCTCATTAAAGCGTCCATGTGTGAGGGCCTTGAGACTTCGCTAAAGAAAAATCGGGAAATATTAGCCTGCATCTGCCAACCAAATAAACTGATGCCTTCCCCACAGTCTTAGGCCTAGTAAGGCCTCACACTATAGTGTCTGTAACAATACAGACATTAAGTTGGTTTTATCTGGACAAAATTAGTCTGTCTAGATTAATCTGATTTTTATTATTACTAAAACACATATGATAAATGGGTGTATGCACTAAGCATGTGATTCAAGAGCTTACAGTTTAAAAGTGACTTGAGAATCCAGTGAGTCTGTTCACACTGTATGCTAACATCCCATCTGACGGCCAGAGTCCGAAATGCAATTCGGTTGGACAGATCACGTTAACCACTGAAAACATTTTGTGTTTAGGTAATATTGGATATAGCTGAAACATTGACATTTTATTAATGAACTGAAAAGTTTTCTTTGGACCCAGTTTTACTTTTGCTAAAACTCGCCTTTTCTGGAGCAACTCTGTAGCATATGGGTGTTGTATTGTGAGACAGTCTGTCATTCTGACTCTACGAGGGGGGGGGGATTTACAAAAGCTCGATGTTTAAAATTTTTTAACGATTCGTAATTTTTTGTGCCAAAATATGATATTGTTGCGGGGAAAAAAAAAGCACATTTTTTGTGATTTATTATGCAACGAAAATGCAAGAAATCTGAAAATAAATATGTCATTTAAAAACATCAAAATCATAAAACTGGAAGATCTTCATTGCATTGTGGTTTTAGAGGATTTTGGGTTTTTTATGCGGTCATTTGTGCGACAATATGTAAAAGTAGCAGTTTTCGTGTTTTTTCTGCATCTTATTTCATTCGTGCTTTTTCAGTTGGGATCTTTTGTTAAATGAATGACATTTGTGGAAATTAGTTTAGTTGTGGTTTCAAAACACCCTAAGCGATAAACTTTACGAGAGCTTTTGAGCAGATTTTGTGGGCCAAATTTAATCTGCTCCGCCATGCAACAGCACATAACACAACTAGACATCGCAAGGTTTTGTAGGATCTACAAAATCTGATCACCATGGGCTGTAATGTAAGGTGGGATCAGATAAAGTCGGATGGTATGTTTTGTTCGCTCATCTACATACAACAGTCAGTGTAATTCAGTGCAAAAATAAAGTTGCACTGAGTTTGTGTCCGACACATCGCGTCTGGTGTCAAAAGTTACATGTAGGTTACACATCAAATTTAAATTTTTTTTTATATTTTAACCTATGCGACTACATCTGACTTGTTGCATGCGTTTTGCCGATCTGACACCATCTGCAAAAGCGCCAGTGGAGTTTAAAACCATGAACAAAATCTGAATGTTCATAAATGCCCACCTGTGTGTTACTGGGTGTGTAAAAACAGTGTATCTGGGTGAAACTGTGCAAAATTTTTGGGCCCTCTTTTTTAGGTCCCGTGTCTAAGCCAGCTGTATCAACTGCAGCATCAATGGCATAAGGCAGGGGTGGGCAAACTACGGCCCGCGGGCCACATCCGGCCCGTCAGCCCTTTCAATCCGGCCCGCCGTCTCCGGCCCCCTTAAAAGAATGACGGGCCCTTATTGTTTGCGCCCCATGCGTGCGCACAGCGTCAGCACGCACGGGGCGCAACCATATAAAAGAATGCACTGGGGAGCGGGGGAACAGAAGGACGGGACGGAGGAAGCAGTGGGTCGCTGGGGGGGAGCTGAGAGGCCCTATAATTTTTGATGGCAGCCCCGGGAGTAACGCTGTCCCGGCCCGGTCCGGCCCGTCTGTTAGTTAATGTGGCCCCTGAGCCAAAAAGTTTGCCCACCCCTGGCATAAGGGTAAAGACATACAGCTACTAAGTAGCAGCTACTTGTCACGGCTACTAAATACCAGAAAATCCCCTGCCATAGACAATACTGAGAATTGCGTCTGCTGGGGAGACAATTATCAGTAAGTGATCAGCATTGTCTGTTTTTGTAGCCACGACTAGTAGCTCAGCGTGTCTTCACCCCTTTAGTTGGCCATACATTCATGAATATAAAATAAAGTTTTGTACGATATTTGGTGCGTGTATGGTGGATTGACGAGACGGCCGATAACGCTTAAACTTCGTGTTTCAGTCGTCTCGTTGACCTGGTGGGACAAAGATTTTGATCGAATGCCTGTAGACGCCCACGACAAGGGAAATTTGTCACAGGCGACTAGTTTCCCCGTCTGCCACAGCCCTAAAGGGTAAGGAAAGGTAGAATACCTGGGTGGAGCCCTAGTCATAGCCCCCCTCTGTGATTTTAATTAATTACTTCAGACTTTTTGTTAATTTTAATTGAGTGTATTATATAAAACTTCACTTGCATATACTTTTGTTGGTAGGTTTGTTTGGGGTCTCTAAACATTGGGGGTTAGAGAGTAGGGGTCTCTAAACATTGTGGTGTAGCTAGTGCTGTCCACTTAATTACATGTTGTGGGCCAGTACAACATGTTCGAGGGCCAGACTATATATAAAAGTACTGAGAGAAGCACTCAAATATAAGGAATCGGCTGTCTGGGTGCAAATAAATGCAATTATTTAAGTAGAAAGTATAGCACTCAACAGGACTAGTGCAAAAAGATTTTTAAAAAATTGGGAATTTAAATAAAGTATATACACACAGTAGTATATAGTTCTACAGAAGTAGCAATATTTGAAATGCTAGGGACCGCACTAGTGGAATGAAAAGGTCACACAGAAGCTTGCCGTTTCGGCTATATTTAGCAAAAATGTAATCTCATTTCTAATTTTCCTTTCAATTACAACTACTAAAGTGGCGCAACACTTTGCTAAGATGTCACATTGTAATGGTTTTTTTTAAGATCAATATATATTTAATTTCAGATTTGGAATAGCATTCCATGATTTCGCTTTTATATACGTAATAAGTTTCTGTGGTCATTATGTTTTTATTTTATTTTCCCATGTATTGGCACATTGAGTGTTTTGCAGGTGAGCCAAGTATGGAAATCCAACCAATTGTCACTTACCTGTTGGATGGTAGTGGCACGAAAGTCAAATGACATTAAAGGTGACCAGTTTTGATTTCGAAAACCAAGGTCACAGTTTTCCATCATTCAGAACAATGATGGCAGCTCCCACTCATCAAAAGTAACACTAAAGTCAGACAAATAAGGCAGACTTATTTATGAACACTGGGCAGTTTTGCACCTGGGCAGTAACCTATAGCAACCAACTCGTAATTAGCATTTTTCCCAGGCAGCAGCAGGTAGAGCGATAAAAGCAAACATTCAGTTGCCATGGGTAACTGCCCAGTTCCCCAGTGTTCATGAATGAGCCCAAGAGTGTGTATTATTATTATTAACATTTATTTATAAAGCGCCAACATATTCCTCAGCGCTGTACAATAAGTGGGTTTCATACATTGGACATACAGAGTAACATATGCATGTATATCTACTGTATATACAGGTATGAGACCCATTATCCAGAATGCTTGGGACCAAGGGTATTCTGGATAAAGGGTCTTTCTGTAATTTGGATCTCCATACCTTAAGTCTACTAAAAAATCAATAAAAAATTAATCAAACCCAATAGGATTGTTTTACATCCAATAAGGATTATTTATATCTTAGTTGGGATCAATTACAAGGTTCTGTTTTATTACGACAAAAAAAAGGAAATCAGTTTTAAAATTCTGAATTATTTGATTAAAATGGAATCTATGGCTTTCCGTAATTCGAGCTTTCTGGGTATCGGGTTTCCAGATAAGGGATCCCATACCTGTACAACAATTTAGGTTTTTAGCAATATTTTTTTATAAATCACTAGACACAGTAATAAATCGTTCAAGTGGCCATACATGGTAAGGTCCGGCCAAAGGAGCAAATCTTCTCCCGGTTTGCCCACCTGAAAGTGGGTGTTCTCGGGCTAACTCGATTGTTTGGCCCTAGGGCCACAAGTTTTTATTACAAAGACCTTTTGGGGGTGCCCATACACGGACAGATAAGCTACTGAATCGGCAGCTAAAATCTGCCCGTGTATAGCCACAGTTACAATGTAAGTGACTTGTGCAGAATAACCTACATGTGTTTTACTATTTTAATATTTATAAAATAATAAAGTCAGCATAAAGTTTGCTTGTAAGCAGGCTATATCTCCCTTATGGCAGGAACATTACATTAAACATGTAAAGTACATTTTTTTTAATACTTTGAGACCAAGTAGTGGTGGTGTTTATGTTTCCTACATAGTAGATCCTCTTGTTTTTATCCATGCCTGATTGCTACAGTACTTTGTGTGTGTTAAAGCCCCAGAAATGGCGCGGCTGACCCATCCCGTTGCACCTGTCTTGTGCATATTGTGTCCTCCTTATCCCGTTCCCCTGCAAAGGCCATTATTGTCTTCACGCCGCGTGTGCTTTTCTGTAAGCACAGCTGCCATACCATCACTAAGCAAAGTGCGCGCCGCTTTCTCCCCACCCCCTCGCACTTTACAGGGGTTTGAAGAGGACACAATTTGCACTGCTGGAACAGAGACTTGTGTTTTCAGAGCCTTTTGTTCCAGAGAGGGCCTGCCTTTCCCCCTGGTTTCTTTATTGCAACTTACGGCTCTTTTATGGGGATGCTGCTGCCTTTTGTGAAATGGAAATCGTCTTAGCCAGAAATGCATTAGAATTGTGTGTTTTTTGTGTGTGTGTTCCTTCTTCCCTTCAACAAATTTGATTTTTTTTTTTTTTTTTTGCATAGACTGAAGTGCAGAGTGTTGGTTTACATTGTTACAACTGGATTGTTTACTTAGGTAGAAATGATATATATAAGTCCTTTCGATGTCTGCAAATGCCAAAATTTACTTGGCGGGGTGCGTGGTCAAAACCAATGTATTAACGAATATTATTAGACCGGCACACCCTTATTAAAACTTTATGCCTTTATTAAGCACATTGCACAAAAAATCTGACATTTCGGTCCTTATTAGGACCTTTCTCAATTCTTGAGAAAGGTCCTAATAAGGATCGAAACGTCAGATTTTATGAGAAAGGTCCTAATAAGGATTGAAACGTTGGGGTTTTTGTGCAGTGATGTGCTTTATAAAGGTATAAAGTTTTAATAAGGATGTGCCGGTCTATTAATATTTGTGTATGTGTGTGTGTGTATGTGTGTGTGTGTGTATATATATATATATATATATATATATATATATATATATATATATATATATATATATATATATATATATAAACAGGAACGAATGTCAGCACTCTTAGGATTTTTTACAAATGATTACAAATGATTTTTACAAATGATCTGATCATTTGTAAAAATCCTAAGAGTGCTGACATTCGTTCCTGTTTGTACAATTCTGGCTCTAGCACCAAGGTTATTGTATTTTATATGGTGTGCTTCCTACTTTGGACTTTATATATATATATATATATATATATATATATATATATATATGTATATATATATATATAATATATCATATATTTTATATATATATATATATATATATATATATATATATATATATATATATATTCTAAATAAAATTTTATTTTTTATTTATTTTTGACATATATATGTGTGTGTGTAATGGTGTTTGGTAGGCAATTATACATGTTTGCTGCAGTGTATATAAAGTGATATAGTGGTACAAGTGTATTTGTGTATACTCTGACCCATCTGTCACTGAGAGTTTTAAAAGACAGATGGCATGGGGTGTTTTTCCAATAGTGGCTTATTTAATAACTGAATATATGCATAAATAGGTGTGTATATATATAATACTGATCTGAATTTTAAAGGCTCATTGCTCAGTGTGTGTGCTAGAGGGAGTATGGAGGAGAGATAATATATGCCAGTTGGTATATGGGACATTCTGTTACGTTAGCATTTTCCTTAGACTGATGCCTGCTTGTTTTGCTGTATTGTTGTTTTTTTTCCCCCTTGATGAAAGTGCTTAAAGGCTTAGCAGATCATAGCACTGAATGCATCCTCTGCAAATCATTTCTGTTCTTTAAGGTACAGTTAAATCTTGTAAACTTTAGCTGGCTGTGTTTTGCTCTGTAGACATCCTGTATTATCATATAAATCCTATTCTCATTGCAGCACACAGAATACAAAAAGTGAAGCATAAGCTGTGTAAGGCCTGTTTTATACAAGTCGGTCAGATTTAATCTGTTGGCTTTTGTTTAATTAATTTCTATGAGTGGGACTGTTTTTGCATGTAACATTCCCTGTTTATAGCACAGTTTTTTTTTAATCAAAAACATGTATTTCTTTATAGAAGAAAACTGAACATAAAATTGCAATTACATACGTCATCTGTTGTAAATAATATGCATTATTCAAATTTATCGCCTGCCTAGTCTATGAATTAGGTCTTTGCATGGGACACCTTGAAGCTGTAACTGGTCTTCACTAGATTGCTGTATACATATTACTTTATTATATAAAGGCTGTGATGTTTAAGATTGTAGCCGACAACTCTTAAGGTGACCATACATGGGCCGATTCTAGCTGCCCATATCAGCCCCTTAGACCAATTCAGCAGCTTATCGGCTCGTGTAGGGGCACTAACGACAGGCCCCAGGCCAAACGACCGAAATTAGCCCAATATCGCCCACCAGTAGGTGGGGATATCGGGAGAAGATCCGCTCGCTTGGCGACCTCGGAACTTAACGTTTATGGCCACCTTTACTCCTAACAATGTTGTACTGAAATTGCCTAGATCTCAATCATGCAGGTGTGATTTTTCCGTCTGATTGTGGACCGCATCGGCTCGTTGATGCGAACTGACCGCACCTATACCCATCGTTCTAATTCGATTGTTTGACCCCAGGGCCAAATGATCGAATTAGAATGGCAGGTATAGGCAATATTAGCCCGATATCACCCACCCGTAGGTGGGGATATTGGGAGAAGATCCGCTCGCTTGGCGTGTATGGCCACCTTTAGTTGATCTCTTAGTTGGTGGGCCAAATAGGCCTGATGCAAATGATTTCCTCCCCTCCATGGCCAAAAGTGAGGTGACATATAGGGTCCTATGCAGGGTCGGACTGGGGGTTGCAGGACCCACCGGGGATACCACCCCAGGGGCCCTGCACCCCCCAAGGTGCCACAGCTGGCCACTTCACCCGCAGCACCCCCTGCAGGGGCCCAGCCACCCACCCGACGTCCTCCCCTGAGCCCGTGTAAGTGAAACGAGTCGGGGAGGACATTGGCAGCCAGGCATAGCAACAACAGGGATCAGGTCTGGCCCTCCGGGGCCCACTGGGTTTTTTCCTGGTGTCCCTGCAGGCCAGTCCGACCCTGGTCCTGTGTAGACCGCTCAGAAGAGGACAGCCACCATGGCCCAGTATGGCCCTTCACTAATATTCCATCCCCAGTGAATATCTAGCTTTTTTTATTGGAAAGGCTACCTGCATATTCATTTGACCCCTGGGCCAACTACACAGCAGCCCCAAGGAGAGCTGCAAAGAGTTTGCATTTCAGAGCCGATATCTGTTACGTTCTTCTGCACCCTGGCCGACATATTTGTTTCCGGGTAGGAGGCTCATACCAGTGGAGAGGCTGATTCTTGGCCTGCAGAAAAATTAGCCCCGTCAGCCATACATGTGCGTGACCATCAGAAATAAACATTTGCAGCAAGTGACACAGGGCTCTGCAATAATTAATAACAGGGGTCTTACACAAACAAAGGGTTACAGAACAAAAATCCGATCGGAGGGCCCTGCTCACAGTCGTTTAGACTAAAGGGTGAAAGACCCCTTCCGACTGTATTTATTCTCGTGACAGAAGTGATGTGTTTGCTTTACACAGCGGTGTAAGATGTATTATTATGTAAATGACACTTGTTCAGCATTAAATATGCCATATGGATGCTGGTTATGATGTGCGTAAAATGTGTCATGTTCTGTTATTCCGACTTGCTTGGCGTGCCTTGCTCTTAATTCACAATTTAGGAATATTAAGACAGGCTTGACATTATTTGTATTTGTATCGCTTTCACCAAATTCTGTTTCCATGAGTTTTTTTTTTTTGCTTAAGCTGCAACCCTCTCCCCTTAATACCCCCCCCCCCCATTTTTATTCAGCCCTATTTACATATTATTCAATGTTTAAATGTGATTTGGCTTTTCCCTCCCTTTGCTCAGTGTTTTTATCTCCGCAATCAATGGCTTGTGCAAATCTGTGTGTTCTAAGCGATTTTGATCAGTTATTTGGCCGCCACTTACCTGACTGAATAGAATGACATTTAATGTTCTGTGACTCTTGCATCTGGCCTGTGACTCATTGGTAAGGCACTAAGCGCTATCCTGAATGGCTAGAAAAGCTTGGAATTACCACCTGCTATTTGCCATTTTACTACAAGCCTCTGTGGTGGTATTAGTATTATTTATTTTTTTTATTTTCTGTTATTTATATAGCAGCGACACCATTACTTACCATTATACATCAGTCCCTGCCTCAGCAGAGCTTACAATCTAAGGTCCCTATCACATTCCCATCAGTCCCTGCCCCAGTGGAGCTTACAATCTAAGGTCCCTATCCCATTCCCATCATTCCCTGCCCCAGTGGAGCTTACAATCTAAGGTCCCTATCCCATTCCCATCAGTCCCTGCCCCAGTGGAGCTTACAATCTAAGGTCCCTATCCCATTCCCATCAGTCCCTGCCCCAGTGGAGCTTACAATCTAAGGTCCCTATCACATTCCCATCAGTCCCTGCCCCAGTGGAGCTTACAATCTAAGGTCCCTATCACATTCCTATCAGTCCCTGCCCCAGTGGAGCTTACAATCTAAGGTCCCTATCACATTCCCATCAGTCCCTGCCCCAGTGAGCTTACACTCTAAGGTCCCTATCACATTCCCATCAGTCCCTGCCCCAGTGGAGCTTACAATCTAAGGTCCCTATCACATTCCCATCAGTCCCTGCCCCAGTGGAGCTTACAATCTAAGGTCCCTATCACATTCCCATCAGTCCCTACCCTAGTGAGCTTACAATCTAAGGTCCCTATCACATTCCCATCAGTCCCTGCCCCAGTGGAGCTTACAATGTAAGGTTCCTATGCCATTCACACATATAGGCCCCTTTATCAACATTCACTTTTTCGTGGTTTTAGAGGTTTAGTGATTTATTAAAGGAACAATAATGCCAGTGCTATGTATCCTGTGCCTTTTCTCCTTTTCTCAGTTTGAATGGCTACAGTAGCATTGCTATATAAACTATAGTAGAGTTTCTGAGGCAAACACACAACTTTTACCAGTGCAGGGCAACAGTACATAATCTATGAATTACTTTGATACACGTTCTTGGTGTTACTGTTCCTTTAAAATAGCCTTTTAAATAAAACATGACTAGAAATTTGTCCTATTGTTGCACAAATGAAAGTGTAAACAAAAAAAAAAAACCTATACCCTCGAAACAAAGAAAAAGGTTCCAGTTGTAAAAAGGACACCTACCATTGATTTTTACATGGCCTCAACAGCTTTTAGATGACACGTATTTACTTTTGGATTTTTGATGCATAATGGCAAAAAAAAATACAATATCACATGACTAATCCTCTTAAAGGCATAGTAACACTTTCTCTCATGTATGTGTCTGTCCCTTTAAGGGGGGGGGATATCTTCTGTCCACAATGGCTTAGTAGTTGACGTTGCACTTGGAGGGTGGTCCAAATTCCTAATAAACTGAGGAGGAATATACAGAATAGTAAACCCTATTGGGGCTTTGGCCTGCCCCTCCCCATGTATAAACATGCAGCAACAAGTCACTGTTAATTTAAAATCTTGCAAGTGTTTGGAACTAATGTAAAAAGTGGGGCTGTGGAAGTGAGCTGACTATATCTATGCACTAAGGCTGACCGGGTCTGGCATGACTATATGCAATTGAGTAACTTTTATTGCGTATAGATGTTTAAATTACACTTATCCAACTGTTGCCATGCTGTGAGATCACTGCAATCACATTTGGGCCCCATTGGTCTGTTACGTTTTCTGTTTGGGCCAATAAGTTATTATGCCTTTGCGCATGGCAAGCGGTTAGCATAGTACAGGTATGGGACCCGTTATCCAGAATGCTCGGGACCTGGGGTTTTCCGGATAAGGGGTCTTTCTGTAATTTGGATCTCCTACCTTAAGTCTGCTTAAGAAATTATTTAAAATATAATTAAACCCAATAGGGCTGTTCTGCCCCCAATAAAGGGTAATTATATCTTAGTTGGGATCAAGTACAGGTACTGTTTTATTATTACAGTGAAAAGGGAATCATTTAAACATTAAATTAACCCAATAGGGCTGTTCTGCCCCCAATAAGGGGTAATTATATCTTAGTTGGGATCAAGTACAGGTACTGTTTTATTATTACAGAGAAAAGGGAATCATTTAACCATTAAATAAACCCAATAGGGCTGTTCTGCCCCCAATAAGGGGTAATTATATCTTAGTTGGGATCAAGTACAGGTACTGTTTTATTATTACAGAGAAAAGGGAATCATTTAACCATTAAATAAACCCAATAGGGCTGTTCTGCCCCCAATAAGGGGTAATTATATCTTAGTTGGGAACAAGTACAGGTACTGTTTTATTATTACAGAGAAAAGGGAATCATTTAACCATTAAATAAACCCAATAGGGCTGTTCTGCCCCAATAAGGGGTAATTATATCTTAGTTGGGATCAAGTACAGGTACTGTTTTATTATTACTGAGAAAAAGGAAATCATTTATAAAAATGTGAATTATTTGATTAAAATGTAGTCTATGGGAGATGGCCTTTCCGTAATTTCTGGATAATGGGTTTCCGCATAAGAGGTCCGATACCTGTATATAATCATAGCATAGTATATACTCTTACATATAGGGGCAGACCCTGCGGCTGCTAGTGGTGCCTGAGAGGTAAAGGGGGCCCAGTGGGGCACTGACAAATAAACAGTTTGAATTTATGTTTATGTGAAATGTCTTTGTTCCTGAAGTTTAGGGCCCCCCCCAGTTACACCACTGCCTATATATTATTCACATAGTGCTCTCGCTGTTTAAAGCAACTACATGGTTAAAATGGAGACTGCCATGTGGAGAGTATGCAGCCACCGTATGGAAAAAAGGTTAATTATAACTGGCATTTTTTTTTTGTTGTAAGTGAAGGCAGCCTGTTCTGTTTATCTGTTGCTGCAGCTGAATCACGCACACTGACTAACCACTTGCCTGTAAGGATTGTATGGGTGTAGGAGGCTTGTCTGTACCGGATAGGCTGCGTCTCTACCAAGCCTTCTCTCCCCAGCGTTTCTCTGCACGGACAAACCTGATGCCTGGAAAGTGTAATGGGAACGTCAGGAGTTTGCTGCCTGCAGGAACATAGAGTTTGCTGTTTCAGGCAATGGGAGAATGAGGGTTAAGCACAAGTGCACTGTTGCAGTTTCTCTAGATCATTAACAAGAGAGAAGATGGATTGGGGATGCCGTGCTCCTGTGCATTCTTCCCTTCTTGGTACTGTGGCCTGCATAAGCATCATCCAAATACACATTATCCCAAGGATGTTGTTTGTCTAACAGTGAACAAATGTTTTATTAACTTAACGTAAGGACTGCAGGTAAGCAGTTTCTCCCTTCTTACACAAGTTATGTCCCTGGTTACTTTCTAAGACAATTCCTTATTTAAAAAAAAAAGTCCAATTAATTTAGTGCTAATTATCACTTCTTTTAAATGACATCTAGATTTTTTATATATATTTTAGGGGCATTATTTTATTTCTCTGGGCCAAAAAACATATTTGTGGGTCCCGTCCACTATGCACATAACCTGCGAACCCAATGGGGCCACTCTAAGCACATGTTCCCTGAAACCAAAGGGGTAACACAGAGCCCCATAAATAAATCAGTACCCACTTCGACCCACCCAATGCTTCACACAGGTATTAAAGTATTGTTTACCTTTAAATTAACTTTTAATACGCTGTAGAGTTTTCTGTATTTTGAGACAATTTGCAATTGGTCTTCATTTTTTTTTAATTACAGGTATGGGACCCATTATCCAAAATGCTTGGGACCTGGGGTTTTCCGGATAAGGGAGCTTTCCGTAATTCGGATCTCCTGCCTTAAGTCTGCTAATAAAACTGTTTAAACAGTACTTAAACTCAATAGGACTGTTTTGGCTCCAATAAGGATTAATTATATCTTAGTTGGGATCAAGTACAGGTACTGTTTTATTATTACAGAGAAAAGGGAATCATTTAACCATTAAATAAACCCAATAGGGCTGTTCTGCCCCCAATAAGGGGTAATTATATCTTAGTTGGGATCAAGTACAGGTACTGTTTTATTATTATAGAGAAAAGGGACTCATTTAACCATGAAATAAACCCAATAGGGCTGTTCTGCCCCCAATAAGGGGTAATTATATCTTAGTTGGGATCAAGTACAGGTACTGTTTTATTATTACAGAGAAAAGGGAATCATTTAACCATGAAATAAACCCAATAGGGCTGTTCTGCCCCCAATAAGGGGTAATTATATCTTAGTTGGGATCAAGTACAGGTACTGTTTTATTATTAGAGAGAAAAAGGAAACCATTTTTAAAAATGTGAATTATTTGATTAAAATAGAGTCTATGGAAGATGGCCTTTCCATAATTCAGAACTTTCTGAATAATGGGTTTCCGGATAAGGGGTCTGATACCTGTATTTGTAGTTTTCGTATTATTTAGCTTTTTGTTCGGCAGTTTGGAATTCAGAACTTTCTGAATAATGGGGTCTGATACCTGTATTTGTAGTTTTTCAATTATTTAGCTTTTTGTTCGGCAGTTTGGAATTTTATTTGGTCGCAACCAGGAAGTCGTTTAAATGAAAGTCAGCAATATGAATAGGAGAGGCTCAAATAGAAAGATAAGTAATAAAAAGTAACAATAACAGTCACAGAGCAATAGTTTTTTTTGGCAGCCTGGGTCAGTGACCCCCATTTGAAAGCTGGAAAGAGTCAGAGGAGGAAAGCAAATAATTCAAAAACTATAAAAAAAAAAACATGAAGACCAACTGAAAAGTTGCAAAGAATTTTATATACATAGTAAAGAATTCTATAACATAATAAAAGTTAATCTAAAGGTAAACTACCCCTTTAAGACCTGTTGCACACGTGGTTTTGACTGTCGCTGTCATCCATAGTAAATGAGCAGCATCAAGACACCCTGGTCTGCTTGCCACTGCTTGTAATGTTACCTTATGGAAAGCACCTTGACCGATACACATGGCCCGGGGACAGACTGACCTCTCTGCAAAAGATGCTGGGTGCCCACCTGTCTCAGCCAGGGTGCTTTGCTTTACTTAACATTACGGGCAGTTACAGAAGGACCCGGGCATTATATCCATTGCGTACTGCTACTGTTCTAGGCTGGGCGGCAGATAAAACACCCCTTTTGCCATTAGCCTAAAAATGTTGCACAGGAAAAGGAAATTAGGGGGAATGTCAGGGGTTTAACTTCATAGCCCCAGGCTCTACAGAAAATAGTCTCACTGTGTTCATGCTCAGGGGAGCAACTCGCCTTTGAGTTAACGTTTAGTATGATGTAGAGAGTAATATTCTGAGACAATTTGCAATTGGTCTTAATTTTTTATTATTTGTGTTTTTTTTTTTAGTTTTTTCATTTCAGGAGCTCTCCAGTTTGGAATTTTAGCAGTTATTTGGTTGCTAAGGTCCAAACTACCTTAGCAACAGGGAGTGGTTTGGATGAGAAACTGTTATACAAATAGGAGAGGGGCTGAATAGAAAAGAAAGTTACAAGAATAAGAATGAAACTGTAGCCTCGCGGAGCAATTCTTTTTTGGCTGCCGGGGTCAGGGACCCCCCATTTAAAAACTGCAAAGAGTTCAGAAACTATAACAAATAAATAATTAAGTCCAATTGAAAAGTTGCTAAGAATAGGCAGTTCTAAAAGTTAGCGTAAAGGTGAACTACCCCTTTAATTGCAACTGTAATAAAAATATATAATGAACCCATTCTGGGAGAAATACTTATTTGTCAGATTTACTTTATAGACCGTTCGTTCAAATGCACACACCCAGAAATAGGGTATATTCACTCTTCATTTGGTCGTTTGTCACGCAGAAATGCTGGTCCATCGATTGTGAGAAAAGACAAGAGCACATTGGGCAGGTGACTGGCAGCCAGGAGGTACAAGGGCCTGCATGTTGCCCAGTTACACTGCCATCAGATTGCTGGCCTGAGTGCCGGATGGCACCTGATTATAGTCGACCATCTATGTTGTCAAACAGCACAAAATACTGTCTTTTATGCCTTTGTGCCAAACAGCTGAAGCACCCTTGGCCTGTGCCCTATCCGGCTTTAATTAGAGCTGCTAGTCACTTGTTTTCCAGCTGAAAATGGGGAGATAAATGCCATGCTAAATGCACATGAACTTCTGTTCATTATATTTATGTTTGCTTGTATTTTGCAAATATACTTGGTTGCCTAGACACCACCTTGGGAACTTTGTAAACAGTAAACAAGCGTGAAATGGCTTTAAAATTGTGAATGCAAATTAATGTTTGGTTTTTTTTTAGAAAGAGTAATCAATAGTAACTGAAAATAGGACTATTATTTGTGTTGTAGTTGAATGGTTTTTAAATGGAATGTCACAGCAGCTATCACTTGTGCGTACTATGCCATATGGAATTAGTAAAAGTGGGTAATGTATTAAGGGCATTAAGTTTGCACCAGGTCTTGATCCCGTCAGTTGCTTATTGAGCCATGCATTAGTTTGTTGATGTGGTCTGCTCCCTGGAAACCTATTTATATTATGGGGTGATTGGCAACCAGTAGTATGAAACGTCTTATCTGCGCATGTTTGGACATTACAGCAACTTATAGTAGAAACCATTGAGTTAGGCTACCAAAAACCGTACGATCCAGTATGTTGGCCACAAGTGATCTTTCCCAGGGTAAAATGGAAAATATACACCCCTTTTTAACACAAGCTAATTCACTATTGACTATTGTAGAGAAGATACATAAACCATAACTGATCTTCCAGAAAGGAATATAATTATTCTTACACAGAAATACCTGATTCCACAGATTGAAGAGAAAACTGCATTACTCATAAGAGCCATTTTGAAACATCACAGTGAAATGCAAATGTGCCCTTGTAAAGAGATGGATTCTGGGACTTGAAGTCCCTCTGCTTTCAATAGCGGGTGGTGCACAGATTCTATGAAAAGCAGAGGGACATCAAGTCCCAGAATCCATTACGTCACAATGGATCAAGGTGAGGGAGGGTTTGCATTACAGGAAACCCAGCCATGATGCTGCCCCACTGTGCCCCCTAGTTTTGCTATAGAAGTTGCCAAAAACATAATTATAGATGCAAGAACATTCACCAATGAGAATTCTACTGATAAAAACTTCATTATAAATGCAGAAGAAGTGACCAATGAAAATGCTGATTCCCAGCACTGTGTCAGGCCCCTTGCTGGTACCTTACAAATAGAGATAATGATGGCATTTTCCCCTCATTATATGGCACAGGAATCAGACATGGGGATAAGGGCAGACTTGTTCAGTGCTGGGAAACTGTGTTTAATGCTCCCAACTCCAATTGCAGGAACAGAGAACATGGAGCCGGATTTATACAGATCAGCTGGGATTCTCATTGGAGGATTTTGTGCATTTTAAAGAAGTTGCTGGCTGTGGGGATTTGGGGAAAAGTTGAGGAAAATAATTCAACCGTGCAGTGCAGCAGGGTTTACATCCCCTTTAATGCTGCTGCTTATGTTTCATTTATGCTTTGTAAGATTGCACAAATTCCCTCAGTGCCATCCCACCTACAAGGTGCTGTTTTGTCCCACGGAAAATAATAACGAAGGCAAATGAAGATTTAAAAACAAGTATATAAATATCTGGCTGCACATGATAAGAACAGATGTCACATTAATTTGATGTGGAGCACACACTATATATATATATATATATATATATATATATATATATATATATATGTATGTATATATGGCAGCTAGAATTTGCTCCTTTTATGGCACTTGCTGAAAAGCAGTTATTTTGTTTTAATGTGTCTTCATTGTGAATCAAGATGTACATTATAGTGAATGTGGAAAGCTTGTTCATTGATAGTTTTTCTTGTGCTAAGGTGTGTAAGGAATTGATCATTCACACTGGATTTTTGTTATACAGGTATGGGATCCCTTATCCGGAAATCCGTTATCCAGGAAGTTATGAATTACGGAAAGGCCATTTTTAAAAATTATTTCCTTTTTGTCTGTAATTATGAAACAGTACCTTATACCGGATCCTAATTAAGATATAATGAATCCTTATTGGAGGCAAAACAAGCCTATTGGGTTTATTCAATATTTAAATGATTTTTAACAGACTTAAGTTATGGGGATCCAAATTACCAAAAGATTCCTTATCCAGAAAACCCCAGGTCCCGAGCATTCTGGATAACCGGTCCCATACCTGTACTGGTTTAAAAAGGTAATTTTAACTAGGTTAAAATATGAGCACGTCATTGGCCAGACCTGCAACCCTATGGGCTGAATCTGGTTAAATGGACATTAGGTTGGGGTCAGTAGGCTGCCAGTTTAAGTAAAGGCTGGACTAAGAGGCTTTGTATGGTAACCATAAACCAATGGATTCAGCTGGGATTGCTCTCTCTGCTTGCATTTATAGCAGATTCAGTCTCTGCACAACATGAACGCATAAAAGCTCTTAATAACATGTTTATGATTGTTAAGGCAGTGCCCTTTTGGACATTTCTGTTTTTTTGTGTGCATTTGAGTGCCTTTTTGTAAAGCTCTGCCTAAAGGTCAATTCATGGGTTTTATACTTTGTCGTGTACGTTGTTCATGTCCTGAATAGAAATAGGTGTTATTACCATTCTGTGGTCCTGACAGAGAGCCACAGTGGTCAAAGCATCCATGTACCTTCAGCCTGGAAGGTATCAAAGGTGACCATACACCGACCGATTATAGCTATCAGTCTTGTAGAGCAATTCGGCAGCTTATCTGCTCGTGAATGGGCACTAAGGTTGGGCCTCCCCACCGATATCAGGCCTGAAATCGGCCAGATCTCGATCGGGGAGGTTTGATATTTTTGTCGGATGAGGGAACTGTATCAGCTCATTGATGCGGCCCCCGAATCGATGGGCGCCTATACCCGCCATTCTAATTCGATCATTTGCCCCAGGGCTAAATTATCTAATTAGCCTGATATCGCCCACCCGAAGGTGGCGATATCGAGAGAAGATCGCCAAGCGAGCGGATCTTGCTGTGTATGGCTCTTCCTGCCACTCCACACAAATCCTCCGTGCTGACTTGCAGTTTGCTGACCAGTAAAATTACTAAATAGTCTTCTATGTTGTAGCAAAGCCAAAATAGTGGTTAGCATAAGGCATATGCTATATCACTTGTATGGTTATGCTTATTTATAAAGCACCAACATGTTTTACACTAAACTGGTGTAGACCTTGAACATTTTGATTTACATACAAAGCAAACAATTACCTGCTTTGTGTTTTTGGCGAGGTCACCAAGCGAGTGGATTGTCTCCCGATATCCCCACCTACGGTTCTGGGGCAAATGATTTAATTGGATCAGCGGGTATAGGCGCTATAGGTGCCATTGGTTCGGGGACCACATCAACGAGCCGTTGTGGTCCCCGATCCGACGTAAAAATTAAACTTGCCTGATCGTTCAGACCACTGGCATATAAGCTGCTGAATCGGACTAAAGGACTGATATCGGTAGCTAGAATCGGCCTGTGTATGGCCACCTTAACTCTATGTTCTCAGTGCAACATCAAATTACTTACTAGGTGAGTGTGTTTTGTATGACTTTTTTGGTTTAAGTTACTCTTGAAGGGCTAGTTCTTCCCAGGTTACAGATATAGGAAAACGCCATAGTTCAAATAAACCTTCGCCCCCCAAATCTCACCCTAATTGACCTGGGGTGTCTGGGAGAGCATGAAGACACTATATCCAGATTTCTTCCTAACCTGCCTTCAGGGTGAGCCCCAGCCCCATAAAGTAAGACCAATTGCAAATTTTCTCAAAATATCTGTCTTAGGTAAGGAAAAACTCAACCGGACCCTGACCCGCTGCCGTTGTAGGACCTGCGTCTTTTTGCTCTATATGCTGCTTCTGTTTGCTCCTTAGGTTCCAAGACAGGAAAGGTTTGGGAGCAGAGAAGTCTGACCCTGCAATGGTTGCCCAAATTTCAACCTGAACCTGCCTGACCTAAGGGTAGGTTTGTGCAGTTTGTGGGTCAACCCACACATCACTACACTGTCTACTAAAAGTTAAAGGTGAACTATCCCTTTAGCTGAATGCCCTGATGAGAAAAATGACGGGGGCTTTAAAGAACAAACACATACATACACATACAGTTTAAGAAGACCCCAGAACTTTTATACCTTCCTTATGACAATAGGCACTCCCGAATTGAACAGATTTTGTCAGAAATTGTTATTTTGTCTCGTTAAGGTGGGGGCAGTTGCCTCACTTTCCCTTTGTGCCCTGTTTGTCAAAGGCTATGCCGTTATTAGTTTCCATAGCAATATTACATTGAGCATTGGATGCTAATTCTGAGGCACTCAAAATTAAATTTCGAAATTGCCCTCCTTTCTGCGGAAATACACATGCTTATTTGAGCCGTGCATGCAGTCCAGAAACGTGATGCTGGCAGTGGGAACAGGCAGTGCGTCCTGATGTTACAGCCGCGCTAGGAGCTTTATGTTGGTGGCTGCAAGGCTGAAAGCCCTTTACGCCTATTATAGTATTCCAATGAATAAATACACGGGCACGGGTCCTGAAAGGCTCCGCCGCTTATATAGGGGGGGTGTACTGAGTGAATGTTTACCTTTTTGTGTTCCTATGATTCAGCCTGTTATGGTACAGTTAATGTCTGATCTTCCCAGGGAAGGCTTGGCAAAGCTGAATCCTGCTGCAGTGGTAATTACTACATGCATTTCACGTAAAAACCAACAGAGATGAGATCTACAGCCTTGGTTATGTATTTTCAAAGCTTTATTAGGATTCTTTGGAGGGGGGGATGTAATTGCACTTCGAAACCAAAAATACGGGCCTGTAAAATTCTGTTATGTTTGTTGCCGCGACTGCTGTAAGGTAGCAAAAAGCAGAATTAAAAAAAAAAAATGTTAAGCGTAGCCCTGCAATGCTCAGGTTTTTTTTTGGGGGGGGGGCTGACACTGCTAATCTGGAAAATATAGATATGTTGGAATATGTATCCCACGGCCCTCAGCAGTAGTTGGGCCAGAACAATCCATTGCAAAATTTTTCATATCTTTGACTATTGACTTATTTAATACTATTTTAATATTAAGTTGTTGGCTTTATTAATTCATGTGTTGCTTTGTGGTGCAACCCATAAATAAGCTACCTCCTAGGAATGTATGAATATGAGCCCTAATGCATCAAAGGTGTATTAATTGGGCCATCAGTGCAATGCTTTGGTTGAAGTATGGCCTGTTTTAACTCCTTATATAGTGTTTTATGTGAATTAATATTCCTGCATATTCTGTAGGGATTTAGAAATTTTACATAATTCCCATCAGTCCCTGCCCCAGTGGAGCTTACAATCTAAGGTCCCTATCCCATTCCCATCAGCCCCTGCCCCAGTGGAGCTTACAATCTAAGGTCCCTATCACATTCCATCAGCCCCTGTCCCAGTGGAGCTTACAATCTAAGGTCCCTATCACATTCCCATCAGCCCCTGCCCCAGTGAGCTTACAATCTAAGGTCCCTATCACATTCCCATCAGTCCCTGCCCCAGTGAGCTTACAATCTAAGGTCCCTATCACATTCCATCAGCCCCTGTCCCAGTGGAGCTTACAATCGAAGGTCCCTATCACATTCCCATCAGTACCTGCCCCAGTGAGCTTACAATCTAAGGTCCCTATCACATTCCCATCAGTCCCTGCCCCAGTGGAGCTTACAATCTAAGGTCCCTATCCCATTCCCATCAGCCCCTGCCCCAGTGGAGCTTACAATCTAAGGTCCCTATCACATTCCCATCAGTCCCTGCCCCAGTGGAGCTTACAATCTAAGGTCCCTATCCCATTCCCATCAGTCCCTGCCCCAGTGAGCTTACAATCTAAGGTCCCTATCACATTCCCATCAGTCCCTGCCCCAGTGAGCTTACAATCTAAGGTCCCTTTCTCATTCCTATCAGTCCCTGCCCCAGCGGAGCTTACAATCTAAGGTCCCTATCACATTCCCACCTGCACCAGTGGAGCTTACAATCTAAGGTCCCTATCACATTCCCATCAGTCCCTGCCCCAGTGAGCTTACAATCTAAGTTCCCTATAACAGTCATACACAGGAAAGCTACACAAGAACATACAAACTCATCGCAAACAATATCCTGGCCAATAACCACCTCTAAAGTCATAGCCCTGCCCCTACAAGGCACAAACGCCTCCAGATGTAATGACCCCACCTCCGTGTCACTACTGTGCCCCTAATATCATCATACAGCCCTTTTGTTCAGTATTTGCTGAGGTCAAAGTTGGCAACCCTAACAGTGCTGTAGGCTCCTTCAGAGGCAGTTTTTTCCATAGTATTTTGCATCTCCTTTGGATCCCATTGGGTCTGTCTACCACCCAATGCTATCTCTTCTCACTTTATGCATCTACCAATCCTGTGCATGAACCTGGCAAGGGGGAAGAGTGCAGATTGGGCTCTCTGCACTAATAGAGCAGAATTTCTAGTGGAAAAAAAGGAAATTAAAGTTACAAGGGGCCTGTGAGTATAAAAGGATTGTGCCTTGCCTAATAGCATTTGTTTCCCTTCCTGCTTGTGTATGGTCTCCTTTAAGCCCATGACACAAGGTAATTCTGGGGGGGTTAGCTTGTTATTCCTTGGTGGAAAAAATATTCTATTCCCCTTCTAATCTCTTTAAATATATGAACTAACAACAATATTTTAAGAACGCTGCACAGTAGAACACAGTAGCGTGGTGTGAAAGAAAGCATTATTCAGAAAAGTCCTCCCTGAATTAAACACACCTCAGGAGGTTATATAAGATATGTGGCAAAAATGTACAGTAAGTGCAGGTCTTTCACTGTGTTTTTTTGCTTAAGTTAGTGTTTCTTCTTCTTTTACGTTAAATATACTGTTAAAATCATTTTTTTTCATCTTTGTTCTTTTTTTTTTTTTAGACTTTAATAAAGTTCCTAGAATTCTTGGAAGACTGAAGTGTGAAAGAGCTGCCGACTTTAGGAAAGGAAGAGAAGAAACTGAAGAGGATGGAGCTGCAGACTCTACAGGAAGCCCTAAAAGTGGAAATACAGGTTCACCAGGTGGGACAGCCCATAACTGTTATCATTATTCTTTTGTAGGGGCTACAGTCTAATTAGTTAGGGGTGCACTAAAACTTGGATTTTGGAAAAAGTTCTTTGCCATGCTAAACTTAAATCATATGACATTAAACCACTGGACAACAGAAGGGACTCAATTTTTTTTTCCATTTGCTGATGTTTTTCCAATCGATTTAGCTCATTTGCCAGTTAGGGTTCAGATTTGGTTCTGGATTTGCCTGAATCTTTTGTGAAGCATTTGTTATTCCTTCAAATACAGGTATGGGATCCTTTATCCGGAAACCCGTTATCCAGAAAGCTCCAAATTACAGAAAGGCCATCTCCCATAGCCTCCATTATAAGCAAATAATTCTAATTTTTAAAAATGATTTCCATTTTCTCTCTAATAATAAAACAGTACCTGTACTTGATCCCAACTAAGATATAATTACCCCTTATTGGGGGCAGAACAGCCCTATTGGGTTTATTTAATAGTTAAATGATTCCCTTTTCTCTGTAATAATAAAACAGTACCTGTACTTGATCCCAACTAAGATATAATTACCCCTTATTGGGGGCAGAACAGCCCTATTGGGTTTATTTAATGGTTAAATGATTCCCTTTTCTCTGTAATAATAAAACAGTACCTGTACTTGATCCCAACTAAGATATAATTACCCCTTATTGGGGGCAGAACAGCCCTGTTGGGTTTATTTAATGGTTAAATGATTCCCTTTTCTCTGTAATAATAAAACAGTACCTGTACTTGATCCCAACTAAGATATAATTACCCCTTATTGGAGGCAAAACAAGCCTATTGGGTTTATTCAAAATTCAAATAATTTTTAGCAGACTTAAGTTATGGAGATCTAAATTACGGAAAGATCCCCTATCTGGAAAACCCCTGGTCCTGAGCATTCTGGATTACAGGTCCCATACCTGTACACACAAACCGGATTTGGTGCTTCCCTACCATTCTGTGGCTTCCATCCTTTGCTGATTGGTTATGTTAAGGAGCCCACACAGGGGCTAATAAGTCAGTAGCTTTTTGGGGACTCTCAGCAGCCTGTCCAATCAATAAATCAATGAAAATCAGGCAGATATTTATGTGGCAGGTTAGAACAAATCACATCAGAGGAGGACCACATCAGAGGTGGTCTGCATAGGCCCATAGTAAGATTGATCTTTCAGCTTGTGTTTTTTTTTAGAACCCATTCTGAGCTTTTATATACATTTCTCTCTCACATTGATGAAGCTGATCAACAGCTTTGCTTTGCCCAGTCACATTCTTTTTTTGATCTAAAAAAAAAAAAAAATACTGAATCATGTGAGGCATCAACCATCTTAAAGATGCAATAAAAATATTTTCCATCTGGGTTAATCTGAGCTTAGTACTATTTGAAAAAGCTGCATGATGCATTTGCAGTCAGTTCTTGCTGTCCTTTTTTGTTTTCAGGGCTACAGGACACACTGCTTGCAGCTTCTCTCCTTTTTCCCTTCTGCTGCCCACTGTTGATCTGTGGGTAGTTTTATTTAGCTTTCCTACCTGTGTATGTATCATCGTGACCTAATTTTGAAGGCAAAATTAGATGTGTGCTGAAGTTTAGCCACCTCTGGCCAAAGTGTTTTGGGGTTAAAAATTCTATATGGTAAAAAGTTCAATTATCATAGTGTTGTGAAATTATTATTCAGTTGCAAATGTATCCTCAGTGTTTCTACATGTGACTAACATGTAGTCCTTATTTGGTACACATTACGGTATAATTATTGCACCAGTATATTCTGCAGCAGTATACAGAGATTATACATCATTCCTATTGGTCCCTTCTCCAGTAAAGCTTAAGGTGCCCATACACGGGCCGATTGTAGCTGCCGATATGGGTCCCTTGGACTGATTCGGCAGCTTATCTGCCCGTGTAGGGGCAAGAACGAGGGGCATGTCCGACCGATATCTGGCCTGAAATCGGGCAGATATCGATCAGGCAGGTTAAAAGATTTAGTCGGATCGGGGACCGCATCGGCTCGTTGATGTGGTCCCCAAACCGACTACCCCATTGCTGCCAATATAATTTGATCGTTTGGCGAATTAGCCTACATGTTCCCCGATATCGCCCACCCATAGATCGCCAAGGGAGCGGATCTTCACGTGTATGGGCACTTTAGTCTTAGTGCCCTGTCACATTTATGCATATTATGATTCATTTTATCAGGGGCCAAGTCCTACAAACTTGGATAAAATAGAAACTACTGGGATGTATTGAATACAAGAACATACAAATTCCATTTAGATAGTGCCCTGTCTGGATTGGAACCTACGAGTCCTGTGCGGGTCCGGTTGGGCAGACCTGTTCTCAACACGGATCTGGTGACTCGCAACCTTACCCACTACACGCTCCCACCCTACCTGCACCTTTAACCTGACCCGGGGAACCATAAAACTGGAAATGGCTTTACTCAGTAGGCAGATCAGCCAGGTCTGGGAAACGATACCTATTAACCTGGCGAGGTGGGGAAATGCAGGCCAGCTATCGTCCTGGGTAGTCAAGCAGGGTACCTGCAGACCAACTACAGGACTCTAACCTTGGATCCAAGCGTGGCAAGGCAGCAGTGTTGCATTTAATGTTACGTTTAAAGGAAAACTTTACCCCCAGAATGAATACTTACCAACAGGTAGTTTATATCATGTTACATTACCTATTAAAGTATCTCGGCAAACTGGAAAATATATATCCGTTAATATTTCCCTTTTATATCCTTTCCTATGAGCCTCCATTTAGTGATGGGCTGTGTGCTCCCTCAGAGATCAGCTGACAGGAAATAATGCAGCTCTAACTGTAACAGGAAGTAGTGTGGAAGCAAAAGGCAGAACTCTGCCCATTAATTGGTTGATGAGGCCTAGCATGTATGTGTGCCTTGGTTTGTTTGTGTGCACTGTGAATCCTTAATTCTTAAAATGGCAATTTTCGATTTAGGAGTACCCAATAGCACATACTACAAAAACAAAGTATATTTTTTATAAAAATAGTTTTTTTTTTTAGCTAAAGCAAGGTGTTACATATGATCTTGTTCATGCAATATATTTTTATAGAGACCTACATTGTTTGGGCGTATAGTTTCCTTTAATCACAGGCAAAGGTCACCCCGACTTCTGTTTTGTGCTCCTCGATGCTATTAACAAATTCCTTGAAACATACTGTACTTTTGCACACGGCTGTTTGACACTTGATACCTTCAGTATGAGGAATTCTATATGAGAAATCTTCGGCACTGAAAGGTTTTAATTATTTAGCTCTTCAAAACCAGGTCCCTTTATGTTATGTACATTTCAGTATCGCCTGGAATGTTGTTTCATCTTATTTCTCAGGCTGATGTATCACAGGCTGGATTTTTTTTTTTATAAATAACACAAAATACTTGATACTTTAGCTGCATTGTTATCTCTGCTGTTTTTCCCCATAGTCTTTTTCTAATACAGGGCCCTCTAGCATGTGGAACAACCAAGAAGAATAGTTTCCAAGCACCAGTCGAGCAAAAGTGTTTTAGTTAAAACTTGTTTTAATTTCATTCATCTAAAATATACGCCTGATGCATTTTGTGTGCGGCCACACTTAATCATAGGCCTCCCTTTAGGTCAACTGGTGTGTGAAAGTTATTATTCTTGGTTGTTCCTATTATTTGCTGAAGCTACAAGTTTAAAGCTTACCCCCATGGACCAGTCTTCTATACTGGTGAGTGTAACTGACTGTGGATATTACTTGCTAATGATTTGGGAAGACTGCTCACCCACTAACGATGGGCCTGGTATTTTTTACATCCAGGTCATTTGTTATGTCTGGGTGAGTTCCATCATTTAGGTACTTATGATTGTGTTAAAGTTATGTTCGTACTGCAGTAACATCAAGTCGGTGGGTTTATACTTGGTGCCTTCGATTGGGGGCAGCCCTGCTGTACACCCTAAACTAGTACTGTCACAGAATAAGAGGAGAGCATCTTCACGCAGGTTAACTGCTTTAGCTAATGCAGTTAACCTGCGTGAAGGTGCTCTTCTCTTATTCTGTGATATTCCAAAGGGCCAGGCGGTGAGCCATTGGGGATCGATGCATTGTGCTTTGTGAACAGTAAGGCTGAGCATTTGAACATTCAATTTTGGATTCTAGACTAGTACTGATCAAGGTGTCAAGTAGTGCAGTAACATCAAGTAGGGGGGGGGGTTATACTTGGTGCCTTCCATATAGGGCAGCCCTGCTGTACACCCTAGACTAGTACTCTTCAAGGTCTCAAGTAGTGCTGTAACATAAAGTCGGGGGTTTATACTTGGTGCCTTCAATTGGGGGCAGCCCTGCTGTACACCTTAGACTAGTAGTGTTTAAGGGCTGTGACAGATGGTTAGATTAGTCGCCTGTGACAAATCTCCCTTGTCGCGGTATTTGCCCAAATCCATCAGGGTGGATTCAGGGGTTCGGTGCATCCCTAGTTTATACTTGTAAGTCGGTGGGTTTATACTAGACTAGTGCTGTTCAAGGTCTCAAGTAGTGAAGTAACATCAAGTTGGGGGGGTTATACTTGGTGCCTTCCATTGGGGGCAGCCCTGCGGTATACCCTAGACTAGTACTGTTTTAGGTTACTGCACTACTAGTAACGATAAGCCTGGGGTTTATACACCCTGACTCTGCAGGATTTGTGTCAGTCCACTTTCCCCATTGTTCAGCTGCATTATTTCATTAGATTGGCTTTCTATCATGGGATTTGCAACTTTCATCATCATGACGAACACTGACGGATGTCTTACTAGCAGCTTACTGACCTTGGTTTCAAAAAGTTGTGTTTGAGGATTTGCTCAGTGCCACCTTTGGATTTTGGATGCCTTAGAACAGTGGTGTAGTTTATCTGTAACCTTCATCACTGTGCTATAGTTCTAGAAGCAAATAAGCATCTATTCCAAGTTTACCTTTAAATGACCTTCACGCTATCTCTTGCTTGGTGACTTCTGTGGAGGGCAGCCCTGCAGTATCTATGCCCTAGACTAGTACTTGTTCAATGCCTTTTACCCATTTACATGATTTAACACATGCATGTCTTGGATATTATTAAACTCATAATGTCTTGCAAAGAAGTCTGTGGAGACCTAGGGCAGGGGTAGAGGACATACAATCTCTGGAGGGCTATCTCAGTTTGGCAGATTATATGTGGCATGTCAGTTGTGGGTACCTGGTGTGGCAACATCAGAGCAAAACCCACAGCAAGGAGGTGACTTTCAAAATCAGATGCAATTCATGGCGACTTAACAAAACAGGGGTTCAAATTTCAGTTTCAATGTATTTTTATGAGTGTTTCAATCTTTTCTTTAAAAAAAAAAAAAAAGTTTGCGTATTTTACATGCTGCTATAAACTCCAGCAAGGGGTGGTTCACCATTAAGTTAACTTTTAGTATGTTATAGAATGGCCAATTCTAAGCAACTTTTCAATTGGTCTTCATTGTTTATTTTGTATGGTTTTTTAATTGTTTTCCTTCTTCTTCTGACTCTTTGCAGGCTTCAAATGGGGGTTACTGACCCTAACAGCCAAAAAATGATAGCTCTGTGGGACTACAGTTTTATTGTTATTGTTACCAATCTCTCATTCAAACCACTCTCTGGTTGCTTAGCCAATTTGGATCCTAGCAACCAGATAGCTGCTAAAATTCCAAACGAAACAGCTGCTGAACAAAAAGTAAAATAAAGCTAAAAAACTACAAATAATAAAAAATGAAGACCAATTGCAAATTGTCTCAAAATATTACTCTCTACATCATAGTAATAATTAACTCACAAACAATCCCTTTAAATTGTGACAGGCAAGTAAATATCTTCACCCTTCTTTGACCACTGCAGTAACCCCCGATAATAAGCTTTTTCTGTGTTGTATAAAATTTTAAATAGTAAAAAAATGAATAACACATTTGTTTTTCTGCCCCTTAGAAATTGGTTGCCCAGATGAAGCAGGATCCTCAGGTGAGTTTTGTATTGATTATTTTTTCAAAATATATTAACATATCTGTACATTGACATAGAAACCGTTGCCCTTTTTAGCCAATTACAGCCACAAAAATGCTCGGTGTTTCATCTGTAATTCTGTAAGGGCCTGCTGGGCTCTTATTGAATTTATAGTCAGGACCAAGGAGAAAGCTTGTGTTCAGGTAAACAAATAGTCCAAATAGTCCTTCGTTGTTGCGGGCGACTAATCTACCCGCAATGCCATCCCACCAGCTAGAATGTAGATCGCCGGTGGGATGGCATACGTGGCGCCACAATTTGCCAAAGTCGCCGAAGTTTCCTTGAAAGGAAGCTTCGGGCGCCTTCGGCAAATCGCGGCGTCGCGTATGCCATCCCACCGGCGATTTACATTATAGCTGGAGGGATGGCATTGTGGTGAGATTAGTAGCCCACGACAACGAAGGACTATTTGGACTATTTGTTTACTATTTGTCATGCGCCAACTAATCTCCCCATGTCACTGCCCTAAAGAGTCTCCGAGTCATGTTCCAGGCACAGGTCGTTTCATGTAGTAAAATAGAAGGATCAGAAACAAGCAAAAAGGTAGTAGTAATTGTGCTTGATATGCCAAGTGGGAGTGGTAACGTGGGTAGTCAGTTAAACAGGTTTTTCATTGCTTATACGTGGTACTGCTGGGTTATATTACAGGCCTCCGTGTACCACACGTTTACCATGGGTGTCTGTTATTAACTGAGCCCCTATATCGAGCAGAAAAATATACTACTGCTATTATTTTAGTTACCCTTAGTTTTATATCCTGTGAATGTAAGTTGCAGGGATGCTTCCTGAGAATACAAACATACTGATGCCTATGCTCCCCCTTATGGTGAATAGAGCCACTCGTACAATATCCTTCTCGTAATCTTTAGCAGAAGACACATGCTGGCATTTTGTCTTTGCAGCCTGTCTCTATAAAAGTCACGGCAACAAATCTTCTTTTGTGACATTCTGTAAGACTTAAATTACGCCAGGTGCCCACATCTAAAATTCAGATAGACATACTTTTGGGCAAGATTATATTCAGACAGCACATCTGCGATATATAAAAAAAGAACAAAAAAAAAAACTAAGATCTCGATTGAGACACAGAATATGACAGCCACCCTCACACAAATTGAATAGGGAAACCAAAATGGCTTGTTTTCTACCAAAGGAAATCATTTTTAAAAATTAGAATTATTTTCTTATATTGGAGTCTATAAACAGAACCATTTGCTGTTTATACTGTCCGCTATGTTCATTCTTAGAACAACGGTGTGTTTACACTCTATGTGCTGCATACATTCTCAGATCCTTATTTATTCTTTCTTGTTAGAATGCAGACTTGAAGAAACAGCTCCATGAACTCCAAGCCAAAATCACATCTTTGAGTGAAAAGCAAGTAAGGAAAAAAAAAAAAGCTTTTATTTATGTATTTTTCAGATTGTTTTGCTTTACAAATTGATGATTGATGAATATGCCTACTCGTTGTATGTTTGTACATTTTTGCAGTAGGGTGAGCAATGCTCTGTATTGTTACAGAGGAACAGCAAATTGGGCAAGAGTAAAGTATTTATGTGTTCATTCAACTTTTTTAACGCCAGGATCAGCACCATGCTAACTGCTTGGCAATGCGTTTTCTCCATAACCGCCAATAAAGCATGGAAACATAGAATCAACAGTGCATGGTTTTTAGATCCTTGACAGCCATTGCCAGAGATTCTACATTCAGTGGCAGGTAAGCAGTTAGTATGCAAAGTGACTGGTGATTTTTGGAGCAGATTCCAGACAGGGGTGTATTCCATATAGGGATGCACCAAATCCAGGATTCAGTTTGGCCAAGATTCTGCCTTTTTCAGCAGGTTTTGGCCGAACCGATGCTCCTGACTGAACCGAATCCTTGAAACCACGTGACTTTTTGTCATGTAAACATGGAAGTTGAAAATGTAACCCTTCCATAAGCGGTTTGGTATGTGGGCGAATCTTTCACAAAGGATTCAGGGTTCGGGCGAATCTGAAAAAAGTGGATTTGGTGCATCCCTAATTCTATATATAGGCACCGGGAGGGCCCATGCCTATTGCAGCAGTTTTAGGGGGCAGCCTTCCTGTGCCTATGTAGAAAAAAATACTAAATCTGGCAGTAGAACTCGGGGTAGGAGGGCTACCCCTTTCTGGCATTGGCATATGCTCAGACCCACATTGTGCAGACTGATGAAAAGAGGAGTGGGCTGGTACCAGCAGCACCGGACCTAAATACATCATTGATTCCAGATTGTATCTTACCTTGTTGGCGCTTTTGGAAGCTTCTAAATTATAAACGCATGAATAGTTGCAGGTCACGGTAACAGTGTAAATAGCTCTTGCATGATCGGCACGGTATTATTTTATCAGATGGCAGTGCTTGAATGATTGCGTTATAAATATATCAGGCATTTTCTGGAATCTTGCTTGGTTTTGATAACCACCTTTGGATTCAGCTGTGTATAATTTCGGTTTTGATTAAAAAGTTCCTTCTGCTGACTAGGAGCAGCTAATTAGTAAGTGGCTTTTAGCTTCTCTATGCCAGTGCTTTAGGATAGTTCTGAAACAATACAGCAAATCATTTCCTTTGGTGGTTTTTTTTTTCTTTCATTAAGCTATTTGAATTAAAGGGAAAGTATTTCCTTTGAATTTTTTTAAGGTACAGGTATAGGACCCGTTATCCAGAATGCTCGGGGCCAAGGGTATTCCGGATAAGGGGTCTTTCCGTAATTTGGATCTCCATACCTTAAGTCTACCAAAGAATCAATAAAACTGCAATTAAATCCAATAGGATTGTTTTGCATCCAATAAGGATTATTTGTATCTTAGTTGGGATCAATTACAAGATACTGTTTTATTACTACAGAGAAAAGGGAAATCAGTTTTAAAATTCTGAATTACAGGTATCGGACCCCTTATCCGGAAACCCGTTATCCAGAAAGCTCCGAATTACGGAATGCCCGTCTCCCATAGACTCCATTTTAATCAAATAATTCAGAATTTTAAAACTGATTTCCTTTTTCTATGTAGTAATAAAACAGTGCCTTGTAATTGATCCCAACTAAGATAGAAATAATCCTTATTGGATGCAAAACATTCCTATTGGGTTTAATTAATGTTTAATTGATTTTTTAGTAGACTTAAGGTGTGGAGATCCAAATTACGGAAAGATCCCTTATCCGGAATGCCCTTGGTCCCGAGCATTCTGGATAATAGGTCCTATACCTGTATTTGATTAAAATGGAGTCTATTGGAGACGGGCATTCCATAATTCGGAGCTTTCTGGATAACGGGTTTCCGGATAAGGGATCCCATACCTGTACCAGCATTTGTTGGAGTCTCTGCTAGTTTTTGTGCCTCGTTACCTACTGTATTGGTTTGCCTGTATGTCAGTTATTAGCATGTACCCTTATGTACAGTGCTGCGGAATATGTTGACACTTTATAAATAAATGTAATTAAAAAAAAAAAGTCTTTTGTAGGATTTAGGTGAATCAGCAAATATTATTTTTATCTGATTCACAAATCAGATCAGTGGCATAACTATAGAGGATGCAGACCTACAGTATGTTACAAGTTGCAAATGTGACACTTTTTAGTCATGTAACCTAATGTTGTTACAGGTATGGGACCTGTTATGCAGAATGCTTGGGACCCGGGGTATTCCGGATAAGGGATCTTTCCATAATTTGGATCTCCATAACTTAAGTCTGCTAAAATAATTTGTAACATTTAGCCAGACTTAATGGTAGCGGGTCGCCTGACAATGACGTGCTGAAAATATAATCTAACCCATTTTTATTTGACTCTATTATAATGGGGAAAAAAATAATTTAAATGTTAAATAAACCCAATAGGACTGTTTTGCCCCCAATAAGGGGTAATTATATCTTAGTTGGGATCAAGTACAGGTACTGTTTTATTATTACAGAGAAAAGGGAATCATTTAACCATGAAATAAACCCAATAGGGCTGTTCTGCCCCCAATAAGGGGTAATTATATCTTAGATGGGATCGAGTACAGGTACTGTTTTATTATTACAGAGAAAAGGGAATCATTTAACCATTAAATAAACCCAATAGGGCTGTTCTGCCCCCAATAAGGGGTAATTATATCTTAGTTGGGATCGAGTACAGGTACTGTTTTATTATTACAGAGAAAAGGGAATCATTTAACCATTAAATAAACCCAATAGGGCTGTTCTGCCCCAATAAGGGGTAATTATATCTTAGTTGGGATCAAGTACAGGTACTGTTTTATTATCACAGAGAAAAGGGAATCATTTAACCATTAAATAAACCCAATAGGGCTGTTCTGCCCCAATAAGGGGTAATTATATCTTAGTTGGGATCAAGTACAGGTACTGTTTTATTATTACAGAGAAAAGGGAATCATTTAACCATTAAATAAACCCAATAGGGCTGTTCTGCCCCAATAAGGGGTAATTATATCTTAATTGGGATCAAGTACAAGGTACAGTTTTAATATTACAGAGAAAAAGGAAATCAAGTTGTAAAATTAAAATTATTTGTTTATAATGGAGTCTATGGGAGATGGACTTTTTGTAATTCGGAACTTTCTGGATAATGGGTTTCCGGATAAAGGGTCCAATACCTGTACAGAGAAAAAGGAAATCATATTTAAAAAATAGAATTATTTGCTTATAATGGAGTCTAAGGGAGATGGAACTTTCTGGATAACGGGTTTCCGGATAAGGAATCCCATACCTGTACCTGCTTATCTGTTTGACACCAGCAGAAGTCCATTTTTATATGACAGCTGAATGTCTTGTTCTTATATATGTGTTTTTTTTTAGCCATAAGCTTCACAATACCATATAACGTAAACCAATTTTGTCATTGAGCTGTTTAGCATGGGTAAACAAGCAAGGTGTTGTGTCCGTCCTAAAGTAAAATAGCAGCTGGTCAGGGTTTTCAGATACTCGTAACCTGTAATTGTCATTTCATTAATGATGTTTCAAGCGGTTGAGGTCTGGGTAGTGATTATGATAAGCATATAAGGCCTTGCAGTAATAAAAAACAAAACAAAACATTGAGAAGCCCTAAAAATGGTTGGTCTTAGTGCAATTTCATGGTGCTGCGTGGGCTGTCCGCCACGGGACTCAGGCTTCTGATCAAGGTAACAGCAGAGGCAAATTATTTGCTCTAGAGCTCCTGAAAGGCTTGTTATGCTCCTGTCTGATACCATTAAGTCTGACTAAATGTTACAAATTATTTTTCCATTATAATAGAGTCAAATAAAAATGGGTTAGACTATATTTTCAGCACGTCAGCGTCAGGCGACCCGCTATACTCGATTGATCGTTTAAACGGTGAAAGCAGCAATGCCCTAATATTAAAGTAATGAAAATGCGTTTTTTTAAATGGAAAAAAAAAATAAAAAATATATATATATAACGGAATGCCGCCAGGGTTTCCAAAGTGGGTTTGTTGCAGTAATGTTACCCAACTGTGAATTTATTATAATGGTTTTTGGAATGTAGAGTCTTATTTTATTCAAGAGCCACTCCGCAGGATGCCGGCTTTCACTTACAAATACATAGAAAGAGATGTAAAATATTTATATACAAAGTCATCCTGGCTGCAGCTGTAGCAAGGAGACGGTGTGCCATTGTTCTCCCTTAATAAGTTGTGTGTTAGGAGACTGCGCTGACTAACACTAAGTTGCGCAGATGCCTAGATGTAAAGGAGCGAAGGTTTATTCTTCAGAGGAATTGTATTCAGGATTTCATAAAGAAAGTCAATTTATTGTTTTCAGTGCCAGAGGTTAAGTGCTGTTTGGGGACCAGAAACTGTTTTAAGTGTTTTGAGTTCCTCTGTTTAGTGGGGTTTCAGTGGTCTGCACTTTACAGTTTTAAGGTCCCCATACACGGGCTGATTCTAGCTGCCGATATCGGTCCCTTAGACCAACTCTGCAGCTTATCGGCCCGTGTATGGGCACTAATGACCAGCCTGCCCGGCCGTCATCTGGCCTGAAATCGGCCAGATCTCAATCGGGCAGGTTGGAAAATTAGTCTGATTGGGGACCACATTGGCTCGTTAATGCGGCCCCCGAACCGACGGACGCCTTTACCCGTCACTCTAATTCCCCAGGGCCAAATGACCAAATTAGCCAGATATCGCCCACCCATAGGTGGGGATATAGAGAGAAGAGGTCGCCAAGCGAGCTGATCTTAGTGTGTATGGCCACCTTTACACGTGAAATATCCAATTGTTTTCTGCTGCCAATAAACAGTTAAAGTTTATCCCTTTATTTTGTTTTTCTGGAGATTTTCTCTTTCCTGGTGCAAAAGGTATTGGCAGTTGCGGTACAGGTATGGAACCTGTTATCAAGAATGCTTGGGACCTGGGGTTTTCCGGATAAGGGATCTTTCCGTAATTTGGATCTCCATACCTTAAGTCTGCTAAAATTATTTGTAACATTTAGTCAGACTTAATTTAATGGTAGTGGGTCGCCAGACGCTGATGTGCTGAAAATATTGTCTAACCCACTTTTATTTGACTCTATTATAATGGAAAAAAATAATTTAAATGTTTTATTATTACAGAGAAAAGGGAATCATTTAACCATTAAATAAACCCAATAGGGCTGTTCTGCCCCAATAAGGGGTAATTATATCTTAGTTGGGATCAAGTACAGGTACTGTTTTATTATTACAGAGAAAAGGGAATCATTTAACCATTAAATAAACCCAATAGGGCTGTTCTGCCCCAATAAGGGGGTAATTATATCTTAGTTGGGATCAAGTACAGGTACTGTTTTATTATTACAGAGAAAAGGGAATCATTTAACCATTAAATAAACCCAATAGGGCTGTTCTGCCCCAATAAGGGGTAATTATATCTTAGTTGGGATCAAGTACAGGTACTGTTTTATTATTACAGAGAAAAGGGAATCATTTAACCATGAAATAAACCCAATAGGGCTGTTCTGCCCCAATAAGGGGGTAATTATATCTTAGTTGGGATCAAGTACAGGTACTGTTTTATTATTACAGAGAAAAGGGAATCATTTAACCATTAAATAAACCCAACAGGGCTGTTCTGCCCCAATAAGGATTCATTATATCTTAGTTGGGATCAAGTACACAGTGCTGTTTTATAGATACAAAGAAAAAGGAAATCATTTTCAAAAATTAGAATTATTTGTCTTTCCTTAATTCTGAACTTTCTGCATAACAGGTTTCCAAATAATGGATCCCATACCTGTACTGTATTCTGTGTGCTGCTCGCTATAGAGTTGCCAGTAGGTGGCTTATCAGGGCCAATATCTTGCAGTAATATAAACAAATCTTAGCTTTCTTTATTTGAAAAAGTTCTCAATGTATAATCTGTTTCCTTAGAGACATCCAGAGTTGCTTTACATCCCATATTAAGCAATTCTGAAATATAAATGGATAGTATAGTACGACCTTGTCTCGGCCTTGTGTTAAATATAGGGTCACCTAGCGTTATTTAGTGATGGGCACTGTGCTTTGTGCCAAAGGTTATAGGTGAAATGCACTTATTTACATTAGGCTCTGTATTGACAGGTTGGAATGGTTTTCAACAATATAATATATTGTTGCCCTGCACTGGTGCAACTGGTGTGTTTGAGGTTAATGAGTATTATGGAAACAGGGCTACTTCAGTACAGTGCTTTATATGTTTACAAATGTGCATTAAAGTTAACTTTTAACATATTGTAGAATGTTCTATTCCTAGCAGCTTTGCAATTGATCTTCATTATTTATTTGTCATTGTTTTGAATTATTTGCCTTTCTCTACTACATCTTTTTGGCTTTCACATGGAGGTTACTGACCACAGCAGCAACAAAAATTTTTTTTATTGTTATTGTTACTTTGCAATAGTGATGTGTAGGCCGGCCCGATACCCGCAGGTCGAGCGGGTTCGGGCCGACCTTGGCACATCACTAGTGGGTCACGGGCGGGTTCATGTTGAGCTCTTCCACTCACCCTCCCCGCCCAGGAGTGGGCAGGTTAGGGTTGACTGTGGGTTGAGTTTTTCTATTCATATTCCATTCTCCTGTTCAAACCACTGATTGGTTGCTAAGGCAAACAAAACCCTAGCAACTGCTTAAATCCCAAACTGGACAGATGTTGAACAAAATGGTAAATAACTGAAAAACCAAAAAAATCTGTCTCACAATATTAATGTCTACATCCTACTAATAATTAGTTTAAAGGTGAACAACCGCTTTAAAACAGACCGGACTCATTCTGTTAAACTCTATAATCACCTCTATTTGCTGCTGTGACCTGAGGACAATGACACACAGGGATATTTGTCACCCAAGGGAAATCTTCGCTACCACTTGGTGACAAATCTATTGAAAATGCCTTTCCCCTATACAAACTCGTAGATCATTACTTTTACATGGTGTTATCCAGCATAATCACTAAAAATGGGGAGGGGAGAAGCCGGGTCAGGTCGGGAGCGGGTGCGGGTTAGATTTCTACTCTGTGCTTTGGACCCAGGACCCCAAATCTAGAATCCACTGGAGGAGCACCGTCGCTGGCCCACAGGCCGCACACATGAATACAGCAGTCGGAATGAAAATAATCAACCCTTTGTGCAACTGCAGGTACTGTTTGAGCAGAAGTTATTTCTGCCTATGTCTTTTATTAGCTTCCCTAGCAGTGCTCTGTACCTTGCCTGATGCAGCAGTAAAGTGGATGCATCTGTAAAGCCGAGTAGAAAGTTATTATATAAAAAGTGTAATTTAAAATCCCGTCTCCCAAATGCCATAAAGCAGCAGAGTATTCCAAGCTCTTGAAAAGAAATAATTCAATCCATTACAAGCTACATGGACGCTGCAGTCTCTCAGAATCTAAAGGTGACATGAACCCAAAAATAAATAAATGACTCCTATTGAAATCAAATATAATTCTAAGCAACTATTTAGTAGGGGTTCATTAAAGGTTTCAGTGTTTTCAAACTTATTTGCAATTGCTACTGAAAGCAGTATTTCTCTGTCCCATTCTCTCCTTCTATTGAAACAGTGAAGCAGAGGCCAGCCTTGCACGCTTCTTCATGGCTCTGTTATTTAGCTGGCTTCTGCTACATTGCTCCAAACACCAGACCCGGATCGGAAGGGTTTGACAGATACTTCTTTCAGTGTTTACAAATTGACATATGGAATGAATGTGTGTGCTAGGATTACATTTTCTTTTATTAGACAGCATTTTTATTTTGGGGTTTAACTCCTTTTGAATTGTCCTTGTCTTTAGTATTTAAAAATGTACATGGGGTACTCCTATGCACACTAATTCCATCTGTACTGTCTACGAGAAGGAATTCCTCAGTGGTCCAGTCTTGGCCCCAGTTCCAGGTTTGATTCCTGCATCTTTTCCTTGTGACCTTGGACAGGGCTGCTTTACTCCCTGTAATTTAGGGACTACATTATGTGTGTCCTACAGGGTAGGGCTTTATTGTGTCTAAATAACTCTGTGTCCTTTATATTTCTGATATTTTTTAGTAAAATGACATTGAGTGTATGCAAGTTTAAAACAATGTGGCTGCTGGGTCGTCGCTAAGCCTTTCCGAGAACGAAAACAATAGAAAACATTGAGTTTTTGTTGTCCATAATGTTATTCTTTACACTCAGACTAATTACTATATGTGCACAATCAATGCCTATTTGGTTTGAGTTGGCAGCCAAAGAATAAAAGGCATTTAGTGAATGTGATATATAAGATGAGGTTTGGGTAGCCAAGAACCAATATATTTTGTTCTTCAGTGATTCCATGAATGCTCTGTGCTAGAAATGCATATACTTGTATTACATAGAGTGAACAGAAGCCCAGCCACATGTGCATGTCAAGGTCGGCAGCAGTCACTTTTGTCAAGGGAAACAGAGCAGTTACATGTAATCAACTGCTCATCTGATCGTGGCTCAGAGAAAATACAGTTCTCACACTCAGTAGCCAGGGTGATTACATTTTTTCTTTTAATAAAATGCACATCATGGAGCAGGGTCGGACTGGTCTGCCAGAGTTCCAGGAGATCTCCATGATTTCCATCAGCCCTTTCTTATTTCCACCATAAGCTTATATAACCTCCATACCATTTGTCTCTGTCTCATCTTATAGTTGTGAGGATGGACCCTGGATATCAGTTATTCGAATGGTCCTGAGGAGGCAAACACTGCATTGGAGCACAGAATTGCTTTGTAAAATAAAACCCTAATTTACTTTAGAACTGGGTGCCTATGGTATATTCATGAGAATGTGTATTATGCAGAGCCAGTGCTGCCCAACTGTTTCCTTGTAGTGGGCCAGTTGGTCAACCTTTAGAGTTTTGGGGCTGATTTATATGCCATACATAGCATATATATATATATATATATATATATATATATATATATATATATATAATATATATATATAGTGTGTACCTGTGCCTAGGGTGCCCTCAGGTGCCTATATTTAAAAAAAAAAAAAAAAAAAGAAATCCTTCCCAGCCACCAGATTATCCCTGTGCAGATCTGGCAGCAGAGCCAGGGGAAGGGTGCAGATAGGTGCTGTAGGGCAAATGTGATGTGTAAAAGTGACATCACACAATCATGCATGTTGCATCACTTACTCAACCAGGGGGACATGTTTAGGCCCAGTGCCTAAATAAAGCCCTGCATGGAACCCGTATCCTGATAATACTTTGGAGGGCTACCCCCAACCCCCATATAGTGCTGTTGTAGGTTATCACTGGTTGATGCCTGTGCCAGACTTTAAACCAAAGCCTACATTTCTGGTACAGGAATAGGACCTGTGATCCAGAATGTTCGGGACCAAGAGTATTCCGGATAAGGGGTCTTTCCGTAATTTGGGTCTCCATAATCTTAAGTCTACTAAAAAATTAATAAAACATTAATTAAACCCAGTAGGATTATTTTGCATCCAATAAGGATTAATTATATCTTAGTTGGGATCAAGTACAGGTACTGTTTTATTATTACAGAGAGAAGGGAATCATTTAACCATTAAATAAACCCAATAGGGCTGTTCTGCCCCCAATAAGGGGTAATTATATCTTAGTTGGGATCAAGTACAGGTACTGTTTTATTATTACAGAGAAAAGGGAATCATTTAACCATTAAATAAACCCAATAGGGCTGTTCTGCCCCCAATAAGGGGTAATTATATCTTAGTTGGGATCAAGTACAGGTACTGTTTTATTATTACAGAGAAAAGGGAATCATTTAAACATGAAATAAACCCAATAGGGCTATTCTGCCCCCAATAAGGGGTAATTATATCTTAGTTGGGATCAAGTACAGGTACTGTTTTATTATTACAGAGAAAAGGGAATCATTTAACCATTAAATAAACCCAATAGGGCTGTTCTGCCCCAATAAGGGGTAATTATATCTTAGTTGGGATCAAGTACAGGTACTGTTTTATTATTACAGAGAAAAGGGAATCATTTAACCATTAAATAAACCCAATAGGGCTGTTCTGCCCCCAATAAGGGGTAATTATATCTTAGTTGGGATCAAGTACAAGGTACTGTTTTATTATAACAGAGAAAAAGGAAATCAATTTTAAAAATCTGAATTATTTGATTAAAATAGAGTCTATGGGAGACAGACTTTCTTTCTGGATAATGGGTTTCCGGATAACGGATCCCATACCTGTACTAATGTAGTAAAAAGGTCAAAGTTAAGAATTAATCAGATGCTTATTTTTATTACTCTAACTCCTGGATTCCAGTAAAAGCTTACTGTTGATTGGTTGCAGTGGGTTACTGGAGCAAGACAGACGTATTTCTTATATCTCTTTCTATGTGTTTACAAGGCACTTGAAATAAAGCCTCCATTAAGATACCAGACACATACAAAAGTAGCTATGACCTCTGTGATGTGTACTGTGTTTGCAGAAATAATAGACGATTATACAGAAAAACACCATTATTTTCAAGGGATTATTTCATGTTCTATTTTAGAAAGTTCCTGTTTGTCGAATGAAAGCGCTAAGGCTCAGCTTGCACACTGTCAGCGCTGCCATGTTGTATGAACATTGTCATTCCTGTTACATTGGGAATTGGTAGGCGTTGGTTATCAGCTGTGGCCAGTAAGTGAGATTCTGCATGGCTGCATTGTAATCACAAGGAACATAGATTGAAGCGCTGACCTTGCAAATGCTAGTGGATGGGAATACATTCCTGCTTAGTGATCTCATTAAAGAACTAATGGAGAACACGGAACAGGCACACCAGGCTCCACATGGACTGACAAAGGCAGATTTTGTTTTATTGTAGGGACACACAGCCCAAGAACAGCACCCGGTTCTCTCATGGTATCAACACAAAGGGAGCTGGACCAGTTCTTTAAAGGGGACCTGTCCTCCACACATAAAAAGCTGTAAAATAAAAGCCCTTTGAAGATTAAACATGAAACCCAAATTCTTTTTTAAATTAAATCATCTATACCTGTTATAAATGTATTTAAAAATCTGAGCTGTCAATCATATGTTGCCTGCGGCATAGAGGCGGGGCAGGCAGTATATGATTGACAGCTCAGATTTTTTAACTTTCCATTCAGCACTTCCCATACATCACCTAGATGGCAAATGCATAAGATTTTGGGGTGATACAAAGCTCGCCTTATTAACAGTGTACACAAAATGGCGGCGGCCTGCTGGCTGTGACTACTAATTCCAAGACTGAAGGGAAAATAAATTCAGTAATTGAAATAGTGTAAGTAAAGTTTATTTTGCTCTACTAACCTGATTCAGAAGGATTTGGAATTATTTTCTTAGGGTGACAGGTCCCCTTTAAGCATTTCCAGTTAATTTCCTTTCTATTATTCACCCTCCGTTTGTTTGGGAGGTTATTATATCCCCTTAGAAATACAGGGGTGTTTGTTATTTTAATTTATGGTTCCCACATAACGTGATTCACAGGACTCCAAGTCGAGGAATTGGCACTGTCGATGGTACCACCCCCCTAAAGTAACAAGTAAATGCCATTCCCTCCCTGATTTTCATGTTTATTCATTTCCCCTAGCTTCTACGAAGGCTTGATGTTTGTTAAAGGTGTAATAAAGTTCCTGACAGTAGGTCAGTAGTCTCAAGCCAGCGCCGCTGCGATAAACAGGGTTGGCATATTATTGATCGGATTTAGTATAAGGAACGTTTCCCCAGAGCATTTAGTTGGCAAAGGAAGCGGTGAGCTCATACAAAGTGGTGTAAAAATGGAGGGCAGTGTTACCAAACCTGAAGGGGAACTCCACCCAATAACTTTCTTTGCCTAATAAAAGAAAATCTATTTCTAAGCAACTTTCCAGTATTGATTTATTTTATATGTTAAGTGGTTTTTAAATGATTTGTAAATGTAAATTCTGTTGAAAGCTGTATATGCTTTTCTGTTCTTGAAACAATGTAACAGAGGTCAGTTCTTCTTAATTAGTCTTCCAGTCCGCAGGCTTCTGCTACATTGTTTCAGGAGTCCTTGCTAAAGGCGGCCATATATGATAAGAGGTCACCAAGCGAGCGGATCTTCCCCTGATATCCCCACCTATGGGTTTGTGATATTGGGCTAATTCAGTTATTTGGCTCTGGGACCAAATGATCAATTTAGATCAGTGGGAATAGGCACTGTCGGTTCGGGGCCCGCATCAACGAACCAATGCAGTTCCCGATCCAATGAAAAATCAAACCCGCCCAATTGAGATCTGCCCGATTTCAGGCCAGATGTTGGTCGGGTAGGCTCATCATTCGTGCCCATACACGGCAGATAAGCTACCGAATAGTTTTAAAGTACTGGTATAGACAGCTAGAATCGGCCCGTGTATGGCCACCTTAAGGGTGCAGAGGATGTAAACAGTCGGACAGATATTGCTTTTAATACCCATTATACTTACAAATATATTTTTTTACGTTAATGATTCAGAATAAATTAAAGCATTTCTGACAGATGAAGAATAATTTCCTTCTACTTGTTGTCTTGGTCTTCGAAGCTGCTTCCCTCAGCCCGATATGTGGCAAACATGTTCTCCTTATGCTAGGGCCACACAAGGCCAGATATCAATAAGGCAGATTTCAAAATCCTGTCAGTCAAGGACTGTATCAACATGGTCCTGGTCTATTGGACCTCGATAGGCCCCAGTGTATAATCCAATTGGTCTAGGCCAGTGGCTCGGGAGCAACTTACTGCTCACCTACCCCTTGGATGTTGCTCCCAGTGGCCTCGTCTGAAAGTTTTGGTTACATAAAAACCAGCTACTGCCAAACAGAGCCTCCTGTAGGCTGTCAGTCCACCTAGAGGCTACCAAATAGCCAATCATAACCCTTATTTAGCCCCCCAGGACTTGTTTTCATGCTGATGTTGCTCCCCAACACTTTCTACATTTGAATGTGGCTCACGGGTAAATAGGGTTGGGGACCCCTGGTCTAGGGCATTCTGATTTGGCCAAATTGTGCTGACATCCATTTGTTTGTTGACCTTGCCAAGGAAGCAGATCTGGCTGTGTATGGCCACCTTTAGAGATTAGGTCATGTTGGGGATATTGACCTGCCACTCTCAATGTATATTCCTATGCATGGGAACTGCCATATAGATCTACTTCTGAGCATCTGAGCCATGCTCTTGCCAACATTGACTTCTTTTTGTGTTTTTTATACTGTAAGAATGCCTTATTATGTAATAGGGGTTCTAGCCCTTGAGTTTGCGGGGATTTTGTACTGAATATGTAGAACTGTTCCCTTTCGAGGGTACTTAATTCCATATGTGACTGGATTATTACTCGTTCGGTTCTAATTAATACAGTTGGGCTGCTTCTGTATAATTCCAAGTCCTATTTAATGCAGAATTCCTGCCTCCCGAGGCTGTGTATCATGTTTGACATGTTGTTGACTTTTTTTTTCTATAGCCCTCTGGCTACTAACATTCAGGATGTACCTAGTGTAAGCGGTTGTTATTGGAAGGTGACTTTCATTACCTCTCCTCTTCTCTTCCTCTTTGTGTTTTTCATCTGACCTCTGATTATCACCTCTTCTGAAAGCCTCTTTGAATATTGATCTGGCCTTTTTAATGGAGCCGTTACAAAAAAAGGACAAAGAGGACTTTTTGCTATTGGAACGGTTCAGATCATTGCTTTCAGTTTTGCTTAGATAATCAAATTATGTCACCATTTGTGAACCATCTATAGGTTGTGCCATTGTTTTTTTTTGTGTTTCTATTGTGTAGAGTCTTACTCTAATCATTAGTTATGGGGACTAGCAATCTGTGCACTGGCCCTAAACCCATGGATTTACCTGCAGATCTAGTAGGTTCAGGCTGAAATATACACCCACATTCAGGTAGGTAGTGTGACAATAAGACCAGCCTAAGGTGCAGCTGTGCTTTCTCTTGCTGGAAATGTTATTCTCGCTTTAATAGGGTTTCCACTGGCTGGGATTTTACCGGCCTAGATGGTAAAACATCTGCCAAGGCCAGGAGCGGATTGCATATTTTCCAGTAAATTTGCAATACCTCTAAAGGTGGCCATATGTGTTGCAATTACGATTGCTCGTACCCTCCACTAAAGGGTCCCCATACATGTTAAGATTCGCCACCTATGGGTGGGCGATATTGGGGAGCGTGTAGGCTAATTCGATCATTTGGCCCTGGGGCCAAACGATCGAATTATATTGGCGGCAGTGGGGCAGTAGGTTCGGGGACCGCATCAGCGAGCCATTGCAGTCCCCGATCCCACTGAATTTTCTAACCTGGCCGATCGATATCTGGCCAATTTCAGGCCAGATATCGGTCGTTCAGGCCCCTCGTGTCTGCCCCTACATGGGCCGATAAGCTGCTGAATTGGTCCAAGGGACCGATATCGGCAGCTACAATTGGCCCGTGTATGGGGACCTTAAGGTTCGGGGCTGAATCATCAGATATTGTGGTAGAAACAATAGAAATTCTACCCCTATGTGACTCTTACTTTTGCTCGGACGCCTTCAACGGCCCCCGATCAATATTTTCTGTGCCGTCCGATCAACGAGACGACCGATATCCAAGGCTTTTGGGATCTCGGTCACCTTGTCAATCCGCTCTATAAGCACCGAAAATTTACCAAACCTCTTTGGTACCATAATATCGGTGCGTGTATGGCCAGCTTTATATCTGCCCGCATTCCTCCCTCGAACCACCCCAATTTTCCTAGATCTTACCATTACCTCCATTACCCTCCCTCCAGCAGTCGTGATGTCATAGCGCCACCCATTTCACGCCATCATTCCAGCCATTTTACATCATCATCCCGCCCCCTTTTGTGCCCACCTGCCGGTAAAAACTCTCTAGAAAGCTGGCAACCCTACTCTTGACCTGCAAATTATTCATCTACCCTGGATGTATCCATCAGTCTATTCTGAAAATATATTCCGTGTAGTAATCATGTTATGGAGTTATTGTTTTATCGTTTGTTTTTATTTAAAGCTATAAACTCCAGCTCATCAGAAGGCAAAGCTAAGAAACTGACTTGTTCATTTTTGTTTCTACATGAAAGCCTGCATAACAATATCAGGGCAAGCATTTGCTGCTCAGCACCATAGGCAGGTATACACCAAATGGGTTGTACTGTCAAGAGGGCAAAATAACTTCTATTGATGCAACCCTTTGTGTAACCGCTGCTGTGCCAAGTATGAGACTTTCATACATAAGTGCTTGTACAATTAATGCATCTGTTTATGCGTTACGTGGTTTGGACCAGTAATGGGGATGTATAGGTAACCTCCAACTAATTATTTGTCTCTAAAATCCAGAGTTATTATGGGATTGCTGTGCTTAAATACAGCAATATGTTACCTTTGTCATAACATGAGTTATTAATTGAAACAGTCTCATTATGCATTCAGGTTGAAAGATGTCATTGAAATAATGTCCTGCATCACTGTGTAATTAAGGCCTCTCCAAATAGGTGGTAAAGTCGGCATTATTCAGATTTTGTTCATTATTTTTTTTCCTTATTGTGATGTACATACATAGCAAAGTATGCTATGCCTGCATTCCACCAGGTGTTTAACCCCCAGAGTACCTACAATGCAGCAGCGCCCCTGACATGGTTGGAGGATTAAGATTAAAAAATAAGTCTTTAGCCTACATAGTGCAATAAGTAGGAGAAAAACAGCCATTAGTATGATGTAAGCTGCAGCCCATTGATGTCAGTTGTGCATAAAGCCCAAGTGAATTCCAACCTAGGAAAGGTGAAAAAAAATGGTCTCCTGTGTACTCTGTAGGGGGGAAGCTCCTTCCTGGCTGAAGTAGGAAAGTCAAACCTTTCCCATTGTACTAAAACGGGTTATTTCAGTAGCCTTATCTTTCCTCTCGTGCCAAAAAGGCATCCAACCCTGTCAATATTATCTGCTAATACAATATTTACAGAAAAAGAATTCCACTAACCTCAAATTCATATCTTATGGAAATATAATTCTAGCATGCTTTACACAATTGCCTCACTACAGATGCCAGACTTACCGGTCTATAATTTCCAGGTCAAGACCAACAGCTCACTTTTGACGTTGCGTTGTCGTCCAGAACTTGCCCGACCGTCGTGTTGTGGGCCAGCCCGCACATGACTAGTGAGCTCCATATTTAACCCTTTATGTTCCATAGAATCCATAACACTGACACTTAGGGGTCTATTCATCAAAGTACGAGTTCGAATACCGAATTGGGAAAAATTCGCATTAAGTACGATAATTCCTGATGATCGCAAATATCACAAAAATGCTTACGAAAAAATTGAATTAGTCACAATAATATTGTATTGGCGATCTGAAAGTCACTAAATTTTTGTATCCGAGCGATCGTAAAAAGCAGGAAAACCTTTCCGACTTTGATCCTTCTGTGCATGATTTTGGAAGCCTCCCATGGGGCTCAGTGGCACTCTGCAGCTCCAACGTGGCCCAAGGAAAGTCTCCCATAGGGCTCAATGGCACTCTGCAGCTCCAACCCGGCCCAAGGAAAGTTTCCCATAGGGCTCAATGGCACTCTGCAGCTCCAACCTGGCCCAAGGAAAGTCTCCCATAGGGCTCAATGGCACTCTGCAGCTCCAACCTGGCCCAAGGAAAGTCTCCCATAGGGCTCAATGGCACTCTGCAGCTCCAACCCGGCCCAAGGAAAGTCTCCCATAGGGCTCAATGGCACCCTGCAGCTCCAACCTGGCCCAAGGAAAGTCTCCCATAGGGCTCAATGGCACTCTGTAGCTCCAACCCGGCCCAAGGAAAGTCTCCCATAGGGCTCAATGGCACCCTGCAGCTCCAACCCGACCCAAGGAAAGTCTCCCATAGGGCTCAATGGCACTCTGCAGCTCCAACCTGGCCCAAGGAAAGTCTCCCATAGGGCTCAATGGCACTCTGCAGCTCCAACGTGGCCCAAGAAAAGTCTCCCATAGGGCTCAATGGCACTCTGCAGCTCCAACCTGGCCCAAGGAAAGTCTCCCATAGGGCTCAATGGCACTCTGCAGCTCCAACCCGGCCCAAGGAAAGTCTCCCATAGGGCTCAATGGCACTCTGCAGCTCCAACCTGGCCCAAGGAAAGTCTCCCATAGGGCTCAATGGCACTCTGCAGCTCCAACCTGGCCCAAGGAAAGTCTCCCATAGGGCTCAATGGCACTCTGCAGCTCCAACCTGGCCCAAGGAAAGTCTCCCATAGGGCTCAATGGCACTCTGCAGCTCCAACCCGGCCCAAGGAAAGTCTCCCATAGGGCTCAATGGCACTCTGCAGCTCCAACCCGGCCCAAGGAAAGCCTCCCATAGGGCTCAATGGCACTCTGTAGCTCCAACCCGGCCCAAGGAAAGTCTCCCATAGGGCTCAATGGCACCCTGCAGCTCCAACCCGGCCCAAGGAAAGTCTCCCATAGGGCTCAATGGCACTCTGCAGCTCCAACCCGGCCCAAGGAAAGTCTCCCATAGGGCTCAATGGCACTCTGCAGCTCCAACCTGGCCCAAGGAAAGTCTCCCATAGGGCTCAATGGCACTCTGCAGCTCCAACCCGGCCCAAGGAAAGTCTCCCATAGGGCTCAATGGCACTCTGCAGCTCCAACCCGGCCCAAGGAAAGTCTCCCATAGGGCTCAATGGCACTCTGCAGCTCCAACCCGGCCCAAGGAAAGTCACGATACCGAAGCTTGAATGAATCCGAAACTTTTGTACTCGACGCAACAATACGATTTTGTTGCACAAATATTGTCGCAAAGTACGTAAAAGTTGCAGAAAATACGCACAGTACGATCAAATTAAATTTTTTTGTAATTTGTACCTGTCGTACTTTCATCAATTGGCCCCTAAGGGGCAGCTTTATCAAAATTCAAGTTTAAAAAAAAAACAAAAAACGCAGCCAATAAAAAAATAACTTCAACAAAACTCATACGACTTTTCTTCTCGAACACTTGCTTATTTAAGAAAAAAAACGTGACACAATATTCCGCCCAAGTTTTGTCTCGGAAAAAAGTCACACACTGACGAGAATCGCATTTTTTCAGAGAGGCTAAAAAACTTCAATGTTTTATTAAATTGGGTTAATAAATACAGTGGAGGAAATAATTATTTGACCCCTCACTGATTTTGTAAGTTTGTCCAATGACAAAGAAATGAAAAGTCTCAGAACAGTATCATTTCAATGGTAGGTTTATTTTAACAGTGGCAGATAGCACATCAAAAGGAAAATCGAAAAAATAACTTTAAATAAAAGATAGCAACTGATTTGCATTTCATTGAGTGAAATAAGTTTTTGAACCCCTACCAACCATTAAGAGTTCTGGCTCCCACAGAGTGGTTAGACACTTCTACTCAATTAGTCAACCTCATTAAGGACACCTGTCTTAACTAGTCACCTGTATAAAAGACACCTGTCCACAGAATCAATCAATCAAGCAGACTCCAAACTCTCCAACATGGGAAAGACCAAAGAGCTGTCCAAGGATGTCAGAGACAAAATTGTAGACCTGCACAAGGCTGGAATGGGCTACAAAACCATTAGCAAGAAGCTGGGAGAGAAGGTGACAACTGTTGGTGCGATTGTTCGAAAATGGAAGGAGCACAAAATGACCATCAATCGACCTCGCTCTGGGGCTCCACGCAAGATCTCACCTCGTGGGGTGTCAATGATTCTGAGAAAGGTGAAAAAGCATCCTAGAACTACACGGGAGGAGTTAGTTAATGACCTCAAATTAGCAGGGACCACAGTCACCAAGAAAACCATTGGAAACACATTACACCGCAATGGATTAAAATCCTGCAGGGCTCGCAAGGTCCCCCTGCTCAAGAAAGTACATGTGCAGGCCCGTCTGAAGTTTGCCAATGAACACCTGAATGATTCTGTGAGTGACTGGGAGAAGGTGCTGTGGTCTGATGAGACCAAAATAGAGCTCTTTGGCATTAACTCAACTCGCTGTGTTTGGAGGAAGAAAAATGCTGCCTATGACCCCCAAAACACCGTCCCCACCGTCAAGCATGGGGGTGGAAACATTTTGCTTTGGGGGTGTTTTTCTGCTAAGGGCACAGGACAACTTATTCGCATTAACGGGAAAATGGACGGAGCCATGTATCGTGAAATCCTGAACGACAACCTCCTTCCCTCTGCCAGGAAACTGAAAATGGGTCGTGGATGGGTGTTCCAGCACGACAATGACCCAAAACATACAGCAAAGGCAACAAAGGAGTGGCTCAAGAAGAAGCACATTAAGGTCATGGAGTGGCCTAGTCAGTCTCCGGACCTTAATCCAATAGAAAACCTATGGAGGGAGCTCAAGCTCAGAGTTGCACAGAGACAGCCTCGAAACCTTAGGGATTTAGAGATGATCTGCAAAGAGGAGTGGACCAACATTCCTCCTAAAATGTGCGCAAACTTGGTCATCAATTACAAGAAACGTTTGACCTCTGTGCTTGCAAACAAGGGTTTTTCCACTAAGTATTAAGTCTTTTTTTGTTAGAGGGTTCAAAAACTTATTTCACTCAATGAAATGCAAATCAGTTGCTATCTTTTATTTAAAGTTATTTTTTCGATTTTCCTTTTGATGTGCTATCTGCCACTGTTAAAATAAACCTACCATTGAAATGATACTGTTCTGAGACTTTTCATTTCTTTGTCATTGGACAAACTTACAAAATCAGTGAGGGGTCAAATAATTATTTCCTCCACTGTAGTTGTTAGAGACGATTCCCACTGACTTCTATTGAAACTTGACAAGCTTTTACTTGCCGGGTTTTTTCCTTTCATAAATATTGACTATTTGTAGTTCTTAATAATATTCTTGAGTGTATTTGCCACGTTTTTTCTGGAATTGTGAAAAAAACTAAAATTTTGATAAATCAACCCATAAATATTATAGAGCCCTGTAGATTCTCAGGTTCCACAGTGCTGTATTTTCTATGAGGGATTGCCTGGTTACCTGGCCACACTCACCATCTCATGTGGCCTAAATCACAGGGTTAAGCTTTTATGGTTCCTTATTCATTACAAAATTAAACATTTTTTGTAAAATATCAGTTAATTTGTTAATTCAGATACTAAAGGTGCCCATACACATGAAGATTCGCTCGCTTGTCGAGGTCGTCAAGCGAGCGCATCTTCACCCGATATCCCCACCTACGGGTGGGCTAATCGTTTGGCCCTGGACTGAATCTTTTAACCTGCCCGAATTTCAGGCCAGATATCGGTCGGGTATGGCCGTTGTTTCTGCCCCTACATGGGCCGATAAGCTGCAATCGGCCCATGTATGGGGACCTTTATGTTACAATTTCTGTTTGCTCAGAATGCTCTTCTGAGAACTTTTTCAAATTACACTAAATTGCCAGAGCAAAATAATTGCTGATGCAGGAAGTGCCTCCTGGTGCATCTCTGCTCAGTCCTGTTTCTTTGTGACAGAAGCGATAAAACTGAAAGATTCCCTTAATAATAGTCGTTTGCTCCGTATTTTCATGCAGATTCTACTTCTGCTGAAAATTGTTAGCAATGAGCTCTGCAACCAAATCTGCCCATGTCTGGCTGGCTTTATTGCTTAAAGAGGCATTCGCCGGTGCTCCTGAATTGCTCGGCACATCTCGTGGAGCAAGCAGTTTCCCCGTTATGTGCAATAATGCAAATGCGGAGGAATGTTTTGACCTCATATTTATTCATATAATGCTCTCTGTTTCAGGGATTGTAGATTAAAGGCAAACACTGCATATGGAAGGGCTGTAGCTTTAAAGGGACACTAACACACACAGGGATAAGGCAGCACGTCATTTGAAATGATAATTTTACCGCTTCAGATGTATTTATTTTAAACCTGTAGTGAACACGATCATCTGTAAGGACAGCAAAACCCAAAAATTCAAAATGGATTGGCAAATAACTCAACAGTAGCGCAATAAAATAATCCACTTGTGCAGCACATACATTTTTCCTGTTGTTTTGATCATGAAAAATCTAAGGTTTTTGTTATTTCTTGAGCTAAACCGGGAAGCTGAATTGACTCAATGTTTTGTCCACGGAAGGTAGATAATTACTGTATATACTCTAGTATAAGCCAATCCGAATATAAGCCGAGGTACCTAATTTTACCTAAGAAAACTGGAAAAACTTATTAACTCGTGTATAAGCCTAGGGTGGGAAATGCAGCAGCTACTGCTAAGTTTCAATAATCACAATAAAAACCCGTAAATTACATAAATTGAGGCATCAGTGGGGTATATGTTTTTAAATATTTATTTAAAAGAAAAACCGTAAACTAGCTCTGTAAGTGGAGAAGAGGGTCAACAAAAACAATATGAGTGCTACCCTATGCTCATTGCGCATTGGCAAACTGGCAGCAGACCCAGTCCCGGAGGACACGTAAGGGGGAATAAGTATTGCGTGGGCCAGGGCACTGGAGGGTCTGGTTGCAGGTGGCCTAATTTGCACACAAAGAGAGAGGGTGCTAGTCTAGAGGGACCCATGACACCCGACTCAAGTATAAGCCGAGGGTGACTTTTTCAGCACATTTTGGGTGCTGAAAAACTAGGCTTATACTCGAGTATATACAGTAGGTTACCATTAGATAACCAACCCCCCCATCCTGGTTATCTGATTATCTGCCTCGCAAGGACCAAACATGGAGTAGCTTCAGTTTCCCTGTTTTACTCAAGAAATAACTAGGGATGCAGCAAATTCATGATTTTGGGATTCGGACGAACCCTGAATCCTTTGTAAAAGATTCGGCCGAACCCCTGAACCCTTCATAAAAGATTCGACCGAATATCGGGGGCGGGTTAGGGTCAGGCTTTAAGTCACTAATGGACTGGCCTGCCAGAGTAGCAGAGGATCTCCTAGTGAACCCCAGCCAGATACAGTTCCCATCAGTCCTTTCTTGTTTCCACCATAGGCCTATAATATGTAATACTGTCTGCAGTACATCTGATAGTGGGCCCTCGGGGTCAGGTTAAATGGCGGGGCATATAAGGCCCAGTCTGGCACTGTGGGAAAGTTTCCTACATTCCATTTTATAACATTTTTATATGAGACTATCCCCTTTAATGATATCACAAAAAGGGTTTAACCACTAAATCGGCTCAGTTGTAGACTGATGGTACGTGGGGCATAAGCGCAACCCATCAGCGCAACCCATCAGCGCAGAGCTCCGGGTGCCCTCAGTACATTGGCCTTAGGAGATTATCTTCTCTTCTCGGTGGCTCTCCTTGTAACTTATATATGGCTCCCAAACACTTCTACCTAAACGCTTTATCATCGGTAAGTGCCTTTTTCAAGTGACCCATCTATGTTTCTATGGAAACCTATGCTTGACATAGTTCCTTTTCCACTGTATTTGCTGCTACTCCCGCGCTCCTCTGAGAATGACAAACAGCAGACCTGAAGCGTGAGTGACAGCCAGCGAGGCAGTTCCGCATGATGGTGTGTCTCGCTCTGTAAGGTCATCCCGTACGTCTTCTTGCTCGAGTCTTATTCACATTACACACCCCGGCGTTCCTGCTCGACTGTCAGGGCTAATAGCCCTACGATCCACCGCGCATCAAGGAACTGTACAAATTCCTAGTCGTGGTCATTCGTTCATAACCGGGGAATGACTCTCTGCTTATACTTGTTTTTCCTTAAACATTCAGTCAGCACAGGGAGGTGATCAGCATAGGAATTTCCCACAAGCCTCGCTGAACAGCAGGACAAGCTTCCTACACGCATGGTAATGCCATGGAGCTTTTACACTGAGCTACATACACATAATAAGCTTATTAGTGCCTGTAATTTGTCATGTAACACAGTTATTCAGAAACCCCTTATCCAGAAAGCTCCGAATTACAGAAAGACAATCTCCCATAGACTCCTAACCATCCTTTTAAAATAATTTCCTTTCCTTTTTGTGTAATAATAAAACAGTACCTGTACTTGATCCCAACTAAAATATAATTACCCCTTATTGGGGGCAGAACAGCCCTATTGGGTTTATTTAATGGTTAAATGATTCCCTTTTCTCTGTAATAATAAAACAGTACCTGTACTTGATCCCAACTAAGATATAATTACCCCTTATTGGGGGCAGAACAGCCCTATTGGGTTTATTTAATGGTTAAATGATTCCCTTTTCTCTGTAATAATAAAACAGTACCTGTACTTGATCCCAACTAAGATATAATTACCCCTTATTGGGGGCAGAACAGCCCAATTGGGTTTATTTAATGGTTAAATGATTCCCTTTTCTCTGTAATAATAAAACAGTACCTGTACTTGATCCCCTTTTCTCTGTAATAATAAAACAGTACCTGTACTTGATCCCAACTAAGATATAATTACCCTTTATTGAGGGCAGGACAGGCCTATTATTGAGGGAGGGAGAGGGATCCAGAGTCCCCAGAAGAACCCACAGAAGTAGTAGGAATGCACTTCGGAAGCACATTTTAGCACCAAGGATCAGAAGCAAGGCCTGAGGTTTAGCTACACATTCCTGTGTGAGAATTATTTCCTACCCTGATACACATCTGCTTAATGTTCTTGCATTTCTCCTAAGGGCTCTGGTACACGGGGAGATTAGTCGCCCGCGGCGGCGCGATTTCGGGAAATCGTCGAAAAAGACCCACGAGTCTTTTTCGGCGATTTGCGCGAAATCGCGCCGCCGCGTCTGCCATCCCCCGGCGACTTACATGTTCAGATGGCAGAGGGTAGCCAACTCGGGGAGATTAGTCGCCCGCGAGCAGGGAGTTTTGCCGCGGGCGACTAATCTCCCCGTGTACCAGAGCCCTAATGGTCTCTGCTAGCAGCCATTAGCCACTGTACTATCTGATGGGGAAAGCAGTAGCCTTTACTGTCGTTTCTCCCTCCTTAGTAATGTGATGAGCGACTACAGCCAATTATTGCTTCCTGCCCCTGATGATGATGATGATGATGATGATGATGATGATGCTGACATTTTTTTGAAATAACAGGACACTTGTACAACAATGCTGTTACCTCTTCCATTGGATTAAAGTGAAAGAATCAGGCAAGCGGCTCTGTTGGGTCTCACTTTTATCCTTTAAACATGGGAAATGCTGACTTGTCTTCCCTTTACCCCACTCTTGTGATTGCTGGGGTGGATTATTAGGTTTGCTCTTGTTCGCTGCGCAGGATTTGTTGTTGAAGACCCATAATACAGGTATGGGATCTGTTATCCAAAAATAAAGATATAATTACCCCTTATTGGGGGCAGAACAGTCCTATTTGGTTTATTTAATGGTTAAATGATTCCCTTTTCTCTGTAATAATAAAACAGTACCTGTACTTGATCCCAACTAAGATATAATTACCCCTTATTGGGGGCAGAACAGCCCTATTGGGTTTATTTAATGGTTAAATGATTCCCTTTTCTCTGTAATAATAAAACAGTACCTGTACTTGATCCCAACTAAGATATAATTACCCCTTATTGGGGGCAGAACAGCCCTATTGGGTTTATTTAATGGTTAAATGATTCCCTTTTCTCTGTAATAATAAAACAGTACCTGTACTTGATCCCAACTAAGATATAATTACCCCTTATTGGGGGCAGAACAGCCCAATTGGGTTTATTTAATGGTTAAATGATTCCCTTTTCTCTGTAATAATAAAACAGTACCTGTACTTGATCCCCTTTTCTCTGTAATAATAAAACAGTACCTGTACTTGATCCCAACTAAGATATAATTACCCTTTATTGAGGGCAGGACAGGCCTATTATTGAGGGAGGGAGAGGGATCCAGAGTCCCCAGAAGAACCCACAGAAGTAGTAGGAATGCACTTCGGAAGCACATTTTAGCACCAAGGATCAGAAGCAAGGCCTGAGGTTTAGCTACACATTCCTGTGTGAGAATTATTTCCTACCCTGATACACATCTGCTTAATGTTCTTGCATTTCTCCTAAGGGCTCTGGTACACGGGGAGATTAGTCGCCCGCGGCGGCGCGATTTCGGGAAATCGTCGAAAAAGACCCACGAGTCTTTTTCGGCGATTTGCGCGAAATCGCGCCGCCGCGTCTGCCATCCCCCGGCGACTTACATGTTCAGATGGCAGAGGGTAGCCAACTCGGGGAGATTAGTCGCCCGCGAGCAGGGAGTTTTGCCGCGGGCGACTAATCTCCCCGTGTACCAGAGCCCTAATGGTCTCTGCTAGCAGCCATTAGCCACTGTACTATCTGATGGGGAAAGCAGTAGCCTTTACTGTCGTTTCTCCCTCCTTAGTAATGTGATGAGCGACTACAGCCAATTATTGCTTCCTGCCCCTGATGATGATGATGATGATGATGATGATGCTGACATTTTTTTGAAATAACAGGACACTTGTACAACAATGCTGTTACCTCTTCCATTGGATTAAAGTGAAAGAATCAGGCAAGCGGCTCTGTTGGGTCTCACTTTTATCCTTTAAACATGGGAAATGCTGACTTGTCTTCCCTTTACCCCACTCTTGTGATTGCTGGGGTGGATTATTAGGTTTGCTCTTGTTCGCTGCGCAGGATTTGTTGTTGAAGACCCATAATACAGGTATGGGATCTGTTATCCAAAAATAAAGATATAATTACCCCTTATTGGGGGCAGAACAGTCCTATTTGGTTTATTTAATGGTTAAATGATTCCCTTTTCTCTGTAATAATAAAACAGTACCTGTACTTGATCCCAACTAAGATATAATTACCCCTTATTGGGGGCAGAACAGCCCTATTGGGTTTATTTCAAGTTTAAATGAGTTTTAGCAGACTTAAGGTATGGAGATCCAATTGCAGAAAGGTCTCTTGTCAGGAAACTCCCAGGTACCGAGCATTCTAGGTCCCATACCTATATTACAGGTAGTGAATATCAGATAGGGCTGCCATATGGAAGAGTACAGTTAGTACTCGAAACGTTGGATTTTTTACAATAAATTTTTTCACTATTTACTAAGTCCTTGTGTGTGCGGCTCTCTGTCCTTATATATATATATATATATATATATATATATATCAACTCTAAAGTGACAAGAATTGAAGATTATTTGGGATTTTCTGTTCTTGATAAAATCACCGCTTATCATTAACCCTATATAAAATACTAAAGTAATAAGTGGGGGCACACTAGCGATAACAGTTCAGCTAATGTGACCACATTAAGCAAAAAAAGTCTTAAATGGCAAATGTCCTTGTCATCCTTGTCCCTTAAAATATGAAAAAGTGGAATTGTACAGGGTGGAAGTATGGTCACCCCCCCTACCCTCTGCCAGTAATCCACTTAATTTAGCAGTACAGGTATGGAACCTGTTATCCAGAATGCACATGACCTGGGTTTTTCTGGCTACGAGGTCTTTTGGTTATTTGGATCCCCATGCTTTACTGAAAAAGGCATTTAAACATTAGATAAACCAATAGGATTGTTTGCCTCCATTAAGGATTAATTGTATCTTAGTTGGGATTTACTTGATCCCAAACAAGATGTAACAAACCCTTATTGGAGGCAAAACCATCCTATTCAGTTTATTTAACTTTTAAATGATTATTTTAGAAGAGGAAAGCTGGCCATACACGCTAAGATACGCTCGTTTGGTGAGGTCGCCAAGCAAGCAGATTTTCTTCCAATATCCCCACCTACAGGCAGCTACAATCACACCCCTGTAAATGGCAGCCTTTAAAGTATGGAGATCCAGACTATGAAAAGATCCCTTATCCTGAAAAACCCAGATCCCATTCTGGATAACAGGTCCCACCTGTACCCAATTTCAAGGCTCTAGAATTGGTATATAAATCCTTTTACTCCTTTGAGGATAAGAGTAATTAATTTATTATGTTCTATTACCCTGCACTGCAGTTTGAGTCTTAATCTATAACTAAGCCACTGTCATTGTGGCTTTTTATGTATTTAAAAAAAAAAAAAAACTACAAACCTAAAGTTTAAATAAAAGACAAAATATAAAAACAATAAGGTTATAATCGCTCAGCTGCGCGTCTCACTAGAGAAACAGCTACACTGGGCTTTAGCCTTACAGCAGAGAACTACTTTATTATGGCTATAATCTGGGAAATAGGGCATTGGCACATATTGTATTTTTTTACAATTTAAATTTATTAGTCAGAATTGGTGCATTTTTGACAACTTTAACTCCAGGTACCCAAACTTGCTTCCGACTCCCCCAGGTCCAAATCATTTGTTTAAAAGATCTCATGTGTAATATTCTTCTTTAATATATATGTTCAGAGGGCAGGAGTGCAGCATATTTTATTTACTGTCTTTATTTTTAAGTACAGGTATGGGACCTGTTATCCAGAATGCTCTGTCCTGGGGATTTCCAGATAAGGAATCTTTCTGTAATTTGGATTGCCACACCTTATGTCTGCTAAAGAATCATTTAAACATTCAATAAACCTAATAGGAATGTTTGGCCTCCAATAAAGATTAATATCTTAGGATCAAGTACAAGGTACTGTTGTATTATTACAGAGGAAATAGGAGATGGCCTTCCCGTAATTTGGAGCTTTATGGATAACTGGTCCCATACCTGTACCTGTAATACTTTGGTCTGTAGAAAATACATTGTTAGGGGTAATAACATGGTGTTGCCCAGTCATTTTCCCACCTAGTACAGGTATTGGACCCCTTATCTGGAAACCCGTTATTCAGAAAGCTCCGAATTACGGAAAGCCCGCCTACCATAGACTCCATTTTAATAAAATAATTCAGAATTTTAAAACCGATTTCCTTTTTCTTTGTAGAAATAAAACAGGATCTTGTAATTGATCCCAACTAAGATATAAATAATCCTTATTGGATGCAAAACAATCCTATTGGGTTTATTTAATGTTTTATTATTTTTTTTTAGTAGACTTAGGGGCACATTTACTAATCCACGAACGTCCGAATGCGTTTTTTTTCGTAATGATCGGTATTTTGCGACTTTTTTGCGAATTGTCGCAAATTTTTCGAGCGCTCAATACGGAAAAGTTGCGACAATCCGCGAAAGTCGTAATGGCTATGAAAAAGTCGCGACAATTCACGAAAGTCATAATGGCTATAAAAAAGTCGTAACGGAGACGAAAAAGTCGCAAAATGTTCGGTTTCCAATCCAAATTTTTCTCATTCGGATTCATGGATTAGCAAATCAGCCCTATAAGGTATTGAGATCCAAATTACGGAAAGATCCCTTATCCTGAATACTCTTGGTCCCGAGCATTCTGGATAATGGGTCCTATACCTGTACTTGCAATGGCCTCACATTATTCCTATAGCAGTTGCCTAGTAATTGGGCTAAAATCACTGCTTCCAATTACTGGTCGGCTCTTATAACTGATGGGCTGCTACACTTCTGTGCTACAATTGGGTTTAGTTAGTAAGCGGATGCCTATAGTGCACATATTGCTTACTGATACAGCTCAGGGGACTTTCTGAGAGAGAGAAGAGGCCGGGTTATTTGGTTAAATCACAATCTAACATCAGAATGGGGGGGGAGGTCCTTCAATTCTTGCAGCAGGAAAACTGTTCCATAAAGAGAATTTCCAGTGCAGCCTCAGTGCATTTATGCCTTTTTTTATATTTCTATCTTTTAGGTGCCAGTTTCTGCCCGGTCCATGTCATGGATACAGTGGTTTCTGCTGCGCGGTTTAATTGCTTTGTCACACTGTTGTCCATTACACATTCTAATGTGTTTGAGTAGAGACATCAGAGTAATGAAAAGGCAGGGAGTATTAATGTAATGTGCGCTGCGCTGAATGATTTGCTGCCAGCACAATGTCCAAGTCATTTATCCGCCCCGTCCTGCACTCGCGCCCCCTTCCCATGGCTTCATATATAATTGAACTAAACATGTCTGCTGCTGTGTAACAGAGCCGCGCCGGATTCTGCTTAACTCGGCACTATTAAAAACGTAGCCGCCGCCGTGGTGGTGGTGTGTGTGCTGGATGTGCAGATTCCGAGAGGCCTTATCAAACGCAGCCAGTTGGTGCGGCCGCTGCAAGAGCGCAGGGGAGCTCTCATGTGGAAGGTTAATGGAGTATAATTACAAAGAAAGATGAACTGCTAAACCACTCCGTCTTCCCCCCCTGCATTGTGAGAGGCAAGTGGCCCTTTTTGTAGACTGCCGAGCAGATGTTTAACAGTCAAAATATGGCCGTGTCTCTAATGTAAATAAATACCGCTGTCGCCAGCGCCACTCTGTCATAAACCAGCTCGGCATATCAGAAAGGCAGGGCTGATTAAGGAAACCCATTTCTCACCTTGCGTAGATGGGGGAAACGCTCGTTCAGCTTTTATTTGATTTTTTTTTTTACACTTTAATCACTTTACAACGAGGCAATATTATGCCCTTATAAAGGGTAGCCTTTTAAAAAGGAAATGCTTAGTAAAAACTGTTGCATCGTGAAGGAACATATATTTACAAGCATCTCTGCGCATTGAATTAACATTTTCAATTATCTGAATGTTATTTGTAAATGTAATTGCCGTGATAAGCAGTATCTGTTGCAGCCACCTAATTATACAGAGCTAAGGGGGCCATACATGGGCTGATGGAAGCTGCTGACTCTGCCCCTCCGGCCCATACGTTATAAGATGACAATTTCTGGCGGGGTTGCCAAGTATGCGTATCCTTTCCCCGAATGCCCACTGTGGACGATATTGGCCCTAGGGATCACGACACTGGGCATACAGGGCAAGGAACACATCAATCTGACGAGAAAATCAAACCTGACCAATCAACATCTGGCTGATATTGGGCAGATATTGGTCGGGTGAGCCTGTCAGAGGGCCCCATACATGTGTGGGCACCTTGAGTTTGAAGCTTATTGGCCCCCGGGAGCTCTGCCTGCCCGATATCTTTTACAACATAAAGCAGGTTTGAAAATTCTTTCGGGCAAGGGCATCAGTGGTTTAATAATGCAGCCCTTGCCCAACAGGCCCACAGTGTGATCTCCAGGCCAATAATTAGACCGGTCCAATTTGACCTATCCTGTGGGTAGCTAAATGTGGCAGTGACCCAATCCCATGTGAAAATAGAGGGGGGGTTGTCCAAAATGTCAGTAATTCCTATTACTTTTAAGTGATACACCAGGCTGTGCCTGGCCTGCGGGGCAATCTTAATAACACAGAGGCAATTAGCATGACATTTACAAACAGGTGCAGATCTTTATTCTCTGATTCATCAACACTGGGGTATATTTGCACCTGGGCAGTAACCCGTGGCAACCAATCAAGTTTATTCTTTCATTCTACCTGCAGCTGCTTGACACTGCAAACAGCTGATTGGTTGCTATACATGCCCTATGTAAGTTTAAAACTTTATGGGAAAACAGTTCATTTTTTTTTAAACTTATTTAGGCTATTTGTAAACATTTTCAGTGTAAAATGATACAGAGGCAGCTGCTGAAGTTAACTGCCCCCCCCCCGTGTAAATAACAGGTGCCCCAAAAGTGCAAAAACCAATCTCAGAAGTGAATGCGTGCTGCCCGGCCAATCAATAAAAGGCAGCTTGCCTGGCATTCATTGGCTGGGCTGTGTACATTCACATCTAAGATTTGTTTTTTTTTTTTTTTTTTTTGCACTTTAGGGCTAATGAATATTTCCAGTCCTGTTTGCTCTGTTTTTCCTTAATAGTTTTTGTCTCATTTCCCAGAGGAGACGGTGCCGAAAATGCGACGTGAATCACTTCAACTCCCACCATCGCTATTCTTCTTTTCATTGGTTTCCTTCTCTTGTTAGAGCCATCTGGCTTTAGAATTCTGCTAGCTGCCTGCCTTGCCCCTACTGTTCCTTCTGCTAAGCCCTATTGTGTGTGCGGCAATCAGCAGAGCAGAAAGGATGCCCATTAGCCCAGCGTGCACTAGAGGAAGCCAGTGTTTCCAGCAGGCCACTGTACCATCCCGGATCATCTTGCCTCTATGTAGGTGTGTGCCTGGGCGGATGAGCCGCAGCTCCCCTTGGCTGCCAGCAGTTCCAATCCCCCGGGCTGGCGTGTAGAACTTTTTGTTCTCTACTGTTGGCCACTTAGTCAGTAAAGTGATGCGTCAGAGCCTGTGAAAGACTTGCAGCACAAGCTCAGAGTAAGGATTCCTAAGCTAAGCAATATATCAGCTTTACAGATTTTTTTAATTCAAAGATTGCCCGAGAATGTATGCAATTTCCCTTGGCCCCCTTCCCAGAATCCTCTCTGCTGTGTGATCTGGCTTGGAGCTTCTCTTTGTCTCCGTTCTTCCCTGCTTATGGCAGTCTCCTGTTAAGTGCCGTCTTTCCCTCATCCTGCTGTGCAGCAGATACTGTATAAATGACATATTGCTCGTGATTATGCTGACTGCTATTTATATATATATATATATATATATATATATATATATATATATATATATATATGTTACTCAATACAACCTGGGCCTTTATTATATCTTTCAGAGACTGGTAGTAGAACAACTTCGGAAAAATCTGATAGTCAAACAGGAACTCCCAGACAACAAACTTCTCATTCAGCCTCTCCTCCAGCTAGAAAGCAAGCCACCAACACCACAAGTGCAGCAACAACCGCAGCAAATCCAGTTGCAGCAGCTTCAGTCGCAGACAGTGTCCCATGCACCCACAGTATCTCTTCCAGGCTTCAGTGGGTCACAGGTGAGTGGCAACTTTGCCTACCGATAGGGGCCTTGGTTATTAATGCCCCAAGACGCAAGTCCTAGAGCAGGGGTGTCAAACTCAATCACATAAGGGGGCCGAAATCTAAAACACAGGCTAAGTCGCGGGCCAAATTTTTTATTACTATACTTAGTAAGATACTAAGGGGTATATTTATCACAATGTGGAAAAAGTGGAGTAAGACATTACCGCTGATGTTGCTCATAGCAGCCAATCAGATGCTTTGCTACTGTTGAAATCTGATTACTGATTGGATGCCTTGGGCAACATTACTGGAAATGCTTCACTCCACTTTTTACACAGCATGATAAATATACCCCTTAGTCTTAGTTACTATATGAGGAAAATGGAAATTGATCAGGCTGGATGGTCAGACACACTCACGAAAGGCCACATAAAACAGCCAGGTGGGCCGGATTAGGCCCCCGGGCATTGTGTTTGACATATATGTCCTAGAGCAAAATGTGCAAAATCATGCCCTATAAAGCCCTTGTGTCCAGGGCCTACCTGTGCTTTGCACTTTACAGCATTCTAAAATGTAATGGTAGGGGGCGGGGGACACTTGCGTGCAGGTAACACTGTATTCCTGGACGTAGTACAAGTCCCTGTGCTCCATTTTGGAACGCAAACACTTCTGCCTTAAGCTACTCACCCAAGGTGCACGGTGGCTTGCACAGCAAAAATGAGACGTTCTTCTTTTTGTAGTTTGCTCCGCCTATCCTTTGGGCTATTATTTTTCTTTCCCATTTGTGGTACTTGTTAAGTGAGTAAATAGCATTTGCCAAATAAATAAGTAAACACGGTTTTCCGCAATACAAACACATTGCTTGTTCTGCTAGAATTGTTTTTTTTTTTCTCTGTGCATACTGCCCTCTGCTGGACATTTAAAGAACTTTACAACCAGTTTTTAAATACCTTCAAATATGCAATATACACCTGTTCCAAACTGATTCGGATAATGGCACTTCTGCTTTTATAGGTTTTTTAGACTTTTTTTGTTAAAAACAGTGCACGTAAGTTTGATGGAAACCAGTTTTATTTGAGAACACATCTTGGTAAAGAAAAGTGTGGAGAAAGTCACATTATACTTCCAATTAATGGGTAGTATACACCTTCATAAACCTATTTGTTTACTATTATAAAGCACTGATGGAAAATTGTGCTTAACTCCTTCACCCCTCCCCTTATAAATAGGGTAATTGTTTAAATCTATGTAATGAGCTCTATATAAACATACCCCACCCTTCCCCCAGATGAAGCTTTTTAAGCCTGTGAGATAAGGAGCAGCTTGCCCATAAACGGGTAATTCGTTTTACTACTCAAACAGTGACTTGGCTGACCTGGGAGTCAGAAAGGAAGTTGTAAAGTGAAAGTGGTTTCATTTGCTTGTTTAGTGCAGGAAATAACAGAAAACTATATATATTTACGCATTACCAAACTGTACATTATTTGACTTAACTGCTGCAGGAGTTAGTTATTCCAACTGTTGGCCCATTCTATATTGTGGCCATAAACTAGCAGCTCTTTTAGGTATCTGACAACCACTGGATGGATACTTGTACCATGGTGGAGTTAATGGACAGAAAACTCTTGGGGCAGTCTCTTACCTATGTCCAGATTGCTGAAAACTTTCAGGAAAAGACACTTTAGTCATAAACAGATTTTATCCATTATTTATTTGTAAAGAAGTAGGAGAGCATCATTTAGTATAAACAGAATGTTCCTTTCCTGCATATATTCTTCCATTGAAGGTGCTGGAATAAATGTTTTACCCTTATCTTTATACATGGACGCTGCCTTCTTTTGGAATGAAGACTGTGGCCACAGCTTCTATGATCACGGCAAAGACTCTACCTCTTGTGTTGAAAGCTGCAGCCGCAGCCATGCCCGCTTCTGTAATTGGACAGAGACCAACCATCGCCATGGTGACTGCCATTAACAGCCAGAAAGCAGTCCTTGGCACCGATGCGCAGAATGCAGCTGTCAACTTGCAGACATCCAACAAAGTCAACAGTCAGGGTGCAGAGACCTTTCAAATAGTGGCAAAAAATGCAGTTACTTTGGTGAGTGATTGTTTTGCTTGTTGTCCACAATGATAGAGTGGTTTTCTGTGGCTTCTATGATACTTTCATTCACTCAAGAAAGACATTTTTAATATGTCTCTTTCAGCTTCTAAAGTAGTGGTTTTTAAGCATCCTGGCTTTACACACACACACATATCCAGTAAAATATATTCTTATAAACGGTGCTTAGTGATGCCACTTATGTTGCACCCAAAACAATAAAATATGCCTGTAGCACTCCTGTAAACAGGTGGTGACGGCCTACCTTTATGTGAGTGCAGGCAAGCGTGGGGAATATTTGCCTGCCTTCATATAAAAGTAAGTGATTGTCACTTGTTGTAATATTTTCTTATAAGCTGTGCTGGGAGGTGGGCCGCACACCAGCTGGAGCCCCCGAGTAATCAACATATATGGACGAGCATCATCTATCCCAGAAAGAGTTGCTGCTCTGGGTCTGTGTGTATAATATATCTTTGGTTATGCAATATGAGCCCTTAAATTACTGGAGTTCCTCCAAAGCCACATGAACCATATAAGATATAACAGTGGATTGGTTTTGATACATATTTCTGTTTCTTTTGTCTGTAGCAGGTTCAGGCTACAACTTCCCAGCCTATCAAAGTCCCTCAGTTCATCCCACCCCCTCGGCTCACTCCTCGTCCAAATTTTCTTCCACAGGTACGTTCAGCTTATTATTTAAAAATTCTGATGAACGCGTCGCTGCCCTGATTCTTGTAACACTGTTTTTCCAGCATTCGTTTCTCGTTAACAAATTACATTTTGCATGTATATACACAAATTTAAAAACAGAAAAATCTGGGGCATTTTTACCATTTTTTACTGTCTTAGGGCCCCTAGAGGTATGGGCAGTGAAGCAGTTAAAACATATAACACATTTGTATGAGTGCCTAATACTATATTCATCTTATCCGCTAGCTGATCTTCTTCAGCATAGGGTACAGGACAAAGCAGCCATAGAGATGCATTTTTTCCCACTATAGAAAGATTTTTAATTTGTTCCACCATCAGGTAGGTCTGTTTGCTTGAGCATCCATAGGATTAGGGAGCTAACAGGGCCTCTGTTTAAGGGCAAAGACAGATGGGGCGATTAGTCGCCATGATTTTTAAAAACGTAATCGTGGCGACTAATTGCTGCAGAGGCGGGCAAGTTGGCCGGGGACACGCGCGGACGCCGTTAGTGGAAAGATCGCGGACATGAGGTGGCAACAGAGGTACCTGCCTAGCAACCCTTCACTGTTGCACCCTAGGCAGGTAGCTCTTCTGCCTACCCCTAGTTCCAGCCCTAAATTGCTGTAATGAAAACAGTGGCGACTTGTCCTGCACGGCATATTCCACTTGCGCAACTTTTATGTCTGCAGCAGGAATTTGCCAACGCCACAAATTTTTAAAAATCGTGGCGACTTATCACTTTGTCTTCACCCTAAAAGAGACCCCTAGCTTTTTATTTAAATGACATTATCCTTTTTATTTTTACATGTCCTTACGTGATTGGATATGAGCATTCCACACCGCCCCAGGGGTGCCCTGTGTAGCCGAAATAATAACCGAATGCTAAAATTGCTCTGACATTTGATTCCTTACCTTCCAATTTATGTTACAGGTGCGGCCAAAGCCAGCAGCACAAAACAACATTCCTATAGCCCCTGCACCGCCCCCCATGTTGGCAGCTCCTCAACTCATTCAGAGGCCAGTTATGTTAACAACAAAGTTAACCCCCACGACACAGAACTCTATCCATCCCGTGCGCATAGTTAATGGGCAGCCTACAGCCATCTCCAAAGCCTTCCCAACGGCGCAGCTTACTAGCATCGTGATAGCAGCACCGGGAACGAGGCTCGCTGCTCCCCAGACTGTGCACCTTCCGAAACCAAATGTGGAAAAGCAGGTAACCGTTGCCTTCTGGTTAATTCTATGGGCCTTAGACACAATTAGAGATACTGACTATTTTTTAAATATATCATAACATTGTATTAGCATTTTATAATTTTGCCACACGAGTGCACAATGCTTTGACATTACCTATCTGATCCCCCAAGTTACTGTATGAGAACACTGCCATATTTGTGCAGCAGGAGTCTGTTAGTATTAGAAGCTGTAACTGACAGGCTGAGAGGGGACAGTCAGGTTGGCAAAACAGTCAGGTTTAGGAACTTCAAGTAACAATTACTTACAAAAGCAAACCTATTGGTGAAAAAAGATCAATATGACCTATAGGTAACTTTTTATGTACATTCATATTATGAAAAATAGTTTTTTCATGTCAGTGTCACTTTAAGATCAGTCCATTTCTTACATTTAGGTCAGTAACCACAGAAAGTGAGACAAATAGTAAACACAGAGCTTGCTGGGCGATTATGCCCCCTGGAATGCCCTTTAGTTCCCCATAAGGCAAGCTCAGCTGTAAATACCCATAGATATTAAATTTATTTTAAGATTAAGCACAAAGTACAGACGTAAGTCTGGCAGCATATTTAAGGCTTGCACTTTTACTTTTCTTCTGCTTGGACTTGGCTTGCATACAGCCAGCATCAACTCACAAGTTTTTGGTTACTGTATGCAGGGTTATTTCATCCATATGTCCCTGGGGGGAGAAGAGAACAAAAGGAATGTAATTGCCAACTGTATAACATTCGATATCTCAATAGTTAAGGGAAATTGTTGCTAGTTTTGGCTAGTACCTATCGTTTTGCTTTACCTTAACTGCCCTCTGTCCTATAAACCGTGTATGTATCACCATTAGGATGTTAATGTGCAGAACAAAGATCGGTCTCGCGTATCATGTTGGACCGGACTAGCTCTCAGAGACACAATATAATGTTTGATGTCTTTGTGTTCCCTAGGCAGTCAAAGCTCAGGTGGAAACAACAGAAAAGCCAACTGAAATCAGTACGCCGGTGCCACCTGCCCCCAAGCCAAAACGAGAGGAGAATCCACAGGTACCTTGCAAATGGCGTCACAGGTTTATTGCTTCATGTTGTATCAATAGAATTCATTCTTACTCTTGCCTTCTCTCTGTTTTCTTTCCCCCAAAGAAACTTGCCTTTATGGTGTCATTAGGATTGGTAACTCATGACCATTTGGAAGGTGAGCTCACACTCCTGCTTTTTAGCTATTCTTCCCATATGTAACAATTGTTGAAAGGGTTCTGAATTAAAAAAAAAACAAAACAAAAAAAAAAACATATATATTTCATTTACAGAGAGTTTACACGTTCTGTAGGGATATACAAACATATTTTCGTGTTTCAGACAAAGGAGGTACATATTAACAAATAGTTCCTGCACAGAATGTTTTTGCTAAAAGCAACATAAATGCCACTGCAGGTTACCATGGCAACCCTGATCATGCTAAGCAATTCTCTTTGCATTATGACTGGGCAATCTTTCTCCCTGACAACCTGTTAAACACAGAGCCTTGAAATGTTCAACAGCAGCCTCACCGCTATTTAGCTGCCACTGAGTTAAACTAGTGAACGAATCCTGTCGGTGTTACACATGGAAAATACAAATCAGTGTTGTGTGCAGGGGCGTAAATACAGAGCAAGCAGAGGGTTCAGCGGGACACTTGTTCCCATAGTTTAGGGGTGTCCCAAAATAGACTTGCTGTGTCACCCAGTAACTTCTAATTATGCCACTGCTTGTAACATTTTATTCATTTTCCTTCCTTTGCCTTATTTGTCAGAAATTCAAAGTAAACGACAAGAGCGGAAAAGAAGAACAACAGCGAATCCAGTGTACAGCGGGGCAGTGTTTGAACCAGAGGTGCGCAATCCCTTGAACATACCACCTGAATTGCACAGTTGCCCCCAACATAGGGGCATTTATGATTTACAAATTTTTTTTTTTTCCTTTCTCATTATTTAAACATCTTGTTTTGGGTTATGAGTGTATATATAATGTTGTGTGTTTTTCTAGGATTTTAATAAGCTAATTCTCAGTATCTTGAAGTACTACAGTAACTTACATGGGGCCATTCACAGGCCAATTAAAGCTGCTCACTCAGTCCCTCCAGACTGAGTTGGTAACTTAATGGCCCATATGGGGCCCAAGCAAGTCTGAAAATTCCATTGGACAAGAAGCACGTCCAAAGGCCCCATGGTTATTTTTGGCAGAGTTGGTTGTCTAAAGGTGCCCATACAACTTCAGATTCGCTCGCTTGGCGATGTCGGATTATAACGACGGGTATAGGAAAAGTCGGTCTGCGGACCGCATCAACGAGCCTATGCGGTCCCCGATCCGACTAGATTTTCTAACCTGCCCGATCGATATCAGGCCGATTTCAGGTCAGATATCGGTCGGGCAGGCCCATTGGTAGTGCCCATAAACGGGCCGATTAGCTGCTGAATCGGTCTAAGGGACCCATATCGGCAGCTAGAATCGGCCCGTGTATGGGGACCTTAAGGCTAACAATGCACAATAAGTTTTCCCTGCTGGAGGAAAAAAAGGTCAATCCCGTCCAGTGCCATCTTGTATGTAGTAACAGGCATGAATGGGATCTATCTGCATTTAAGCTAAAAAATACTCATTAAATGTTTTCTGGCTAAAATCTTTCATTCATTGCACATTGATGCAGTAACATCAATCAAGTTTTCTCTGCTGGCATTTTCCACCTGTGGAGAACAGGCCTTGTGTACCATTAACCACAGGCCTAAACCTATTTGTATATGTACATATTCCCAGGGTTGAATATTACCTGTCTGTGTGATGAACTTTTACAAAGCCAGGATCGATCACATATTGTTTCAGCCACTAAATGAATATATCTTTAACAAAACTGCCTGGAAACTGGTCATTACAAGAAACCACAAAGAATTGCAGTTAGCATAGGAAAAAGTTTAGCCTTTGAAATTAGACTGCTGTCTGGTTGCTAAGGCTTAATTTGCCTGGCAACCATGCTGCAGAGTAGAATAGGAATAGAGTATGAATAGGACAGGGCCTGAAGAGAAAATTTGAAAATAGCAATAGACCTGAAGCCTCATATTTTAACTGATTTTTGGTTGATGGGGTCAGGGACCCTGACAAGCAAAGACGCTTTTATATTGCAGGCTGGAGAGCAGCAGAATAGGAAGGCAAATTGATTTTAAAAAAATCACGTAATGTGTTGCTTAGAATTGGTCCATCTAAAAGTTCATTTAAAGGTAATCTTCCCCTTTAAGCATTGGGGAATGGCGGTCTATTAGGCTGTTATCACATGAGGTGTTTGATCACTGCAACTTTTATCTAGAAAATTAGCTTCTGCAAAACCCGCACAGAAATGTAGAGGCCTGAGAGTATTTCTCAGATCAAAGAGTTCTGCCCTGGTGCCTACAGGGAATAAAAAGCTGTAATTCCCACCGAGAGCAGTTACAGAGCACAGACTGATAGACACATACGGGCCATTACCTACCGTATCTTATTATTCCGAATCCATTTAAAAAAAGTGCTACTCTTACGTGACATCTCTGTTCTGAGCAACTTACTAATATCCATTAATTACATTTAAACATCATTTGTAAATATAATTGCATCTGAAAGCTGTGCTCTTGTTCTGACTCTTGAAACGGCTTAGCAGGATTTCCTCCGCCGCGTCTTCTTAATCAGCTGTTAGCGTTTCTAGCTTTTAGCATTGTTTCAGGAGTCAGAGAGTGCAAAGAACATAAACTGCCAGACAGACACCAATTACGTTTACAGATACAAATGCGTAATGAAGGTATATATATGGAACGTGCTTAGAATTACATTTACTTTCACTATGCAAAAATAATTGCTGGTTAGTGGTTAACTGCCCCTTTAAACACACAATTTGAAGCTGGATAAAGAAGTGTATACAGAGTTTCTATGCAGGATTTTCAATATGTTGCTTTGCTTGCAGCGCAAGAAAAGTGCCGTGACATACCTGAACAGCACAATGCACCCAGGGACGCGGAAGAGAGGTACCCCTGCCATAACTACTCTTTTTGTTCTCCCTTTCCTTATTGTCTCTGTGCTGCTTCATCCTTCTGCACAGGCTTTGTGTTATGGGGGATTACTCTGGGACTTGAATACTTCATTTCCTTGCTTATCCCAATCCCTACATTATACACTGTTTGTTAGTTACATGGTTGCATGATATATTCTTCACACTACTGTACACAACACATGGTACTTCATAATTGTATACATCTCAACCTGTGAGTAAAGGTGGCCATACACGTAGAAATAACGATCTTTTGCACGAAAGATAGTTTCCACCCTCCACTGATGTTCAGGGCTATGTCGTCAGATATGGAGGTAGAAACAATAGAAATTCTACCTCCACCTGCCGATTCAGCCCTGAAAGTAGATTTCGCTCGGGCGCCTTATATGGAGCCCGATCAAAATCTTTTAACCTGGCCGATCGCAGCCTTTTGCGACATCGGTCGCCTCTTCGAGCCACCATACACGCACCGAATATCATACAAAGCAAAGTTTCCGACGATAATATCAGTGCGTGTATGGCCGGCTTAAGTGTTGGACTTTCCACCCCCCCTCCGTTACTGCACTGTTAAGGGCATTTTGGGCATTATGTGATAAAAGGCATTAAAGGAACAGTTCAGTGTAAAAATGAAACTGGGTAAAATAGACAGACTGCGCAAAATAAAAAATGCTTTCAATATAGTTAGTTAGGCAAAATTGTAATCTGTAAAGGCTGGAGTGAGCAGATGGCTAACATAATGGCCAGAACACTACTTCCTGCTTTCAGCTCTCTAAGCTGTTAGCAGTCAGTAACCAATCAGTGACTTGGTGGGGGGGGAGGGGGCATATGGGATATAACTGTTCAGTTAGTTTGCATTTGAATCTGACCTGTGTGCTCACAAACTAACTGAACAGTTATGTCCCATGTGGGCCCCCCCCCCCCCTAAAGTCACTGACTAACTAAGAGGTTAAAGAGCTGAAAGCAGGAAGTAGAGTTCTGGCTATTATGTTAGACATCTGTCCACTCCAGCCTTTATAGATTACAATTTTGCCTAACTATATTACAAATATATTTCATTTTGTGCAGTCTGTCTATTTTACCCAGTTTCATTTTTACACTGAACTGTTCATTTAAGCTTTCTCACAATAACCAATCAGCAGGTAGCATTTACTGATTCTCTCTTATTGGTCGCTATGCATTATGGCACCAGTGGGATTTTAGTGTTTATATCCACTGAACACATAATAAGAAATGAAACACCACATATTTTCATTTATCCCACAAGTTAGAAGCTGTAATTCTAATTTGGTGAATAGTCCTAAACATTTCTTTGAATACTTCTGTGGGCTCTAAAAATATACCCCACCCCTTTTTGACATGAGCTCATTCACTTGGGCTTATATTTAAAAAGGAATAGTGTATTACTGATATTTCAGGTTAAGAGGAAACACAGAGTCACAGAGTCGTTTAACCCTCACTTTATTTTATGTTAAAGTGACTTGAACTCCCTCTGCTTTCCCAAAACACTGCCCAGCATGGAAAGCAGAGGGACTTCAAGTGTATGACTCTGCCGCCCTAAAGGTGGAGTTGGGAATTGGTCCCTGCAAGGTAGACTATCATGGTTTCCTTACAGTCTAAGGAATCGTGTGTGTCTGTTTATGGGATCAGTTATCCGGGAAACCCGTTATCCAAAAGCTCCAAATTACCGAACGCCCGTCCCGTAGACTCGATTTTAATCAAGTAATTCAGAATTTTAAAAATGATTTCCTTTTTCCTGTAGTAATAAAACAGTACCTGTACTTGACTTCAGCTAAGATATAAGTAATCCTTATTGGATGCAAAACAAGAATGTCGGGTTTAATTAATGTTTTATTGATTTTTTAGTAGACTTAAGGTATGGAGATCCAAATTACAGAAAGACCCCTTATCTGGAATACCCTTGGTCCCAAGCATTCTGGATAATGGGTCCTATACCTGTGTGTGTGTGTGTGTGTGTGTGTGTATATATATATATATATATATATATATATATATATATATATATTTATTTATTTGGGATGCACCGAATACACTCTTTTTCAGATTCAGCCAAACTCTGAATCCTTTGTGGGAGATTCGGAATCCTGATTTGATTAGGTGATTAGGTGCATCCCTAATATATATAATGTGTGTGTGTGTGCATATAGAACCATGAAAATCCTGTAAATGATATCCTTATAAACAGTGCTTAGTGAGGTCATCAGTTGTCATTTCTGTCACATAACACACTCGCAGGAACATTATGCACTAAGAGCGATGGCACGTGGGCTGTTTTCCCATGCCACATGTAACACGCTGCTATTGTGTCATTGCATGAATTCACCTAGGCAGCAATACAAAAATATTCCAAGGGGGTGACAAACGACCTCTGTGCCATTGCGCTAACAATGTTAATGTATTCCCTGGTAAAAGTCAGAAGCTGGTAATTAAGAGAGTATGTAGTGCCCCGGTGCCACTCAGCAACAACATATATTTTCATATATTATTAAATGACGTGATTAGGGTGCTGCGTTAGAGTACAGACACTTCCTAATCATTAAACGTATCGCCTGGTATTGCACTTAACTGGTGCCTCAGCAACGATGCTGCAAAGCGGCGGCTCATAATTGCAGGCATCGGGTTTGTGGTTAGCCGAATCCCCATGGATGTGCCTTTAATGACTTGCTAAGGCCTCCTCTACTGACCCCAGTATAATATTCAAGATAGATCCCCTGATAATAATCCCTGGTAAGTAAACCCCCTACTCAGTTGAACAGCTTTCCCTATTGCCTCATTCATAATGTGAATTGGACCAGGCTGAAAGCTCACAGCACCTCTAACTATTGTAGCAGAACTGGCTAAGCAGTGCTGTTTGCCATTTGTTTTTCTGGGCCATAGGGCATATACAGTTGTAATCTCTATTGCATCTACCCAGCAGTGCAACTTCAGCGCTTCTTGCTTCTTTCCAACACAGGGATGTTACAGGCAGCCATTAAAGCTTCAGGGCTCTCGGCAGTCTCCGCTGACTCGCCTTTTTATGCCTGTTTGCTAAGGGTGAAGACACACAGAGCTTCTAGTAGTAGCTACTTGTCACAGCTACTAAACTCCGGAAAATCCCCTGCCATAGACAATACTAAGAATTGCCTCTACTAAAACACACATAGGGACAATTATCAGTAGATGATCAGCAGTGTCTGTTTTAGGAGCTGCTACTAAGTAGCTCCGTGTGTCTGCTCCCTAAGAGGTCTATAGATGACAGTACTCTACTTGTTATCATGCTTAGGTCAGAGGGGGAGGACACCCTGGGTTTTTTTTTGCCCCTTTATGGGGCAGATGCTTTCCTTTCACACACTTCCCTTTCTGCTCTTTGGCTTCTGTAATTTCCAGTTTGTGCTTTCCATTGCTGTTTTCTTTATTTACTCTTGTTTATGCTGCTTCCTCCATTTCTCTCTTCCCTTTTCATTCCTTGCTGTCCATGTCTCATTTTTTAAAGAGAACATATCACTTTGGAATTGTTTCTCCCTATGGAACTTCCTACTAACGGAGTATTTCTTGCAAGTTCCATTTGAGGCACATACATGCGCATGAAAAGCAAATGCCCCAGGTCGGTTACTCACTCATAATGTACATGTGTGTGCCCCAACATGGCTGCCCGCACAAGGAGCTCACTAATAGGTCAGGGGACACAGTACTTACAAAGCAGGTTTCTGGAGGAATCTGCACAGCGCTAGTCAGACAGCTACAGTGTACCTGATATACTGGAAGAGTAGATGATGGGTTAGGGCACACTAAACATTTACACTGTGCTCTACCATCATAGAAATGTAAGCTCTTGCACCCAGTGATGACATTGGTTACTCTATATGTTTTATTTTGAATGCAGACTAACGCTTCCAGCTGCTTTCTTTATATTTCCTTTGCTTGCCTTCCTTTAAGTCTGACCTCCCTTTATCTTTGTAATGTTGTATTATATTTATCTTCATCTGCTGCACCATTTCCTTTTCCATGCTAGCCAATGAGGATCACTGGCCTAAGGTATGTAAATCCCCCCATTTTGTTTTGTTGTTTTTTTTATTTGTGTTTATTAAGGTCGTCCTCCTAAATACAACACAGTGCTGGGTTTGGGCGCCTTGCCACCTACCTCCCCTCCATCCAGTCATCCAGACTCCCCTGAAAGTGAAAAGACACAGATCACATGTAATTTACCTGCAAGCGTCCTGCCTGTGTCCCTTCCCAGTCCTTTTTCCACTGACGTAAGTAACTCCTTGAGAGGTGAATGAGCACAGATAATGTGGGGGGGCTTGCGTTCCATACTCAGAGGGTAATGGACAGGGGCATTCCTTGTAAAGCCTCCACAATAGAACTTTGTGTACTGGGTATAGACGGAGAAGGAGATGGAAAGTTATCACTGGGGGTACCACATTTTAGGCACCCCCAATAATTATAATCACTAAGCTGTTATAATTGCTGGGCGGGTGTAAGAATTTGCACCCCCAATGATTATCCTTTTCCTATTGCTTTAATGGTTTCTGCCACACATAACAATATAGGGTGTTGCGTATATACATTGTTCCACCTATAATTACATGACCTGCCTCGGGGATCCCTTGAGGATGAGTTGGCCTAGAAGGAACAGCGCTCTGTTTGTAGCACTAAATCTCATGCCTCTGGTTTATATTGAGGCTCATTGTGGTACACTGGGCAGTGGGCAGATTTCTGGCGGGTAAATATATATATATATATATATATATATATAATACCAGATATTAAATAACCTGAGTCTGTTGCTCTGATTTTGAGAAATTGTTCCTTGTGTCCAAGGAGCCATGAAAAACTGCTGTTTGGGATGACTAACCCGCAATTTGTATGGGTGCTAAATGCCACCTTTTCCCTAACTGCCTCCTTAACCAGTGGCCTTTCTATTCTACAACTACTTTTTTAAATTTATTTTATGTTTTCTTCAGTTGAACTAGGCCAGACATCTTATCCATCTGCCATTCATCCATCAGTGTCTGCTCTACTAGTTTCTATATAGATTTCACCCAGTTTTCCCTTTCAGTATTTGTATCAGTGGGTTTATTGTGAGCAGACTGGTTTTTGTGTATGAGAGTTGGTGTGAGGAGGCTTCTTTAAGAACTGAGTATGTTTCAACTTAAATGAATCAAATGACATTCAGTTTTGGCAATGCTAGTGGTTGCCAGTCTGTTATGGGGTAGCTGAAATAAACAGATATTCCGATGTTGTACTGGGAATAGGCAGCCTGTGTCCCTCCAGAAATGCATCTGCAACTCCCAGAATCCTTTGGGGCATAATTGCCATAGGAAAATGAAATCTCCTTGCGCCAGAGAGATCTGGCCTATTGGTGCTTGTATAAAAGGAGAAAAAAATAGCAATGGTCCATCTCCAAAAAGGGGAATGGGGGAGACTCACCCATCGGGTCACATGGGGTTTCAGGATGCTGAAACACTCATAGAAATAAACAGCAATGCAGATCCAATCCCAACCGATACAAAATCTCATAAAAAAAATAAAACATAGTCTTTATTTCCAAACCTTTAAAAACAGGACAGAGAGGTAGGGGGAGCCCTTCTACTATAGGTAGTCTCCCCATATCCCCCCTCTGTGAGTGTTGAATAAAAGGAGAGAGGGAAGATTTTGTTTTACTGGCACTGATTAAAGTCTGAATGGGTTTGTAGGGGGAGAGAGTAATCAGTTTAGTGGATGGTTGATGGGTCTCCCTAGTGAGTGACCCTCTGTTTAGTAGTTACTTTAAAGTACTATTAAAGCATTCCACCATTAAAAGGCCTCGGTGTGAAGAGACTATATCCTCCATAGTGTGCTCACATTTCAGAATCCGTAAGGAAGAGCGGCTGTCGGAGCAATAGTCTGACCTCTCCTGTTTCCCCTCCTCTCTCCCATGCTTTCTACAGTCTGATATCCATGAGGATTTTTGCAGCATCTGCAGAAAGAGCGGGCAGTTACTGATGTGCGACACGTGCTCACGTGTGTATCACCTGGACTGTTTGGAGCCTCCTCTCAAAACCATTCCCAAGGGCATGTGGATATGTCCCAAATGCCAAGACCAGGTACTGTGTGACCCACTAAAGGGCTAGGGGAGCAGGGAAAATCTAGGACACACCACCTCTTCCACTCTCTCTTGCTCTGAATTTCCCTGCTGGAACTTCTGGTTTTGCTCTTTATGGGCAGCCCAAGCCTTATTCAGCCTTAATATGTGCCATACACAGTGTTTCCTTCCTCCTCTTCTTCTCCCAGCAAATGTTGTTATTGCAGAGCAAGGTCTCTTTGTGGATCGTTTGATACTTCCATCTTTAAATAATAACAACAGATTCTCAATAGGATTGAGATCAGAGCCGTGGCTGGCCCATTGTAGGACATTCTGTTACTTTGGCCCTGTGTTTGACCCGGTTATCCTATGGAAATATGGACTTTTTGTCCAAGCTCTTTAGCAACTGAAATTGGGCCACTATTTGGAAATTGAGAACACAAACCCATACTTGTTAATAAAGCAGAATAGTGCAGTGGGGTTGGTGGCCATCTTGTCAGGGTGCTTGATGATGGTCACTTTCCCCAGCTCTCAGGTAGTCATTGCTGACTGGAACCCTGCTCAGTTGAAGCCAGATAGGCTCCAGCTGTGTATACTCCTGGCTTCCAGAATGCTGGAGTCAAATTATCCAACATGGAGGCTGCCAGCCCTGCTGCAATCCATGGCCTTTAATCCAGAGCTTTCTGAATGTCACATTTCCAGATTAGTGATCCCATACCTGTATAACAAATCTCACTGGTTGTGTCATTGCCATCAGCAATCACTTTGGGAGCACTGGGAATTCTGGGTAATAGGGGTATATATCTCTGTGTGTAATACAGATGCATGAATAGGACGGGAGTGTGGCTGATTTATTACATGGGAATTTAGTGTTCTAAGTGTTGTTCATGTTTTGCCAGATGATGAAGAAGGAGGATGCCATCCCTTGGCCTGGAACCTTAGCCATCGTCCACTCGTACATAGCGTATAAAGCAGGTATGTCTCTTCTATCTCCCCTATCTATTAGCAGCTGAAATCCAGCCCTTAGTTAAACAGCAATCAGGCTCTGGGCTTTAATGTGGCTCAGATACAGGGATGTTAGGGAATGTTAGAATTTTTAAACTAAAATCTAAAACATTAAACCCAATTATATCATCCATAAAAGTAATTTTCCTCCCTTCTCTCCATTTCTTTGCCCTGATTATTTTAATTACTACTTTCCCTTCTGCTCCCAAAACTATTAGTATCTCTTACTATCGGCTTTGCCTCACTTCCCAGCATTCCTTTTCCTTGCTCCTCCTGTGAATTCTCTCTTCTCCTGCATTCTGTAAAGGTTGCTATAGATGGACCCCACTTGAATCATATTTTCCATTCTTTATTTTTTATGTTGTTTTTTATCTATTCTACATCTTACCCATCAGTGACCATGACAGCTGATTAAATGGAATGACTAAGAGGCTCCATATTTATCTCTGTTTATGTTGTTATATATTTCTATTCAGGGTCATTTTATATTCTGACTTACCACTAATTGCTAGGGTAAGTGAGCCCTAGTAACTAAGCAGTACCAAACTGGAGGGTTGTAGAACAGAAAAGTGAACCAATTCTGCCCCAACGAAGGCCAACTGCAAGTTGTATTATACTGTTACTCACAACACCGCCTTTTACATGATGTTTTCTTTCAGCTAAAGAAGAGGAGAAGCAGAAACTACTCAAGTGGAGTACAGACCTTAAACAGGAACGAGAACAGTTGGAGCAGAAAATGAAACAGCTCAGTGGTTCCATAGCAGTAAGTCACTTGGGGAATTCAGAATAAAGGCTACATGGATCTGTTAATTGATCCTTTTTATATATCTTGAGATTATATTGAGTATCATTAGAGACCTTCTGCCAGAGCTTTGGAGCAAAAAACCTGATAGGCTGGACACAGTAATTTATCAACACCGGGCAAAATTGCACCTGGGCTGTATCCCATAGCAACTGATCACTGAATATCTTTTATTTCAGCCCGCTTGAAGTAGAACAATCAAACAAATTTGATTGGTTGCCATCACTTACTGCCCAGGTGCAGATTTGCCCAGCGTTGAGAAATGAGCCCTACTGTTTAGTTTCTGTAGTACTGTTTAGTTCCCTGATGCAGCCATGGCAGAAGAGATTACCAAATCCTACACAGGTAATTAACAATGGGGTGAAAGTCTTTAGTATAAAGTAATATTAGAGCTAGGATACAAGGCCCATGATACTAGAGTACATCCATTGGCCGCACCAATATTGCCCCTTGCTATATAGGTTCTGAAAAGATACAAGGTTGGTTGGTGTCACTGCCCAACTGTACTGCACAACCTGCACAGTGTTGCCTAAATTGCTTTTCTGGCATAAAACTGTGGTGCCACAGGGCCTTACCCTCCTGCTCCCCAGTTATTAATCCACCACTCACTATGGACCCCTGAGTAGTGGTTCCTTCTGTTTGAGGCCCAAATAAAATGTCCTTCGCATTCCTTGTCTGATCCATCTGTCCACACCTTACAATACCACAGTCCCACTCTGTCCCCTTTGCAACTCACAAATGCACCTTTGCATCTCTTGGGGGGTCCTTCTACGATTGAGCTCCGAACTAGAGTAGCCCCCTTCCTGGCAGCCCTGTTAGGGGGATACTTCATTCTGGGGTCTTGCAATCATGTCTGTGGCCAAAGCACTACCCAGGAGCTGTAACTGTGGGTTGTGACTACCTGATACCTCAATAATCCAGCCAAGAGGTGTGGAATCACTTCAACCAATTAGTGCCAGGCTTATGGGTAATTAGCGCCAGGCTTATGGGTAATTAGCACCAGGCTTATGGGTAATTAGCACCAGGCTTATGGGCACATTATTGGGACAGCATTGTGACTGGGCCGTTATTATCTTTCAGAAATGCATGGACATGAAGAACAGTATCCTGTCCAGGCAAAAAGATATGCACAGCTCACTGGAAAAAGTAAAAAGTCTTATCCGGCTTATTCAGGACATCGACCTCACCAAACCCGTTAATTCCGAGGTGACCTCTAACCACAGCCAGGACTGCACTGCTACTGCCAACAGCCCCCTCCCCGAGCCCGTAACAGCCTCCTTGCCCTCACCCAGTGGTGCCCAGAACTGCAACCAGGCGGAAGAGCCTAAGTAACATGCCACTTGGAAGCAAAAGGCGCCATGAAAAGGGACTAAGCCGCGTCTGAAAGGTTCCTGGGAGAGATTGGACCATAACCTCCCCCAGGACAAGGACGTAAGCACTGGAGTTTTGCCAATAAACCTTTTATTCTGTGTGTTCCACGTGTGCGCTGGGATGTCCTGCCAGCACCATGCCAAGTGAGAAATAGAAACAAATCTCTAACTTTATTCTCTATCTTACACCAGTGTGTGCCTGCAGCAGCCTCCACAACAATCACAGTTTGGCTTTACTTTCCCTTTATTTTTATTTTTATTTTTTCTTTTCTCTTACCAAGTGCTCATCCCTTCTGCAAACCTTGTGTGGAGGTAGCAAGGGGGGGGGCATACGTACCGAGTCCAAAGACTAGCAAGAGTCCATCAGCAAAACTCCAAGACATTGAACCAAAAACAACAACAACAAAAAAGATGAATACATTTAAAAGTTATTTCCGCACCCAGCAGTCTCGGGAAAGGGAGGTCGGAGAAGGTCTCTAGACAGTATTTCAGGTTAAATGATTTCCTTTTTTTTTTTTTTTTTTGACTGTGTCCTCCTTTCCAATGTTGGCGCGAGTGTCGGAAAGGCAAAGGTGTTTCAGCGCGTGTGTGTGTGTAAGCGTGCCGCAACGACACTAGCTTTGGAACGGCCAATGGAAACCTATCATTGTGAGTCAGTTGGGAAGTGTTAGAACCCTGCATCAAAATAGAACCCAATCAGACGTAAGGGGGGGGGCCCGCATAAAGCTGCACCCCTACCCCCCCATGTTAATTGTCCCCATTAATTGGCTGTAAGGCTGTTTCTCACCTTCACCCCTCAGCTGCCATAAAGCCGACCCCTCAGTGTTCCTGTCCCCCACTCTCTCCTGACTACAGATGCCATACGTAGGGTTAAAGGTGCAGGCCAAACACACAATTGCAGAACACTACTTGGGGGTCAACCCCCCCCTCTCTTTATTTCAAGGGCGTTATATACAGTACTGGGAACTGCTTGTGAGTCCGTTTTGCTTGTTTAGGGGGTTATATTTCTTTTTTGGGGCAGTTTGTAGAATGGAACCTATTTTTGGTTACTATAATGATGTAACGCGGCCCAGGTACAAAATATTGCAGAAATTAAATGTCTTCCTAAGATAACGATTGGGGTGGGAGTGTGATTTAAGTGGCTGATACGTTCAGTTTACAGCCAGTAGAAATGAAAGGGGAGTTTGTGTTGACTTTCAGTTTGTTATAGAATGGCCTGGTCTCAGCAGTTTTTCAGTTGCTCTTTATATTTTCTTTTTCTGCCTCTTTCCTGCTTTCAAATTGGGGTCAGTGACCCCGGCAGCCAAAAACCTCTTTCTCTGTGAGGCTACAGTGTCATTGTTATTTTTTTTTATATTCCTGTACTATTATTTATTTTTCTATTCAGGCCCTCTCCTATTCATCTTCAAGTCTCTCATCCCAACCCTTGCCCCGTTGCTGGGGTTAATCAGACCCTAGCAACGGAACAGTGGTTTGGATGAGAGAGCACATTCCAAACTGGAGATCTGCTGAGCAAAAAGCAACATCTTTCTAAACCAAAATAAATAAAATTACATTTTTGCAAATTAAAGTCAACTACCCCTTTGGTCTATAGGGCTATGCTTAATGATAGGCACGTTACTAAGGGTGGGGATTGGCTGCAGCGCCCCCTACCTTTTAGCTTCAAACACTTCTTTACATTTCTAATCCTTCTTATAGGGGCTCTAAGCAAATGTTCGGATGAAAGGGGACCCCTTGCTGCCGTATTATATTCCAACACCCACTTGTAATGTGCAAAGCGTCCCCCCCGCGCACGTATTTCAGTATTCTGCCCTCCCCTCTGGGATGGTCACCCCTAGATAAACATAGGAAGGTCATTCTAGTGCTATAAACCCACCAATCACGTGGCTACAAACATATGGCGCCTGATGGCCGCTTCTACTGTGGGTCAGACATTTGGGCTGTAGTCGTGCCTTGAGCCACTGGAACTGAGCGTTTGTGGGGGGGGTGAGTTTGTGTGTGCCCCCCTAGTGCAGATAGGGTGTAGCCTTGGCATGGATGCAGTGAGCACGACTCAAAGTGCCTTATTGCATTACACTTTCATTGCAGGAGCCGGCGGCTCTGTGTTCCATTACTTGTGTCCCTCGTCTCTTAAAGTGACACCAGTGCTCTATAAGCACTTCCACCAATAAAAGGGGTTAAAGGCTACATGCTGACTGACGTGCTCTATACACGGTGCAACTATTGCCCCGGACTGACTAGGGGTGCCAGCTGTCATGCCCTTAAAACATCGCCCGGGGTTCCACCTCTCCTATGGCCAAGCGCAGTATGGAGGAGAGACCACAAGGAAGTGCTGCTGTCACTTTAAGAGAAATTTTCACTACAATTTGAGCCTGAGTGAAACCCGACTACAGAGAGATGAGTGAGAGGGGCTCGGCCCCCCCAACCAGATAGTAAGGATAAAACCCAGCTGTGCTCATTTCACGGGGAGGGGTTCCTTCCTGTGTTCTCCCTAAATGTTATATTGCCATTCGGTGTCCCTGCCTGCCCCCGATGCCAGAGCAGTGTCGGCTGACTGAACATATCATACGCCCCTCGGTGGTTCTAATTGGAACTGCAGCCTCAGATTGTTTAAGGATTCTGTGGGGGGGAATGCGTTCTCCATTCTAGTACAGTTAAACCCTCTCAAGGCTTCTTGGTCTGACCCATTAGGCGAACCCCATATAACGTTCTACATTATTTCCCCGTGCATGGCTATTGGCTGAATAAGATCAGCCCCACCTACCTAATGAACAGAAGCAAGCAGTGCCCCAGGGTATTATGTCCCCTCCTTGTTACCGTACCTGTAAGCAGTATCCCCAATGGCAGTATCCCGTCTCCCTATCATTTCCCATGGCGGTATTGCCTCAGCCTAGGAGCAATAGTTCTACAAACGACAGACTTCCAGCCAGCGCCTGGTGCCCACCTACCCACGTACCTACCCCTCTCTGCTCTGTGAGGAACCCACTCACATCTCTTGTGCTGCATTTTAGGGTATAATATCAATATCATAACTAAGAATATTGTAACATACCTTTTTTTCTATAGAAAAAAAAACAAAAAAGTTGTATAATTCAGTTTTCGTATGGAATTGAGAGGCGTACGTTATCTATTGTACCGGGAAAATTTTTCATTATTTTGGGGGTATTTTTTTTTTTTTTTTAAATATACATTCTATTTTTTTCCAAGCCCGATGGTAGTGAATTGCAAATACTCTGCCTTCTATGTACAATTGGAAGTCTGTGTTTTCAGTTTTGGTAAAGCTGTGCTTAGAGTTTAGGGAAATTATCGGGGGGGAGGGGGGCGGGCGGGTTTGGGGCAGGGGACAGTGGGGGGACACAGAGCGTCTGATCAATTTGTATCTATTTATTTTAACATTTTTATTAAACAAAACTGAATGAAAACTTGGGCCTTCTCAGCTTCTCTTTTTGGTACCTTACATATAGAGATAATGATGGCATTTTCCCCTCATTATATGGCACAGGAATCAGACATGGGGATAAGGGCAGACTTGTTCAGTGCTGGGAAACTGGGTTTAATGCTCCCAACTCCAATTGCAGGAACAGAGAACATGGAGCCGGATTTATACAGATCAGCTGGGATTCTCATTGGGGGATTGTTTGCATTTTATCGCTGGCTGTGGGAAAAAGTTTTATTGTGCAATATTGCTTTAAGAATACAGCCCTGATGTTGCTGGACTACAGCTCCCAGCATGCCTCACCCTTCATTATATGTTACATTATTCTGGGATTTGTAGTCCAGCAACAGTTTGGTTGAGCAGTGCAGCAGGGTTTACATAATGAAATGCTTTATATAAGGTGCTTACTTTTTAATCCACTAGGAGGCAGCAGAGGCATTTCCAGCTGTGTTAGGGCAGTTTGTCACACTGTTCGCCCCACCAAGACCACGGGTGGCAGAATTGGACTGAAACCCTTAGCCTGCTGCTCATTACTTGCCCCAATATCCTGCAGCCGAGTTGAGGGGGGGGGGGGGTTGCTCTTTCTGATCTGAACGACACATGGGCAACAGTCTGTAGCCACAGCCAAGTGGGTTGGAGAGGGAAGAAGTGCTTTAGGCATTTCAAAAGGGCAATTGGACCAGTACCTGGATCATATAGTGGTGATGGGGCAGTTCCCCTTCAACTTCTACTGTTATAAAATGGCTAGTTCTTAGCAATTGTTCTATTGGTCTTCATCTCTTTCCAGCCTTCAAAGGGGGGTCACTGACCCCGGCAGCCAAAAACTATTGCTCTGTGAAGCTCCAGTTTTATTGCTGTTGTTGTTCCTTGTATTCCTTACCTTTCTATTTAGTCCTCCTATTCATAGACTCTTTTAAACCACTGCCTGGTTGTTAGGGTAAGTTGGACCCTAGAAACCAGATAGCTGCTGAAATTCCAAACTGGAGAGCTGCTGAACAAAAAGCAAAATAATTTAAAAAAACCCACAAAAAATGAAGACCAACTGCAAACTGTCTCAGCATACAACTCTCTACCTCATACTAAGTTAGTGTAAAGCTTTCTACTATCTGCCCCCCCCCCCACCTAAAGGGGAAGGAAAATACAGAAACGATTGCAGCATTTTATTGCAAAAAGAAACTGAATATATTTTAAAAATAGAATCAGGAATCCTGCCCTGTCAGTTTGATTTCATCGGAATTATCCACATAAATAATATAAATAAAGAGAAATATTGAAATGCGTCAGGGAGAGACCCTCTCCGTCCAGTGATCACGACTCACGTCCCCATTGGCCGGGGGAACTGCAGCTGATTGTCCGGCGGCCCATACAAAGGCCACAGAAATAACATCCCCCGTGGCAACTGGTTCGTTCCTATTAAAGGGCCAGGCACCTCCTATAATGAAGGCCCTGTATAAGGCAGGTATGTAGAAGAGCAGAGGCACGGAAGAGCCCATTGTCCTCACACCCCTCTCTGTAGTGTTTCCTGGCAGTGTCTCTGCACCAAGTTCACCGGTTGCGCTCAGCCGTGAGGTATTTTAGGGCGGCGGAACCGTAGCGCCGGGACAAGTCTTGGTGAAACTCCTCCTTAAGGGCCTGGACGCACAGGCGGTAATTTTCGCTGGAGCGGAACTTGGAGATGTCGAAGCTGGGAGCGTGGGGCATGTGGATGATAAAGGCGTTAGGCAGAACCAGCAGTTCATGTTCCTGTAAAGAGAATACATGTAAATCCTTTCTAGCATTTCATGAGTCGGAACTGACAATGAAGAGAGGCGCCATTCTATGTACCTGGGCATCCAGCTCCATGATGTGCGACACTTTGTTCCAGCCAAAGCCGAGGAAGCGCTGGTCATACTCAGGGCAGTCCCGTCTCACCACTACGTACGGCTCGAAGTCTGGCGCCCACTCCACCCGGTACGGGGTGGTCGCAGTCCTCCACTTGGCATAATCTGTGGGGGCGTGACCTTTCTCCCATACGTGGTACCTAAATACAAAGCACAGCCAATCAGGCAGCTGTATTTATTGCACCGCGGATGGAGCTGTGCTTCATAGTGTGAGGGGAGTAGTAATGTCGCCCCCTTAAGGTCCCCATACACCTTTAGATCCGTTTGCTTGGTGATGTCGCCAAGCGAGCGAATCTTCTCCCAATATCCCCACCTACGGGTGGGCAATATCTGGAGAATCCAGGCTAATTTGATCGTTTGGCCCTGGGGCCAAACGAATTATAACGACGGGTATATGAAAAGTTGGTCCGGGAACCGCATCAATGAGCCGATGTGGTCCCCGATCCGACTAGATTTTTTAACCTGCCCGATCGATATCTGCCCGATCGATATCTGCCCGATTTCAGGCCAGATATCGGTCGGGCAGGCCCATCGGTAGTGCCCATACACAGGCCGATAAACTGCCGAATCAGTCTAAGGGACCCATATTGGCAGCTACAATCGGCCCGTGTATGGGCACCTTTAATCATTCATTCCCAGAGAGGCAATTCCTTGGCTGCCCATGCCTGGCCCACCCATTTCTTACATCACTAGAGGGGGGGGAAATCTGCCAGAGAGGGGGTGAGAAGGAAGATCCAATGACCCCCGACCCGTGGGTAAATCTGCAGGTATCGGGCATCACTAGGGGGAAGCTTTTTAGGCCAGAAATGAATTTAAGACAAGTAGCCAAGTTGCCCTATGCCTGTTGGAATGCCTCTCCCAGAGCAACATGGCAGCTCCCACATGATTAACTACAATGTGCAATTTTGCCCTTCCTGGGGGTCTGGCAATGAGCCAGTAGGAGCTTTATTCTGGCACGGCAGGGGTTACCTGAAGGTGTAGAGCGCCCCCGTATCCAGCATGGAGAGTAGCTCTGTCTTGGACTTGGGGAAAGAAAGCCGGTAACGGAGAGTCTCAAAGGCGGGAACGATAAGAGCCTTGGGGGGGCCGGTCAGGTCCTGCTGGGATATGGATTTCCTATGGGGGGGGGGGAAAAGAGACAGCACATTGTGAGGCAAACAACTAACACTCAAGTCTTAAAGGGGCAGTACCACCAGCAAGTGATTTTGTACACTGCTCATGGAGTAAAGGTCCAGCCTGACTCACCTTTAAAAAGTTAACTTTTAGTATGTTATAGAATGGCCAACTCTAAGCAACTTTTCAATTGGTCTCCATTATTTGATACCCTTTTATTCTAACTCCTTGCAGCTTTCCAATGGGGGTCACTGACCCCGGCAGGCAGAGATCGATTGCTCTGTGAGGCTCCAGTTCTATTGTTATTGTTACTTTTCATTCCAGTCCTCGTCTATTAATATATCTATCACTCATTTAAACCACTCCCTGGTCGCTAAGGTAGTCTGGACCCTAGCAACTAGATAACTGCTGAAACACCAAACTGCAGAGCTGCTGAACAAAAAGTGAAATAACTAAAAAACTACAAATAATAAAACATGAAGACCAATTGCAAACTGTCTCAGAATCACACTCTTGCTAAAGTTTAACCCCATTAAGGTTTGCTCAGATCTTTCATGACATAGGGCCAATGGCTCATCCAAGGAAGCAATATGGCAGCACCCATTTAATATACAGCAGCAGGGTCTAGACCCCTGCCATTATTAGCCCCAGCCTTACCGTAAGTATTCATAGAGTCCGTACATGGGCAGGAAATCAATATCCGACAGGAAGACGTAAGGGGTCTGCGAGTTCTTCAGGGCCACGTTGCGCAGGAGGTTGACGGGGTACAGCTGCCCCTCCTTATAGACCACATGGTAGGCGACGTTGGTGCGAGACTGCAGCACCTCGGAGGCCTGGGCATAGCGTAGGAACTGCTGCGCCTCCGCGTCCGACAGGTACAGGGCCAGGCTCATTGGGCCGTCCCAGTGCCGGCAGATCAGCTCCAGCATTTGCAGCCTGACGGAGACAGGGGGGTTACATCCTGCCAAGGGCAACTTTACCTTCATTTGCAATAATATACACGCATAGCTCATTCCTGCCGCCACTCACCTGTCCATAGAGAGCTGTGCCACCAGCGTGACATCATAGGGGTCCGGGGGCGGGGTTACGTGCGGCAGGAAGGACAGGTGGACGCGGTGGGATGCAAGGCTCTCCCTCCGGAAATCATAGCATGGGTCTTCCTCGTCCAATTGCGACAGAGCAGCCTGCAATAGAGGTGCCAATGGGGGTATGAGGCATGGCGGATACCCTTATAGGCAAGGGGTGCCCATCGGTTTATGGGGGGCACAGGGGTGCTGGTAATTAGGGACGATGCTCTGGGACTGCTTGGGCATTGAGCTGAAAGGGTTAAAAGCCTGTAACATTATTCAGCCACTCACACCCCCCCAACTCACCTGGCTGCCCCCCTGCTGTTCCCCTTCACTCGGACAGCCAATCAGCTCTCGGCGCAGGAGGCTCCCGTCGTACTCTAGGAAAGTCAGGTACAGGGTGCGGAATAGTTCAACGTGCTTGTTCTTGACTCGCAGCTTGTGGGGGGAGTTCCAGTGAATGACCTGGGGACAGGGAAGGGTTAATGGGCAAAAATCCAGCACTTCCTGTACTTGCCCTCTAATTCTATTTCATTATACTGTCTGTCTGTCTGTCCCAGCATGCCCTCTAATCCTGCCCCTCCTCAGGGCAACCACATCTGCTTATTATCACCCATGCCAAGCCATTTCATTGGCTAATTGTGTCTCTTTAATTGGCTAATTGCGTCTCCTACAGTGCCTCGATATATAAGGGATAATGTACCCCCTACTGTAAATGATAAGGATATTAGCAGTCACTGAGGGGTTCTGTGCCCATATAAAGGCACAAGGCTGCAGGCTGAGTTATACAGGGAACTCTGAGTATCACTCATGTATTATAAGGGATAATGTACCCCCTACTGTAAATGATAAGGATATTAGCAGTCACTGAGGGGTTCTGTGCCCCCCATATAAAGGCACAAGGCTGCAGGCTGAGTTATACAGGGAACTCTGAGTATCACTCATGTATTATAAGGGATAATGTACCCCCTACTGTAAATGATAAGGATATTAGCAGTCACTGAGGGGTTCTGTGCCCATATAAAGGCACAAGGCTGCAGGCTGAGTTATACAGGGAACTCTGAGTATCACTCATGTATTATAAGGGATAATGTACCCCCTACTGTAAATGATAAGGATATTAGCAGTCACTGAGGGGTTCTGTGCCCCCCATATAAAGGCACAAGGCTGCAGGCTGAGTTATACAGGGAACTCTGAGTATCACTCATGTATTATAAGGGATAATGTACCCCCTACTGTAAATGATAAGGATATTAGCAGTCACTGAGGGGTTCTGTGCCCATATAAAGGCACAAGGCTGCAGGCTGAGTTATACAGGGAACTCTGAGTATCACTCATGTATTATAAGGGATAATGTACCCCCTACTGTAAATGATAAGGATATTAGCAGTCACTGAGGGGTTCTGTGCCCCCCATATAAAGGCACAAGGCTGCAGGCTGAGTTATACAGGGAACTCTGAGTATCACTCATGTATTATAAGGGATAATGTACCCCCTACTGTAAATGATAAGGATATTAGCAGTCACTGAGGGGTTCTGTGCCCATATCAAGGCACAAGGCTGCAGGCTGAGTTATACAGGGAACTCTGAGTATCACTCATGTATTATAAGGGATAATGTACCCCCTACTGTAAATGATAAGGATATTAGAAGTCACTGAGGCACAAAAGACAAATATAACAATATAGTTCACAGTATATTTATTGCCTCTGTGCATTTGATACACATATGGCAACGGTTGAGCTTGGGGGTCTCACCTTGAGGTCGGCCAGCTCGCTGTAACACTGCTCGGAGCGCGTGTGGTCGGAGAGCTGCACGTTCCAGTAACAGGGAAGCTGATAGACTAGAGTAGGGGAACTCTTGATAACAGCATTGAATATATCCTGCGAGAGGGAGGGAAGCACAATCCTGATATAAAACATGAATTCTCATTCGCTCCCATTAAGCTTCCTTTCTGCGCCTCCCCACCTGGTCAGCCAGCGAGGTGCTCAGCATATTCATCAACTCCCTCTCCGCTGTCAGTCGCCACATCTCCTCCCAGCCAATCAGGCGCAGCTTGTCCAACAGCAGCAGAATGACCCCTGCAGAAAGCATCAGGGGTTAGATACAGTAGCTCCTCAGGGCCTTATTGTGCAAGGAACCCCCCCCCCCCAAACTGCTAACTACAAATCCCCACGCTTTCAGCCAATCAGTGTCTGTCATGATTGCCCAGGGGTTTGTACCTGTGTTGAATCCTCGGCCCAAGGCAGGCCACGGCTTGTGGTTCTTCCACAGGTTCCCCAGGTACCAGTCACTCTGATTCTCCACCAGACCCAGAACTTGCTCACCTGTAAACAAAAAAAGAACTGTTTTACAGAACAGCGGACGGGGCTCAGCCCACAAACAGGAAGTAAAGCAGAAGGAGAAGACTAGTGATTGTAATGTACTGCAGCCAGTTTTAAAACTATCTGCTGATTGGTTTCTCGGGTCTAGTAACCCTTAGCAACCAATGTTCTCATTGCAAAAATACCTGTGAACTTCTTAAAGATTGCCCAGAGCTCGGCAATGTCGGTGGCAAACGTGATGTCCGTGTCCAGGACGATGACCTTGGAGAGGTCGGAGGGCAGCGCCTTGGTCAGTGTGAGCTTCAGTAACCCATATATCCCCGAGTAATGTTTGTTTGGGATCCACGCAACGTCCGGCTGCAAGTTCAGAAAGGACAGAAAATCAATGCACCAATCAATACTGACTCACACCAGTGGCCAATTACTGCCCAACGGAGACCCGAGCTTGGTCCAACCCAGACCCAGGAAGCAGAGCACGTAGGCATTCACTCTCATTGGACACACAGGGGGTCATTTATAAATACTGGGCAAATTCACACCCGGACAGTAATTCATGGCAACCAATCAGAAGATTGCTTTCAGTTTTCAAACTGTAGCTGGCTGGAAAAATCTAACCACTGATTGGTTGCTACGGGTTACTGCCCAGGTGCAAATGTGCCCAGTGTTTATAAATGAGGATTATAGTGATTGTACTGAACTCTACCCCTTCCTCAGGTGCCATTACCTTCAGCTCACTTGCGTTATAGAAGCTGATCTGTAGGGACGGCACCATCCAGGTCTTGAACAGGTTCCCCAGCACGCGCAGAGCCACGGCGTCCGTGATCAGGTGCAGATGTAAGGGGTTTCTCCTGCAAAGAGACAAGGGATGAGATGTAACTGTCTGACAAACTGGCCAACTGCAACAGGCAAAGGGTGGGAAGGAAAAGCAGGGACACAGTACACACAGGAGCTTTGGAAATGGATGGGTTAATACCCTAACACTAGATGGAGATTATGATTTAAAGAAGCCTCTATGGGAACCACTATGGCCCCCTGGGGTTGTATTTATTAATTTTTTTGAATTCTGCTCTAAAAGCCTGCTGGTTGTGCCGTCAGTTTCATGCAGAACCCACTATATTTATAACTTTTATAACTTGTGCCTTACCCCCACCCCCCACGGGATCAGCCCCTCGCAGTACCTGTGGAACAGAATGGACTTCACCAGGGTCACCACATCTCGGCTGCTGTTATGGCCGGCGCAGACTATGGCCACGTGGATCAGCTGACAGAAGGGAAGAAAAGCCAAGAAAATTAGAAAAGAGAAATGAAAAATGTCAATATAAGAACATAAAAGAGGCCTCTCTGCGCAGTATCCAGTGCCAAACTGAAGGTTAGCTTCCCCTTTGATCCCAAACACTAAAGTACTGGAACAATGGAGTGGCCCAAGGACAAAAAGCTGAATGTGCCACAATAAGCCACTCACAGCCCTCACCTCAGCCCTAGTAAGAATGTGTGAGACTTTATAAAATAGGCTTACGCCACAGGGGGCTTATTGTTGGCCTGCGGTTTTTCCCCAACCCCCTGCCATCAGGATATGAATGACATGAAAGCCAGGGGGCCAGTAGTGTCATGGACTGGGGACCCCTACATCAAGTCCTTACACTTCAGAAGCCTTATATATAATCCTTATATATTTTTTGTAATGTGTTTATATATTTTTAAAGGACAAGTAAACCTTTTAAAAAAAAAAAAAAATATGAGCGAATGTACAATTGATGAGAGGGCTATTCTGAGCACTTTGGCAATTTACATTCATTTTTTTTTTTTTTTAAATTCTTAGCTATAAAGGGATAAAGTATTTATAATAATTATTATAAAACAGAGTTGGCGCTCTATACTATACTATAAAGTATTGTCAATATAAATTAATTTTGTCACAACAGCGCCACCTGCTGGTCAGATTCCTACCATGATGTTGTGGAGGAAGTTGCCAGGAGAAAGAAAGAGGGCTGATCTGATGTTCTTCTGGGTAGGAAAGACGTGAGAAATGTTATGTGAGGTTTCTAATGTTTCCCTAACCAGAAGAGCATCAGATCAGCCCTCTTTCTTTCTCCTGGCAACTTCCTCCACAACAGTATGATTGGAAAGTGACCAGCAGGTGGCGCTGTTGTGCCAAAATTAATTTATATTGATTGTACTTTATCCCTTTATGACTTATAATTAAAAAAATGAATGTAAGTTGCAAAAGTGCTTAGAATAGCTTTTATTCTTTACCCCCTCTTCCCCATTATAATCAAGATATTAAGGAGATCTCCTCACTTCACACTTCTCAGTCAGGCTCCTGTGCTCACAATGGCTGCTGTTGTCCCCTTCCGTCCCTACTCCGGTGCTTTGCTCCTCATTCCTCATCTCGCCCAGTTGCTGGCGCAGTCTCCGATTCTCCTCCTCAGCTACCCGCAGGCGGCTCTCCAGCTCTAACTGGAGGGACGGTGTGGCCGAAAAATGAGGGGCTACCGGCCCCAGGGATGGACCATCTGCAAAATCAAGAAGGGGGTGCATGTAATGAGTGCAAGGCATGCTCTGGCGCTGGTAGCAGGATAGTGTGTAAGATTTGGGGGTTACCTGCATAGAAGTGAATTGTCACTATTGGAAGCAAGCAGGACAGTTATTTGGATAAGGGGGTACTATTAGAGTGTGTATTAAAGAGAGAGTGTATGATAAGGACTTTAGATTGTAAGCTCACAGGGCCAGAGACTGGCAACCAGAAGGGGGTACAATTAGAGAGAGTGTATTAAAGAGAGAGTGTGTGATAGGGATTTTAGATTGTAAGCTCACAGGGCCAGAGACTGGCAGCGGTAAGGGGGTACAATTAGAGAGTGCGTATTAAAGAGTGTGATAGTGACTTCAGATTGTAAGCTCACAGGGCAAGCATCTCACCCCCAGCTCAAGCCTGTAAGGAGGGTCCTGGGAGTTGCTATGGTAACACAGACATGAGTATGTAGGAAGGGCAGGGTACTCACATTCTGTCTCCCCCACAGACAGGTACAACCAGGTTGCAGCAGACAGCAGCAGTAAAGCGAGGGCCAGGAACTTGGCTTTGCTGCGACAGGAGAGGTGCATGATGGGTCCACACTGTCCTGGACTGCGTCGTTGGGGGGCCGTCAAGTGGGAAAGTCTGGTATTACTGCCGGCAACATCCTATAAGCTGCAAAACACACAGAGGTGAATGAGGCCCGTGCTGTATAATACAAGGCTATCACTACTGATAGGGAGCAAACTGAAAGCAGAGGCAGCAATTAGCAAGCCAATGGGAATGCGGGTCACATAGTGACCCCTGCAGCTGCACTAACTGCCTGTGTGGCGCATGTTGATTCAGGGGCTCCAGCTGTGTAACAGCAGCAATGTGAATCTGCCCTGCTGGGCTCGTCAGACAAGCAAGTCTCATCAAATACCCGAGGATTAATTAGCCGGTCGTCTGCTTATGTTCCATTACATACACAGTCATGTAGGGAACAAGGGCAACGGGGAGGTTTGTTGTACCTAGCCATGGCCGAGGAACCCAAAGCTACCTCCTAAGATTGTAAGCTCTGCGGGGCAGATACCTCCCTTGTGCTACTGGCTACCCAGTATAACAGCTGCCCAATCCGCTGCCAACTAAGTAGCAAAGGGCCCCAACGTTAAAGAAATCCCTGTCTATTATTATTATTATTATTAACATTTATTTATAAAGCGCCAACATATTCCGCAGCGCTGTACAATAGGTCTAAACAGACCTTCTGATTATACCTTATGTAGTAACAATGAGCACAGCAATAGCATCTGACACTGAGCCAGTAATGGTGCAATGGTACCCCAGGAGCAGCCAAAGGAGAAGGGGACAAGATGAGAGACACGCAGGCAAGGGAATGTGTAAGTTCTAATAGACGTCTATCTCCCGCTGCGTCTCTATGCTGGGGTATGTTACATGCACAGGGAACATGGCACCCAGCACAGGGGCAGATCCGGGCATGTTCTATGGGATGTGCGGCCCCAGCCCAGCCCCAGGGGCACAAAGACAATCATTGGATTAAATCCCGAAAATGATGGAACAGGCACAAGCACAGAGTTGGGCACTGACGGCTACTGAGCATTTTAGCCTCTGCATTACTAACGAGACTGGGCATGGGGGGCATGGGTAGCCTGCGAGAAGCAATGGAACTGCAGGGATAGACTGTTAGTAGGGGCAGTAATGGAACTGCAGGGATAGACTGTTAGTAGGGGCAGTAATGGGATTCCTGGGATAGACTGTTAGTAGGGGCAGTAATGGGATTCCTGGGATAGACTGTTAGTAGGGGCAGTAATGGGATTCCTGGGATAGACTGTTAGTAGGGGCAGTAATGGGATTCCTGGGATAGACTGTTAGTAGGGGCAGTAATGGGATTCCTGGGATAGACTGTTAGTAGGGGCAGTAATGGGATTCCTGGTATAGACTGTTAGTAGGGGCAGTAATGGAATAAATGGAAATAAAACTCCCTAATGCCCCACAGATTTATCTTGAGCCAGTGGGACCCCGGCAGTCGGATCTGCCCACAAGCAGCACAATCCCATTTCTGATACGGCACAAAGTCCGGTTCATTTTATCTGCTGAGTTCTGACTCTCAGTCTCCCTGCCGTAATACTGATGGGGGGGCAACGTCTGCCGGAATTTCATGTTTGCTGACCTTTGGGTGAACAGGGAAAAATAATACATAAAACAGATTGCGATTTTGTTCAGTGCCCTCCCCCCACTCACATTAAATAAAGGGAAAATCTGTGCACTCTACAAATTCCTGAAACGCTTTACCCGCCTGGCACAGCCTTCCTAGTGATCCCGAACTTGCTCCGGCATTCTGCCTCCTCCCCCAGAAATACCATAACACGCAGATAGTATGTCCCAGCCGGGCCCCCTTAGCCCATAACAAGGTTACAGATATATAGAAACATTGGGGTAACAGTCACCCCGCTATAGTTCCAGGGGTACCCAGGGCACAAATAAGCACTCACCCCAAATCCCCCCCTAACTGGCCTTCAGGCTGGGCCCCCTTAGCCCATAACAAGGTTACAGATATATAGAAACATTGGGGTAACAGTCACCCCGCTATAGTTCCAGGGGTACCCAGGGCACAAATAAGCACTCACCCCAAATCCCCCCCTAACTGGCCTTCAGGCTGGGCCCCCTTAGCCCATAACAAGGTTACAGATATATAGAAACATTGGGGTAACAGTCACCCTGCTATAGTTCCAGGGGTACCCAGGGCACAAATAAGCACTCACCCCAAATCCCCCCCCTAACTGGCCTTCAGGCTGGGCCCCCTTAGCCCATAACAAGGTTACAGATATATAGAAACATTGGGGTAACAGTCACCCCGCTATAGTTCCAGGGGTACCCAGGGCACAAATACCCACTCACCCCAAATCCCCCCCTAACTGGCCTTCAGGCTGGGCCCCCTTAGCCCATAACAAGGTTACAGATATATAGAAACATTGGGGTAACAGTCACCCTGCTATAGTTCCAGGGGTACCCAGGGCACAAATAAGCACTCACCCCAAATCCCCCCCTAACTGGCCTTCAGGCTGGGCCCCCTTAGCCCATAACAAGGTTACAGATATATAGAAACATTGGGGTAACAGTCACCCTGCTATAGTTCCAGGGGTACCCAGGGCACAAATAAGCACTCACCCCAAATCTCCCCCTAACTGCCCTGTTCACCCACCGCTGTGCCCCCTGGGAGGGCAGTTGCTGCCTACACACAAAGCCTCAGTTACAGCTCCCATTCATATGTATAAATGTAAATCAGCACAGAAGGAATGCTCTCTGTACAAAATACTGTATACAAAGTTCACTCCAATCAAAGGAGGCTGATACTTGCCCCACTAGGAGCTTATGTAGCAGTTTGGGCCATGGCATGGGTTATGTGCCCATTGCTGCCAATGGAAATCACACCAAAATACAATGTTCTCTCACCCAAAAGCCCATTTTCAGACATGAAACTGTGGTAAAATTCAGCATTTTGGCGATTTATTCCCATATCCCATGGAAGTAGCTGCGGCCAGTGTTGATGTTGTGTTGTGAGCGGCAGCTTTAAGAGTACCTAGGTGTATTTACTACGTGTAACAGGCACGGAGTAACCCCTAGCACTGCCACGTGTGCCCTTGGGACGTGAGATTAGACAGAACTGCAGCTGTTCATACACAAACTCTCACACAACATATTTGATTATTTTTTTTTTATTATATATTTGGGTCCCCAGATGTTGGTGCACTACAACTCCCAGCATGCTCTGTATTGATTACAGGTAGAAGAACGGTGGGAGCTATAGCTCAGCAACATCTGGGGCCTCAAGTTCTATAAAGTACGCCCAATCACGAGGCACATTCGCTTGTACTCAGGTAGGAAATGGCAGAGCGTGGGAATAGCCGGGGGCTGTTACAGTCAGCAGCACCACATTCAAGGTCAGAAACCGACCCGATAAGATATAACTTTCTCTCTGCCTCCAGGCAACACAGTCATAACAGGGCACCTCCTACTGCCACCCATGTACCACGCATGAGTACCCCGATATAGCATTTAATAACGCATGTGTCGCCAAAAACTCACGCCAAAGTGGCTACTGAACGTGTTAACTGGCCCAATCTCAAGCAAAAAAACTCAGGAAAGAGGCGGAAGAACGGAAAAGTCGTCTCCTTGTGGGAAACCCATTAACTTATTGAAGGCAAGTTTCAAGGTCATGTTCTCTGAACCCCACATCTTCCCATAGCACAGAATGGAGCCCCTAATTATATATAACATTAAGTCAGTTTTAAACAGTATTGAACATTTAATGATAAACAGCAACATGGCAGCTCCCACGCACAGTTACACACAAACTATGTACATAATAAATTCCGCCCGTATGTTTACTGCCCACTGTCACTGTGTGGTGTTACATGTGGGCAAATAATGGACCAACGCCACCCAAACGGACAGTCGGCACACAAGCTCAGATACACAACCCATCACAGGGCGCAATGATGTCAAACAGCAAGAGGCAAATATAACAGTTAGCTGACAGTTCCTACAGAACCCACCTACCCCCGCTAGTCTGAGACTTCCTACACACCAACAATATAATGAACGGCATTGTCTCTGGTTGTTTCCTATTGTACCAAGCTGGGCATCCCTGGTGGTGCTGTTTTTCTATGCCACATATGTGCCGAGACCCTAATGTACCCCCCTATTGCAGTGCCCTGCTCAGGTAATGCATGAAGACTGGAACCTTATGGAATTCTGGTTACGGAATCCCCCTTCTCCCAGCACTTTAAAACTTTTGCATGTCCCAAAGGACTCACCTTTAAAGTGGCACCACAATGCCCAGAAGCAGGCGAAGTGTCTGCTAAGTTTCCATCCAGCGGCGGTTTATATAGGGCACATCCAGCGGTTGCAGGTAACTTCAGACCCGGGCAGTCTCTCGGGCAGTCTCCAGATTGCTGGGGGAGGGTTTAGTGCTGGTTAATGCTCCAAACTCACTGTTACAAAAGGAGACAGAAGAGAAAGGACACTGAGTGCTCCCTCCCACACCTGCAGGGGCCCCACAGCCCCCTCCCCTCCATGGCAATTACCTTTCCCACACCCACCAACCTCTGCACTACAAAGCACCGCAAACTCTGACATTCAGGCAGGGCGGAAATCCTGCTTTAGCCGCAGTTTGGCTCCATATCGTGTACAAAAAAAAGAAAAAGATTAAAGGCAAAACAGCACACAAAAAAAAGTTAATCTTGTGCGATTATTGAAAAAAAATAGAAAAAAAAACTTGCCTTTCCTGTCAGCTCTCATTATTAAGTGTGGAGCTGACTTCCCCTGTTATAACAAAGCCAATTTTCGGGGGGACAGAGTTTATTCTTTCCTGATTTTGAGGGGGGGAGGGGGTTGTAACTATTTAATTTTTTCTACTGTTTAAACTATCATCTAAATGGAAAAGTTAAAGAAAGGACCAGGTAAGGATGAGGTAATGTATGGGATCTGTTATCTGGTAACCAGTTATCCATAAAGCTCAGAGTTATGGGAAGGCCATCTCCCATAGACTCCATTTTAATCAAATTTCACATTACCTCTTTATCTATAATAATAAAACAGTACCTGTACTCGATCCCAAATGAGATATAATTACCCCTTATTGGGGGCAGAACAGCCCTATTGGGTTTATTTAATGGTTAAATGATTCCCTTTTCTCTGTAATAATAAAACAGTACCTGTACTTGATCCCAACTAAGATATAATTACCCCTTATTGGGGGCAGAACAGCCCTATTGGGTTTATTTCATGGTTAAATGATTCCCTTTTCTCTGTAATAATAAATCAGTACCTTTACTTGATCCCAAATGAGATATAATTACCTCTTATTGGGGGCAGAACAGTCCTATTGGGTTTATTTAATGGTTAAATGATTCCCTTTTCTCTGTAATAATAAAACAGTACCTGTACTTGATCCCAACTAAGATATAATTACCCCTTATTGGGGGCAGAACAGTCCTATTGGGTTTATTGGTTAAATGATTCCCTTTTCTCTGTAATAATAAAACAGTACCTTGTAGTTGATCCCAACTAAGATATAATTACCCCTTATTGGGGGCAGAACAGCCCTATTGGGTTTATTTCATGGTTAAATGATTCCCTTTTCTCTGTAATAATAAAACAGTACCTGTACTTGATCCCAACTAAGATATAATTACCCCTTATTGGGGGCAGAACAGCCCTATTGTGTTTATTTAATGGTTAAATGATTCCCTTTTCTCTGTAATAATAAAACAGTACCTGTACTTGATCCCAAATGAGATATAATTAATCCTTATTGGAGGTAAACCAATGCTAAAGGGTTTATTTAATGTTAACATTTTTTTTGTAGACAAAGCCTGGACATTCAAACTACAGGAAGACCCCTTATCCAGAAAACCCCAGGACCTTGGCATTAAGGATAACGGGTCCTGTAATACAAAGTGCAAGAATACAAAGTTTGCTGCAGGTCTACTAACCCATAGCAACCAAATGATAAACCAACAGGCGATCAGTATTATCTGTTGACTGATAGCTATAGTTACTAAACCTGGTGGTGGGATCAAAATGGCCTCCCTAACTCTGCAAACATGTCTAGGTGGTCAGGTTGCACAGCAGAAACTGGCCCAGCTGCCCCATCACTTCTGGGTATATATACGGCTAGCTTACAGGGTCTACTGCTACATGAATACACCCATACCCCTTCAAAGCTTAGGGTTCTGTGGTTTTAGGCAACCAATTGGCCTGAGTCACCTCTGGGTACATCTCTGGTTTATAATGGTTACTGGTAGGAATTGTAGGTACAGTAGGGCAAGATGGCAACCCTGGGGAAACAGAACCAGCGAACCTGGCAGGAACATAGCACATATTTCAGTCAGGAATCACTAGCACCTCCAAAGCTCTGAATAAACCCCAGAGGGGGAGATTGCGTAAGTAGAAAGGAAAACAGTGAGCTGAGCAAACTGCTCCATTAACGAGAGCTCAGCAAAAGGAATGTGGAGTTTACATGTGCAGGCTTATCCCCCCACACACATAGCCTGCTCCCCCTGCTACTCTTAAATCTGCTATTTGGATAAGGGCCATATAGCAAACATTTGTGCAGCACCAAAGGATGCTGGGAAATAGAAAAAAGAACAACAAAGATGGCTGACAAAGGATAAACACTTGCTCATAACTGTAGTGAGGCTGGTCACTGTTCCAGCAGCTGTTACATGTCCCATCATCCCACAGCAGATTTATGGTGCAGGTGAATTGCTCTGTAGCTGCAGACCCACAAGCCTCCACTGTACTGTATTGGTGCTAGAATGGACTACACTGCCTCCATTTTCATGAGGCAAAACAAAAATGGAATTAAGTTCACTTGACGCTTCTCAAATCTCATGAAAAAAGAAACCAAGGACTTTATTTAGATACAGAAACTAAAAGAAAACGACAAATAATAGGAAAAAAAATCACCACATTTTATTCCCACAATTCCTGGGGAATTAGTTAGTTGGTTTGCATCCACTTCATAATTCCATGGGCAGGGGGTGATATTTTTGTTTGCGGGAGGCTAAAGTTGGCATATGTGGCTTTACCAACTGAAGGCCCGCAGGGTGATATCTGTGATGTTACCTCTTTGGTTCTAGTCCAGAGTTAGCTAGCAACCAGAAAAAACAACTGCTTCTGGTTTCCAATTAATGATTTGCTCAAAGGACAGCCATGTTTGAAATGATATTCATGGATAAATGTAATGCCTCAGTGAATGACAAAACTCTAGCACCCAGAATGCCGCGCATGTTATTGGTTACCTGGGAAAAGCTTTGTAGAAGGCTGACTGACATCACTCTGTGGCTACCCAAGCTGCCTAACCACTGCCCTCAGTTGCCGGATTTCCCGGAGCTAGGGCCGCCACCATTTCTGGAAAACAATGCTGACCGTGCATTTTTATGGTTTTTCCCTATTAATTACATTGGCACCAAGCAACATTTTTGACCAGCCAGGCAGATAAAATACTAGCCAGGTGGCAACCCTAACCATAGCCCCCACTGTTCCTCACCGAAGGGAACCTAAAGCAGTGAGAGTGCTGGCGAGACCCATAAGGAGGCCATGGTACAGATACACGGGGGAATTACACAGGAAACAAACATGTTACTACATGACATTTGTATGCGTCGCGCATAAAGCACAGGCAAAATAAATCATCAATCTAATAACCTGTCCATTTTCATACAATAACAGCTTAGGTTCCCACATACCACCTGTGCTGATTTTTTTTAGTTTTTTTTAGAAGTTTTACAACTCCTTTGAAAATGCGGCATTTTATTCATGAAGAGAAGTTAAAACAGAACAGGTTCCGCTTGGCTTGCACGCACAGCCTGGGATATACTAATCACTAGTAGCAGCGTGTGCGCACAAAACAAGCAGCACCCAACATGGAAATGCCCATAAATACAAGTAGGGTGATGGTCCCCTAAAAAGAGCTGTCAATGTGTGCTTGTGCATACAAAACACCATGGTGATTGGTAAAATATAGATAATACAGATACAGGTATGGAACCTGTTATCCAGAATGCTCAGGACCTGGAGTTTTCCGGATAAGGGATCTTTCTGTAATTTGGATCTCCATAACTTATGTCTACTAAAAATCATTTAAATATTGTTTAAACCCAATAGGCTTGTTTTGCCTCCAGTAAGGATTAATTATATCTTAGTTGGGATCAAGTACAGGTACTGTTTTATTATTACAGAGAAAAGGGAATCATGTAACCATTAAATAAACCCAATAGGGCTGTTCTGCCCCCAATAAGGGGTAATTATATCTTAGTTGGGATCAAGTACAGGTACTGTTTTATTATTACAGAGAAAAGGGAATGATTTAACCATTAAATAAACCCAATAGGGCTGTTCTGCCCCAATAAGGATTAATTATATCTTAGTTGGGATCAAGTACAGGTACTGTTTTATTATTACAGAGAAAAAGGAAATAATTTTATAAAATTAAAATTATTTGCTTATAATGGAGTCTATGGGAGATGGCCTTTCCGTAATTCGGAACTTTCTGGATACCAGGTTTCTGGATAAGGGATCCCATACCTGTAATATAAGAAATATGGATAAGACCCACAACCCGACCCACAGCGTACCCACTTTCCTTGCAGGTAACCCACGGGTACCCAACCCGCTGCAGGACTCTCCACAGAAGGTACCTGCACCCTTTAGTTGTCTCTAATCGATGTAGAAGGCCTCAGCAAAGGCAAGCGATAATGCAGCCTTCACACATGTATGAATGATGATGACATCAAGAAAAAATGACAAAGGTCCCAGACCCCACCCCTTGTCCAAATATTTAACAATGTCCTAACGAGTTCCCTGAGTATTTACATAGAGTAAAGGGGAAAGGACACGCAATTCCAAATAAACCCAATTTGCATCTGCCTGAGGTTGCAAATTCATCAGCTGTCTCTCTGCCCCGGGGCTATAAAATCTCCCAAGCTTTCATCTCACAGACATACCTCTCCACTTTCCCCAGCTCCCTTTCATTCCAGGCACCAAACCTTTAGCAGACAAGAAAAATGACATTTCTGAGCAATTATTTGTCCCCTGAGGGCCATTTTTTTTTTTTAACAGTCAGGGTGCCAGACAGATTGCGGACTGGTGACCTCTCTCACGCCCCGGAGGTTAAACACTGATTTACCCTCCATAGGTCAGAAAATTAACAGTTTTACCTCAGAATTATCATTAACCAGTAAAAGTGGAGCTTGAACTGAATGACTGATTTAGAGAACGGCACGTGGGCCCAAACACACAGGGACAATAGGCCCAAAAATCAACTTGAAGGGGTTGTTCACGTTTAAATTAATTTTTACTATGATTAAGAGAGTGCTATTCTAAGACAACCTGCAATTGGCCTTTATTTTTTATTATTAGTGGTTTTCGAATTACTTTAGTTTTTTGTTTAGCAGCTATCAAGTTTGGAATTTTAGCAGCTGTTACTAGGATGCAAATTACCCTAGCAACCAGGTTGTGGTTTGTACGGTGACTGAAATACGAATAAAGGTCCCCATACACGGGCCGATTATAGCTGCCGATATCAGTCCCTTGGACCGATTCGGCAGCTAATCGGCCCGTGTATGGGCAGAACCAAGCGGTCTGGCCTGAAATTGGGCAGATCTCGATCGGCCAGGTTAGAAAATCCAGTCGGATTGGGGACTGCATCGGCTCGTTGATGCGGTCCCCGAGCCGACTGCCCCATTGCCGCGTGCAGAATTCGATCGTTTGGCCCCATGGCCAAACGATCGAATTCGCCTACATGCCTCCCGATATCGCCCACCCGTAGGTGGGGATATCGGGTGAAGATCCGCTCGCTTGGCGACATCGCCAAGCGAGCGGATCTGCCTGTGTATGGCCAGCTTAAGGGAACAGCCTAAATAGAAAGATAAGTAATAAAAAGTAACAATAACAATAAAACAACAACCTCACAGAGCAATAATTTTGGTTTTTTTTGCTTTTAGGGTCAGGGACCCCCATTTGTGAGCTGGAAAGAGTGAGAAGAGAAAGGTAAATAATTCAAAAACTATAACAAAAAATAAAAACTAAAGACCAATTGAAAAGTTGCTAAGAATTGGTCATTCTATAACATACTAAAAGTTAACTTGAAGGTAAATTACCCCCTTAAATATTCAACATCATCAACACATACAGACAGCCAATAGCAGCTGCTCCCGCCTCCCGACTCCCACAGCCAACTAGGGCGGCAGCTGAAATTCATAATTAGCTAATGAGGGAAGCGAAGACACAATATCACCCACACCCTAAAAGGAGACACACACATATAGGGGTATATTTATAGTGCCCCACAGTAACCATCATAACAGTAATTAAGGTGGTGAGAGAAATGATCTGCAGTTCCTGGTTGTGCAAAGGCCAAGAATATCACTACTGTCTAAATATGTCTCACAGCTCATTTAGTCACCGTATCAGCCCCGGCTCAGGCTACAACTCCCAGTAGCTTTGGGGGAACCTAAATTATCCAGAAATGCTAGATAATTTGTATTTATTCATATAATTCAGATAGGGGTAACTCAGTCACAGGCTCTAATAAAAACAGCTCCCTCTGCTAGAATGTGCGCCTCTGAGCCATACTAGTATACATCATTTTTACAACCCTGTAATTGATTAGCATTGTATAACATTAATTATGTGCAATTTGTCACACGTGCAAACCTGGCCCAACACTAGTAAATAAGGAAATCTTCCCTGGGGCCTCTGGCTAACATACATGGGGCTTGTTTGTGCTCTGCATGTACGCAGCAGTAAGTCTCAATGTGCTCTGCAGCGCCCCCCGATGTCTGCAGTGAGTGCAGGATGTCAGCTTTATTTGTGGGTGCCTACGGCAGCTCTAAGCCCAATGGCACTGATAGGGCCCCAGTGTGCACAGGGCTTTATGACTAAGGGTACTTTTGTTGGGTTATACACAAGGTCCCCTCTAAAAGCCGCGTATGGTGAAGGCCAATTTATAGGGAGTTTGATAGGAAATGTCTGTACAACAGATAATTCACTTTCTATATAATATTGTTTATTACACTCCAGCTAAATCTCTATGTGTACTTGTGTGTATATAACCTCTCCCAGGGGCCGAGTATAGAGCCCCATACAGGGAGATTAGCCAAGAGCCAGGAGGCAAAAGATTAGAACTCAGGGCTTGGCAACTGAATGAAACCCTTTGTTATTGTGTATTATTCTACATCCGATGCTCAGAACATCCCCCCACCCCCCAATACTAACATCCGGATACACTTACAGAACATGGCCCGCTGCCACTGAAGGGCCACATTAGCCAAAGCAAGGAACAATCATTCTCCCTGTACTGCGATAGTTACCTGCGGGTTAATGATAAGCCACAGGCCAGACAGGGTATGGAATAATCATTAGCTCTCTGTATTAATAAATACTCAGAAATCAATTATTCACAACTATCACCCAATCACTGATATAGAACCAAGGGGGAGAATATAAAAATAACACGCTAATGGAGCCCACACTCTGAAAACAATATTTTTATTTACAGAAAAAAGTCCTCCTGCACCAGGGGTAAAGCTCTCAGTGTGGGCAGTCACATTGGGGCACAATGAGCGAGTGTCCCAGCTTAAGGTGGCCATACACTGTAAGATCCGCTCATTTTTCGAGGTCACCAAACGAGAGGATCTTTTCCCAATATGCCCACCTACGGGGGGGGGCGATATCGGGCTAATTCAATCATCGAATGACGGCATAGGCGCCGTCGGAATGGGGACCATATCAATGAGCCAATGTGGTCAGAAAAATCAAACCTGCCCGATCGAGATCTGGACAATTTCAGGCCAGATGTCAGACGGGGAGGACCATCTGTGGTGCCCATACAGGGGCAGATAAGGTCTAAAGGACCAATGTTGGCAGCTGAAATCGGCCATGTAAGGCCACCTTTACTCATTATGATATAGATTGGTCAGTGTCTGCCCCAATCCTATGTCACTCACATGTGCACCATGAACTTCAGTGCCCCAACCTCATATATAATTGAAGAAAATGCAACTGTCAATGTCCCAGCATTGGATTGGGAATCAGGGTCCACCAGGGCTGCCACATTAAGGGCCCTTCTTGCAACCTTCAGGGCCTTCGTCTCAATGTCTGCCCGCCCCACCCATGTGGGTGCACCACATACCTCTTACCTCCATAACTTTGATGGGGGCGGCCCGGGCAGAGAACTTAGGAACAAGGGGCTTCCTTCCCGCTGTCCAGTCTGACTGTGAGTGGAACCTTCCCAGAAAAGTAGGGGCTGTTATAGCAGCAACTTCATATTAATCCCCTCAGTTTGGAAATAAGATGTTGGACAGACAGGTGTCCCCATACTTTTGGCCATAAGGTATCAATCTATAGGAGATGAAATATGGGCACAGTTGCATTAACCCCAATAAGAACCTATCCCTGAGTATGCAGATAACCACGATTATCTAAGCCTGCTGAGTATCAAAGGTCCCACTGAACCAAGGGGCATGAGGCCGCTATCACCTCTCTAGTCAAATGGCATAAACACAGTGAATCAGAAGCTTTTATGTGAGTACAAAGGTAACAGCCTCCTGCTCCAGTAGAGATTTATCTGCTTCCGGACTCCGGGCCCCCAGGCAAAGTACAAACCTACTGCAATAATATGGAGTCGATATTTACACCAGCAGTGAAACTGAAGGGCTGGTAAATCCAAACTTTCATATTGAAACCCAAGACTCAAACAGACAGCAAGGTATTGGATTTGCAGTCCCTTCTGTATTTCCAAGCACATGAGAGCTTCCATACTGCTTGAATTGGACAATAGCAGGAGGGCCACATATATGGGCCATATTATATTCAATTCTGTACAACAGCATAGATATGCCGGAGGCCTGGTTGGCTGAGAATTCTGGGAGCTTTAGTTGACAACAAAAACAAGAGCAAGTCCCCTGCTATGTGCCACCAAGCAGCCCTCGGCAGTTAACTCTTGTACTCCCAGAGCAGATTGGAAACACCAGTAGGTGCTGAGGGGACAGAGAGCAGTGGAATGGTTAAGAGTAGGAGGTTATTTTAAGCAGGAGGCTGCTGCTGCCCGAGATGAAATCAGAGCGGTGTTATTTTAAGGAGACGTATTAAGGAAACAGTTTGTGGAAACCACAGCCGGGCATCACTCAGGGCCCAGACTTCCCACGGGGGCAGGTGCAGACAGCGCAGAGCAGCCACACAAACCACAGAGTGTCTGCAAATAACACAGCGCTCTCACAGCAGGCGTCCCACGGATTGTCAGCTCTTGGCCAAACCATTCCTGGCCGATGTGCTGGAGATCAGGAATAAAACTAAAGCCCTCACTGCTCTGTTAGCAGAATCACAGCTGTCACCCTGCCCTATCAGCCTGCCCACACCTGTACCCCAGGGCATTAATCCTTCTGCCAGGTGCGCCAATGTTTATCCTACCACCAGCAGAACCCACATACCCCTGGATATTAGGGGCACAAAGGCCCCCCTGTCTCCAAATGCACCCACCTTTTACTATAACTCCAAGTGTACCCACCATTACCCTGCCCCCTGCCCCCATCTACAGCCACATTTAAGCTGCCACCATGTGTGCCCTTTCCCGTGCCACCATCTGCACCCACCTTAACCCTCCCACCAGCTGAATGATTCTTTCCACTGATCACTAGCACCCAACAGTACCCGGTCACTAACTGAGCACCCATTAACGTCACACCAGCCAGGTCCACCCTTGACTGCAACAGCACCCATCATTATCTGCCACCGGTACTTCTGCCAACATCTGTGCCCAAGAGAATCTTGCTACCTACACCCACCTTAACCCCAGTGTTTCCCATTCAATGGCACCCCTACTGGCACTAACCATGTTACCCCTGGTGACCCCAAATGCCCCCACCATATGGCTCAATATCCTCACTGCCCTCTACTCTTAATATTGAAAACCTCCCAGTGCAGGGATCTGACTAAAGGACAACACTTATTCAGCCCCAGCAGCCAAACGCTACAGAAGCAGCTGAGAGTTGCAGTTCTACCAAAGGCTGCAGCTTTTTGCTTTCCATATAAAGCATGGGAACATCTTACCTCTATTCCGGCATCAGAGGCACCAGGCAGCCCCACATTTTGACTCCAGCCAGCCGGAGGATCGGCTCCTGTATCCCCCTGCCTGGGGCACTGGTTCCACCATAACACTGGTTAAATCCCACACTGTCTTCGATGATCTCGACAATCGATTGTGTTTCCTTCTCAGCCCTGGTAGGGCCCTAGCCAAGCCGCCTGTGACATCAGCGCATCACGTGATAGCCTAGGGAAGGCAGTGCAGACGAGGGACGAGCAAGTAGAGCGCCCTCTTGTGGCGGGATGGTTACATTGCTGCCCAATAAGGGGGTCTCCGGCCATTAATAGGGAATAGGGAAGGCTTTCTGTTTATTTCATAGACAGCCAGTGCTGGAGAAGCAGCTAGAGGAGAAGCTGTGTAATCCAGTGTTTGTGTAACGGGGGGGGGCTGTATGTGCCAATGCAGGGTGTTGGGGGAAGGGATCCTATTCAGGGGTGCAGGGTCTGAAGGGGAGAGATGTGAGACCTAATAAAGGGAGCTGTCACTGTGTGGCCCAATACAGGGTTAATGGGGCCGGGAAAAATGTATTACCCAATACCGGGTATTCCTGGGGAGCTGTGTTATCCAACATAAGGGTGCTGGGGAGCTGTGTTATCCAATATAAGGGTGCTGGGGAGCTGTGTTATGCAATATAAGGGTGCTGGGGAGCTGTGTTATGCAATATAAGGGTGCTGGGGAGCTGTGTTATCCAATATAAGGGTGCTGGGGAGCTGTGTTATCCAATATAAGGGTGCTGGGGAGCTGTGTTATGCAATATAAGGGTGCTGGGGAGCTGTGTTATCCAATATAAGGGTGCTGGGGAGCTGTGTTATCCAATATAAGGGTGCTGGGGACCTGCGTTATCCAATATAAGGGTGCTGGGGAGCTGCGTTATCCAATATAAGGGTGCTGGGGAGCTGTGTTATCCAATATAAGGGTGCTGGGGAGCTGTGTTATCCAACATAAGGGTGCTGGGGAGCTGTGTTATCCAATATAAATGTGCTGGGGAGCTGTGTTATCCAATATAAGGGTGCTGGGGAGCTGTGTTATCCAATATAAGGGTGCTGGGGAGCTGTGTTATCCAATATAAATGTGCTGGGGAGCTGTGTTATCCAATATAAGGGTGCTGGGGAGCTGTGTTATCCAATATAAATGTGCTGGGGAGCTGTGTTATCCAATATAAGGGTGCTGGGGAGCTGTGTTATCCAATATAAGGGTGCTGGGGAGCTGCGTTACCCAATATAAGGGTGCTGGGGAGCTGTGTTATCCAATATAAGGGTGCTGGGGAGCTGTGTTACCCAATATAAGGGTGCTGGGGAGCTGTGTTATCCAATATAGGGGTGCTGGGGAGCTGTGTTATCCAATATAAATGTGCTGGGGAGCTGTGTTATCCAATATAAGGGTGCTGGGGAGCTGTGTTATCCAATATAAGGGTGCTGGGGAGCTGTGTTATCCAATATAAGGGTGCTGAGGAGCTGTGTTATCCAATATAAGGGTGCTGGGGAGCTGTGTTATCCAATATAAGGGTGCTGGGGAGCTGTGTTACCCAATATAAGGGTGCTGGGGAGCTGCGTTATCCAATATAAGGGTGCTGGGGAGCTGTGTTATCCAATATAAGGGTGCTGGGGAGCTGCGTTATCCAATATAAAGGTGCTGCGGAGCTGTGTTATCCAATATAAGGGTGCTGGGGAGCTGTGTTATCCAATATAAGGGTGCTGGGGAGTTGTGTTATCAATATAAAGGTGCTGGGGAGCTGCGTTATGCAATATAAGGGTGCTGGGGAGCTGCGTTATGCAATATAAGGCTGCTGCGGAGCTGCGTTATGCAATATAAGGGTGCTGGGGAGCTGTGTTACCCAATATAAAGGTGCTGGGGAGCTGCGTTATCCAATATAAAGGTGCTGGGGAGCTGCGTTATGCATTATAAGGGTGCTGGGGAGCTGCGTTATCCAATATAAGGGTGCTGGGGAGCTGTGTTATCCAATATAAGGGTGCTGGGGAGCTGCGTTATCCAATATAAAGGTGCTGCGGAGCTGTGTTATCCAATATAAGGGTGCTGGGGAGTTGCGTTATGCAATATAAGGGTGCTGGGGAGCTGCGTTATGCAATATAAGGGTGCTGGGGAGCTGTGTTATCCAATATAAGGGTGCTGGAGAGCTGCGTTATCCAATATAAGGGTGCTGGGGAGCTGCGTTATCCAATATAAGGGTGCTGGGGAGCTGCGTTATCCAATATAAGGGTGCTGGGGAGCTGCGTTATCCAATATAAGGGTGCTGGGGAGCTGCGTTATCCAATATAAGGGTGCTGGGGAGCTGCGTTATCCAATATAAGGGTGCTGGGGAGCTGCGTTATCCAATATAAGGGTGCTGGGGAGCTGCGTTATCCAATATAAGGGTGCTGGGGAACTGCGTTATCCAATATAAGGGTGCTGGAGAGCTGCGTTATCCAATATAAGGGTGCTGGAGAACTGCGTTATCCAATATAAGGGTGCTGTGGAGCTGCGTTATCCAATATAAGGGTGCTGGGGAGCTGCGTTATCCAATATAAGGGTGCTGGAGAGCTGCGTTATCCAATATAAGGGTGCTGGGGAGCTGTGTTATCCAATATAAGGGTGCTGGGGAGCTGTGTTATCCAATATAAGGGTGCTGGAGAGCTGCGTTATCCAATATAAGGGTGCTGGAGAGCTGCGTTATCCAATATAAGGGTGCTGGGGAGCTGAGTTATCCAATATAAGGGTGCTGGGGAGCTGTTGTTGTGATGCTTCTGGCCCTTGAAATGATCCAGCACACACTGGGTTAAGTTTGCCTGTGATGACTGGTGGGTGGAGCCTGTAGTAATAGTTGGGGGCGGAGCCTGCTGAGACCAGGAAGAAGTGAGCAGTGGCTGCAGAATGGCAGCTCGCTACTGGGACAAACTGCAGGATCTGAGCCAGAAATACAAGGACTATGTCATTCAGAACCCCACAGGGGCCACCCAGCTGGAGAGTGCTGTGCGTATGCTCTCCTACCTCATAGCAGGTAAGTCCCGGGGCCCAATACTGTGTGTGTGCCAGCATATACATATAGCCACACCAGCAGCATACTTGCCTTAGCACAACAGTCCTGTGTGTTACTGAACTAAACTACAACTCCCAGCATGTCAGCAAAGGCCACATGTTTAGCGCATAAGACCTAGATATGTTGCTTCTTTGCTAAGAAATGGGGGTCACTATTTACAGACATGCAGAATGGCGCCTCTCCCTGTGAGTTGCAGTTCAGCTGCAGGTGGGGAAACTGTAAGTTGGATCTCTCTCATGCGGATCGTATCCCTTACACAATATATTGTGCCCTTTGTTCTGCTATGTGCTGGCTCTGGTGTAGGCCCAGGGCAAATGCCTTTATCGGATACATAAATCGAGACCCTGACCCCTGTGTGCTGCAAAGCATTGTGGGACAGAGATAGTGTGTTCATGTGGGGGGGTTACCTTTGCCCTCATTGCTTCCCAGATATTCTCCTTTGAATGTTTCTACTCTGCATTTTCTCTTTCACTTTTACTTATGTGTCGGCTCAGAGGGACTGCATAGAGTCCTATATGTGGGTGGCCCCTCGGGCACCACTGTAGTGTTTCTTGCTGTTGGAGTTTCTGTAAAATCAATATATAGCAAAGGGTCATGGCACCTCTACAGCGGTATATCGCCATACCTGGCATTCCCAGTACCCAGAGGCACAAACAGCCCCCCCAGCCCAATAAATAGTGAGTGTCTGTGGCACCTTACAGCCCCCCTGGCATTCCCAGTACCCAGAGGCACAAACAGCCCCCCCCAGCCCAATAAATAGTGACTGTCTGTGGCACCTTACAGCCCCCCTGGCATTCCCAGTACCCAGAGGCACAAACAGCCCCCCCAGCCCATAAATAGTGACTGTCTGTGGCACCTTACAGCCCCCTGGCATTCCCAGTACCCAGAGGCACAAACAGCCCCCCCAGCCCAATAAATAGTGACTGTCTGTGGCACCTTACAGCCCCCCTGGCATTCCCAGTACCCAGAGGCACAAATAGCCCCCCAGCCCAATAAATAGTGACTGTCTGTGGCACCTTACAGCCCCCCTGGCATTCCCAGTACCCAGAGGCACAAACAGCCCCCCAGCCCAATAAATAGTGAGTGTCTGTGGCACCTTACAGCCCCCCTGGCATTCCCAGTACCCAGAGGCACAAACAGCCCCCCAGCCCAATAAATAGTGACTGTCTGTGGCACCTTACAGCCCCCCTGGCATTCCCAGTACCCAGAGGCACAAACAGCCCCCCCAGCCCAATAAATAGTGACCGTCTGTGGCACCTTCCACCCCCCTGGCATTCCCAGTACCCAAAGGCACAAACAGCCCCCCCCAGCCCAATAAATAGTGACTGTCTGTGGCACCTTACAGCCCCCCTGGCATTCTCAGTACCCAGAGGCACAAACAGCCCCCCCAGCCCAATAAATAGTGACTGTCTGTGGCACCTTTCAGCCCCCCTGGCATTCCCAGTACCCAGAGGCACAAACAGCCCCCCCAGCCCAATAAATAGTGAGTGTCTGTGGCACCTTACAGCCCCCCTAGCATTCCCAGTACCCAGAGGCCCAAACAGCCCCCCCCCAGCCCAATAAATAGTGACTGTCTGTGGCACCTTACAGCCCCCGTGGCATTCCCAGTACCCAGAGGCACAAACAGCCCCCCCAGCCCAATAAATAGTGAGTGACTATGGCACCTTACAACCCCCTGGCATTCCCAGTACCCAGAGGCACAAACAGCCCCCCCCCAGCCCAATAAATAGTGACTGTCTGTGGCACCTTACAGCCCCCCTGGCATTCCCAGTACCCAGAGGCACAAACAGCCCCCCAAGCCCAATAAATAGTGACTGTCTGTGGCACCTTACAGCCCCCCTGGCATTCCCAGTACCCAGAGGCACAAACAGCCACCCCCCCCAGCCCAATAAATAGTGACTGTCTGTGGCACCTTACAGCCCCCCTGGCATTCCCAGTACCCAGAGGCACAAACAGCCCCCCCCAGCCCAATAAATAGTGACTGTCTGTGGCACCTTACAGCAGCCCCTCTGGAATTTGCAGTGCAGGGTTCTATAGAAACAATGAACCCCCCCAAATATTGCAATACAGAAGCTCAGTAATGTTAGGGTCCCACACCCTGTATCCCCTGATATTTGCTTGGAATGCACTGCTGTACTGAGAGGTATTTGGCACGACAGTGCCCTGCAGAGCTCCAAGGATGGGCACTTGGGAAGTGATACTTTGTGTATATTGGGCATAATGATACACAATGCGTGTTTATGTAGGTAACATGTGCTGCAGGAATTTACCCCATGCCCATGTATGATCATATATAGCGGACAACCTGTGTAAAGGTTACTGAGCGCAGTGGTTGGTGGGACTGGGGGTCCCCTTATGGTGAATGGGCACATTCTGCGGTGCTGGGCATTAATGTCTCCCTTTCTATTTACAGGCCGGTTTGCTGATTCCCACGAGCTCTCTGAACTTGGTATGTACTGGCCTGGCTAGTTAGTGTGTGTGGGTGGGCATGGTGGGATAGTGACCCCAAAGAGAGGGAAGAGCTGCAGTACATGATGTTAGAAAGAGAAAAATAGTTTCGAGCAGAAAAGCTAGAATTTCCTTCTGATTCAATGTCCCAGAGGCAAGTTCTAGGATAAAACTGATAAACTTAATCCAATAGCCTGATATTTATTATATTTTATCCCTTTCTTAAAGTGATACAACCCTTCCTTGAAGCTGTCTAATGTATCTACCAGTGCAGCTGCTTCAGGGAGGGAAGCCCCATATTGTAAGGTTGGGAGGGGTGAGGAAGACAGTGGTGGTGTGAAGGAAGAGGAGAGTGTTGGGGCTTATAGTGACAGGCTCTGTCAGGGAGGGAAGCCCCCATATTGTAAGGATGGGAGGGGTGAGGAAGAGGAAAATGTTGGGGCTTATAGTGACAGGCTCTGTCAGGGAGGGAAGCCCCCATATTGTAAGGATGGGAGGGGTGAGGAAGACAGAGGAGAATGCTGGGGCTTATAGTGACAGGCTCTGTCAGGGAGGGAAGCCCCCATATTGTAAGGATGGGAGGGGTGAGGAAGACAGAGGAGAATGTTGGGGCTTATAGTGACAGGCTCTGTCAGGGAGGGAAGCCCCCATATTGTAAGGATGGGAGGGGTGAGGAAGAGGAAAATGTTGGGGCTTATAGTGACAGGCTCTGTCAGGGAGGGAAGCCCCCATATTGTAAGGATGGGAGGGGTGAGGAAGACAGAGGAGAATGTTGGGGCTTATAGTGACAGGCTCTGTCAGGGAGGGAAGCCCCCATATTGTAAGGATGGGAGGGGTGAGGAAGAGGAAAATGTTGGGGCTTATAGTGACAGGCTCTGTCAGGGAGGGAAGCCCCCATATTGTAAGGATGGGAGGGGTGAGCAAGACAGAGGAGAATGTTGGGGATTAGAGTGACAATCTCTGTCAGGGAGGGAAGCCCCCATATTGTAAGGATGGGAGGGGTGAGGAAGACAGAGGAGAATGTTGGGGCTTATAGTGACAATCTCTGTCAGGGAGGGAAGCCCCCATATTGTAAGGATGGGAGGGGTGAGCAAGACAGAGGAGAATGTTGGGGATTAGAGTGACAATCTCTGTGAGGAAGATGAAGGGGGTTGGGGGGGCTGATGTAGAAGTCAAAGAGCAAAAGACAACATCAAAAATCTTTTTTCTTTATTCCCTCTTTGCTTCAGTGTATTCAGCCTCCAACTTGCTTGCTTTGCTCAATGATGGGATCCTGAGGAAGGAGTTGCTGGCCCCCCCACCTACTGTAAGTACCTCCACCTCCCCCTGTCCCTCAGTATGTGCCCATATGTACCGTACTTAACGTTTGCCTACATTACTCTTTCTCTTCTACATCTCCATGTTGGCCATCCTTCCGCCATATTGGTGTCTCTCTCTGCTGCCACCATTTTCTTATTTGTATTTACCGCTTCCTTTTCTTTTTTGCCTAGGAAGGTTCTAGACGTCGCCTCCTTACTTGGCTGGGGGTCCTGGAAAGCCTAGAGGTTTTCATTGAGATTGGGGCTGCCCGGGCATGGGGGGAGAGGACGAGGTGGGCAGCCATCCTCATTATCCAGCTTCTGAAGTAAGTCTGCAAGGGGCCTGCATTTCTTCACTCTATTGGGGTTATGTAATAAAAGATACTAAGTTTGCCCAGGAGCAGTAACCCATAGCAACCAGCAAGCAGTAAAGCATTTACTGGTCACCTGTTTAAAAGCAAATTTCTTACTGGTTGCTATGGATTGCTGCTCCTGGGCAAACTTGGTGCCTTTTATTATATATGGAAGTATCTGTCTATGTGTAAGTGTGAGTCAGTCTTTAAAATTGGAACTTACTAAAGCTCTGATTGGCTACAGATTGGACCAGCTGGTTTAAAGGGGTAAACCCAGCCATGATGCTGTACCACTGCGCCCCCTAGTTTTGCTATAGGAACATGAAAATTCACCAATGAGAATTCTATTGATAAAAAACTTCATTATAAATGCAGAAGAAGTGACCAATGAGAATGCTGATTCCCAGCACTGCGTCAGGCCCCTTGCTGGTACCTTACATATAGAGATAATTATGGCATTTTCCCCTCATTATATGGCACAGGAATCAGACATGGGGATAAGGGCAGACTTGTTCAGTGCTGGGAAACTGGGTTTAATGCTCCCAACTCCAATTGCAGGAACAGAGAACATGGAGCCGGATTTATACAGATCAGCTGGGATTCTCATTGGGGGATTTTTCCCATTTTAAAGCAGTCGCTGGCTGTGGGGATTTGGGGAAAAGTTTTATTGTGCAATATTGCTTTAAGAATACAACCCTGATGTTGCTGGACTACAGCTCCCAGCATGCCTCTCCCTTCATTATATGTTACATTATTCTGGGATTTGTAGTCCAGTAACAACTGAGTTGTTTGGTTGAGCAGTGCAGTGCAGCAGGGTTTACATCCCCTTTAATAGTGGGTGATGTTTTAGGTGGGTGTGGCTTATACATTGGTGCTTTGCATATCATTGCCCTAACTGCAGTCTTTTCTCTCCGCCCATCTCTTATGATGCTCTCTGTGCCTCTCAGGGCTTGCCTACGGATTGTACTGCTGTTCTGGTACAGAGCTGGAATACAGAGCTCCCCCCCAGTGACCCCACTGGATAGAGAGGGAATCCTTAATCAGGCAGGTGAGTGCAAAGTAGCGCAACTGTCAGTCTGTCAGCATGTGATGCACAGGTCAAAAATTTTCCAGCTTGCTCCCGCCCACTCCAGAACTGGCTGACAGTGCTTGGGGCTCCCCAGTTTTCTGTCATCAGAAATGATTCAATGTACAAAGAAGCCATAGTAGGGCATAGGAAACCAAAATGGGCAGAGGTCACTGCTGCGGAGAAAGATCCTGCTAATAGTTTGGCCTGTGACCTGCTTTTGGGTTTCATGCTGACACATGTACCACTAATACTATAATATAGTACCTAAAACTCCCCAGTGTGAACCCCCCCAGTACTTTTCTGCTCCCCAAAACGCTTCTCAGCTTGAAGCCATCAGCAATTACTATGTGTGATAATATGTCTTTTGTAGCAGCCCTGGATGTTTCATACTGTATCTAGCACCCTGGGGCCCCTGCGTTTCCAGTACTAGAAGGTATATGGTTCCGGCCCATAAGGCAGGACCCACTCACCTCTATGGTTACTTCCACACTCCTGCTCAGAAACATTACATTCAGAGGGTTCCAGGCCAGCTCTATGTTAAAGGGGAACTATCCTGGTGTTGGCTTCCAACTTTAAGCCTTTTCCCTGTCATTTTGTCATGAAAACACAAGGCACAAGGCTGCAGGCTGAGTTATACAGGGAACTCTGAGTATCACTCATGTATTATAAGGGATAATGTACCCCCTACTGTAAATGATAAGGATATTAGCAGTCACTGAGGGGTTCTGTGCCCATATAAAGGCACAAGGCTGCAGGCTGAGTTATACAGGGAACTCTGAGTATCACTCATGTATTATAAGGGATAATGTACCCCCTACTGTAAATGATAAGGATATTAGCAGTCACTGAGGGGTTCTGTGCCCATATAAAGGCACAAGGCTGCAGGCTGAGTTATACAGGGAACTCTGAGTATCACTCATGTATTATAAGGGATAATGTACCCCCTACTGTAAATGATAAGGATATTAGCAGTCACTGAGGGGTTCTGTGCCCATATAAAGGCACAAGGCTGCAGGCTGAGTTATACAGGGAACTCTGAGTATCACTCATGTATTATAAGGGATAATGTACCCCCTACTGTAAATGATAAGGATATTAGCAGTCACTGAGGGGTTCTGTGCCCATATAAAGGCACAAGGCTGCAGGCTGAGTTATACAGGGAACTCTGAGTATCACTCATGTATTATAAGGGATAATGTAACTACTGCGGGTATCCTACCTCTGCTTATTCTTTTCTTACTGCAGAAGACAACAGCAATAGTGGCAGTTCCTGTTTTGTGGGGAGGAGATCAAGCCGAGCCGTGCGTTCCCTGGATGACTGTGAGTATGGTTGGTACGATTCCTTGGAGCATGCTCAGTGGTGTTTGTTGTTATTAACAGAGGCCTAAAGAGATTTTTCGCCTTTAAATAAACTTTTAGTATGATGTAGACATTGATATTTTGAAACAATTTGCAATTGGTCTTCATTATTTTTTTTTAAGTCGTTTTTCAGGTCAGCAGCTCTCCAGTTTGGTTTTTCACCAGTAATATGGTTGCTGGGGACTTATTTACCTTAGCAACCAGGCAGTGGCTTGAATGAGAGACTGAAATATGAATAGCTGAGATACTGAATAGTATAAGTAATACAAAGTAACAGTAACAAATTGTAGCCTCCAGAGGAACAGATTCTTGACTGCTGGGGTCAGAAATAATGAAAAAAGAAATAATGAATATCAGTTGCAGAGTTTCTAGGAACATTCTATGACCTACTAAAAGTTAACAAAAAGGTGAACCCCCCTTAATAATACAGCCGGCAGACCCAGCGGCTGCACTGTAGAGGCCCCAGTAATTGCTCTAAATTGATGATTTAGCCGTGGGGCCCTATAACTCATTCCACCACTGCCAACTGGGGGGCATTTATCTGCCAGTACAAAATGTATTGTATTGGGGGCAGGGGGGGTAATTAGATAGCATACACATGGAAACAAATCCAACTTTACTCTTTCTGTAGCCACTTCCAGCCACAGACGCTTCTGGCGGAGCCCCCAGATCCATGATGGAAAGCAGCGGAACACTGGGGAGACTGAGAGCGACAAAGATGGCTCCGAGCTGGGAACACTGGGCACCTTGGCAGAGGCGATTCATATCCTGCGCCCTATCACACACCGTATCCTTCACTTGTACAGCTCCCTAAGCTTCTCCTTGGGTTCTACAGGCTTTTAGTTAGCTTTTGTCTGTTCCAGCAGCCCCCCGCTTGCTTTCCTTAGCCCCCCATGCTCAGTGCTTAGCCTGGCCACGTGGGGTCAGAAGTCTTGGAAGCCATGGATGGTGGCAGCTGCTCTGGATATTACCAGGTAGGCTCAAGTCTGTGAGTGGAAAACACAAACCTAAACACAAAGCAAAAATCCCAAGGCATCTGCTCTACCTGCCCTGCCATTAAAGGGGATACAAACCCAGCCACGATGCTGTCCCACTGCGCCCCCTAGTTTTGCTATAGAAGCTGCCAAAAAACATAATTATAGATGCAAGAAAATTCACCAATGAGAATTCTACTGATAAACAAATGCAAAAGATTTGACCAATGAGAATGCTGATTCCCAGCACTGTGTCAGGCCCCTTGCTGGTACCTTACATATAGAGATAATGATGGCATTTTCCCCTCATTATATGGCACAGGAATCAGACATGGGGATAAGGACAGACTTGTTCAGTGCTGGGAAACTGGGTTTAATGCTCCCAACTCCAATTGCAGGAACAGAGAACATGGAGCCGGATTTATACAGATCAGCTGGGATTCTCATTGGAGGATTTTTCCCATTTTAAAGCAGTCGCTGGCTGTGGGGATTTGGGGAAAAGTTTTATTGTGCAATATTGCTTTAAGAATACAGCCCTGATGTTGCTGGACTACAGCTCCCAGCATGCCTCTACCTTCATTATATGTTACATTATTCTGGGATATGTAGTCCAGCAACAACTGAGTAAAATTTGGTTGGATAGTGCAGTGCTGCAGGGTTTACATCCCCTTTATACAGGGCGTTACTTGCAGGTGATGATGATGATGATGATGATGATGGGAATGCACATGGAGTTTAGAGGTAGTAGAAGCAAGGCTGTAGGGATCGGCGGTGGATCTTACTGAGATGCTGATCTCTTGTTCTTCCCCACAGTATATCTCTGCTTAGCGACGTCCGCAACTTGAGCCGCAGAGAGCGAGCAGAACTCAGACGGCGAATGTTCCTCCTACTGTATTACCTGCTGCGCTCCCCCTTCTACAACCATTACACTGAGTAAGTCAGCAGTCTTGGGCTGCTTTAGTTCCACTGTGTTGGTTTATGTGCCCCCGAACCCCCGCGCTGCAGGAATATGCTGTAATACTCCTCTGTGTTGTTTTTCCCAGGACGCGTCTCCTCTTGCTGCTTCGCCTGCTGGGAGACTATGTACCGGGCGTGGGGCTGGTGGCACGTAAGTGAAAGCCTTTGTCACTAGGAAATCATGTGTCACTGAGTACTGTCACTTATACATACATCATTTAATGCTGTTGAGCTCTTAAGGGTGAAGACACACAGAGCTACTACGGTAGTAGCAGCTACTTGTCACGGCTACTAAAATGGACAATGCTGATTATTTACTGATAATTGTCTCTATGTGTGTTTAGCAGAGGCAACTTTCAGTATTGTCTATGGCAGGGGATTTTCTGGCGTTTAGTAGCCATGAAAAAGTAGCTGCTACTAGTAGCTCTGTGTGTCTTCAACCTAAAACTAATTACAGTAGGGGTCGGCCGAGATGATCCAGATAGTATTGCGACTGGAAAATATTGATCGCTTGCAGTACCAGTTCCTGCCTGTGTGGCTGAATGGAGCTGTTTTCTTTCCCATCACAGGCCTCACAGTAACAGAAGAGCGCCGATAGGTCTGATTTTCGGGGGGGGGGCAGAGTTAGAAATAAAGGCAGGAAACCCTGTCATAGGGATAGGAAGTTGTAACTCGGGCATGTCAAGCCTGTGACCCTCCATTTTTGGCTGAGGTGGGATGCTGGGGGTTGCTGGAGGGCCGCAAGTTGGACTTTTCTGTTCTATGCATCAGGGAAGTCTTGTTAAAGGGGTGGTTTACCTTTAAGTTAACTTTTTTCAATATGTTATAGAATATTCTATTCCTAGCAACTTTGCAATTGGTCTTCGTTTTTTTTTATAGTTTTTGCATTATTTATCTTCCTCTTTACATCTTTCCAGTTTTTAAATTGGGGGGGTCACTTACCCCCGACAGCCAAAAAACCTATTGTTCTGTGAGCATACAATCTTATTATTACTTTTTATTCCTTGTCTTTCTGTTCAGGCTCCATCCTATTCATATCCCAGACTCTCATTCACACTGTTGCCTGGTTGCTGAGGTAAATAAGACCCTAGCAACCAGATAGCTGCTAATATTCCATAATGGAATAAACAAAAAGCTAATTAAAGAATGGCCTATTCTCAGTAACCTTTCAATTGGTCTTCATTTTTTATTTTGTGTAGTTGTTTGTTTTTTTTTTTTTATTATTTGCCTTTTTCTTCTGACTCTTTCCAGCTTCCAAATGGGGGGGTCACTGACCCCGGAAGCCTAAATCCATTGCTCTGTGAGGCTACAGATTTATTGTTATTGTTCCGTTTTTATTATTTATCTTTTTATTAAGGCCCTCCTCTATTCATATTCCCGTCTCTCTTTTAAATCACTGCCTGGTTGCTGGGTTGAATTGGACTCTAGCAACCACATAGCTGCAAATAATAAGAATATAAGACCAATTGCAAATTGTATCAGACTACCATTCTCTACATCATACTAAAAGTTATTCTCCCACTTCAAGGGACCCCTATGATGCCCGGGGGCAAACAGCCATTGATAGTGCCCTGCTGCTGTGCCATGCAGATAAAGGGATAGAATTACATAAAATAGGGAATCCCTTGCTTTGATCAGATAAAAAGCCTTTTCTGTGTGGGGGATATTGTAACATTCTACTTTATTCCCCCCCAGGCCCACTCATGGACTACCTACCTGTCTGGCAGAAGATCTATTTCTATAACTGGGGCTGAAAGCAGTCTGAATGGACAACGGACAGATATCGATTACATAACATAAGTGGGTACATTCAGCCAGCGACACAGAAGCACAGATTTCACTCCACCCTGAGCCTCCAGATTTGATTCGGACCCAGCGTTCTTATTAAGGCTGAGTCTAACCCACCTCAACGTGACTGGAACCTCAGTGGATTTGTAACTGTTGGGTCTAATGAACAGAACTGCACCTCTGTGTCAGTTTAACCCACGCTGAGCTGCACTACGGAGTAACCATATACTCCAATGTACACTGTAATACAAGCTACACACGCAACTATCAGTGGCCCCCAATACGGTTATTCATCATCGCTTTAGTCCTGTTTCTAATGGCAACCAATTGCCTGTTTGCATTCACTAGTTCATTCTGATTGGTTGATAAAAAGTTACAGCCTTGGGATGGAATCTACCTACAAATCTGCATAGTTTTTTAGCCAGGAATGTGTAGCTGAGACCAATAAACAGTTTCTATTGTCTGTCAGCCTGGTTTATTGGAAGAGCAAGGCTCCGGGCAAATACAAACATCTCCCAGGGTGCCATTACCAGGTAGACTGAAGGTAGACTGAAGGCAATGGCACCCTATACCCTATATTCCCTAAAGGGTTTCTGGTGTACCCTAGTCAGTGGGCACCAAATACCCTGGTATCTTCCGTGGCCCTAAACACCACTATCCTACTAAATTGATGATAAGATTACTGCTATATAAATTAATGTTCAAATGGTCTCTCTTTGGATTATCCAAAAAAAATACATGAGCGTTCACCCCGTGGCCAGCACCTCTGCAGCCACTGCCTGGGGGTTTGTCCAATCACCAACAAAAGGCGGCTAGCCTAAAAGGTTTGTTTTGTATCGTTTTAAAGGGGTTGTTAGCCCAGCCATGATGCTGTCCATGATGGTTTCCATTGATGCATTAGAGGGCAGCGAGCCCATAGATTGTATTTTATTCCTTCCCTGAGGCCCAGCTGCCCCCCCCCCCCCCCCCCCACTGGACTAATTGGTTCTGTCTCTTTAGACCGTTAAATTGTCTTGGTAACGGTTAGATACCAACCTTTCTTTCTGCCACCTCCGTGCCAGGCTCATTATCCTCCATGGCTAGGAATGAGATTGCTGCCATTACTCTCTGCCTGTTGCTTTTACTGGGCTTGGGGCTCTGCGCCCCCATTCACAACAGGTAACGCCCCCCCATATACATTGTGTGCCAGGTATCCGCGCCAGATTCTCATGTCTCCCCTTGTTTGCCTTCATCAGGTTCATTTCTCTTATGAATAATCAGGTGGAGCTGCAAGTGGAGCATTTTGGTCGTGTAGATGGTAAATATCCAGATCATTCTGTGCCCAATCTCGCATTGCTTATAGGGAATGAATAACAGGCACTGCCAGTCCCTATGCCAAATGTATTCTCTGTGGTGGGGGACTGGTCCAGACTGGAAGTCAAAATAGGCCCTGGCATTCCGAATACACAGAGGCCCAAACAGCCCCCCAACAGCCCAATAAATAGTGTCTATAATAATGTCTATGGCATCTTGCAGCAGCCCCTTTGGCATTTCCGGGGCCTGGTAGGGGATAAACTATCCATGCTGCCTTTAGGAGTGGTGCTTACAGGGCCCGTCAGACCAGCAGCTGTAGGTATTCGTATAGAAGGTGCTGAACTTACAACTTCCATTGGCTGGAGAATGTTTTTGGGTTGGACTGTCATAAGTTACATCACATTCAACCAGTGGTTTATGTGGAGTTAACTGCATCCCCCTTAACACATTTTGCCCCCCCATGTAATATGCACCACCCCCCAAAACTGGGGCATACAGAGACCCATCAGGAGAGGAGCACATGATTGTGCTGATTGGGGTTGCCACCTTTCTTCAGGAGTTGTACTGGCCTGCCATCCCGAATGGCTGGCGGATGGGGGGGCGGAGTATGGGGCGGGCAGGGGTGGGGTGAGGCTGATCAGTGTCGCCAGGAGATGGCTGCTTACGAAGAGCAGTTCTGAGGGTAAATAGTGAGTGTCTCTGGGGGGAAAAATGAGGTAGATTATAAATTTACATTATACTGGCACCGGTCCTAGCTAGTCATTTGCTGATAGGTCAGTGAAATACCGTCCCTAATACCCCCATACAGGGGCCAAGCTCAGTAGGGTTTGTGGACCCGTGTATGGCCACCTTTGCTGTTGGTCAGAAAGCACTAGTATCACCATATGCCACAATGCAAATAAGAACACTCATGGGTGGAGGCTAAGCTTGCCTGTAGGGCTATGGTTGCTTTACTGATGATGCTGTTTTCTCTGTATTTTATGGCCAATCACAACCCTTTGCAGAGTATGGCAATGTCCCCCGGCACCGGCCAAGGTATCACCACGTCACCAATTCCTCACCACTGAAAGAATCTGGCAAAAGCAAGCGGGACGATCCCGACAGCGCCGAGCTATACTACAATGATATCATGTAACTGTTTCTTTAAGTTCTGGGGTGCCCATGCTCCCCCAAACTGCTGAATAAACTGACTTTGCTCATTGGCACAGTGACATCACTGCCTTGCATCATGCGCCTTAATGACATCACACACTCTGTGCCAATCTGAGCTGCGCAGTTGTTTATCCACAGCCAATCACACGTTGGGGGCAGTTCTTGCCAAAGTAACCGAGCCAAAATCATTCTCAGTCAGTTTTATTGAGAAGCCTCAAAGCTGCCCCTTTGCCCCAACCCCCAGTGCTGCATCGAGTACCCTTTCTGTATCTTTAAATGAGCTTACAAGGGGGAGGGGGGGTCACGTAGGACCGCACACTGAGAAACTTAGCACCAATGGCCACCCAGAAAAAAAAAAAATACACTCTGTAACTCCTGAGACAACCTCGTTTTCTGGGTATAAATATACATACATTTAGCTCTGTGCTCATGTGGCCCTTGTACATGGCGCCTCCGTCTGGTAGGGGCCACAGCAGGCACCCAGCCACTCTATGGGCTCCCTATGCAAGTGCAGAAGCCGTCCCAGTGGTTACAAGTGTACGTGACTCTGTAAGCGTGCAAGCACCCACCTCAGTACATCCACACTCACACCCAAACCTGGAGCGATCACTCACCTGCATAGGCCCTGCTCGCACTCACACTCACTCTCTTGCATTATAAATACTCCTCTAAGTCCTGCTTTCCGCTGCCTTTCCCTCCTCCCTATGCTTCCCAGGTGGAGCCTTGAAAAGGGAGGTTGATGGGGATCTGAATGCAGTCATCTTCTGGTGTCCCCAAAGGAATGGGGAGTGGGGGGTTGGGGGGCAGAGAAGGCGGGTGAAATGGGAGTTCTTGGCAGAAGTTATAGGTGGGCACAATCCGCACTCGCCTTGGACCAACTGGCCTACAGGGTGGAGGCACAGACAGGAGGAGCGGAGGCCTGTCACCCCCTCTCGCCCTCCTTCCACCAGCCTGGCAGCGCCCTGCCCTCCGTCGCTCACACCTGAGCAGTATGTCCATGCACGGAACAAGGTTCCCTCGGTACACGGCGTGGTTATTCCAGATAGATGTCTTCTGTGGGACACGTATACTCCACAAACTCCTTGTAGAACTGCTGGAAGGCTCTTCTGTAGGGGAAGAAAGAGAAGGATCACTTAGATTGTAAGCTCTACGGGCCAGGGACCTCCTTCCTACTGTGTCTCATACCACATGGCACTTACTCCTGTGCATTTATATATATTTATTGTATTTATTATAACAATTGTCCTCCCTGTGTGTAATTTTGTATTTTGTAAGACTGTACAGCGCTGAGTACCCTTGTGGCACTTTGTAAATAAAGTTATACATACATACATACATACATAGTAGATGGAGCTCAAAGACATGTGTAAGTACATTAGGGCACCCCTAAAATGTGCCAGGCAGGATCCTAGTGAATCCCAGTGCCCCTATATATGTAAAAGGAACTGCCAGACCAGAAGATATATAATTAATCTTCAGCCAATGGGCTTGTGGGAAAATATTTTACATGACGACACTGACCAATAGCAATGAGCCTTTAGGGTAAGAGCCCACGGAGCGGTTCAGTCGCCTGTGATAGATGCGCTGCTATTAGGGGGGTTAGCAGTTCTCTGGCCCCTTATGCCCCTCCTACTGTAATGGCTGCTTATAGAACAACATGGGGGTATAATGGACTTGCATACAATTCCACTACATGTGATGCCTGGAGCTCAATGCCCCAGTGGGGGTCTGTACTTTACTCCTTTTGGACGGTTTAAAAGTACAGGGATCCCATTGCTTTAGGGGAAGGGAGAGACTGTCAGAGACTGGATTCTCTACATCCACTGGTAATGTCACCAGTAGGGGGCGACAAGGCTGATCATACATATAAGTGCAGCTAGTAGGCTAATTGATCCATGTCGTAGTCCTGCTGTATGTACGCTCATGTTCAGCAGCCCTGTGTTTTCTGTGGTGCCTTATTGTTTCTTAACTTCAGAGCTCTCTGGAGCTTTATATATATATATATATCTCTATATGAAGTTGTGCTATTCCTTACCCGATAGACTCTGCCAAGGGCTTTGTAGATTCCTCTGAGACAAAAACATGGCAAGCAAAGCGATGATCAGAAGGGTGTTTAGTGATAAAGCCAAAATATCTAAGAAAAAAATTGAGAAGAGATGGGGGTAATAAGAACACAAGGCTGGCAAAAGGGGGTATCTTATACCCCTTGCACTACTACACACACACAGAAACCACATGGAACCATCCCGCAGCATTGTCCCTTTGGGGGGATCGGGCACTCACTTGCTATTCTTGGGGTGATAGCTGCAGAAGGAAATATTCTTTAGCTGGAAGAAGTGACTGCATGTGTTGACCTGTAAGAGGCAAGAATAAGAAGGGAATGAATGGAAAGGGGTTTGAATGAAAGGTCGGGGGCTAATTTGTGGGGTGTAAGGGGGTCAGATTAGGTCAGGGACATTCAAGGTTCCCTGAAATAATAACACAAGCACTTGTATATGTATATATCACACAACACAGCAACAAGCCAATGCACTGTAGGGTTCCCTTTATGTACAGTTACTCTCTTTATATAAGGAAGCAGCACAGCTATGGGCACCAATATGGCCCCCTACATGAATGCTATAGTCTTGCACAGTGGAGCACACAGAAGCCTTCATGAACCTTCTTTGATCACATCCACACTGTAAGCGATTATTATGGAGACTCTCACTGATAACAGGTTAAGTTCTGGTCGACAAATTTACCAACACGTATTAGAACAAACTCAAGCTCTTTGGGCCATTATAATGTGTAATAATGTAGCCACTTGGCCAAAATGACCAGTAAGGGGTGCTGTTCTTTCATATTCATTATATTGTCATTTAAACAAATGTAAATTGCAAACGTGCTCAGAAGAGCAATCTGTAATCTAGAACATGGCAGAAAATATTGTATAATTCAACCCTCTCCTCAGAATAGTAGGTATTGTACCTGGCTGTGATCCAGGGGGTCTTCCCCCTGCACCGCAATTTTCACTCCTCGCATGCTTATCTCTAGGATACAGTTGGCCGGGGGATTGGACAGGACCGTTAGGCGGCGGGATACTGCGATCTGAAACACAAAAGGTCAATGAACGGTTAAAGCCCAGCAGAACATATTATGTAATACACAGAGGCCATGATTAACCCACAAAACATATTCTTGTAGATGATACTGAATGATGTCATCACTTTGGTGATGTCACTTGTCACCTGACTCACAGAATGTCTGTTACAAGTCACTGCTCATATGGTACATTATGCTTGTAGGTAGGATGACGGTACGGGGAGATCCCCTAACCCTTTATCATTGCTCAGAAACTGATGACTTCATGATTGATATCTCTATTGGTCTGAAGTCATAAGTCCAGTTCCCTGCTCTAGGGACATCCACCATGTGGTCCTCCAGCATCTACTGAACATCAATTCCCAGGATTCCTGAGTAAGCAGGGTGAAGCAGTTGCCCTAAGGACCCCCCAGCTCAAGTGATGGAAGGAGACAACTCACCTTTTGCATGGCGGTGCAGAGAACATCAGTCCCTTTGTGATACGGAACCTGCACAGAACCCAGAAACTTCAACCAGAACTGATCCACCCAATTAGGCGCTCGGCTTTCTGGGGGCAGAAGGAAAGTAAATAAAGCAGATCAGAATGCTAAGGGGTGCAAGAAACTGCTCTAGGTTGGTTGCCCATTGGAGCATGTGCCCATTAGAAGATCCTCTGGTCAACTGGATCAGTGGGTTATATATGTAGGTTTCCTACAGCCTTTGTTACCTGCAATGGGATCCGGCTCCTTGGTCACCTGTACGGCGTAGTAAGCAGGGAAGATCCCGCGCTCCCCAGTGCGCATGTTATATGCCTCATACCAGTAGTCCTCCGCCTGAACCTCCACCAACAGAGGGTCTTCTACCTCCAACTCCAGCTCATCGGGGTGACGGGGCATGAACCTAAAGGGAGATTGGGGGTACAATGGGTGGGGGTACAGTTAGGGAAAGCGAGGATCTAAAAATCAAAGACAGGGAGGTGATTAAACCAATAGACAGGGGGCAGTGTGAGCCAAGGAGGAAAGTGAGTGAGGAAGATCATGAGAATAAAGAAGACTAGGTGGGCATGTCACCTGAATACGGCTCGATGGGTCTGCTCCCGCTCCTCACCGTTTATCAGGCATGAAAATAACCCAAAGGACTCAGCGCCTGAGAGAGACCAATGGAATTACTTAGAGACAAGGCCTTCTACAGTACAAATACACTAGGAGACCTCCCAACACCCCTGCTTGGTCCAATACACAGACGACTCCAAGAAGAACTCACCGGTGCACCTCATACGCCCATTCATGAAGACATTGAGGAACTTTTTGGAGTAGGAGATGTCCCCGTCTGGGGATGAAGATTCCGAAAGGCACATGGACCTTCGAACCCGGTCACCTTCCCTCCCTGCACCTCCAATGTTATCTTCCTCTTCCTCCTCTTCATACTCCTCCCCAATGGCAGACTCGTAGGGGGAGGAGACGCAGTTGTCATACACAGTGCCACTGTCGCTGTCGTCGCTATAGCCCCCATAGCACTGCCTCAGGCTGACCAACTGCAATTGTACATTCTCGTCCACCACCAAGGTGTATTTCACAGAGTCATAAGATAGGCCACTGGTGTCTGAGCTGACTGAAGCCCTCTGAAGGCCCTGAGGACCTGTTCCCCTGCCTGGGCACCCTAGGTATCCCACCCCATCCTCCCCTTCCTCCTCCTCCTCGCTTATGGACAGCTGCTGACGCCCCCCATTAGTTGTGCGAACGTTAATGTCTGCGTCCGAGCTGACCGACATGCGGCAGGGTCCAGCTTGTGAGACAAAGGCTCTGTCAGATTCTGGGGGGTCCGAGCTCCTTTGCACAGGAGTCAGGAAAATCTCCTCTGTGGGCTCCAGCCTCACGTCAGTCTGGTAACGGATACGGTCTCGGTGGGGATCCAAGCGGCATCTGCTGGAGGAACGGTTGGAAGCGTCCGTGGTGCTTTGGGTGGAAGTGTGGCGCCGGCAGGGGGTATCTGTGGAGGTGCCTCGGTCTTGTGTGACAGCTGGCAGGTTTCCCTCGTCACTCAGACACACGTGCTCATTGGAGGGAGTGGTATCGCCTGGGGGCAACAGAATAAGGTTATGGAGAACATGACAAACCCCCCCAGGCTCCATAACAAATACACTTTGCCAATTTACCTGTCTTCAGTGGAGATGAGGAGCGGGACACACGATCCTGCCAACTATATTTCTTCGCCGAAGAGTTATTATTAAGGGTGTCCTACGGAAAGGAAGAACCTTATGTCTCTTGCACTTTATGAAACATCTCCCCCCATTGGCCTATTATATGTAGGCACCCACAGCAGCAGACTTGGGGGGCTGCAGGAAGCGGCCTTATTGCATACATTGGACCTATTTGGGCACTTGTATGCTGCAAATGCCACCCCCTCTCAAACTAGCAATAAACTAGGCAGAATCACCTTTTAAAGGCATAAGTTCCAGTAACTGCCCCAGGTCCTACCATATCTGGGGTCCCTTACTGCATAGTGAGGTAAGATTTGCAACTAACCACCATTGACCTTGGCCAAAACTGGACAAAAGGGCGGAGAAGTAACATATGGGAGGCGGGGTCATGACTCTTGGAGCGGGGTTGTTCCTTGTAGGGGCGAAGCCATGGCGTCAGAGGTGGTTATTGGCCAGATTATTAATTGGGTTTCACAAGACTGAAACTCAAACAGATAGTAAGACAAGATGGTGTCAGTGGAAGTTATTGTGTCCCTAGGTGTCGGGAGAAGGGGCTCTTGTATGTGTGGGATCCATTCTTAGCTAAAGGTTATGGCAGGTTGCTCAGATTTGAGGCTGGGGATCTGCAGGTTTTACCACCAAGTGTAATTCCACTTGCAGCCAGCAGAGGGTACTGTGGAACTGTTCCATTTGGTATAACTGCTTGCCTGCTGTTCCCCTACAGTTATTGATGAACACACTGCATGTTTGTTGGGCAGCATTGGGAGGGAAGCAGCCTGGGGTTCCCCGATACAGAGCTTTAGGGGTGCATTTATTAACACTGGAGACAAGCATCAACAGCGATGTTGCCCATAGCAACCAATCAGATCTTTGCTTTTGTTTTGTAACATGTAGATGACTCTTTAAATCTTATCGTGGCCCTAATATTCAGGATCCCTAATCGTTTCCAGGAAAACTCTGCCCACAATCCTTTGATCTTTATGTTGGGGGTTTCCCAGAAATGCACCTCAGTGCCCCCTGGGAAATGTAGGCTCGGTGAGGAGGTTTATCATTTAGGCATTCTCTGTGCATCCGATAATAGCACTGAAAGGGTGGGAATACGAGGGGCCGTGTCAGGCAGAGGGATCTCGGGCCACTTAAAGCCACTGCGGCCATTCTAGCTCAGCCGTAACCATGGCAACCGGTGAGCAGAGATAGAGTGAGGGAGTGACGGGCAGGGAGAGATGGCAGTGAAACTAGAGGAACCGAGGAGCTTGAGGAGAAAGAGAGAAAGATAAATGTTCAAAAAAACAGCGCAGGAGGCAGAGATGGGGGAGACAGACGGGGAAAACTGGTGGCAGAGAGATGCTCAGTGGGGTAACTAGAAGCAAGCCCCCCAATATTTCTACCAGTATATACTGAAATTGCCTTCTGCCCCCCCGTAACACAGGGATTAAAGAAGTGTGAGTAAGTGGGGGGGGGGGGGGGATAAAGGGATAAGGGGAGTGTGGCAAGTGGAGACAGATCATAATGATGAGGATACAGGATGTTCGGGTGAGGATCGCATCAATGAACCAGGCATAAAGTATGCTCCTGTATGCTCCTGTATGCCTGTGTATGCCTGTGTATGCTCCTGTATGCTCCTGTATGCCTGTGTATGCCTGTGTATGCTCTTGTATGCCTGTGTATGCTCCTGTATGCTCCTGTATGCCTGTGTATGCCTGTGTATGCTCCTGTATGCCTGTGTATGCTCCTGTATGCTCCTGTATGCCTGTGTATGCTCCTGTATGCCTGTGTATGCCTGTGTATGCTCCTGTATGCTCCTGTATGCCCGTGTATGCTCCTGTATGCTCCTGTATGCCTGTGTATGCTCCTGTATGCCTGTGTATGCTCCTGTATGCCTGTGTATGCTCCTGTATGCTCATGTATGCCTGTGTATGCTCCTGTATGCCTGTGTATGCTCCTGTATGCCCGTGTATGCTCCTGTATGCTCCTGTATGCCCGTGTATGCTCCTGTATATCCGTTTATGCCCGTGTATGCCCGTGTATGCTCCTGTATGCCCGTGTATGCTCCTGTATGACCGTGTATGTCTGTGTATGCCCGTGTATGCTCCCGTATGCCCGTGTATGCTCCTGTATGCCCGTTTATGCTCCTGTATGACCGTGTATGTCTGTGTATGCCCGTGTATGCTCCTTTATGCCTGTGTATGCCCCTGTATGCTCCTGTATGCTCCTGTATGCCCGAGTATGCTCCTGTATGCCCGTGTATGTCTGTGTATGCACCTGTATGCTCCTGTATTCCCATGTATGCCCGTGTATGTCTGTGTATGCCCGTGTATGCTCCTGTATGCCTGTGTATGCCCCTGTATGCTCCTGTATGCCCATGTATGCTCCAGTATGCCCATGTATGCTCCTGTATGCCTGTGTATGCTCCTGTATGCCTGTGTATGCTCCTGTATGCTCCTGTATGCCCATGTATGCCCGTGTATGTCTGTGTATGCCCGTGTATGCTCCTGTATGCTTCTGTATGCTTGTGTATGCCCCTGTATGATCCTGTATGCTCGTGTATGCTCCTGTATGCCTGTGTATGCCCCTGTATGCTCCTGTATGCCTGTGTATGCTTCTGTATGCTCATGTATGCTCCTGTATGCCCATGTATGCCCATGTATGTCTGTGTATGCCCGTGTATGCTCCTGTATGCTTGTGTATGCTTGTGTATGCCCCTGTATGCTCCTGTATGCCTGTGTATGCTCCTGTATGCTCCTGTATGCCTGTGTATGCCTGTGTATGCTCCTGTATGCCTGTGTATGCTCCTGTATGCTCCTGTATGCCTGTGTATGCTCCTGTATGCCTGTGTATGCCTGTGTATGCTCCTGTATGCTCCTGTATGCCCGTGTATGCTCCTGTATGCTCCTGTATGCCTGTGTATGCTCCTGTATGCCTGTGTATGCTCCTGTATGCCTGTGTATGCTCCTGTATGCTCATGTATGCCTGTGTATGCTCCTGTATGCCTGTGTATGCTCCTGTATGCCCGTGTATGCTCCTGTATGCTCCTGTATGCCCGTGTATGCTCCTGTATATCCGTTTATGCCCGTGTATGCTCCTGTATGCCCGTGTATGCTCCTGTATGCCCGTGTATGCTCCTGTATGACCGTGTATGTCTGTGTATGCCCGTGTATGCTCCCGTATGCCCGTGTATGCTCCTGTATGCCCGTTTATGCTCCTGTATGACCATGTATGTCTGTGTATGCCCGTGTATGCTCCTTTATGCCTGTGTATGCCCCTGTATGCTCCTGTATGCTCCTGTATGCCCGAGTATGCTCCTGTATGCCCGTGTATGTCTGTGTATGCACCTGTATGCTCCTGTATTCCCATGTATGCCCGTGTATGTCTGTGTATGCCCGTGTATGCTCCTGTATGCCTGTGTATGCCCCTGTATGCTCCTGTATGCCCATGTATGCTCCAGTATGCCCATGTATGCTCCTGTATGCCTGTGTATGCTCCTGTATGCCTGTGTATGCTCCTGTATGCTCCTGTATGCCCATGTATGCCCGTGTATGTCTGTGTATGCCCGTGTATGCTCCTGTATGCTTCTGTATGCTTGTGTATGCCCCTGTATGATCCTGTATGCTCGTGTATGCTCCTGTATGCCTGTGTATGCCCCTGTATGCTCCTGTATGCCTGTGTATGCTTCTGTATGCTCATGTATGCTCCTGTATGCCCATGTATGCCCATGTATGTCTGTGTATGCCCGTGTATGCTCCTGTATGCTTGTGTATGCTTGTGTATGCCCCTGTATGCTCCTGTATGCCCCTGTATGCTCCTGTATGTTCCTGTATGCCAGAGTATGCTCCTGTATGCCCATGTATGCCCATGTATGTCTGTGTATGCTCCTGTATGCTCCTGTATGCCCATGTATGCCCGTGTATGCTCCTGTATGCCTGTGTATGCCCCTGTATGCTCATGTATGCCTGTGTATGCTTCTGTATGCTCATGTATGCTCCTGTATGCCCATGTATGCCCATGTATGTCTGTGTATGCCCGTGTATGCTCCTGTATGCTTGTGTATGCTTGTGTATGCCCCTGTATGCTCCTGTATGTTCCTGTATGCCAGAGTATGCTCCTGTATGCCCATGTATGCCCGTGTATGTCTGTGTATGCCCCTGTATGCTCCTGTATGCCCATGTATGCCCGTGTATGTCTGTATATGCCCGTGTATGCTCCTGTATGCCTGTGTATACCCCTGTATGCTCCTGTATGCCCATGTATGCTCCTGTATGCCCATGTATGCTCCTGTATGCCTGTGTATGCCCCTGTATGCTCCAGTATGCCCATGTATGCTCCTGTATGCCTGTGTATGCTCCTGTATGCCTGTGTATGCTCCGGTATGCCCATGTATGCCCATGTATGTCTGTGTATGCCCCTGTATACTCCTGTATGCCCATGTATACTCCTGTATGCCTGTGTTTGCTCCTGTATGCCCGTGTATACTCCTGTATGCCCATGTATACTCCTGTATGCCTGTGTATGCTCCTGTATGCCAGTGTATGCTTCTGTATGCCTGTGTATGCTCCTGTATGCCCGTGTATGCTCCTGTATGCCCGTGTATACTCCTGTATGCCCATGTATACTCCTGTATGCCAGTGTATGCTCCTGTATGCCAGTGTATGCTCCTGTATGCCCGTGTATGCTCCTGTATGCCCGTGTATGCTCCTGTATGCCCATGTATGCTCCTGTATGCCCGTGTATGCTCCTGTATGCCTGTGTATGCCCCTGTATGCCCCTGTATGCTCCTGAATGCTCCTGTATGCTCCTGTATGCCCGTGTATGCTCCTGTATGTCTGTGTATGCCCGTGTATGCCCATGTATGCTCCTGTATGCCCGTGTATGCCCATGTATGCTCCTGTATGCCCGTGTATGCCCATGTATGCTCCTGTATGCCCCTGTATGCTCCTGTATGCCCGTGTATGCTCCTGTATGCTCCTGTATGCCCCTGTATGCTCCTGTATGCCCGTGTATGCCCATGTATGCTCCTGTATGCCCCTGTATGCTCCTGTATGCCCGTGTATGCTCCTGTATGCTCCTGTATGCTCCTGTATGCCCGTGTATGCTCCTGTATGACTCTGTATGACCTGCATCCTGCAAGTCTCCATATTTAAGGGGTTGAAGCAAAGGATTCTGGGCGAGTACAAATAAAATGACAGGGAATGTGTGAGCAGAAAGGGTGTTGGGTGATACGGAGAGAAACAAGGGAGGGGCACAGATAAGAAGGCAATTGTAAGGCCACAGGGTGGGGGTGGGGGGAGATTAAGGGAAGACATAGGGGGATAAACTATTTCCCTGCCCTCATCCTATTAGCAGCCACTGGCCGGATTAAATGGCTTCTATTAGCCGAGATTACTGAGCCGAGACACAGGGGCCCTCACGGGATACTCCCTTACGTCTGCCGGGGGGGGGCCTGCTCTGAGCCCATGCACCCCACTCTAAAAACTAGGGGCACCCCATATCCTACACAGGGATAGGGAGGGTTTATACATGAGTGGGTCCCTGAACTGCTGCACCCCACTCTATAAACTAGGGGCACCCCATATCCTACACACAGATAGGGAAGGTTTATACACGAGTGGGTCCCTGAACTGCTGCACCCCACTCTATAAACTAGGGGCACCCCATATCCTACACACAGATAGGGAAGGTTTATACACGAGTGGGTCCCTAAACTGCTGCACCCCACTCTATAAACTAGGGGCACCCCATATCCTACACACAGATAGGGAAGGTTTATACACGAGTGGGTCCCTGAACTGCTGCACCCCACTCTATAAACTAGGGGCACCCCATATCCTACACACAGATAGGGAAGGTTTATACACGAGTGGGTCCCTGAACTGCTGCACCCCACTCTATAAACTAGGGGCACCCCATATCCTACACACAGATAGGGAACATTTATACATGAGTGGGTCCTGAACTGCTGCACCCCACTCTATAAACTAGGGGGTCCCCGGCCCATATCCTACACACAGATAGGGAAGATTTATACACGAGTGGGTCCCTGAACTGCTGCACCCCACTTTATAAACTAGGGGCACCCCATATCCTACACACAGATAGGGAAGGTTTATACACGAGTGGGTCCCTGAACTGCTGCACCCCACTCTATAAACTAGGGGCACCCATATCCTACACACAGATAGGGAGGGTTTATACATGAGTGGGTCCCTGAACTGCTGCACCCCACTTTATAAACTAGGGGCACCCCATATCCTACACACAGATAGGGAGGGTTTATACACGAGTGGGTCCCTGAACTGCTGCACCCCACTTTATAAACTAGGGGCACCCCATATCCTACACACGGATAGGGAAGGTTTATACATGAGTGGGTCCCTGAACTGCTGCACCCCACTTTATAAACTAGGGGCACCCCATATCCTACACACAGATAGGGAGGGTTTATACACGAGTGGGTCCCTGAACTGCTGCACCCCACTCTATAAACTAGGGGCACCCCATATCCTACACACGGATAGGGAAGGTTTATACATGAGTGGGTCCCTGAACTGCTGCACCCCACTCTATAAACTAGGGGCACCCCATATCCTACACACAGATAGGGAAGGTTTATACACGAGTGGGTCCCTGAACTGCTGCACCCCACTCTATTAACTAGGGGCACCCCATCTCCTACACACAGATAGGGAAGGTTTATACACGAGTGGGTCCCTGAACTGCTGCACCCCACTTTATAAACTAGGGGGCCCCATATCCTACACACAGATAGGGAAGGTTTATACACGAGTGGGTCCCTGAACTGCTGCACCCCACTCTATAAACTAGGGGCACCCCATATCCTACACACAGATAGGGAAGGTTTATACACGAGTGGGTCCCTAAACTGCTGCACCCCACTCTATAAACTAGGGGCACCCCATATCCTACACACAGATAGGGAAGGTTTATACACAAGTGGGTCCCTAAACTGCTGCACCCCACTCTATAAACTAGGGGGTCCCCGGCCCATATCCTACACAGGGATAGGGAGGGTTTATACATGAGTGGGTCCCTGAACTGCTGCACCCCACTCTATAAACTAGGGGGTCCCCGGCCCATATCCTACACAGGGATAGGGAGGGTTTATACATGAGTGGGTCCCTGAACTGCTGCACCCCACTCTATAAACTAGGGGGTCCCCGGCCCATATCCTACACACAGATAGGGAACATTTATACATGAGTGGGTCCCTGAACTGCTGCACCCCACTTTATAAACTAGGGGGTCCCCGGCCCATATCCTACACACAGATAGGGAACATTTATACATGAGTGGGTCCCTGAACTGCTGCACCCCACTCTATAAACTAGGGGCACCCCATATCCTACACACAGATAGGGAGGGTTTATACATGAGTGGGTCCCTGAACTGCTGCACCCCACTCTATAAACTAGGGGCACCCCATATCCTACACACAGATAGGGAAGGTTTATACACGAGTGGGTCCCTAAACTGCTGCACCCCACTCTATAAACTAGGGGCACCCCATATCCTACACACAGATAGGGAAGGTTTATACACAAGTGGGTCCCTAAACTGCTGCACCCCACTCTATAAACTAGGGGCACCCCATATCCTACACACAGATAGGGAAGGTTTATACACGAGTGGGTCCCTGAACTGCTGCACCCCACTTTATAAACTAGGGGCACCCCATATCCTACACACAGGGAAGGTTTATACATGAGTGGGTCCCTGAACTGCTGCACCCCACTTTATAAACTAGGGGCACCCCATATCCTACACACAGATAGGGAAGGTTTATACACGAGTGGGTCCCTAAACTGCTGCACCCCACTCTATAAACTAGGGGCACCCCATATCCTACACACAGATAGGGAAGGTTTATACACAAGTGGGTCCCTAAACTGCTGCACCCCACTCTATAAACTAGGGGCACCCCATATCCTACACACAGATAGGGAAGGTTTATACACGAGTGGGTCCCTGAACTGCTGCACCCCACTCTATAAACTAGGGGAACCCCATATCCTACACAGGGATAGGGAAGGTTTATACATGAGTGGGTCCCTGAACTGCTGCACCCCACTCTATAAACTAGGGGCACCCCATATCCTACACAGGGATAGGGAAGGTTTATACACGAGTGGGTCCCTGAACTGCTGCACCCCACTTTATAAACTAGGGGCACCCCATATCCTACACACAGATAGGGAAGGTTTATACACGAGTGGGTCCCTGAACTGCTGCACCCCACTCTATAAACTAGGGGCACCCCATATCCTACACACAGATAGGGAAGGTTTATACACGAGTGGGTCCCTGAACTGCTGCACCCCACTCTATAAACTAGGGGCACCCCATATCCTACACACAGATAGGGAAGATTTATACACGAGTGGGTCCCTGAACTGCTGCACCCCACTTTATAAACTAGGGGGCCCCATATCCTACTCAGGGATAGGGAAGGTTTATACATGAGTGGGTCCCTGAACTGCTGCACCCCACTCTATAAACTAGGGGCACCCCATATCCTACACACAGGGAAGGTTTATACATGAGTGGGTCCCTGAACTGCTGCACCCCACTCTATAAACTAGGGGCACCCCATATCCTACACACAGGGAAGGTTTATACATGAGTGGGTCCCTGAACTGCTGCACCCCACTCTATAAACTAGGGGCACCCCATATCCTACTCAGGGATAGGGAAGGTTTATACACGAGTGGGTCCCTGAACTGCTGCCCCACAAGGTGCTACTATGGGGTACTCTGTAAGGACTGCCCTCAGGGAAGGGCAGATGGGACATTTGGCTGAGAAACACCCTTGCTATAAAAATGAGCAACCTGCAGACTTCCAGCTGTTGTTGAACTACAACTCCCAGATTTGTTAAATAATACGTTACCCTCTATCCACCACCCAGGGCTTTTCACTACTACCTGTTCTATAGCCACTAGCTAAGTAAAGTCAAAAGGATAAATCACCATTGTGGTCATTTGGAGCATGTTGGGAGTTGTAGTTCTTTGTACAATAATATTACAATGAGTGCATCACTGTATATAGAGGATACAGATCCCGTATTTGAGCCATTTATTTATCTGGATGTCAGCTGACCCCCTCAGATCACTGTTGTGCCCTACAGAGAGTGTTCTGGATGTTCTGGTTGGGTCCTGGCCGGTGTGCATTGCACTATGGGAGTGCACGGGAATCATGGGAAACAACCTTGTGCAGATATGGAAAGCTCACAGTCAGTGGGTCCCTAGGCAGGTATTACAGGCCGGACTGGCAATCTGTGGGTCTGGCAAATGCCAGAGGGGCTGCTGTAACATGCCATAGACACTGACTATTTATTGGGCTGCTGGGGGGGGCTGTTTGTGCCTCTGGGTACTGGGAATGCCAGGGGGGCTGTAAGGTGCCATAGACAGTCACTATTTATTGGGCTGGGGGGGCTGTTTGTGCCTCTGGGTACTGGGAATGCCAGGGGGGCTGTAAGGTGCCACAGACACTCACTATTTATTGGGCTGGGGGGGCTGTTTGTGCCTCTGGGTACTGGGAATGCCAGGGGGCTGTAAGGTGCCATAGACAGTCACTATTTATGGGCTGGGGGGGGCTGTTTGTGCCTCTGGGTACTGGGAATGCCAGGGGGGCTGTAAGGTGCCACAGGCACTCACTATTTATTGGGCTGGGGGGGGCTGTTTGTGCCTCTGGGTACTGGGAATGCCAGGGGGGCTGTAAGGTGCCACAGACAGTCACTATTTATTGGGCTGGGGGGGGCTGTTTGTGCCTCTGGGTACTGGGAATGCCAGAGGGGCTGCTGTAAGGTGCCACAGACAGTCACTATTTATTGGGCTGGGGGGGGCTGTTTGTGCCTCTGGGTACTGGGAATGCCAGGGGGCTGTAAGATGCCATAGACACTCACTATTTATTGGGCTGGGGGGGGCTGTTTGTGCCTCTGGGTACTGGGAATGCCAGGGGGGCTGTAAGGTGCCACAGACAGTCACTATTTATTGGGCTGGGGGGGCTGTTTGTGCCTCTGGGTACTGGGAATGCCAGGGGGGCTGTAAGGTGCCACAGTCACTCACTATTTATTGGGCTGGGGGGGCTGTTTGTGCCTCTGGGTACTGGGAATGCCAAGGGGGCTGTAAGGTGCCATAGACAGTCACTATTTATTGGGCTGGGGGGGGGCTGTTTGTGCCTCTGGGTACTGGGAATGCCAGGGGGGCTGTAAGGTGCCATAGACAGTCACTATTTATTGGGCTGGGGGGGCTGTTTTGTGCCTCTGGGTACTGGGATAGCCAGGGGGGCTGTAAGGTGCCACAGACACTCACTATTTATTGGGCTGGGGGGGCTGTTTGTGCCTCTGGGTACTGGGAATGCCAGGGGGGCTGTAAGGTGCCATAGACAGTCACTATTTATTGGGCTGGGGGGGGCTGTTTGTGCCTCTGGGTACTGGAATGCCAGGGGGCTGTAAGATGCCATAGACACTCACTATTTATTGGGCTGGGGGGGCTGTTTGTGCCTCTGGGTACTGGGAATGCCAGGGGGGCTGTAAGGTGCCACAGACAGTCACTATTTATTGGGCTGGGGGGGCTGTTTGTGCCTCTGGGTACTGGGAATGCCAGGGGGGCTGTAAGGTGCCACAGTCACTCACTATTTATTGGGCTGGGGGGGCTGTTTGTGCCTCTGGGTACTGGGAATGCCAGGGGGGCTGTAAGGTGCCACAGACAGTCACTATTTATTGGGCTGGGGGGGCTGTTTGTGCCTCTGGGTACTGGGAATGCCAGGGGGGGCTGTAAGGTGCCCACAGTCACTCACTATTTATTGGGCTGGGGGGCTGTTTGTGCCTCTGGGTACTGGGAATGCCAGGGGGGCTGTAAGGTGCCACAGTCACTCACTATTTATTGGGCTGGGGGGGCTGTTTGTGCCTCTGGGTACTGGGAATGCCAGGGGGGCTGTAAGGTGCCACAGACAGTCACTATTTATTGGGCTGGGGGGGCTGTTTGTGCCTCTGGGTACTGGGAATGCCAGGGGGGCTGTAAGGTGCCACAGACAGTCACTATTTATTGGGCTGGGGGGGCTGTTTGTGCCTCTGGGTACTGGGAATGCCAGGGGGGCTGTAAGGTGCCATAGACAGTCACTATTTATTGGGCTGGGGGGGGCTGTTTGTGCCTCTGGGTACTGGGAATGCCAGGGGGGCTGTAAGGTGCCACAGACAGTCACTATTTATTGGGATGGGGGGGGCTGTTTGGGCCTCTGTGTAGCCCCTCTTGGTGGCTATTGACAATACAATATAAGCAACAGACACCGACTTTTCCCTTTGCTAATTGAGTTCTGGAAGCTGAAAACTGAACCTTTATATTATACGCCATGGCGCAGGCTTCTCTGGGGTGGAACAAGATGGTGGAATGTATTGTTCACTTTTTAGTGGTAAATATCCAGGGTGCCTACCCCTGAGGTACTAGGGTTGGTTCCGCCAATGAGCATTATGTAAAGCAAAAGCAGAATCAGATTGGGGTGTTCGGCCACCCTGGGGCCCCCCACCCAAGTCGTCAGCAAGTCAGCAAATCTCCACCCACCATGCTCGCCCTTTGCCTTTGCACAGTGTTGTGTCACTTTGTTTTATTTACATCAGGGGTGGAGCCCCAAGAGCCAGGCAGGGACAGGGGGGCCCCCAAGTCCCCAAATGGGAGAGACCATAGGGCAGAAAGGTAGAGTTACCCTCCTGGGCAATACCATTGTATCTGTAGGTGCCTGCCTGCTTGTTGGATACAAGTTTGGTACCTGGGTCCGTGGCGCCGCCTGGGGGAAGAGGTTGAGGGTGGTCGGTCTCTTGGGTCTGTAGGTGTCCATCGATGGAGGGGCCAGAGGTCGGGACACAGCAGAGGGACAAGTCTCCTCTTCAGTGATCTGGCCAGCATCGATTAAGTCCAACTGCAGCATCTCCGCCTGGATCCGACTGGCAGCTCCCCCTCCTCCTGGGGCTGGACCAGGCTCCGAACGCAGGCGGCTCTGGGGGATCAGGAGACAGAGTCATGGGACCGGAGGGAGGGAGAGAGGGACAAGTGACATCATGTGATGGGGGGCAGCATGACTGCCAGGGGACAAAAAGGGGCAAAGTTTTGGTGTCCCAAAGGGAGAGCAGACTGAGTGGGAGAGACTACCCGGAGTGACAGAGCAGATGGGAGAAATAAAGAGACAGACACATGGGTCCTACTGGTGGAAAAGAGAAGGCGTCCCATGTCAGGGGCCCTGATTGGCACTGGTACTGCTGCAGAATAGCAATGAGAGGCAAAGGGCCCAGCAGCGCGGGGGGGGGGCAAAGCCAGGGGGCAGCAGCGGACAATGGGAAAGAACAACAGAGACAGACAGATGCATCCAAACATGAGCTCAGCTCCCTGCAGGGACCGTGTGTCCTACACAGAGACAGCCAGCCAACTGGAGCAGATGGGCAATGACACGTGCACTCTCACACGTGCACTCTCACATGCGTGCACACTCACGCACATTTATGCGCATTGATATATAAAGTAATTTCTATTTAAATTGTAAGATCTGTTGAGCAGGTATTTGTATGTTTAATCCATGAACCCTTCTAATATACAGTGATGAGGAATAAATCATCATACTGTAAATACATGTTAATAATACAGTGAACAATGTACCCCAGTTGCAAGATATAAGGATATTATAAGTCACCAAAGACTTCTGAAGGCCGAGTGCTTTTATACAGGTCATGGAACTCCCAGGTGACTTCTAATATTCTCATATTTTACAAAAGGGGGCACTTTATTTATTATAATATACAAGAGTCATGTGACAGAAATGACATCACTAAGCACCGATTATAACTATTACAGTATATTTACAGCTCTTGTATATTGTATAGTGAATAAAGTACCCTCTATTGTAAAATATAAGGGTATTATAAATTTGATGACCATATAAAAGCATGAGGGGAACTTTATTTATAGAAGTTTTAGTGAGTCATGTGACATAAATTATGTCACTAAGCTCCGATTATAGCTGATGACATCACTAAGCACAGTTTATAAGGATATAATTTACAGTTTGGTCCCATAGGGAAATGACCAAACTGTATATTATAATAATATAAACTGACAGTGGCAGCTTTATACCTGGTATTGCCCTAGGCACGGCCCCATGCCACCCCCTACATAAATGGTACATGCACAGGACAGTCCATACACGTGGGGTTCCATGTTGCCCTATACACATGCCCTAGGGTGCCCAGGAGCAGTGGCAGAGGGGCTCGGCTGGAAGACCAATTAGGCACAGGGGACAAAGCCTATTTGCTCTCCTAGATACACCTGCAGGCCCAGTATGTAGGCCTACTAGAGTAACCTGAGTGCCCTTCTATTAAAGAGCCCTTTGCTATGCTGATGGTTCTGTAAAGAGCTGGCAGCAACTCTAGACATAGATATACATATAAATATATATATATATAGCAATATAGATACTGCCCCCCCCAGGAATACATATATCTTGTTACATTCCCCCTCCCCCAGCGACACTCACCTTGCAGCGCTGGCTGTCATTACAGTGCAAACTGATCCCACATTCATCTGTGATCTCCGTGATTTCCGATAAATCTTCATCTTCGAACTCCTCCAGCGTGATATCGTGTGTGAGCCTGGGGAGCACAAATCAATAGGTGGGGGGTGAGTCTCCAGTCAAAGGCCCATCCATCTTGCGCAATAAAATCGCCGCTGCCGGCCCACAGATTCCATCATGCTGTAAAAAAGCTTTATTTAACCCTTGGTATATTACACTGAAGAATTCTGGGAGTTTTGGTACGGCAAAATTTGGGTAGAGCAAAAGGGTTTATGCCCCCTGATTCCTCTGTCATATAATTAAGGGAAAAATAATGTAATTATCTCTATATGTAAGGTACCAGCAAGGGGCCTGACACAGTGCTGGGAATCAGCATTCTCATTGGTCACTTCTTCTGCATTTATAATGAGGTTTTTATCAGTAGAATTCTCATTGGTGAATTTTCTTACATCTATAATGATGTTTTTTGGCAGCTTCTATAGCAAAACTAGGGGGCGCAGTGGGACAGCATCATGGCTGGGTTTTTATTTTCCATTGGGGCCCCATTCTATTTGTTGGAAGGGCCCTCCTTCTAGGGGCCCAGGTAGCCTATGGGTTAACATCGAGGGCCCCTAGGAGGGAGGGCCCTGAGATTCCTGATGGTGACCTGCCTATGATATAGTTGTATAAGAAGAACAGACTGAGCCAACGTGAGCGATGGCGCCACAGGCTAAAGGTGTCAGGTTCGGCACGTTGTCCACACCGTGATTTATCCTGGGCCAGAAGCTATAAATAAGGGAAAAGCCGACACGGTGCCAGCGGGACGCCAAGTGCGGGGGGAGATTAATCGCCTGTAGTACAAGAGAATTGTTGATACCACTTTAATAGCTCAAGGGTACGGGCTCTCTTGGGGCCAGCTTTCCTGATGGACACACAAAAGAACCAATGGGAACCCTAAATATATACATAGGCTTAGGGGCACATTCACTAATCCACGAATCCGAATGGGAAAAAATCGGATTGGAAACGAAAATTTAGCGACTTTTTCGTCGCCGTCGCGTTTTTTTTTCGTATTTGGCGCGTTTTTTTTGTCTCCGTCGTGATTTTTCCGTATTGAGCAATAGTAAACGGCGGAAAAACCAATCCGATTTTTTCGCAACGGTGGCGAAAAAGTCACGGGACATACGAAAAAGTCACCACGGCGATGAAAAAGTCGCAAAAATACCGATCATTACGAAAAAACGTGTTCGGACGCTTTCGGTCCGTTCGTGGATTAGTAAATCTGCCCCTTAGGGGCTGATTTACTAAGACACGATTTCGAATCCGAATTGGAAAAATTCCGATTGGAAACGAACATTTTGCGACTTTTTCGTATTTTTTGCGTTTTTTTCGGCGTCTTTACGATTTTTGCGTAAAAACGCGAGTTTTTCGTAGCGTTAACACTTGCGCGCAAAGTCGCGCCTTTTTCATAGCGTTAAAACTTAAAAGGCGTGACGTTTCCCGCAAGTTTTAACGCTACGAAAAAATCGCGACTTTGCGCAACTTTCGTAATGGCTACGAAAAACTCGCGTTTTTACTCAAAAATCGTAAAGACGCCGAAAAACTCGCGTTTTTACGCAAAAATCGTAAAGACGCCAAAAAACTCGCGTTTTTACGCAAAAATCGTAAAGACGACGAAAAAAACCGCAAAATTACAGATCATTACGAAAAAAACGCAATTGGACGCATTCGGCCCGTTCGTGGGTTAGTAAATGTGCCCCTTAGTGTCAGAAACGCGAAATGGCGCTGACACAACCAATGGGTCATGTGGGAAATAGATATTAAAGGGGATGTAAACCCTGCTGCACTGCTCAACCAACTTTTAGTTGTTGCTGGACTACAAATCCCAGAATAATGTAACATATAATGAAGGGTGAGGCATGCTGGGAGCTGTAGTCCAGCAACATCAGGGCTGTATTCTTAAAGCAATATCGCACAATAAAACTTTCCCTAAACTTTTCCCCAAATCCCCACAGCCAGCGACTGCTTTAAAGGAGAACTAAAATTTAAAATCACTAGAAATGCAATATTTTGTATATGGTACATAAATATAAAGATTCTGAACTTTCTGCACAAGCCCAGAGGTTAAAAAACCTAATTAAAGTAATGATTTACGCTTTCAAAGTAGTCCAGAGGGGGCCGCCATGTTGTTACTTACTGTTAGACCATCTTTTTAAGATTTAGGGCTTGCACATGCTCAGTTTGCTCTGGGCTGCTGTTGGGAGGCGGAGCTTAGGGAACGTAGTAAATGATCAAAACAACATGTCAGGTAATATCTGCCATAGAATCTGATTAATAATAAGAATCATAATATGCAGGCTGCACTGGTTCCTGTGTTGCCATGTAATGTAATGTGGGTTTTAGAGTTTTTGCATTGTTTAATGAAACATTTCCCAGCTCTCCAGAGCCAGCGACTGCTTTAATATGCAAAATAATCCTCCAATGAGAATCCCAGCTGATCTGTATAAATCCGGCTCCATGTTCTCTGTTCCTGCAATTGGAGTTGGGAGCATTAAACCCAGTTTCCCAGCACTGAACAAGTCTGCCCTTATCCCCATGTCTGATTCCTGTGCCATATAATGAGGGGAAAATGCCATCATTATCTCTATATGTAAGGTACCAGCAAGGGGCCTGACACAGTGCTGGGAATCAGCATTCTCATTGGTCACTTCTTCTGCATTTATAATGAAGTTTTTTATCAGTAGAATTCCCATTGGTGAATTTTCTTGCATCTATAATTATGTATTTTGGCAGCTTCTATAGCAAAACTGGGGGGCGCAGTGGGACAACATCATGGCTGGGTTTATATCCCCTTTAATTGTGCAATAATTTATGTGGCTGGACTACAGCTCCCAGCATGCTTTGAACATTAGTAATTATGGACAATGGAGAGAGATATTACTGAATGGCACGCACTGAGTAAGGGTATTATGAAATCATTTGGGCTTTATTGTATAAACCCCTTTAAACAACAAACCTGCCTCAGCTAAAGAAAGTGGTTTTAAACCAAAAACGCTTATTTACAAATGACGCAAAGTGCACATTTTGGGCGCAACTCAGCATGTATTTACTATACAGGCAGCCAAGAGTCTGTGCCTAGGGCAGTAGCTTTAGGGGGTACTGTGGGTGCCTATATACAGTAAATATCAAAAAATGCTGAAAAAAAATTCACCCCAACCTTCTCCCAGACACTTCCACTAAATCTGTGGGTCGCGGGGGGGCAGTAAATGGGGGGGGGGGGGGGGGGGAAGGGTGTCTATGCCAGTTGTTGCGGTCAGTGTCAGACGGGGGCTACACCCCTTTTTTCCGCCAACGAATACCTGCAGTTATCCACAGGGGGACGGGCCTGGATCATCTGGGGCCCCCCAGGTTTTTTTCCCCAGTGCCCCACCGGCCCAGTCTGACCCAGGTTGCGGCACACAGTTTACATAGTGGGGATGGTATCACTCCTGGCACAACATTGCACCAATAATGGCATCAGCAGCCAATGAAGCAGCCACTTGCATCTATGTATGGCAGTTGCTAAGGGAACCCAGGCCAAGGTGGCCATTAATCCCACCAGGGGGGCAGAAAGTCTGGGCTACAGGGAAAGGCTGGGGTTCAAGTTAGGGTGCAATAGCAATGGGCGGGTGTGTGAGAGGGGCCCCAACATACCGGATATTCTTGTACATAACATGCATGGGGCAGCATCAAGCTAAGGGCACATACAGAGAATACATTGTTTATCATGTAATATTTATGGCATTTGGTGAGTCTGCATTTCTAGCCCTGCTTTCATAGCCACTTGTTGTAAGTAAATGACAGTACCAGCGAGCGGCGTATGGGGCACGGTGCCACCCAGATGGCAGGGCTGTCAGCTCCATTTACTGTCAGGCGCACTCCCTGCTGTGCCCTGATGGTGTCAGCGTTCTCACCAGGGCCCTAGGGGCAGAAAGAAACTAAAGCACAGGACTTAGTTGCCATGGCAAGTTCTAGCGTAGGATTGCTTAACCCTTGCAGCACCAGGGCCAGTTTTAGGGTAGGGCAATGTATCCTGGGCCCCTGGCACTGAAGTGGGCAAATATGTAAAGGACACATTATATTTCTTGACAGCTTTTTAGTTTACAGGTCAGAGATGTTTATTCTGTAGTCATTCAGCTCCACTAGGGGGCGCTTGGTTTCAGCCCCAACCTGACCAGGCTGTAACTGTATTTGCAGCAGTTTTGTCCATATCAGCCCCATTTCCAGTGTTATTAGCGCTATGGTGCCCCCCTCGCAAGGCTGATCGCTATCCACTGCCGGGGGGAGATTTTTTGATCTGTGTAAATAACAGTGTAAATAACTTTAGACAACAGGATAAAAAGCCCCCAGCCTAAACTTGCTCCTTTCCCCTGCAGCTCAGAGACCCAATTCGCTGCTCTGGCTATGCCAACCCCTTGGGCACCATGGCAGCTACAGCTTGGCACTAGAGGGAAATGCCACAACCTTCTAAGAGAGACAGATAATCTCCTACAGACATTATTCATGCTCATTTGCTTATTCTAAGAGGCACCTCCAACTGGCGCCTTGCCTGATTTGCAAACACCTACAGCTCCTCTCACTAACATAGGGAGACCCTTGGGCTTTTATTAGCGCACTGATTTTAACTCACTGACTACACCCACCCTTCTGATGTTTGATTACAAAGTAATATCAGTGAGCCAATACAAAATCAGCACTCTCCCTATGTTAGATAGGGTACATTCCCCTATAAATAAATGAAATGAATGGGGGTTAGCCTTTGAGCATTGCCTAATCTGCCCAATGAGCCATTTATTGTCTGGTTAATGGAATGCTGTAGGGTGTTGTTTCCCTAATTGTTTTGCTAAGCTCTGCAGACCTGGTCTGGTTCCAAGAGCTAATGAAATAAACAAAAGGTGCACTGTCCCTTTTATGCAAATGACCTCAAATGCTAATGCAGTGCAGGGAAAGGGCACTAAAGGTCACTGGGGTCATTCAATCAGATCATTCAATCAGATCCAACTCGTGCAATTTGTAAATCATATGATTGAATTAGAATCTTACCAGTGCCCAACATTGCCCATTATAGTCTGGGAGAGTGAGAGTGGGAGTGGGAGGGAGTGAGAGTGGGAGGGAGTGAGAGTGGGAGGGAGTGAGAGTGGGAGTGGGAGGGAGTGAGAGTGGGAGTGGGAGTGGGAGGGAGTGAGAGTGGAAGTGGGAGTGGAAGGGAGTGAGAGTGGGAGTGGGAGGGAGTGAAAGTGGGAGGGAGTGAGAGTGGGAGTGGGAGGGAGTGAGAGTGGAAGTGGGAGTGGAAGGGAGTGAGAGTGGGAGTGGGAGTGGAAGGGAGTGAGAGTGGGAGTGGGAGGGAGTGAGAGTGGGAGGGAGTGAGAGTGGGAGTGGGAGAGAGTGAGAGTGGAAGTGGGAGTGGAAGGGAGTGGGAGTGGGAGGCAGTGAGAGTGGGAGGGAGTGAGAGTGGGAGTGGAAGGGAGTGAGAGTGGGAGTGGGAGTGGGAGTGGGAGTGGGAGGGGGAGTGGGAGGGGGGGCTATAGGAACCCACAGTAACTTTGCAAATAAGACATTTTTCATAGACATACGCAATGCTTATCAGTCAGTGTCCCCTTCTACCTACAGGGCCCCCTGACCAATGGGATAGTGCAAACAACATGGCCATAGTCTAGATACTTTGATTTAGAGATCTGCAGAGGTAAGTGACCCTGGGTCTTGAAGGGTTAACCGAAGTGAAATAGATAGATATAAATGGCTCTGCAAAGGGTAACCCAATACCAAGCAATATATGGCGCTGATGAGAAGAACCTGACTCTGGAACTGTTAACTCCTTATTGGGCAAAGCTTACTCTGGGAGGGCTCATTAAAAATGTTGTAAAATCTTATACGAGGACATGGTTCACGAAGGGTTAATGCAGTAAAAGCACCAAATCTGATAGCAGAACTGGCTCAATACTGAGTAATGTCTTACAGGCATAACTGGATCTAGAGGGGTTAACAAAATACTTAGTAAAGCTTTTACAAGGTTTAATATCTGGCTCTAGAAGGGTTAATCCAATACTATCTTGAATCATACAGCAGAACTTGGCTCTAGGGGGTTAAACCTATACTGAGCAATGCCTTACAGGTGAAAAGGGTTAACCTTTTGATGAAAGTTTTACAAGATGAGCACCTGGGTTTAACATCTGGCTCTATAAGGGTTAACACAAAATAAACCCAAGACTTACAGCAGAACTTGGCTCTAGAGGGGTTAAACTAATACTGAGCAAAACCTTGCAGGCAAACTGGCTCTAGAAGGGTTAACCAGAGTATTGAGGAAAGAAGGCCCAACCTTCTAGTGAGTCTTATTATTATTATTAACATTTATTTATAAAGCGCCAACATATCCCGCAGCGCTGTACAATAAGTGGGTTCCATACATTGGACATACAGAGTAACATATAAAGGATGGGGGGGGGGCGGATTATAAGGCCCCAAAGGCAGCAGGGCAACATACCCTTCACTAAAGGCAAAGCTAGAAGTCACCTGAGCCCCCTATTCCTATTGGCCCCCAAAGCACCTGCAGGTTGTGCTTCCTCTATAGTCAGGCCCCTGCCCATCTAAAACAGAGGTAACAGATGGGGTATCTCTTACTGCCCCACAGGGCTGGCCCCAAGGCCCGACAGAGAGTGCCCTAGACCCCCAGCCGTCACCATGAACAGACACTGCTATAATAAAAAAATCCATATCATTCTGTATATGTCACAGATGCCCGTAGCTGCTGGGGATGCTGGGAGTTGTAGTTCAGTAAAAGCATTTCGGAGACCACTCACCCCCCTCTGGATCAAGCCTGGGTCAGAGCGGTGCAGGGAGATGTAGTTCTGAAGGCATCAGCTTTCCATTATAATGATGAAGGTGCCACAATATTATTGCTGTTTTAGATGCCGCTTGCTTATCCCACCCCCATAGGGAAACAAGGCCTGAGGGGCCACAGCACTGCGTATTGGGCAGAACAGTCAGTAAAGATCAGTGCAAAGGATCAGTGTATCAGACTCGCTGAACCCCCATCTCCTGCCCCTTCCCCACTGCTATACCCACCCCTGCCCCGCTGCTATACCCACCCCTGCCCCGCTGCTATACCCACCCCTGCCCCGCTGCTATACCCTCCCCTGCCCCGCTGCTATACCCACCCCTGCCCCGCTGCTATACCCACCCCTGCCCCGCTGCTATACCCACCCCTGCTATACCCACCACTGCTATACCCACCCCTGCTATACCCACCCCTGCCCCGCTGCTATACCCACCCCTTCCCCGCTGCTATACCCACCCCTGCCCCGCTGCTATACCCACCCCTGCTATACCCACCCCTGCCCCGCTGCTATACCCACCCCTTCCCCACTGCTATACCCACCCCTGCCCCGCTGCTATACCCACCACTGCTATACAACCCCTGCCCCACTGCTATACCCACCACTGCTATACCCACCCCTGCCCCGCTGCTATACCCACCCCTGCCCCGCTGCTATACCCACCCGTGCCCCGCTGCTATACCCACCCCTGCTATACCCACCACTGCTATACCCACCCCTGCCCCGCTGCTATACCCACCCCTGCCCCGCTGCTATACCCACCACTGCTATACCAACCCCTGCCCCACTGCTATACCCACCCCTGCTATACCCACCCCTGCCTCGCTGCTATACCCACCCCTGCCCCGCTGCTTTACCCACCACTGCTATACCCACCCCTGCCCCGCTGCTATACCCACCCCTGCCCCGCTGCTATACCCACCACTGCTATACCAACCCCTGCCCCACTGCTATACCCACCCCTACTATACCCACCCCTGCCCCGCTGCTTTACCCACCACTGCTATACCAACCCCTGCCCCGCTGCTATACCCACCACTGCTATACCCTCCCCTGCCCAGGTCCAACCTGTACCTGTGGCCCCAGAACCTACCAGTTCTCCCACTGGTTCTCCATCCAGCTGCCCTCATCATCGCTGGACTCCATCGGCTCCACTCGGGGCCTCCTCTGCCTTCCCTCCCCTCTATAGCAATCAGCCGAGCTCTCCCTCTCTGCTCAGCATCTGGGCTCATTAAATATAGATGGCAGTAAGTGTCTGACAGCAGCACAATCTGCCTGCCGTATGGCAGCAGCCAAACCCTGGCACGCTAATAGATTTCATCTGCCCAGTTCCCTTGTGTCATGTGACTGTCTGTCTATTAAATTAACTACAACTCCCAGCATCCCCTGTTCATCACCCCTACTACAGATATAGACCTGACCGGTATGGTTTCCAGTAGTCAAATCATTTCATACCACCCTTATTCATCACACGCCATTCAGTAATAACTCTCTCCATTGTCCATAATTACTAATGTTCAAAGCATGCTGGGAGCTGTAGTCCAGCCACATCAATTATTGTACAATTAAAGGGGATATAAACCCAGCCATGATGCCGTCCCACTGCGCCCCCTAGTTCTGCTATAGAAGCTGCCAAAATACATAATTATAGATGCAAGAAAATTCACCAATGAGAATTCTACTGATAAAAAACTTCATTATAAATGCAGAAGAACTGACCAATGAGAATGCTGATTCCCAGCACTGTGAGCATGCCTCACCCTTCATTATATGTTACATTATTTTGGGATTTGTAGTCCAGCAACAGATGAGTAACGTAGTGCTGTGCAGCAGGGTTTACATGCCCTTTAAACCGAATTTCCCTATCACAGAACAACTAAACAGCAGTACTGCCTCCCTCCTGGTGTTTGATTCCAGTGCCACATCATATACCCAAAATAACCCAATACTCTCCATATGTAAGATAACAATGATCATAATGACATAGTGATAGGCGGCAATAGGCTTACTTGTTAGATTACTTGTATCTGTAATAAAATGCTTTTATTATTTGGTTTGTCTGGTTCACTCTAAAAAGGGCAGCAGTGCAATGTTAGGCTTTTGGGGCCCCCGTTACAGCAGTTAACATAGGGAGATCACCGTGTAGGTGACACAGAGATGTTTAGGTGTTTGATGTTAGGAATAATAAGATTTCTGCATAAGCAAAGGACAGGAAAGAAAGAAGATCAGACTGGGGGTGCTTTTGCAGCGCCCCTATGGCCCCAGTGACATGTTTGATCAAACAGTAACGTATTCATCTCTACTCGTTGCTTGGCTACAGCTCGCAGGATGTTTACCCACAGTATTATGTGCTGCGGCATTCTGGGAGCTTTAGCAATACACTGGGTAATATGTGATTCCGTTTCACTGTTTGTTTCCCCTTTAATATTATTCTGTGGGGCTTTGCATCATTTTGCAGTGGAAGGGGGTTTCCCTCTCCCATGCAGCAGCCATTGGAAGGGGTTCAGGGGTGGAGGTGGGGGGCAGTTATTCCTATATACTTAGAAAGAAGAAAACAAAATCATCTCATAAAATATTGACGACTGCAAAATCCATAAGTGCCCATTGTACCGTCCCTGTAATGGCTGCTCTTCTCCCCAGTGTCGCAGGCACTCATCCTATTACAGGCCATGGCTCAGAGACACAGAGGGAGAGGAGGAGGAGGACTGGCGAGGCCAAGGAGTTAAACGGTGAGAGAGTGGCGGGGGGTTCTGGTAAGAGCGGTAGCCTTGGACGTTGGCGCTAATGAGCAGTAATGTGAATAGTAAGGCATGAGTCAGCCGTTACCTACGCGCCCAGCATGACATCACCTCCCATTCATTCCTTCCCTCCCTGTAAACAACCAGGCTGTAGCAATACAAATCCATTGTGACTTCACTCATTAACCGCCAATAACTGGGAAAATACATTTCCCAGAATCCTCAGTCGGGAATTCCCTCCCTGTAAACAATGAGGCTGTAGCAAAACAAATCCATTGTGACCTCACTCATTAACCACCAATAACTGGGAAAATACATTTCCCAGAATCCTCAGTCGTGACTTCCCTCCCTGTAAACAACCAGGCTGTAGCAATACAAATCCATTGTGACCTCACTCATTACCCGCCAATAAATGGGAAAATACATTTCCCAGCATCCTCAGTCGTGACTTCCCTCCCTGTTCAATCAAATACAACTGTCAAATTAGATTTATTATAGCACAGAGTGGCAGCAAACAGGCATGGGATTGGCACCAATGGGTCAGAGTGCCAGAGTGATTTCATCGGTGTCCCATTTGCCTTGGGGGATTCTGGGAACCTGAGTATAGCAGAGTCGGCATTCTGTTTGGCAGTTCTTCAGCTGCCAAGACACAGGGCTGGCCAACTGGCCAAGGTAATGTTCTTGCTCTGTTGAAGTGGGCGCTAAAGAGTAAAGGTCCCCATACACGGGGCGATTGTAGCTGCCGATATGGGTCCCTTGGACTGATTCAGCAGCTTATCAGCCCGTGTATGGGCAGGAACGAGGGGCCTGCCCGACCGATATCTGGCCTGAAAGCGGCCAGATATTGATTGTGCAGGTTAAAATATTTAATTGGATCGTGGACCGCATCTGCTCGTTGATGGGGTCCTCAAACTGACTGCCCCATTGCCGCCATTATAATTTAATCGTTTGGCCCCTGAATTAGCCTACATGTTCCCCAATATCGCCCACCCATAGGTGGGGATATCGGGTGAAGATCCACTCGCTTGGTGGCCTCACCCAGTGAGCAGATCTTAACGTGTATGGGCACCTTAAGACTCAGTATTATATGTATTATTATTAGCAGCTATAAGCACAATCAGCCACGTGGGGTAGGGCAGCAAAGGCATTTGGCCTGGGGGCTGGGCCCCAGCAACTTGGAGAGGAAAACCTGGATTACAGGACAAAACTTATCCTGCTGAACTGCAACTCCCCACATCTTACTGAGAGCCAAATGTCTCTGATGTGGCCCTAGAGATTTTGGGTGCCAGATATGAAGCTATAGCATGTATGGGGCAGGACAAGAGTAGGAGTCGGGCAGGCAGCAGACCATTTGCTGTATTATCCGCCATTGGATGGAGTGGTGATCCTGATCCCAACTACACGCCCTGCAAGCCTGAACCCTTTTACAGCCTGCAAATCAAACCCTCATGTCTCTTGGGGCTCCCTCTACTATGGGACCCCTGACTGGACTCCCCTCCATCCCGCACTCATGGCAGCTATGGTCTGTGATATTGTTAAATAGTGCCCTCTCTGATGCCAGGGTTGCCCCATTCTCAGTGATGCCAGCTTGCATTCACATTAAGCCCATCCCACTTTGGGCAGGGGCAGGGGGTTATACCTGCTACTGACCTGCCCACAGCCAATCACATGCTTTATATCCCTTGCTCACCCCCATATAATGGGTAAATGTCAGGATTATTGATCTGGTTGTGACTCACGCCCTTAATTACGGACACACTGTATCTGGAGTCAGTCATAGCAAAGAGCTGCTTGTAGGGAGGAAGGAAGATGATTGGATGATGGGAAAGAGCAGGAAATAGTGTCCTAACGAGGCTGCCCGCAATCAGGCAAAGCGACTAAATCGATGGAAATGATATTTATACATCAATGCTCTACAGCCTCCCATGGTTCCTACACACAAACATGAATTACATGGGGGGGGGGGGGATGTTGCCTTTCTACTGGGCTCTTTATACCTGCATTTACTAGCCCAGTATGCCAAGTGATAGCACGCAGAAAAACAACCATATGGGGAACAGCAACATGGCACCCTTTATAAAGCAGCCACAACGCC